>NW_027507861.1:7225940-7825940 GCF_037356315.1 Lithobates pipiens | reverse complement strand
TTCTTTTATTGGGAAATCACATCAGAGCTCAAACACAGCGAACAAGGAAAAATTGCTGACGTTTCGCACTAGCTGTAGTGCGTCAGCAATTTTTCCTTGTTCGCTGTGTTTGAGCTGTGATGTGATTTCCAAATAAAAGAAAGTGGTCTTATGAAGAGTGCGGCAGTCCAGAGCTTGTTTTTCGTCTGTTGCTAGTGGTAATAGCCAGCACCTGTGGCTTCCCATTCGAAGAGACAGTTTACAGCCTGCATGTGCACTCCTGGAGCGGTGAGATCCCTTCTCCACCAGAAGATCTTTCTGTCTGTTGGGTCCTGGTCCTCCTGACCAGCCCCCATGGTCCTCTTGGCCTGGGGTGCGGATCCATCCAATTCCGAGTCTCGGGGGCTGGCTGGCCCAAGGCAAAGTAACTGGAAGGAGGATTCGGAGGTGGTGCCATCTCATCTGTGGAGAGGCCCAGCAACTGGAGAAGCACCCAGGGAAGGACTCTTCGGGAGAAGGCCACGCATAAGGCTGGCTTCTCAGAAGGAGCCTGGAGGATCAGTTGAAAGACGGGACTCCGCGTTTTTTTTTTTTTTTTTAAAAGCCAGCAGCTACAAATACTGCAGCTGCTGACTTTTAAAATAGTGACACTTACCTGCCCAGCGCGCCCGCGATGTCGGCACCCGAAGCCGATCTCTCGATCATCTCTCGGGTGCTGCCGCCACCATCTTGGGTATGGGAATCAGGAAATGAAGCCTTTCGGCTTCATTTCCCGGTTCCCTACTGCGCATGCGCGAGTCGCGCTGCGCAATAAGAATGGACCCGCTGCCTCTGGGATCTGTGTGTTTCCCAGCAGGCAGCAGGGGACCTTCGGAAAGGGGCGTAATGTACGCCCCTTTCCGCAGAGAGCTATCCTAGAAGTGGGTGCAGATACCTGTGCTGTACAGGTACCTGCACCCCCCTCCCCCCTGAAAGGTGCCAATTGTGGCGCCGGAGGGGGGGAGGGTTCCGATGAGTGGAAGGTCCACTTTAGGGTGGACCTCCGCTTTAAGTCTGTGGCAGAGACTTTACTTTACTCAAACACTCTATCGACTGCTGGGCCTAGTGAGAGGAGGTCTATCCGGTAGCGGTGAGAGGAGGTCTATCCGGTAGCGGTGAGAGGAGGTCTATCCGGTAGCGGTGAGAGGAGGTCTATCCGGTAGCGGTGAAAGAAGGTATATCCAGTAGCGGTGAGAGGAGGTCTATCCGGTGGGGGTGAGAGGAGGTCTATCCGGTAGCGGTGAGAGGAGGTCTATCCGGTAGCGGTGAGAGGAGGTCTATCCGGTGGCGGTGAGAGGAGGTCTATCCGGTAGCGGTGAGATGAGGTCTATCCGGTAGTGGTGAGAGGAGGCCTATCCGGTAGCGGTGAGAGGAGGTCTATCCGGTAGCGATGAGAGGAGGTCTATCCGGTAGCGATGAGAGGAGGTCTATCCGGTAGCGGTGAGAGGAGATCTATCCGGTGGCGGTGAGAGGAGGTCTATCCGGTGGCGGTGAGAGGAGGTCTATCCGGTAGCGGTGAGAGGAGGTCTATCCGGTAGCGGTGAGAGGAGGTCTATCCGGTGGCGGTGAGAGGAGGTCTATCCGGTAGCGGTGAGAGGAGGTCTATCCGGTGGCGGTGAGAGGAGGTCTATCCGGTAGCGGTGAGAGGAGATCTATCCGGTGGCGGTGAGAGGAGGTCTATCCGGTGGCGGTGAGAGGAGGTCTATCCGGTAGCGGTGAGAGGAGGTCTATCCGGTGGCGGTGAGAGGAGGTCTATCCGGTAGCGGTGAGAGGAGGTCTATCCGGTAGCGGTGAGAGGAGGTCTATCCGGTAGCGGTGAAAGAAGGTATATCCAGTAGCGGTGAGAGGAGGTCTATCCGGTAGCGGTGAGAGGAGGTCTATCCGGTGGCGGTGAGAGGAGGTCTATCCGGTAGCGGTGAGATGAGGTCTATCCGGTAGTGGTGAGAGGAGGCCTATCCGGTAGCGGTGAGAGGAGGTCTATCCGGTAGCGATGAGAGGAGGTCTATCCGGTAGCGATGAGAGGAGGTCTATCCGGTAGCGGTGAGAGGAGATCTATCCGGTGGCGGTGAGAGGAGGTCTATCCGGTAGCGGTGAGAGGAGGTCTATCCGGTAGCGGTGAGAGGAGGTCTATCCGGTAGCGGTG
The DNA here is from genome assembly GCF_037356315.1 of Lithobates pipiens. Classification (NCBI taxonomy): domain Eukaryota; kingdom Metazoa; phylum Chordata; class Amphibia; order Anura; family Ranidae; genus Lithobates; species Lithobates pipiens. The sequence goes on along the minus strand of NW_027507861.1, from coordinate 7,823,779 downwards.
AGAGGAGGTCTATCCGGTGGCGGTGAGAGGAGGTCTATCCGGTGGCGGTGAGAGGAGGTCTATCCGGTAGCGGTGAGAGGAGGTCTATCCGGTGGCGGTGAGAGGAGGTCTATCCGGTAGTGGTGAGAGGAGGTCTATCCGGTGGCGGTGAGAGGAGGTCTATCCGGTAGCGGTGAGAGGAGGTCTATCCGGTAGTGGTGAGAATCCAGTTGCAAGTGGCCATTCTCTGGATTTCTATGGTGAGAGACTTCTTATCTTTTGCAGTTCCAAGAGTACCTGAACTTCCTACCCAACCTTCTACCTTTCATTGAGAGACTGTTCTGTCTACTTCTTGTCAAATAAATATCCTAAAAGTGGATCCAGTGTTAGTTTCTGCAGTTCTTTGGGCCATCTACCTCGGGAAATCCCTAGACGCACACGAGGTAACGGTAAGCCCAACAAAACCAGCCGCTCCTTCGGGGGTCAGCGCTTCATTGCCCCCCCCGAGGTCGTATCCATGATATCCACGATATCCAAGGGAATCTCTAGCAACCAATCAACAAGTGGAAATCGTGTGCTGTAACCTCTAGCAACTAATCAGTGAGCCGTTAATGTGTACTGTAACCTCTAGCAACCAGTCAGTGAGCGGTAATGATACACTGTAACCTCTGGCAACCAGTCAGTGAGCGGTAATGATACACTGTAACCTCTGGCAACCAGTCAGTGAGCGGTAATGATACACTGTAACCTCTGGCAACCAATCGCAATAGCTGCCTGATCCGATTCAGTAAACTGATTTTGAGTCTAGCTTCTATTGTATGTCTCGGAGCAGGTGGAGAGTGAAACTGCATGGGGGGGGGGGGGGGGGGGGCCCAAGAAATGTTTTGCCCAGGGTCCAATCAAAATGAAAGACGGCCCTGCCCGAGCCCACCCTTTTTTGAAGCCTATTAGAGTCTCTGCCTTAAGAAAAAACACCCCCCCCCATTGCAATTCATGCATCTGGTGCCCTGAATGTAGATATGGGGGCCGGACGCATGGATGGGGGGGGGGCAACTCCCGTGCGCCTCTAATGGATGGGCAGCCACTGCAACCAATTATGCAAAAGAAGGAAAAGAACCTAGACTGAACCTAGACTGAATTAAATACACCTCAAAAAAAGGAAAAAGGTTATTTTTTTCAAATGAAAAATCTTGATTAGTTAGCTAACAGGGCAAAACAGAGCGGCTAAATTAGTCATTTCCTGGTGAATTCAACTTTGCCGAAGTCAGAACTGAGCATATAAAATTTATTTTTCTGCCTTCAAATAAAATTTTGACATTTCCAGACAAATGACAACATTTAGAAATACAATATCAATATGTTTATCCCCCCCTCCCCCTCCCCCCAGCTATTGCAAATGTCACCGCTGTCCAAGTACAGAGAACATTCTCCGATACCTTTGGATTCATCCTGCAGAGATTCCAGATAAAAATATATTATTATTGTTTGTGGATTATTATTAATGATATGTTTTTATTTTTCCATAGAGACTGGGGGAATAAAATCTCCTATCGATAGAAATGTCTGTGAACATCACAGAGTTGAGATTGGTGAGGTTCACCCTCCTCGGAGTTCCTGGACTGGAGAGGTTCTATTCCATCATTTCGGCACCGTTCTTCATCATGTTCATGTGTTCGGTGATAGGAAACACTCTTCTTTTTTCCATCATTCTATCTGATCGTGGTCTCCACACCCCCATGTACATGTTCCTGTCGTTGTTGGCCATCACAGATCTCATGTTCTCCCTGACTATAGCACCGCAGATGTTGGCCATCCTTTGGCTGGGCTCGCGGGTTGTGTATTTTAGTAGATGTGTCATCCAGATGTTCTTTGTCCATTTCCTCACCTATATGGAGACTGGAGTCCTGGTGGCGATGGCGTTTGATCGCTATGTAGCAATATGCCAACCACTGAGATACTCTGCCATTCTTACTGGCCCAATGATCACCCGGATTGGCTTAGCCCTGGCTTTACGAGGGGTGCTTATAGTCAGTCCTTGTGTCCTCCTAGTGGTCCGGTTACCCTACTGCAGACATGAAGTGATTGGCAAATCTTACTGCGATCACATGTCCATAGCGAAGGCCTCATGTGGCGACACCACCATCAACAGATACTATGGTCTCATTCAAATTATTTCGACGCTTGTGTTTGATATTTCCACTATAATGTTATCTTATATCTTTATAATCAATGCTGTGCTAAAATTGTCCTCCAAAGAGGCCCGGTCCAAGGCGTTTGGTACATGTTCTTCCCATGTGTGTGTCATGTCATTCTTCTATATCCCAGTTGGCTTCACTCTTCTGGCGTACAGGTTTTGGAAAAACATCCCACCCTCCATCCATTCCCTCCTTTCCCTCACCTATCTTTTAATGCCCCCCATGATGAACCCACTGGTGTATGGGGTGAGGACCAGCCAGATCCGTGACCGAGCCTGGAAATTGTTCCACTATTCAAAAAACTGAATTCAAGTCAACATTTAACCATAAATATTTTATGTTTAGTTTTGAATAAAGTTTAAAGGGGTTAGTGACAGTTGGTGGGAGGGGAGGAGGATGCGGGGGAGGCACCAGGCAGAGGTGACAGCTGGTGGGAGGGGTGGAGAAGGCGGGGAAGGCACCAGGCAGAGGTGACAGCTGCTGGGAGGAGAAGTGGGGAAGGGGTAGGGGAAGGTCCCCGGCAGGGGTGACAGCTGGCGGGGGGGGGGAGGAGGAGAAGGCACTAGGCAGAGATGACAACTGGTGAGAGGGGAGGAGGAGGCATGGAAGGCACCAGCCAGAAGGGACAGCTTCTGGGAGCAGAGGAGGAAGGAAGGGGTAGGGGAAGGTTCCCAGCAGAGGTGAGAGATGGCGGGGGGAGGAGGAGGCATGGAAGGCACCAGGCAGAGGTGAGAGCTGGCGGGGGGGAGGAGGAGGCATGGAAGGCACCAGGCAGAGGTGACAGTTGGTGGGAGGGGAGGAGGAGGCATGGAAGGCACCAGGCAGAGGTGACAGTTGGTGGGAGGGGAGGAGGAGGCATGGAAGGCACCAGGCAGAGATGACAGTTGGTGGGAGGGGAGGAGGAGGCATGGAAGGCACCAGGCAGAGGTGACAGTTGGTGGGAGGGGAGGAGGAGGCATGGAAGGCACCAGGCAGAGGTGACAGTTGGTGGGAGGGGAGGAGGAGGCATGGAAGGCACCAGGCAGAGGTGAGAGCTGGCGGGGGGGAGGAGGAGGCATGGAAGGCACCAGGCAGAGGTGACAGTTGGTGGGAGGGGAGGAGGAGGCATGGAAGGCACCAGGCAGAGGTGACAGCTGGTGGGGGGAGGAGGAGGCATGGAAGGCACCAGGCAGAAGGGACAGCTTCTGGGAGCAGAGGAGGAGGGAAGGGGTAGGGGAAGGTTCCCAGCAGAGGTGAGAGATGGCGGGGGGAGGAGGAGGAGGCATGGAAGGCACCAGGCAGAGGTGACAGTTGGTGGGAGGGGAGGAGGAGGCATGGAAGGCACCAGGCAGAGGTGACAGCTGGTGGGGGGAGGAGGAGGCAGGGAAGGCAAGAGGTGACAGCTGGTGGGGGGAGGAGGAGGCATGGAAGGCACCAGCAGGGCCGCTGATAGAAATCATGGGGCCCCGTACAGCCTACCTGACGGGACCCCCTTCAGCTCCACCCCTGGTCCCTCCTTCAGCACCGCCCCTGGCCCCTCCCCAGACCCCACCTTGAAACAAAGCATTGGCAGCACGGGTGGCACTGTCTGCAGTACATTAAGGCATGGGTGACACTGTCTGTAGGACATTACGGCATTGGCGGCACGGATGGTACTGTCTCTGCAGGCAGCACATGCGTTATGGGCCATAATGAATGTGCTAACAACAGACAGTGCCACCCATGCCGCCAATGCCGTAATGTGCTGCAGACAGTGCCAGCCGTGACACTTATGGCATAACACATGTGCTACTTGCTGACAGCGCCACCCATGCCGCCAATGCCATATTGTGCTGCAGATATTTCCACCCATGCCGCCAATGGCATAATGCCATTGGCAGCATTGTGGCACTGTCTCTGCAGGCAGCACATGCGTTATGACATTAGTATCATGGGTGGCACTGTCTGCAGCAGAATATGGCATTGGCGGCATGGGTGGCACTGTCTGCAGCAGAATATGGCATTGGCGGCATGGGTGGCACTGTCTGCAGCAGAATATGGCATTGGCGGCATGGGTGGCACTGTCTGCAGCAGAATATGGCATTGGTGGCATGGGTGGCACTGTCCATAATGTATATATGCTGCTGCATCAGTAGTAGATCTTGACCCCCCCAAGCAAGCACACACCTGTGTAACTTCTAGCTGAGCCCCACGAGGCACTTCTTCCCTGATCCTGCTGCTGCCTGGACTGGAGTGTCCACAAACGATTCCATTCAGACTGCAGCTACTTCTTTTTTGTCTTCTGCCACCGTCGCTCTCCTCACTGACACTTATCTCATGAGGAGGGGGAGGAATCACTCCGCGGCGCCAGGTGGAAGGCACGATAGAGGACGCGCTGGCTGGGACTTGAGCCACAGCCAGCATGAGGAGCGGGTGCGGAAGAGGCATTCTTCCATGCCCGAAATAGAGGAAATAGTCCCTCCCCTGCCGCCACCTAGTCTGCAGATAGCTATCTGCAAAAAAAAACGTAACAAATAACTGGTGGTGGTGGGCGCTATTTAGTTGGTAGTTGAGTCGGACGGGCTCTGATCGGCTGTGGCTTATTATATTAATTATTTTTCTGCTCAGCTTGCCCGGGCCCCCCTGCTGTCTGGGCCCCGTACAACAGAGCCAGTTGTACTGGCCTATCAGCGGCCCTGGGCACCAGGCAGAAGGGACTGCTTCTGGGAGCGAAGGAGGAGGCGGGAAGGGGTAGGGGAAGGTTTCCAGCAGAGGTGACAGCTGGTGGGGGGAAAGAACCAGGTAGAGGTGACAACTGGTGGGAGGGGGGGAGTAGGTGGGAAGGAGTAGGGGAAGGTCCCTGGAAGAAATTACAGCTTGTGGGGGGAGGAGGAGGTGGGTAAAGGTACCCGGAAAAAGCAACAGCTGGTGAAAAGGGAGGGAGGTGGATGTGGGGAAGGTCCACGGCAGAAGTGACAGTTGGTGGGAGGGGAGGAAGAGGCAGGGAAGGTACCCAGCAGAAATGATACCTGGATGAAGGGGATGAGGAGACGGGGAAGGCACCAAGCAGAGGTGACAGCTGGTGGGGGGATGAGGAGGGGGGAAGGCACCAGGCAGAGGTGACAGTTGGTGGGAGGGGAGAAGGAGGCGGGGAAAGCACCAAGCAGAGGTGACAGTTGGTGGGAGGGGAGAAGGAGGCGGGGAAGGCACCAAGCAGAGCTGACAGTTGGTGGGAGGGGAGGAGGAGGCGGGGAAGGCACCAAGCAGAGGTGACAGTTGGTGGGAGGAGGAGGAGGTGGGGAAGGCACCAAGCAGAGGTGACAGTTGGGAGGGGAGAAGGAGGCGGGGAAGGCACCAAGCAGAGGTGACAGTTGGTGGGAGGAGGAGGAGGTGGGGAAGGCACCAAGCAGAGGTGACAGTTGGTGGGAAGGGAGAAGGAGGCAGGGAAGGCACCAGGCAGAGGTGACAGTTGGTGGGAGGGGAGAAGGAGGCGGGGAAGGCACCAGGCAAAGGTGAAAGTTGGTGGGAGGGGAGAAGGAGGCATGGAAGGCACCAGGCAGAGGTGACAGTAGTCGGGAGGGGAGAAGGAGGCGGGGAAGGCACCAAGCAGGGGTGACAGTTGGTGGGAAGGGAGAAGGAGGTGGGGAAGGTACCAAGCAGAGGTGACAGTTGGTGGGGGGAGGAGGAGGCGGGGAAGGCACCAGGCAGAGGTGACACTTGGTGGGAGGGGAGAAGGAGGTGGGGAAGGTACCAAGCAGAGGTGACAGTTGGTGGGAGGGGAGAAGGAGGCGGGGAAGGCACCAGGCAGAGGTGACACTTGGTGGGAGGGGAGAAGGAGGCGGGGAAGGCACCAAGCAGAGGTGACAGTTGGTGGGAGGGGAGAAGGAGGCGGGGAAGGCACTAAGCAGAGGTGACAGCTGGTGGGGGGAGGAAGAGGCGGGGAAGGCACCAGGCAGAGGTGACACTTGGTGGGAGGGGAGAAGGAGGTGGGAAGGGGTAGGGCAATCCCGCTGACAACTGAAATGTCATCAGCAGTGGCCCCACTCCTTAACAACTGATACTTGAAAAGGGAGGGAGGTGGATGTGGGGAAGGTCCACGGCAGAAGTGACAGTTGGTGGGAGGGGAGGAAGAGGCAGGGAAGGTACCCAGCAGAAATGATAGCTGGATGAAGGGGAGAAGGAGGCGGGGAAGGCACCAAGCAGAGGTGACAGTTGGTGGGAGGGGAGAAGGAGGCGGGGAAGGCACCAAGCAGAGGTGACAGTTGGTGGGAGGGGAGAAGGAGACGGGGAAGGCACCAAGCAGAGGTGACAGCTGGTGGGGGGAGGAAGAGGCGGGGAAGGCACCAGGCAGAGGTGACACTTGGTGGGAGGGGAGAAGGAGGTGGGAAGGGGTAGGGCAATCCCGCTGACAACTGAAATGTCATCAGCAGTGGCCCCACTCCTTAACAACTGATACTTGCCATTATTCTTTGGTTTACATTTCAGCTGTCAGCGGGGAATCATGCTGTAAGCTGAAAGAACCAAGCAAAATGCTTAGCATCAGCACCGATCCTGGGATCGGTTCAACCCTAGGAAAAAATAGAAACTAGATTACCAATACCATAATTCCTGTTTCCTGGTATACTGTATCTCAATGGTATCACACATGGATTGGCTCTGTCCCCTGAACAATCCCCCCCGTTGTGTCTATTTTAGAATTAGAGCCTCAGAAGGGGCGTTCCCTCTTCAGCAAATGGTGTTTATAAAAAAAGTGACTGCGCTCCGTGCTGAAGATGATGTGATATTCCTCCTATGACCACTCCTGTTCACACCGCAATTAGTTGACTTCCCCGCTGACAGCTGAATGTAAACAGAAAAAAAAAACAGCATGGAGTCCCCCCAATTCATACCAGGCCCTTCAGGTCTGGTAGGAATTTTTAAGGGGAATCCCATGCCAAAATTAAAAAAAATATGGTTTGAACCCCCTAAAACCCATACGAGTAGTGATGGACGACCTTCTGTGATGGGCAAACCGCGAACGTGGCGCGGCGGACCCCATTGACTTTAATGGCAGGAGAACCTTAAAAACCTCCAGGTCACATTTTCAGCCACAAAATACTTACTAGCTGTGCACACATAGTCCCACCACATGGACACTGACATAACACATGTATGAAGTGAATCTGGGATCGACAACGACAAGCATTCTTTTTTTATCTGTGAAATTTTAACAATTCAGGAGCGCATGAAGTCCATGGAGGAGAGGCAAGGTCAGGGCAGGCTATGAAGGGGGTGCAGGAGATGATCAGTGCCACAGTCCAGGCAGCGCAGTCCTGTGCCAGTGTCCCAGTGTGCCAACCTGTGCTTGAGCCCCTCCCTCTGCCCGGCCCTTACCCCCACCTATGCAGGGCTCCACTGCGGTGGTCCGGAGGTGCCAGTCCAGTCTGATCCTCAGCCATGGTGCTGGCACTGCCTGCTGATTGGCTTCTCTGCTGCTATCTCCCTCACTGTCTTAAACCAGCACCACGATAGAGACTGAGCACTGACACCAGCAACGCGATAGAGACTGAGCACTGACACCAGCAACGCGGTAGAGACTGAGCACTGACACCAGCAACGCGGTAGAGACTGAGCACTGCCACTAGCACCGAGATAGAGAGCACTGGCACCAGCACCTAGATAGAGAACACTGACACCAGCACCTAGATAGAGAGCATTGACACCAGCACCGTGATAGAGAGCACTGACACCAGCACCGAGATAGAGAACACTGAGACCACACCAGCACAGAGATAGAGAGAGAGCACTGACACCAGCACAGAGATAGAGAGCAATGACACCAGCACCATGATAGAGAGCACTGACACCAGCACCGAGATAGAGAGCACTGACACCAGCACCGTGATAAAGAGCAATGACACCAACACCGTGATAAAGAGCAATGACACCAGCACCGTGATAAAGAGCAATGACACCAGCACCGTGATATAGAGCACTGACACCAGCACCGTGATAGAAAGCAATGACACCAGCACCGTGATATAGAGCACTGACACCAGCACCGTGATAGAGAGCACTGACACCAGCACCGTGATAGAGAGCACTGACACCAGCACCGTGATAGAGAGCACTGACACCAGCACCGTGATAGAGAGCACTGACACCAGCACTGAGATAGAGAGCACTGACACCAGCACCAATATATAGAGCACTGACACCAGCACCGAGATAGAGAGCACTGGCACCAGCACCGAGATAGAGAGCACTGGCACCAGCACCGTGATAGAGAGCAATGACACCAGCACCGTGATAGAGAGCACTGACACCAGCAACGTGATAGAGAGAGAGCACTGACACCAGCACTGAGATAGAGAGCACTGACACCAGCACCGAGATAGAGAGCACTGACACCAGCACCGAGATATAGAGCACTGGCACCAGCACCGAGATAGAGAGCACTGGCACCAGCACCGAGATAGAGAGCACTGGCACCAGCACCGAGATAGAGAGCACTGGCACCAGCACCGAGATATAGAGCACTGACACCAGCACCAAGATATAGAGCACTGACACCAGCACAGAGATAGAGAGCACTGGCACCAGCACAGAGATAGAGAGCACTGGCACCAGCACCGAGATAGAGAGCACTGGCACCAGCACCGAGATAGAGAGCACTGGCACCAGCACCGAGATAGAGAGCACTGGCACCAGCACCGAGATAGAGAGCACTGACACCAGCACCATGATAGAGAGCACTGACACCAGCACCGAGATAGAGAGCACTGACACCAGCACCGTGATAGTGAGCACTGACACCAGCACCGTGATAGAGAGCACTGACACCAGCACCGTGATAGAGAGCACTGACACCAGCACCGTGATAGAGAGCACTGACACCAGCACCGTGATAGAGAGCACTGACACCAGCACCGTGATAGAGAGCACTGACACCAGCACTGAGATAGAGAGCACTGACACCAGCACCAAGATATAGAGCACTGACACCAGCACCGAGATAGAGAGCACTGGCACCAGCACCGAGATAGAGAGCACTGGCACCAGCACCGTGATAGAGAGCAATGACACCAGCACCGTGATAGAGAGCACTGACACCAGCAACGTGATAGAGAGAGAGCACTGACACCAGCACTGAGATAGAGAGCACTGACACCAGCACCGAGATAGAGAGCACTGACACCAGCACCGAGATATAGAGCACTGGCACCAGCACCGAGATAGAGAGCACTGGCACCAGCACCGAGATAGAGAGCACTGGCACCAGCACCGAGATAGAGAGCACTGGCACCAGCACCGAGATATAGAGCACTGACACCAGCACCAAGATATAGAGCACTGACACCAGCACAGAGATAGAGAGCACTGGCACCAGCACAGAGATAGAGAGCACTGGCACCAGCACCGAGATAGAGAGCACTGGCACCAGCACCGAGATAGAGAGCACTGGCACCAGCACCGAGATAGAGAGCACTGACACCAGCACCATGATAGAGAGCACTGACACCAGCACCGAGATAGAGAGCACTGACACCAGCACCGTGATAGTGAGCACTGACACCAGCACCGTGATAGAGAGCACTGACACCAGCACCGAGATAGAGAGCACTGACACCAGCACCGAGATAGAGAACACTGACACCAGCACCGTGATATATAATATGCTTTCTATATTTGAAAGAAAGTATATTTTACGTGTACAACCCTATATACTGTACACCTATACCAGTCCTTAAAAGGACCTTTGTGGACCTAATAGTAATAGCTAGTGATTAAACTGACTGTCCCTGCTCCACACAGCGTCCTGTCCCTACACTGACAAAAGACAGCTGCAGAATCGGTCAGCAGTGCACTCAGCAATCAGCAGCACAGCAGTGCACCAGAACCCTATATACTGTACACCTATACAAGTCCTTAAAAGGACTTTTGTGGACCTAATAGCTAGTGATTTGTGTCACTACAGTCTGTCCCTGCTCCACACAGCGACCTGTCCCTACACTGACAAAAGACAGAATGTAAAATGGCCGCCAGATCAGGTCTATTTATAAGTTAGGGGGAATGTCCAATTGTCCATGTGCTGAAATGTCTCAATTGGCTGTCCTGTACCCCATGATGGATGTGTCATCATGGGTCAAAGTTCTTTCACAATGTAAACGCATATGTCCGCCGGGCGAAATCTGCCGGTTTGGCGAATCGCAAACACGCAAAATTTGCCGCGAACCGTCTGCCGTGCGAACCGCAAGGCCATCTCTACACACGAGACCCTTATCCAAGCATGCAGCCTGGCATGCCAGGAAAGGGGGGAATGAGCGAGCCCCCCCTCCTGAACCATACCAGGCCACATGCCCTCAACATAGAGGGGTGCTTTGGATCAACCCCCCCGAAAACGAGAACAAGGGCCTCTTCCCCACATCTCTGGCCCAGTGGTTGTGGGGGTGCGGGGATGACTAATTGGAATCTGGAAGACCCCTTTACTTATGTGAATGAGTAGGGGCACATCAGTGTGTAAAAACACAATAACAGTTTTTGGCAAGTCCTTTATTAAAAAAACAAACTGAATTGGAATCAATTTTTCGACCAAACCGAATTCAAGTAAACAATTTAGAATTCCTTAGAAAACGAATAAACAAAATGAAAAAAATAATAATTTTAATGTCTTAATCCATCACATAAAGAATGAACAATTCCACAATCAATCATTTTAACCTAGCTTGATGTCACATCCATATCGACGCGTTTCATCGCACAGATTTTACACAGCTCCTGAGGAAGTCCTTGTGATGAAATCCATTGAGGCAGGTTTGATGTCAGACACTGAGGGGAGCACAGAAGCATCGGGGGGGGGGGGTTTCTATGTTTTGTCATTTTAACACTTTAATAAAATTATCTTGAATGCTACAACTGCTATAACGATTGTTTCCTTTTATTTGTGGTGGGCCGAGAGCTGGATGGAGAAGGATTGTGACGGGAGGGAGAGCTGGGAGCAAAGGGGTCCGGGGGGGGTAAACTCATCTTCCTACCGTCTTAGAAATAGGTGGTAAATTTGGTGAGCACTTTGTACTTATGAGTGTCTGTGCACAGAGGTGATCGATCGAGGGCAGGAAGCCGTTCTGTATGCTGAGCGAATGTACAGCTCTGTTGGTTTGGGGACATTTTTTATTAGGTGATTTAAGCCCCATTATACCTGGAATTGTGATGACTTATCACATTATTGAATGTTTTTTATTTATTTTTTTGGATTGTTGCTTTTTACTAGTAATTGTTATTATGTCACATATATGTTTTTTGGAAGAAATTGATATTTGGGTGTTAGAATTTGATAGTGCCGGTTTTTATTTTTTATAGTATTATTTATCCCGGGAGAAACATTTTCCAGCTGCTCTGAGAGTAATAATGTTGGGGGAGGACAGAAGTCCAGCGCTGTGAGATATGGGCAGGTATAAGAATTACTCCCAGGGGTGTCAGTGATGGATAAATACCGATATATCAAGAGACACAGAGCAGAGGGACGGAGCCCTCACACCTCACCTGTACACAGGTATGTACAGAGCCCTCACACCTCACCTGTACACAGGTATGTACAGAGCCCTCACACCTCACCTGTACACAGGTACGTACAGAGCCCTCACACCTCACCTGTACACAGGTATGTACAGAGACATCACACCTCACCTGTACACAGGTATGTACAGAGACATCACACCTCACCTGTACACAGGTATGTACAGAGCCCTCACACCTCACCTGTACACAGGTATGTACAGAGACATCACACCTCACCTGTACACAGGTATGTACAGAGACATCACACCTCACCTGTACACAGGTATGTACAGAGACCTCACACCTCACCTGTACACAGGTATGTACAGAGCCCTCACACCTCACCTGTACACAGGTACGTACAGAGCCCTCACACCTCACCTGTACACAGGTATGTACAGAGACATCACACCTCACCTGTACACAGGTATGTACAGAGACATCACACCTCACCTGTACACAGGTATGTACAGAGACCTCACACCTCACCTGTACACAGGTATGTACAGAGACATCACACCTCACCTGTACACAGGTACGTACAGAGCCCTCACACCTCACCTGTACACAGGTATGTACAGAGACATCACACCTCACCTGTACACAGGTATGTACAGAGACATCACACCTCACCTGTACACAGGTATGTACAGAGACATCACACCTCACCTGTACACAGGTACGTACAGAGCCCTCACACCTCACCTGTACACAGGTATGTACAGAGACATCACACCTCACCTGTACACAGGTATGTACAGAGCCCTCACACCTCACCTGTACACAGGTATGTACAGAGACATCACACCTCACCTGTACACAGGTATGTACAGAGCCCTCACACCTCACCTGTACACAGGTATGTACAGAGACATTACACCTCACCTGTACACAGGTATGTACAGAGCCCTCACATCTCACCTGTACACAGGTATGTACAGCGATATCACACCTCACTTGTACACAGGTATGTACAGAGCCCTCACACCTCACCTATACACAGGTATGTACAGAGATATCACACCTCACTTGTACACAGGTATGTACAGAGCCCTCACACCTCACCTGTACACAGGTATGTACAGAGACATCACACCTCACCTGTACACAGGTATGTACAGAGCCCTCACACCTCACCTGTACACAGGTATGTACAGAGACATCACATCTCACCTGTACACAGGTATGTACAGAAACATCACACATAACCTGTACACAGGTATGTACAGAGACATCACACCTCACCAATACACAGGTACATACAGAGACATCACACCTCACCTATACACAGGTATGTACAGAGACATCACACCTCACCTGTACACAGGTATGTACAGAGACATCACACCTCACCTGTACACAGGTATGTACAGAGAAATCACACCTCACCTATACACAGGTATGTACAAAGACATCACATTTCACCTATACAAAGGTATGTACAGAGACATCACACCTCACCTATACACAGGTACATACAGAGAAATTACACCTCACCTGTACACAGGTACATAGAGAGACATCACATCTCACCTGTACACAGGTACATACAGAGCCCTCACACCTCACCTATACACAGGATGTACAGAGACATCACATCTCACCTGTACACAGGTATGTACAGAGACATCACATCTCACCTGTACACAGGTATGTACAGAGACATCACACCTCACCTGTACACAGGTATGTACAGAGACATCACACCTCACCTGTACACAGGTATGTACAGAGACATCACACCTCACCAATACACAGGTACATACAGAGACATCACACCTCACCTATACACAGGTATGTACAGAGACATCACACCTCACCTGTACACAGGTATGCACACAGAGCCTCACAGGTACACAGATATGTACAGAGCCCTCACACCTCACCTGTAAACAAGTACATACAGAACCTCACACCTCACCTGTACACAGGTACATCCAGAGACATCACACCTCACCTGTACACAAATGCACACAGAGCCTCACATGTACACAGGTATGTACAGAGCCCTCACACCTCAACTGTAAACAAGTACATACAGAACCACACACCTCACCTGTACACAGGTACATACAGAGACATCACATCTCACCTGTACACAGGTACACACATTGGCCTCACACCTTACCTGTACACAGGTAGTTACAGGAATCATTTGTGTCCCAATTCTGAGAAGGGGGCACTGGACGGTATTACACCTCATCTGCACACAGGTACATGCAGGGATCCTTCAATACTCATTTCTTTGGGGATATGGGGAATGCTAGATATAACCACACCTCACCTACACACAGGTAACATACAGAGACCTCACACCTCACCTGTACACAAGTAAAATGCAGAGCCATCACACCTCACCTGTACACAAGTAAAATGCAGAGCCATCACACCTCAAGTACACACAGGTAGTTACAGAGCTCTCACTGACACCTCACCTGTACACAGGTATATAGAGGGCTCCGTCATAACTCGTCTTGGGGAGTGGGAACAACTCCCCTGTTCGCAGGTATGTACATGGCCCTCACACCTCACTTATACACAGGTATGAATGTTGTACATCATTCATGTCTTATTTCTGAGGGGAAGTTTTCTCCCTATTGTGGGATCACCAGTCCATTATTTATATATTGTGAGGTCACCAGTCCGGTATTTATATATTGTGGGGTCACCAGTCCGGTATTTATATATTGTGGGGTCACCAGTCTGGTATTTGTATATTGTGCGGTCACCAGTCCGGTATTTATATATTGTGGGGTCACCAGTCCGGTATTTATATATTGGGGGATCACCAGTCCGGTATTTATATATTGTGGGGTCACCAGTCCGGTATTTATATATTGTGGGGTCACCAGTCCGGTATTTATATATTGTGGGGTCACCAGTTCGGTATTTATACATTGTGGGGTCACCAGTCCGGTATTTATATATTGTGGGGTCACCAGTCCGGTATTTGTATATTGTGCGGTCACCAGTCCGGTATTTATATATTGTGGGGTCACCAGTCCGGTATTTATATATTGTGGGGCCACCAGTCCGGTATTTATATATTGTGGGGTCACCAGTCCGGTATTTATATATTGTGGGGTCACCAGTCCGGTATTTATATATTGTGGGGTCACCTGTCCGGTATTTATATATTGTGGGGTCACCTGTCCGGTATTTGTATATTGTGGGGTCACCAGTCCTGTATTTATATATTGTGGGGTCACCAGTCCGGTATTTATATATTGTGGGGTCACCAGTCTGGTATTTATATATTGTGGGGTCACCAGTCCGGTATTTATATATTGTGGGGTCACCAGTCCGGTATATATATATATATATATATATTGCGGGGTCACCAGTCCGGTATTTATATATTGTGGGGTCACCAGTCCGGTATTTATATAATGAAATCATATCCCCTCTCAGGCGTCTCTTCTCCAGAGAGAATAAGTTCAGAGCTCACAACCTTTCCTCATAACCAATATCCTCCAGACCCTTTATTAGCTTTGTTACCCTTCTTTGTAGTCGCTCCATTTCCAGTACATCCTTCCTGAGGACTGGAGCCCAGAACTGGACAGTATACTCCAGGTGCGGCCGGACCAGAGTCTTGTAGAGGGGAGAATTATCCTTTTATCTCTGGAGTTGATCCCTTTTTAATGCCAATATTCTGTTTGCTTTGTTAGCAGCAGCTTGGCATTGCTGAGCCCATCATCTACTAGGACCCCCAGGACCTTCTCCATCCTAGATCCCCCCCAGAGGTTCCCCTCCCCCCAGGTCCTCCTCCATCCTACATCCCCCCAGAGGTTCTCCCCCCAGTCTATAGATTGCATTCAGATTTTTGCCCCCGGAATGCATTATTTTACATTTTTCTACATTGAACCTCATTTGCCATGTAGTTGCCCCTCCCCCCATTCATTTGTTCAGATCTTCTTGCAAAGTTTCCACATCCTGCGGAGAAGTTATTTCCCTGCTTAGCTTAGTATCATCCGCAAATACAGAGATTGAGCCATTTCCCCCATCCCCCTCCTCCAGGTCATTTATGAACAAATTAAATATGATTGGTCCCAGCACAGAACCCTGGGGGACCCCACTACCCACCCCCGACCATTCCGAGTACTCCCCATTTATCACCACCCTCTGAACTCGCCCTTGTAGCCAGTTTTCAATCCATGTCCTCACCCTATGGTCCATGCCAACGGACCTTATTTTGTACAGTAAACGTTTATGGGGAACTGTGTCAAATGCTTTTGCAAAATCCAGATACACCACGTCTACGGGCCTTCCATTATCTAGATACACCACGTCTACGGGCCTTCCTTTATCTAGATACACCATTTCTACGGGCCTTCCTTTATCTAGATACACCACGTCTACGGGCCTTCCTTTATCTAGATACACCACGTCTACGGACCTTCCTTTATCTAGATACACCATTTCTACGGGCCTTCCTTTATCTAGATACACCACGTCTACGGGCCTTCCTTTATCTAGATACACCACGTCTACGGGCCTTCCTTTATCTAGATACACCACGTCTACGGGCCTTCCTTTATCCAGATACACCACGTCTACGGGCCTTCCTTTATCTAGATACACCACGTCTATGGGCCTTCCTTTATCCAGATACACCACGTCTACGGGCCTTCCTTTATCTAGATACACCACGTCTACGGGCCTTCCTTTATCTAGATACACCACGTCTACGGGCCTTCCTTTATCTAGATACACCACGTCTACGGGCCTTCCTTTATCTAGATACACCACGTCTACGGGCCTTCCTTTATCTAGATACACCACGTCTACGGGCCTTCCTTTATCTAGATACACCACGTCTATGGGCCTTCCTTTATCTAGATACACCACGTCTACGGGCCTTCCTTTATCTAGATACACCACATCTACGGGCCTTCATTTATCCAGATACACCACATCTACGGGCCTTCCTTTATCTAGATACACCACGTCTACGGGCCTTCCTTTATCTAGATACACCACGTCTATGGGCCTTCCTTTATCTAGATACACCACGTCTACGGGCCTTCCTTTATCTAGATACACCACGTCTACGGGCCTTCCTTTATCTAGATACACCACGTCTACGGGCCTTCCTTTATCTAGATACACCACGTCTATGGGCCTTCCTTTATCTAGATACACCACATCTATGGGCCTTCCTTTATCTAGATACACCACATCTACAGGCCTTCCTTTATCTAGATACACCACGTCTACGGACCTTCCTTTATCTAGATACACCACATCTACGGGCCTTCCTTTATCCAGATACACCACGTCTACGGGCCTTCCTTTATCTAGATACACCACGTCTACGGGCCTTCCTTTATCTAGATACACCACGTCTACGGGCCTTCCTTTATCTAGATACACCACGTCTATGGATCTTCCTTTATCTAGATACACCACGTCTACGGGCCTTCCTTTATCTAGATATACCACGTCTACAGGCCTTCCTTTATCTAGATACACCACGTCTACGGGCCTTCCTTTATCTAGATACACCATGTCTACGGGCCTTCCTTTATCTAGATACACCACGTCTATGGATCTTCCTTTATCTAGATACACCACGTCTACGGGCCTTCCTTTATCTAGATATACCACGTCTACGGGCCTTCCTTTATCTAGATACACCACATCTACGGGCCTTCCTTTATCCAGATACACCACGTCTACGGGCCTTCCTTTATCTAGATACACCACATCTACGGGCCTTCCTTTATCTAGATACACCACGCCTACGGGCCTTCCTTTATCTAGATACACCACGTCTACGGGCCTTCCTTTATCTAGATACACCACGTCTACGGGCCTTTCTATATCTAGATACACCACATCTACCGGCCTTCCTTTATCTAGATACACCACGTCTACGGGCCTTCCTTTATCCAGATACACCACATCTACGGGCCTTCCTTTATCTAGATACACCACGTCTACGGGCCTTCCTTTATCCAGATACACCACATCTACGGGCCTTCCTTTATCTAGATACAACACGTCTACGGATCTTCCTTTATCTAGATACACCACGTCTACAGGCCTTACTTTATCTAGCTGGCAACTCAGCTCCTCATAGAAGGTTAGTAGATTGGTTTGGCAAGAACGATTCTTCAGGAATTCATGCTGATTACTGCTAATGATAACGTTCTCATTACTAAAATCTTTTATATAGTCCCTTATCATCCCCTCCAAGAGTTTACATACTATTGATGTTAGGCTGACTGGTCTGTAATTCCCAGGGAGGGATTTTGGGCCCTATTTAAATATTGGTGCTACATTGGCTTTTCTCCAATCAGCTGGTATCATTCCAGTCAGTAGACTGTCAGTAAAAAATAGGAACGATGGTCTGGCAATTACTTGACTGACTTGGTCCCGGTGATTTATTAATGTGAAGTTTCCCAAGTCTATTTCTAATTCTGTCCCCTGTTAACCATAGAGATGCTTCCTGTGATGTGTCCTGAGGATAAACACGGCAGTTTTGATTACTGAAGCCCCCGATTCCCTCGTGAAGACTGAGGAGAAGAATAAATTCAATACCTTCACCATCTCCCCATCCTTTGTAACCAGATGTCCTTCCTCGTTCTTTATGGGGCCAATATGGTCTGTCCTCCCTTTTTTACTGTTTATATACTTAAAGAATTTCTTGGGATTTTTTTTGCTCTCCTCCGCTATGTGTCTTTAGTGTTCTATCTTAGCCATCCTTATTGCACCCTTACATTTCTTGTTGCGTTCTTTATAAAGTCTGAATGCTGATGATGATCCCTCAACCTTATATTTTTTGAAGGCCTTCTCCTTTGCATTTATATGCATTTTTACATTGGAGTTAAGCCATCCAGGACTTTTGTTCGCTCTTTTAAATTTATTACCCAATGGGATGCATTTATTTAATATGCTATTAAAGCAAACCCATCTCTCCTCTGTGTTCTTTGTTCCTAAGATTTTATCCCAGATTTTATCCCAATTTATGCCTTCTAGTAAGGTTTGTAGTTTAGGTAAGTTGGCTCTTTTGAAATTCAGTATCTTTGCATTCCCCTTATGTTTCCTATTTGTGTGATTTATACTGAAGCCAATTGACCTGTGATCGCTGCTCCCTAAATTGGCCTGTATTTACACATCAGTGATCTGGTCTGTATTGTTGGTAATTAGTCGATCCAGTAATGCTTTATTTCTAGTTGGTGCGTCTACCATCTGAACCATGAAATTGTCCTGCAAGACATTTTGGAACTGTCGAACCTTAGATGAATGCACGGTTCCCTCCGCCCAGTCTATGTCTGGATAATAACAATCCAGGAACCCAAACCCCTCCTTACAACACCAGCTCCTCAGCCACTTGTTTACTTCCCTAATCTCCCTCTGCCTTTCTGGTGTGGCTCGATGTACCGGTAGTATTCCTGAGAAAACTACCTTGGAGGTCCTTTTCCTCAATTTAGCTCCCAAGTCCCTAAAATCGTTCTTCAGGACACTCCATCTGCCTCTGACTTTATCATTGGTGCCAACGTGCACCATGACAGCCGGGTCTTCCCCAGCCCCTCCCAGTAATCTGTCCACCAGATCCGTGATCTGCCGAACCCGAGCACTCGGTAGACAACATACAGTTCGGTGCTTCAGGTCTTTGTTGCAGATTGCCCTCTTTGTCCTTATAAGAAATGAATCCCCTACCACCAGAACCTGTCTTTTCATTTCCCTTCGCTTGCCCCCACTCTCACTGGAGGAGTTCTTCCCCTGGCAGCAAGGATAGTCCCTCAGCTCCAGCAGTGCCGGCCCTTGACTGGTTTCACCAATGAGTGTACTTATTGGGATGCTCCAGCCCTGGATGGGCCTCCCTGGCACTTCCCCCTCTACCCGTCCTGACTGTCACCCATCTACTCTTTCCTAGTGCCTGCACCTCTTTGTATCCATCCGCCTCTGTGCTGGCCTCTGCCGGCACATGCCGTGTACGTTCCTGGCTCTCCTTTAGTATGGAGGGACTTCTCAGTGCTGACAGTTGCTTCCCCAGATTCAGAACCTGGGCTTGCAGGGAAACAATATGCTTACATTTTGCACAGCAGCATTCGCCCTTGATCGGATGATCAAGGAACGCTTACATGCCGCAAGATTTACACCGAGTCACATCTCCACATGTGTGCCCTCTGGAATGCCTGCTCAGTCTGTAACAAACTTAGCTCTGTCAATTACCTTTTCCTCTCCAACTCCCTCAATCTACTATTACTGAAACCTGGCTCCAGGAATCTGACACGGCCTCTCCAGCTGCCCTCTTCCATGGTGGCCTCCTCTGGACTCACTCACCCAGATCCAGTGGATGAAATAGAGGTGGAGTTGGACGTCTCCTCGCCCCATGAAGCACCTTCCAGGTTCTTCCTGCACCTCCCTCTCTTTTTCTCTGTTATTTTGCAATGCACTGAATTCATCTTTTTTCTCAAGTTTTTCTGAGGATTGCAGCAATTTACTGGCCCCCCCGGCCCCGTGTCACGTTTTCCCAAGAACTTTGTCACTTGGCTACCCTACTTTCTCTCCTCTGAGGTACCTGCCATCATCCTTGGCCACTTTAATATTCAATCAATGCTAACACCTCCGCTACTTCTCAACTACTCAACCTAACCTAGCACAATGGACACAAACCATAACTCACTCCAATTGCAATACTCTTGACCTTGTATTCTTCCACTACTGCACTCCCTGCAACCTCACCAGCACCCTCTTTCCTCTCTCCGATCACTACCTTATCCGTTTCACACTCTCCCTGTCTCCTACCTCCCATGCCGCCAACCTGCAAACAGTTACCTGCAGAAACCTTCGCCACCTCAACCCCTACCTTCTTCATTCTACTACTTACTGCCATTATGATGAAATCACACCCCCGTCCTGCCCTGCCCTGACTACTTCTGCCTACAATAACATAATCTCATCCTCCCTGGATACACTCGCTTCTCCTACATGCAGAACAAGGCCTTGCCTGCTACAACCCTGGCAAACAGATGACACCAGAAGTCTCAAGAGACGCAGCCGTGATTGTGAGCAAGTGTGGTGTAAAAACGAAATCCCTGCAAGACTTCACCCTCTACAAATTTTCTCTTCTCAAATACAACTTCTGCCTCTGCTCCGCTAAACAAACCTACTACTACACCACTCTCATTAAAACTGTCTCATCCAAACCTCATGAACTGTTTTCTACCCTTAATTCCTTACTGCCTTGTCCACAACCCTATGAGTTCCTACCTCACTGACAGCAACCTTCTCCATCCCCTACAGTCTGGCTTCTACCCACAGCATTCCACTGAAACCGACCTACTAAAACTCACCAGCGATCTACTAACTGCTAAAACCAATGACCAGTATTCCATACTCATAGTCTTGGACCTCTCTGCTGTCTTTGACACAGCTGACCACCCGCTCCTCCTCAATAAACTCCACTCCCTTGGGCTCCGTGACTCTGCTCTTTCCTGGTTCTTCTACCTATCTCAGCGCACTTTCAGAGTCACTTACAACAACATCTCCTCCACTCCTTTTCCTCTTTCTGTTGGGGTACCCCTAACTCTGTCCTTGGGCCCCTCCTATTCTCTCTCTATACCTCTTCCCTGGGCCAGTTGATAACCTTCCATGGATTCCAATACCACCTCTATGCTGATGACACCCAGATCTATCTCTCCACTCCTCAACTCACCCCCTCAGTTTCCTCACCAACTTACTGAGCAACATATCAGTATGGAGGTCAACCCACTTTCTCATCACTTCCTCAAACTCAATCTTTCTAATGCCGCGTACATACGGTCGAACTGTTTGACGTACTTAGTCCGTCATACAATCCGACGGACAATCCGTCGTACTTTCCACTGAACGGACTTGA
Organism: Lithobates pipiens; assembly: GCF_037356315.1. Lineage (NCBI taxonomy): Eukaryota > Metazoa > Chordata > Amphibia > Anura > Ranidae > Lithobates > Lithobates pipiens. The sequence goes on along the minus strand of NW_027507861.1, from coordinate 7,802,260 downwards.
CCACACACGGATGCACAAACAGTCCGTCGAAAGCTTGCGCGATGACGTGTACAGCACGTACGACGGGACTAGAAATAGGAAGTCCAAGACACAGCAATGCACCCTTCCGCCGTGTAAATCCTTTCTGGGCATGCGCCATTCTTAGTCTGTCAAACTAGCATACTGACGACCGTATTGTCCGCTGAAACCAAAGTACGACGGACAGATTTTTGGAAAATCAGAAATTCTTAGTACTCCGGAGTGCACGCTGAAAAAGTCTGCTGAAGCCCACACACGAGCGGATTGTCCGCTGAAATGTGTTTCAACGGACTAAGTACGTCAAACAGTTCAACCGTGTGTACGCGGCATTAAACTGAGCTTGTAATATTTCCTTCTGACTGATCCCCTCCTCATGACTAAGGATGAGCCAAACATCCCTCTCCCCCCCCCCCCCCCGATTTGGTTCGCAGCAGAACATCCCAACAGGCAAAAAATTCAGACAAACACCATTAAAGTCTATGGGACACGAACATTAAAAATCAAAAGTGTTCATGTTAAAGGCTTATATGCAAGTTATTAGCCATAAAAAGTGTTTGGGGACCCGGGTCCTGCCCCAGGGGACATGGATCAATGCAAAAAAAAGTTTTAAAAATGTCAGTTTTTTCGGGAGCAGTGATTTTAATAATTCCTAAAGTGAAACAATAAAAATGAAATATTTCTTTAAATATCGTACCTGGGGGGTGTCTATAGTATTCCTGTAAAGTAGCGCAGTTTTCCCATGAGAAATCCGTGAGCAAAATTACATTTCTAAAGGAAAAAAAGTCATTTAAAACTGATTGTTGATGTAATGAATTGTCGGGTCTCGGCAATATGGATAAAACTCGTTGAAAAAACGGTACGGGGTACCCCCCCAGTCCATTACCAGGCACTTTGGGTCTGGTATGAATATTAAGGGGAAACACGGACCAATTTTTTTTTTTTAAATTGCGTAGGGGTCCCCCCAAAATCCATACCAGACCTGATATTAAGGGGAATCCTGTGCCAAATACAAAAAAATGGTGTAGGGATCCCCCCCAAAAGCCATACCAGACCCTTGCCGGGCACGCAACAACCTGGCAGGCTGCAGGAAAAGAGGGGAGAATGAGAGAGAGCATCCCCCCTCGAACCATACCAGACCACATGCCCCCAACATGCGGAGGGGGCTTTGGAGTAGCCACCCAAAGCATCTTGTCCCCATGTTGATGGGGACAAGGGCCTCATCCCCACAACCCTTTTTGTGAATTGCTAGGGGTACAATGTACCCGTTACCCAATTCACATGAGGAGGAGGTCAGGATCTGGGGGTCCCCTTGCTAAAGGGGGCTTTCAGATTCTGATAAGCTCCCGTCCGCAGAGCCCCACAACCACCGGGCAAGGGTTGTGGGGATGAGGCCCTTCTCCACATCAACATGAGGACAAGGTGCTTTGGGGGGCTTCTCCAAAGCACCCTCCCTATGTGGAGAGCATGTGGCCTGGTACAGTTCAGGAGGGGGGGCGCTCTCTCTCATCCTCCCCTCTTTTCCTGTGGCCTGCCAGGTTGCGTGCTTTGATAAGGGTCTGGTATTCCATTTTTTTTATATTTTGTCACAGGGTCCCCTTAAAATCCATACCAGACCTGAAGGGAGATCATTGAAAACTCACTTTTTCAGGGAAGCCTGCCCCACCTCCACCTAAGAACTGTACTTGAGCCTCCCTCCCCCCCATAATATCATCTCCTGCTACCATTACCTTTTGTACCACCTCCCCCGCCGTTTAGAATGTAAGCTTCATGAGCAGGGCCCTTCTTATCTTTTCTGTGTTGAACTGTATTGTAATTGAACTGCCCCCCCCCCCTTTATTGTAAAGTGCTGCATAAACCATTGGTGCTATATAAATCCTGTATAATAATAATAATAATAAAAAAAATAATAATAATAATTTTCACCAGAGCTCCTGATGGTGGGGATTGGTTTTGCTGCATGTTAGTATTAGGTTGTGGTCCTCAGGATTGCTCCAGCAGGAGGTGAGCAGGCCAAGGTCCAGTAGCAGATATAGCAGGTAGGCATCAAGCAGAAGCGTGGTCAGTAAAGAAGCCAAAGGTCATTAACAAGTGGTTGCAGGTTGGGGTTAAGCAGAAGCGTAGACAAGGAGCAAGCCAAAAGACAATGAGTGGTAGCAAAGATATGGTTGGCAGCAGGAGAGACAAGAGCAAGATATTGACTGGAAAGAGCTCAATAATCTGGCAAACAGCAAGTGCAAAGGCTTAAATAGGAAGTCCATGGGAGGTGCAAAGAGTTCAAGGTTCAATCCAAACATGGCACGAGGCAGGATTGCCCTTTGGATCAGAAAGGTGGCTCAGCAAGAAGAGACATTGCAGAGGTCGCAGGTTCAGCCCTCGGTCCTAACATTAATGTTTCCCCATATGTGCATTTCCTACCCTGAACTGAATAAATGAAGACAAATCAAGCATGGCAATTCTAGGGTGTCACTCTCCACCATCACCGGACTCCCACAACATAGAGGGCCACAAAAAAAAAATGTATTTCCATTCAATTCGTTTCAGAAAAATTTATTGCATTAAAGTGCCTTAAAAAGTGCCTTAAAAAAGTATTCATACCCCTTGAAATTCCACACATTTTGTCATGTTACAACCAAAAATGTAAATGTGTTTTATTGGGATTTCAGCCCCCTTTACTCTGATACCCCTAACTAAAATCTAGGGGAACCAATTGCCTTCAGAGGTCACCTAATTAGTAAATAGAGTCCACCTGTGTGTCATTTAATCTCAGTATAAATACAGCTGTTCTGTGAAGCCCTCCGAGGATTGTTAGAGAACCTTAGTGAACAAACAGCATCATGAAGTTCAAGGAACACACCAGACAGGTCAGGGATGAAGTTGTGGAGAAGTATAAAGCAGGGTTAGGTTATAAAGAAATCTTCCAAGCTTTGAACATCTCACGGAGCTCTGTTGGAAAATGGAAAGAGTATGGGCACAACCGCAAACCTACCAAGACATGGCCGTCCACCTAAACTGACCGGGCCGGGCAAGGAGAGCATTCATCAGAGAAGAGCCAAGAGGTCCATGGTAACTCTGGAGGAGCTGCAGAGATCCACAGCTCAGGGGGGAGAATCTGTCCACAGGACAACTATTAGTCGTCTCTCCACAAATCTGCCCTTTATGGAAGAGTGACAAGAAGAAAGACATTGGAGAAAGAAAGTCATAAGAAGTCCTGTTTGTAGTTTGTGAGAAGCCATGTGGGGGAGGGGGCAGCAAACATGTGGAAGAAGATGATCTGGTCAGAGGAGACCAAAATTCTACTTTATGGCCTAAAAGCAAAACGCTATGTGTGGGGGAAACTAACACTGCCCATCCCCCGAACACACCATCCCCACCGTGAGACATGGTGGTGGCAGCTTCATGTGGTGGGGATGGTTTTCTTCAGCAGGGACAGGGAAGCTGGTCAGAGTTGATGGGAAGATGGATGGAGACAAATACAGGACAATCTTAGAAGAAAACCTGTTGGAGTCGGCAAAAGACTTGAGACCGGGGTGGAGGTTCCCCTTCCAGCAGGACAACGACCCGAAACATCCAGCCAGAGCTACAATGGAATGGTTTACATCAAAGCATATTCATGTGTTAGAATGGCCCAGTCACAGTCCAGACCTAAATCCCATTGAGAATCTGTGGCAAGACTTGAAAATTGCTGATCACAGACGCTCTCCATCCAATCTGACAGAGCGCGAGATATTTTACAAAGAAGAAGAATGGGCAGAAATGTCCTCTCTAGATGTGCAAAGCTGGTAGAGACACCCCCAAAAAGACTTGTAGAGAAAGGGGGTTCTACAAAGTATTGACTCTGGGGGGAGCCATACAAATGCCCCTCCCCCACACTTTTCACAGATTTATTTGTATCATTTATCATTTTCCTTCCACTTCACAATTATGTGACACTTTGTGTTGGTCCATCACATAAAATCCCAATAAAATACGTTTAGGTTTTTGGTTGTAACAAAATGTGGGGAATATCGGGGGTATGAATACTTTTTCAAGGTACCTTATAATGAAATAAATGGCCAGGGTGTAGTTCTTCCATTGTAACTCGGATTGTCCATAAATGATTTGCTGTTTGTCATTGATCTGATTTTTAATTTCTGCTTTCCAGAACAGAAATGGATCATCCGGGACATAATAAGACCTCGTCCTTCTCTCACATGGAGTTTATACTCTTTGGGTTTCCCGGAGTCACAAAGTACCGACCTCTCCTCGCTCTCCCCTTCTCCTTCATATACGCGGTGATTCTAAGTGGTAATTCTGTGGTTATGTTGGTCATTGTGTTGGAGAAAAGTCTACACACTCCGATGTACACACTCATCTTTTCTCTCTTGGCCACCAATGTTGTGTACACCACGGCCATCACACCCAAGATGCTTCTAGGACTGTTTGGCTTTAACCAGATCACCTTGGCTGGCTGTTTGGTGCAGATATTTACTGTATATTCCAGCATCATGGCCGAGTCCACAATTGTGCTCCTCATGGCTATAGACAGGTACCTAGCCATCAACCAGCCACTACATTACCAGGAGATTGTAGTCAAGCATGTAATTGTTCACTCGGCAGTCAATGGAGTGATTCGTTATAGCTTTGTTGTCCTTCCTCTGGTCATTACAGCTGCACGTCTCCGTTATTGCAGGTCCAATATCATCCCTCACTTCCATTGTGAAAGCATGATGCTCTTCAGCCTGGGGTGTGAAGAGTCCAGAGCCCAGGTTGCAGGATTGGTGATAAGGACTCTCATGATGTTTTGTGACATCCCCATCATCCTAATTTCTTATCTGAAAGTTCTTCACACTGTCCTTAGGATTGCGGTGGGAATGGCTCGGTATAAAGTCCTTCATACCTGTAGCACCCACCTGGTGGTGGTCGTCCTCATCTACTCCTCAGGATTCTTAATCTCCGTTCTGTACCTGCCGGGGAACTCCACTTCCTACGACCTTCAGAATATCTGCAGTGCCATCTACTTTCTATTCTCGGCAATGGTCAATCCGTTTATCTATGGTCTACGGATGGAGGGGATCAAGAGCAATATACGTAAATACTGGGGGAAGAAGAAAGATTTACCAGTTAAACAAACAAAATGCTGAGACTGATGATTCAAACCCACTTATTGGACCAAATGTAAAATGACAATATGGCATAAGTCCCCTCATCCTCACTTAACCTTCTCATGGTGCGCTCTGTTTACAATGTAGCCCATTGATAGAGAAGTCCATTTCTAAAAATTGTCTTCAATGAACATCTACAAAATTGCAATATTTTTCTCTGCATTACAGTTATCGGTGAATTTGTTACAATACAACTGTAACCAGAAACCTAATTAACATGAGCTAGTTTACTACACATGAGCTAGTTTACTACATCATTTACCCAGACTAGGTGACTCAGAGACATGACCTTTAGGACAGACTTATGGTCAGAGCACTTCACACATTAGTATAAACACAGGACACCTTCTTGCAATAGCAGGAGCTAATTAGTTGCTAAACCTGGACTCCTTTATTAGAACCAAAATTACAAGTCTTTATATACAGTAAAAGAGGAGGTTCCCCCCTCCTGCTCAGATTACTCTAACAATACAACTGTAACCAGAAACCTAATTAACATGAGCTAGTTTATTAAATAATTTACTCAGACTAGGCGATTCAGAGACATGACCTTTAGGATGGATTTGTGGTCACCAAGCTTCACACATTAGTATAAACACAGGACACCTTCTCACAATAGCAGGAGCTAATTAGTTGCTAAACCTGGACTCCTTTATTAGAACCAAAATTACAAGTCTTTATATACAGTAAAAGAGGAGGTTCCCCCCTCCTGCTCATATTACTCTAACAATACAACTGTAACCAGAAACCTAATTAACATGAGTTAGTATATACAGTAAAAGAGGAGGTTCCCCCTTCCTGCTCATATTACTCTAACAATACAACTGTAACCAGAAACCTAATTACCATGAGCTAGTTTACTACATCATTTACTCAGACTAGGTGACTCAGAGACATGACCTTTAGGACAGACTTGTGGTCACCACGCTTCACACATTAGTATAAACACAGGACACCTTCTCACAATAGCAGGAGCTAATTAGTTGCTAAACCTGGACTCCTTTATTAGAACCAAAATTACAAGTCTTTATATACGGTAAAAGAGGAGGTTCCCCCCTCCTGCTCATGTTACTCTAACAATACAACTGTAACCAGAAACCTAATTAACATGAGCTAGTTTACTAAATCATTTACTCAGACTAGGTGACTCAGAGACATGACCTTTAGGACAGATTTGTGGTCACCGAGCTTCACACATTAGTATAAACACAGGACACCTTCTCACAATAGCAGGAACCAATTACAATTAACAATACAAACATTGATCCCCCCCCTCAGCCTAGTAGGTAACAGACTATAGTAGGAGTAGACTTTCCGGCTCCTACCCAGTTCTAGAGGTCAATGTGATGAGCTCTCCCAACTAACAGGTGGAGTTCAGAATCAAACAAACCAAGAATAGTCTTTACATGTATCCTGGGAGATATTGTGGATAAATATTACTGTCCCATTTTAAGAAATCCAAGACACACCCTCCCAGTCACCATTTCCCATATGGTATACACAGGGTTCCCAGAGTCTGTGTGTCTTGGGGGGACATGGACCCAAATCAAAAGTAACACCACCTCAAGGGTCCCCAGGCATACAGCTCACAAAGAGCACCATAACCCCAAATTCCAGGGCCCATAATCCGTAGGCTAGCATTCAGTCCCCTCCAAATGCCTCTGTCCCGGGTGAGTCTGTCACAAGGGTTCCCATGGAGTTATAGACTCCAGAAAAGGGGAACAAAAGTACTTACAGTCTTCACAGATGGAGAACCGTTAAGTGGACCTGGCACTCTGTGACTATAGCTCCTGACTGCAAAGTACTTGTCGGTTCGGCTTCCAGCACCCTGCAGGAAAGACACCATACTCTAGTGAGGTCCAAGCTTCTGATCCAAGCTTCTCAGGCCACTCAAGACATCTGGAGGCCCTTCATGGCTCCTCAATCTCCAGGTTACACAAGCTAGGCCTCAAACCCAGGCCTTTGCCCAGCCACATGGTCACTCTCACCAAAGGGGATTCAACAACTAAACACATCGCCCCTAGGCTCAGGGAGAACTAACTTCCAACGTTCACTCCCTGAATATTCATACCTTCTTTCAACATGCACCATGGGCAATAAACCCCCTAGTGGCTTGCCAGGTAGAGATAAATAGTCATTGTTCTGCTTGGTGTGGTCTCTCATAATAACGCCAAGGGTACCAGGGACACCTACTGGCAGCAGATAGAAACTGGCAATAGCCAGGGCTAAGAAAGCTAAGCTTCTGTTCAACTAAGCTGACCATAGCCTAGCACCACTAAATATATATAGACACACCCACTCTTGGCTGGGTGGCTACACTTGGTTCCCACCCGACTAGCCCATTTCACTCAAGACTGCAAGGGAATAATTTCTGCGGCTGCCCTGACCTGGATAACCTATTTACACACATGACCTGCCCAAAAGACCAATCCCTGTGTAAGCAGGTCTATGACGTGTTGGCTATATTGTTAGATACCCCTGTCTCCACGCACCCAAGGGTAGCCCTACTCAACCTTAAGCCAGCCGGCCTCACGAAGCACCATTTTTGACCTCTAAGCAAACAAGCCTGGATTCTCTTCTGATGACCGAAGTCAAAAGAAAACTTCACATTTTCCAACAAAAAGTTGACATTAAATCTAACAGACTCAATGGGAAAAATAAAATAAAATAAAAACCTGGACCCCATGGATCTCACCTTTCCAACCAACAGACTTTGATGGGTGCCTGGTAAATGAATGAGGCTTATCCTTCACCTACTGATAAGATCTGGAATCACAATCTAAAGGAAAATTGTACAAGATAATTGTATAATGTAAGGCCCTCGTCTCCCCATACCCTCCCCCCTTGACCCTTCCTCAAAACCTGATTGTACCCATTGCTGCCTTTCATTACTTTCCGTTGTACATTTTCACTCTGATGCTGGGATTGTTGGATATTAATCAAGACATTGATGGTTGTGAAGGACCCAATGTAACTATATAATAAATCATGGATATGTATATTAATGTATGTATGAGATGACCTCTTAACCTTTCTAATAAAGAAAAAAAAACAAGATTTATTAAAATATAAAGTATCTAAAAACCACTTCGGGATCCTACAAGCCCAGGACCCATTTTCCTTACAACAGCAACATAAGTGGGGTTAGGGGGTTATGGGGTTAGGGATAGGGGGTCAGGATTAGGATTAGGGTATTAGGATTAGGGTTTGGGTGTTAGTATTAGGGTTAAGGTCAGGGGGTTAGGATTAGGGTTAGGATTAAGAGTTAAGATTATGGTTAGGAGGTAGGGTTAGGGTTAAGGTCAGGGGGCTAGGATTAGGTTTAGGGTTAGTGTTAGGGGATTAGGGTTAAGGTTAGGGGGTAGGGTTAGGGTTAAGGTCAGGGGGTTAGGATTAGGGTGTCAGGATTAGGGTTGGGGGTTAGGGTTAGGAGATTAGGGTTAAGGTTAGGGGGTTAGGATTAGGTTTAGGGTTAGGGTGTTAGGATTAGGGTTAAGGTCCGGGGTTAGGATTAGGGTTAAGGTCAGGGGGTTAGGGTTAGGGTTAAGGGGCTAGGGTGTTAGGATTAGGGTTAAGGTCCAGGGGTTAGGATTAGGGTTAGGGGGCTAGGGTGTTAGGATTAGGGTTAAGGTCCAGGGGTTAGGATTAGGGTTAGGGGTTAAAATTAGGGTTAGGGGGTAGGGTTAGGGTTAAGGTCAGGGGAGGCTAGGATTAGGTTTTGGGTTAGTGTTAGGGGATTAGGGTTAAGGTCAGGGGGTTAGGATTAGGGTGTCAGGATTAGGGTTAGGGTTGGGGGTTAGGGTTAGGAGATTAGGGTTAAGGTCAGGGGGTTAGGATTAGGTTTAGGGTTAGGGGGTTAGGGTGTTAGGATTAGGGTTAAGGTCCGGGGTTAGGATTAGGGTTAGGATTAGGGTTAGGGTTAGGGGGCTAGGGTATTAGGATTAGGGTTAAGGTCCAGGGGTTAGTATTAGGGATAGGAGTTAAGATTAGGGTTAGGGGGTAGGGTTAGGGTTAAGGTCAGGGGGGCTAGGATAAGGGTTAGGGGATTATGGTTAAGGTTAGGGGGTTAGGGGGATAGGGTTAGGGTTAAGGTCAGGGTGTTAGGATTAGAGTGTTAGGATTAGAGTGTTAGGATTATGGTTGGGGGTTAGGAGATTAGGGTTAAGGTCAGGGGGTTAGGATTAGTGTTTAGGGTTAGGGTTAGGGGATTAGGGTTAGGGGTTAGGATTTGGATTAAGGTAGGGGGTTAGGATTAGGGTTAGGGGGATAGGGTTAGGGCTATGGTCAGAGGGTTAGGATTAGGATCAGGGGGTTAGGGGGTTAGGGTTAGGGTGGGAGCAGACATCACCATAAGAACTAATAATGATCTAGGGCCAGCACTCCCCTTCATTTCTATGGTGATAAGGAAAGTGTCCGGTGGTGTAAGGTGTGTGTGTGTTGTGACATAATGTGACGTCACAGAGTACAGGCTTCATAAAGGTTCTGAGGCTGTACTGATTTATTAACCGTTTGCAGACCCCCACCTTCGGTGTACTGCGGACCCCCACCTTCAATGTACTGCGGACCCCCCACCTTCAATGTACTGCGGACCCCCACCTTCAATGTACTGCGGACCCCCACCTTCAATGTACTGCGGACCCCCAGCTTCAATGTACTGCGGACCCCCACCTTCAATGTACTGCGGACCCCCCACCTTCATTGTACTGCGGACCCCCCCACCTTCAATGTACTGCGGACACCCCACCTTCAATGTACTGCAGACCCCCCACCTTCAATGTACTGCGGACCCCCCACCTTCAATGTACTGCAGACCCCCACCTTCAATGTACTGCGTAAGCCCCACCTTCAATGTACTGCGGACCCCCACCTTCAATGTACTGCGGACCCCCCACCTTCAATGTACTGTGGACCCCCCACCTTCAATGTACTGCGGACCCTCACCTTCAATGTACTGTAGACCCCCCACCTTCAATGTACTGCGGACCCTCACCTTCAATGTACTGCGGACCCCCACCTTTAATGTACTGCGGACCCCCCACCTTCAATGTACTGCGGACCCCCCACCTTCAGTGTACTGCAGACCCCCACCTTCAGTGTACTGCGGACCACCCACCTTCAATGTACTGCGGACCCCCCACCTTCAATGTACTGCGGACCCCCCACCTTCAATGTACTGCGGGCCCCCCACCTTCAATGTACTGCGGACCACCCACCTTCAATGTACTGCGGACCCCCCACCTTCAATGTACTGCGGACCCCCCACCTTCAATGTACTGCGGGCCCCCACCTTCAATGTACTGCGGACCACCCACCTTCAATGTACTGCGGACCCCCCACCTTCAATTTACTGCGGACCCCCACCTTCAATGTACTGCGGACCCCCCACCTTCAATTTACTGCGGACCCCCCACCTTCAATGTAATGGGGACCCCCACCTTCAATGTACTGCGGACCCCCACCTTCAATGTACTGCGGACCCCCACCTTCAATGTACTGCGGATGGGTGGGCAGCACAAGCAAAGTGATGTACCCGTACGTCAGCTGGCTTTCGGGTTTGGGGTCCCCCCCACTGACACCTGATGTGATTGTATAAAGCGGGAGTCTGTCAGCAAGTCCTAGCCAATGATTTATGGTCGGGACCTGCTGATCGGCTGCGTCCAATCACAGCCCAGAGCTCCGTGTTGACAATCAACCCAGAGCTCAGAACATAGGAAACCACGATCTCTCTGTTTCCTGTCTCTGCAAATCAGGGGTAAGAAACAAAGAGATCTTTAGTGAAAAGCAGCACACATCACACTTATAACCCCCCGATCATCCTAGATGATAACCCTTTCCCTGCCAGTGTCATTAGTACAGTGACAGTGCATATAATTATCACTCATCACGGTATTAGTGTCACTGGTGATGTCAGTGGCAGTTAGTTAGTTCCCACCCAGATTGCCCGTCGCCCTATCGCAGTCCCATTATAAGATGATCACCGCCATCACTAGTATAAAAAATGAAATAGATAAAAATTCCAGTATATGATATATATCCCATAGTTTGTAGAGGCAAACCTATTAACCACTTAAGGACCGCCTCACGCCGATATACACCGGCAGAATGGCACGGCTGGGCACAAGCACGTACCCGTACATTGCTTTTTAAGTGCCCAGCCGTGGGTCGGGAGCATGCCAATGGGGGCGCGCTCCCGACCCGGTCCTGAGCTCCGTGACCGATCGCTGCTGGTGTCCCGCGATCAGATCACAGAGCTGAAGAACGAGGAGAGGTCTGTGTAAACAAACCTCTCCCCATGCTTCCCTGTGTCGCTGTCACCGATCGACTGTTCCCTGTTATAGGGAAGGACGATCAGTGACGTCACATGCCAGGCCACGCCCCCCTACAATAAACGTCATACATAACACTACACTGCCCCCTAGTGGTTAACTCCTTCACTGCCAGTGTCATTTACACAGGAATCAGTGCATTTAAATAGCAGTGATTACTGTATAAATGACAATGGTCCCAAAAATGTGTCAAAAATGTCCGATGTGTCCGCCGTAATGTCGCAGTCACAATAAAAATCGCTGATCGCCACCATTACTAGTAAAAAAAAAAAAATTTATAAAAATGCCATAAAACTATCCCCTATTTTGTAAACGCTATAACTTTTGTGCAAACCAAACAATAATCGTTAATTGCGATTTTTTTTTAACCAAAAATATGTAGAAGAATACGTATCGGCCTAAACTGAGGGAAAAAATGTTTTTTTATATATTTTTGGGGGATATTTATTATAACAAAAAGTAAACAATAATGCGTTTTTTTCAAAATTGTCGCCCTATTTTTGTTTATAGTGGCAAAAAATAAAAACCGCAGAGGTGATCAAATACCACCAAAAGAAAGCTCTATTTGTGGGAAAAAAAGGACGTCAATTTTGTTTGGAAGCCGCGTCGCACGACCGCGCAATTGTCAGTTAAATTGACGCAGTGCCGAATGGCAAAAAGGGGTCCTGGTCCTTTGGCTGCAAATTGGTCCGGGGCTGAAGGGGTTAATATACACTTATTGGGCTTTTAATAAAAGACATGGAGCAGAATACATTTTGACCATTTTTTTTATACAGATATATTATATAGCAAAATGTAATATATATATATATATATATAACAGGATAATTTTCGTTTATATTGCAAAAAATAAAAACCCCAAATATCACCAAAGCGAAGCTCTATTTGGTTGAAGAAAACAATCTACATTTTATTTGTGCGCATCACCAGTCAAAGTAGCGCAGTGCTGAATAGCAAAACATGGCCTGGTCATGAAGGGGGGGGTAAAACCTTCTGGAGGTGAAGGTGGTTAAATCAGTTTATCTTCTTCTTCTCAATAAGCATTGAGGACGTAGATTGATAAAGCGATGAATTGACACCACATTGAGGTGGTTACCAACACTACGGAACGTTCCAGCCGCCATGACAAACCTTCACAACATTCCTTCTAATGAAGCGTCAGCCTTGTCATAGTCTATAGTCATTATTCTGTAATAATATCGTACATTTATGGACCGATGGCGGCAAGCTTGCCCTGCAATGACGCTGATTTAGGGCAGCTGACCTGTAGGACCTCCCCCAGCATTCAGGAGAGGAAGAAAGTCCTCTCCGCTCTTCTCAAGACCTCCCTCGTCTCCTCCTCCTCCCATGCTCGTCTCCAGGATTTCTCCAGAGCCTCTCCCACCCTCTGGAACTCACTACCCCCACCTGACCGGCTATCCCCTACCCTTGCTACCTGCAGGTGGTCCCTGAAAACTCGTCTTTTCATTAGAAACCGATCACGTCTCCAACCGATCTCCTACCACTTCCACCAGCTCATTCCCCCACAGTTACAACCTTTTGTACCACCTTCCCCCCCCCCCTATTAGATTGTAAGCTCTTCTGAGCAGGGCCCTCCCAATCCTCTTGTATTATATTGTATTATAACTGTATTGTCTCCCTTTTTATATTGTAAAGCGCTGTGTAAATTGTTGGAGCTATATAAATAATACATGTACAATAATAATAATAATATAAAGGGGGTCTTCTGATGTGCGGTTAATTTAATGAAGGCGGTGGCGCGCATCTTCCTAGGCTCACGTTTCCCATTGGGAAACTGTGGCGCCCCACGTTTTTTCACACTTTGTGCCTGGGCTGAAAAAGCAAAAACAGTTACCTAACATTTGATTGTTGGGGCTAAGAATAGTCGATCAATAGGGGGAATAATCTAACTCTACAGACTAAAAACGTTTGCGCAGAAAAGGAAATAATATGAGGGAGAGCTCTGTGTACAAAGTGTATGGAGATTCACCACTGACAGTGTAATCAATCAGATACTGCAGAGTAGGGATGAGCCGAACACCCCCTCCCCCCCCCCCCCCAGTTCGGCTCGCAGCAGAACATGCGAACAGGCAAAACGTTTAATCGAACCCCGTTAAAGTCTATGGGACACGATCATGAATAACCCTTTCATGGCTAAGCCTATTTCTGACATTTGGTGTTTACAAGTTAAAATCTGTATTTTTTGCTAGAAAATTACTTAGAACCCCCAAATATTTTATATATATATATATATATATATATATATATATATATATATATATATTTTTTTTTTTTTTGAGCAGCGACCCTAGAGAATAAAATGGGGATTGTTGCAATATTTCATGTCACACGGTATTTGTGCGGCGGTGTTTTAAACACAATTTTTTTGGGAGAAGGGACACTTTCATAAATATAAAAAAAAAAAAAACACAGTAAAATTAGCCCAATTTTTTTGTATAATGTGAAAGATGATGTTACGCCGACTAAATAGATACCCAACATGTCACGCTTTATAATCGCACGCACTCGTGGAATGGCGACACACTACGGTACCTAAAAATCTCCATAGGCGATGCTATAATTTTTTTTTTTTTTTACAGTTACCAGATTAGAGTTTCAGAGGAGGTCTAGAGCTAGAATTATTGCTCTCGCTCTGACGATCGCGGCGATACCTCACATGCATGGTTTGAACACAGTTTACATATGCGGGCGCGACTTCCCTATGCGTTTTCTTTGCTGCGCGAGGTCGTGGTGACGGGGGCGGTTTGAATTTTTTTTTCTTATTTATTTTATTTATTTTTATATTATTAAATTGTAATTATTTTTTTTTTTAATTGATCACTTTTATTGCTGTAACAAGGAATGTAAACATCCCTTGTGACAGTAATAGGTGGTGACAGGTACTCTTTATGGAGGGATCATTTGCACTTCAAAGTATTCAAATATATTTATTAAATCCGCCGCTATTAGCAGGCGAGTAAACAGGAAGTGACGTTGTGATGTTGCTTCCGTGTTTACATCAAGGAGACTGGAAGCCGTTTCCAGGTTCATTCCAGTCTGTCACTAGCCGCCGGAAGAGTCGGATCGTTGATCGGCTCTCCGGTGCCAATGAGAGGCCCAGGAAGAGCGGCGGGAGGAGGGGTCGTCCCTTCCCGCTCCTCCGGGAAAAAGCCGATCGCCCGCTCTAAAAAACGGTACTGGGATGATGCCTGCAGCTGTGGGCATCATCCCGGTATAACCCCCGAAAGCCGAGGCCGCACATCTGCGTACGTTCGGCAGGAATGGGATAATCAAAAGTGCTCATTTTAAAGTCTAATATGCAAGTTATTGTCATAAAAAGTGTTTGGGGACCCGGCTCCTGCCCCAGGGGAGTGTTTGGGGACCCGGGTCCTGCCCCAGGGGAGTGTTTGGGGACCCAGGTCCTGCCCCAGGGGAGTGTTTGAGGACCCGTCTCCTGCCCCAGGGGAGTGTTTGGGGACCCGGGTCCTGCCCCAGGGGAGTGTTTGAGGACCCGTCTCCTGCCCCAGGGGAGTGTTTGGGGACCCGGGTCCTGCCCCAGGGGAGTGTTTGGGGACCCGGGTCCTGCCCCAGGGGAGTGTTTGTGGACCCTGCCCCAGGGGACATGTATCAATGAAAAAAAATAGTTTTTTGGGGAAAAAGTGTAATATTCCTTTAAATTTCGTACCTGGGGGGTGTGTATAGTATGCCTGTAAAGAGGCGCATGTTTCCCGTGTTTAGAACAGTCCGAGAGCAAAATGACATTTCTAAAGGAAAAAAAGTCATTTAAAAGGTGCTACCCCAAAGCACCCTCCCCATGTTGAGAGCATGTGGCCTGGTACGGTTCAGGAGGGGGGGGGGGTGCGCTCTCTTGTCCACCCCTCTTTTCCTGCGGCCTGCCAGGTTGCATGCTTGGATAAGGGTCTGGTATGGATTTTTGGGGGGGAACGCCATGCCATTTTTTTTTTACACTTTGGCGTGGGGTTCCCCTTAAAATCAATACCAGACCTGAAGGGCCTGGTATGGAATTTTGCGGGACCCCCACGTAATTTTTTTTTTAAATTTTGTTTGGGGTTCCCTTTAAAATTTATACCAGACCCAAAGGGACTGGTAATGGACTGGGGGGATCCCCATGCCGTTTTTTTCAATGACTTATATGACTTTATGTATATTGCCGAGACCAACAATTCATTGTAGCCACAAGTAGTTTTAAATGACTTTTTTCCTTTAGAAATGTAATTTTGCTGTCAGACTGTCCTAAGCACGGGAAACATGCGCCCCTTTACAGGCATACTATAGACACCCCCCAGGTATGAAATTTAAAGGAATATTTCGCTTTTATTGTTTCACTTTAATCATTATTTTGCATCGATACATGGGGGTACCCGGGTCCCTAAACACCTGTCCTGACCAGAGCACTTTTTGCGGTTCGGCACTGCGTCGCTTTAACTGACAATTGCGTGAATCATCAGGGTGTTTTTCTATGTTTTGTAATTTTAACATTTTAGTAAAAGTATCTTAAATGCTACAACTGCTATAACGATTGTTTCCTTTGATTTGAGGCGATGAGCCGAGGGCTGGATGGTGAAGGATCGTGACTGGAGGGAGAGCTGGGAGCAGAGCGGTCCTCATCTTCCTACCATCATAGATATAAGATGTCTTTTATTTTTTGGATTGTTGCTATTTAGTACTAGTAGTAATTATTATGTCACATATATGTTTTTTGGAAGAAATTGATATTTGGGTATTAGAATTTGATGAAATTGAACGCCGGTCTTGATTTTTTATAGTATTATTTATCCCGGGGGATAACATTTTGCAGCTGCTCTGAGAGTAATAAGGTTGGGGGAGGACAGAAGTCCGGTGCTGTTAGATACGGGCAGGTATAAGAATTACTCCCGGGGGTGTCAGTGATGGATAAATACAGATATATCAAGAGACACAGAGCAGAGGGACGGAGCCCTCACACCTCACCTGTACACAGGTATGTACAGAGCCCTCACACCTCACCTGTACACAGGTATGTACAGAGCCCTCACACCTCACCTGTACACAGGTATGTACAGAGCCCTCACACCTCACCTGTACACAGGTATGTACAGAGACATCACACCTCACCTGTACACAGGTATGTACAGAGCCCTCACACCTCACCTGTACACAGGTATGTACAGAGCCCTCACACCTCACCTGTACACAGGTATGTACAGAGCCCTCACACCTCACCTGTACACAGGTATGTACAGAGACATCACACCTCACCTGTACACAGGTATGTACAGAGCCCTCACACCTTACCTGTACACAGGTATGTACAGAGCCCTCACACCTCACCTGTACACAGGTATGTATAGAGCCCTCACACCTCACCTGTACACAGGTATGTACAGAGCCCTCACACCTCACCTGTACACAGGTATGTACAGAGACATCACACCTCACCTGTACACGGGTATGTACAGAGACATCACACCTCACCTGTACACAGGTATGTACAGAGACATCACACCTCACCTGTACACAGGTATGTACAGAGCCCTCACACCTCACCTCTACACAGGTATGTACAGAGCCCTCACACCTCACCTGTACACAGGTATGTACAGAGCCCTCACACCTCACCTGTACACAGGTATGTACAGAGACATCACACCTCACCTGTACACAGGTATGTACAGAGACATCACACCTCACCTGTACACAGGTATGTACAGAGACATCACACCTCACCTGTACACAGGTATGTACAGAGACATCACACCTCACCTGTACACAGGTATGTACAGAAACATCACACCTCACCTATACACAGGTATGTACAGAGACATCACACCTCACCTGTACACAGGTATGTACAGAGCCCTCACACCTCACCTGTACACAGGTATGTACAGAGCCCTCACACCTCACCTGTACACAGGTATGTACAGAGCCCTCACACCTCACCTGTACACAGGTATGTACAGAGACATCACACCTCACCTGTACACAGGTATGTACAGAGCCCTCACACCTCACCTGTACACAGGTATGTACAGAGACATCACACCTCACCTGTACACAGGTATGTACAGAGACATCACACCTCACCTGTACACAGGTATGTACAGAGACATCACACCTCACCTGTACACAGGTATGTACAGAGACATCACACCTCACCTGTACACAGGTACTTATGGGGCCCTCACTGACACCTCACTTGTACACAGGTACATAGAGAGAAATCACACCTCATCTGTACACAGGTATGAACAGAGATATCACACCTCACCTGTACACAGGTATGCATAGAGCCTTCACACAGGTATGTACAGAGATCTCACACCTCACCTATACACAGGTACATGCAGAGCCCTCACACTTCACCTATACACAGGTATGTACAGAGCCCTCACATCTCACCTGTACACAGGCAACATACAGAGACATCACACCTCACCTGTACATACAGAGACATCACACCTCACCTGTACACAGGTACATACAGGGACATCACATCTCGCCTATACACAGGTAAGTACCGAGACATCACACCTCACCTGTACATACAGAGACATCACACCTCACCTGTACATACAGAGACATCACACCTCACCTGTACATACAGAGACATCACACCTCACCTGTACATACAGGGCCCTCACACCTCACCTGTACACAGGTACATACAGGGCCCTCACACCTCACCTGTACATACAGAGACATCACACCTCACCTGTACATACAGGGCCCTCACACCTCACCTGTACACAGAGATATCACACCTCGCCTATACACAGGTACATAGAGAGAAATCACACCTCATCTGTACACAGGTATGAACAGAGACATCACATCTCACCTATACACAGGTACATACAGAGACATCACACCTCACCTGTACACAGGTACTGTACATACAGAGATATCACACCTCACGTGTACAGGTACATACAGAGCCCTCAAACCTCACCACTACACAGGTACTTACAGAGCTTTCACATCTCACCTGCACATGGGTACATACAGTACAGAGCCATCATGCCTCGCCAGTACACAGGTGCATACAGAGTCCACACATCTCATCTGTACACAGGTATGCATAGAGCCTTCACACCTCACCTTTACACAGGAAGGTACAGAGCCCTCACACCTCATCTATACACAGATACATACAGAGCCCACACACCTCACCTGTACACAGGTAAGTACAGAGACATCACACCTCACCTGTACATACAGAAACATCACACCTCACCTGTACATACAGGGCCCTCACACCTCACCTGTACATACAGAGACATCACACCTCACCTGTACATACAGAGACATCACACCTCACCTGTACATACAGAGACATCACACCTCACCTGTACATACAGAAACATCACACCTCACCTGTACATACAGGGCCCTCACACCTCACCTGTACATACAGAGACATCACACCTCACCTGTACATACAGAGACATCACACCTCACCTGTACATACAGAGACATCACACCTCACCTGTACATACAGAGACATCACACCTCACCTGTACATACAGGGCCCTCACACCTCACCTTTACACAGGAAGGTACAGAGCCCTCACACCTCATCTATACACAGATACATACAGAGCCCACACACCTCACCTGTACACAGGTAAGTACAGAGACATCACACCTCACCTGTACATACAGAGACATCACACCTCACCTGTACATACAGAGACATCACACCTCACCTGTACATACAGGGCCCTCACACCTCACCTGTACACAGAGATATCACACCTCGCCTATACACAGGTACATAGAGAGAAATCACACCTCATCTGTACACAGGTATGAACAGAGACATCACATCTCACCTATACACAGGTAAGTACAGAGACATCACACCTCACCTGTACATACAGAGACATCACAATTCACCTGTGCACAGGTACATACAGGCCCCTCAGACCTCACCTGTACACAGGTACATACAGAGACATCACACCTCACCTATACACAGGTACATACAGGGCCCTCACACCTCACCTGTACACAGGTAAACAGAGAGCCCTTACACTTCACCTGTACACAGACAACATACAGAGACCTCACACCTCACCTTCACACAGGTACTTACGGGCCCTCACTGACACCTCACTTGTACACAGGTATGTAGAGGGATACTTATTGACTTAATTCTGGGGCAGTGAGAGGGATCTGGATATTAAAAAAAAAAACCTCACCTGTACACAGGTACATACAGGGATACTTCATGATTCAGTTCTAGGGTTGTCGGGGGCACTGGATACTATAGTTCCCACGTGCAGGAGACACACATACCTGTGTGCAGGAGATCCTTCATGTCTCAGTTCTGAGGAGGGGGGGTGGCACTGAACATTATCACACTTCACCTGAAAGCAATTTTTAATGTCTGCATTCTAAAAGGGGGGAGGACATGGGATATTATCACAACTCACCTGTACACAGGTACATACTGAGCCTTCACACCTTACCTGTACTCAGTTATGTACACAGCCCTCACACCTCACCTGTACTCAGGTACATTTCTCACCTGTACATAAGTATGTACAGAGGCTCATACCTCATCTGGTACACAGGTACATACAGAGCTCACACACCTCACCTGTACACAAGTACATACAGAGCCCTCACACCTCACCTGTACACAAGTACATACAGAGCCCTCACACCTCACCTGTACACAAGTACATACAGAGACATCACACCTCACCTGTACACAAGTACATACAGAGCCTCACACCTCACCTGCACACAGGTACATACAGAGCACTCACACCTCACCTGTACACAAGTACATACAGAGCCCTCACACCTCACCTGTACACAGGTACATACAGAGACATCACACCTCACCTGTACACAAGTACATACAGAGCCTCACACCTCACCTGCACACAAGTACATACAGAGCCCTCACACCTCACCTGTACACCGGTATTACAGAGCCCTCACACCTCACCTGTACACAAGTACATACAGAGCCTCACACCTCACCTGTACACAAGTACATACAGAGCCTCACACCTCACCTGTACACAAGTACATACAGAGCCTCACACCTCACCTGTACACCGGTATTACAGAGCCTCACACCTCACCTGTACACAAGTACATACAGAGCCCTCACACCTCACCTGTACACAGGTACATACAGAGCCCTCACACCTCACCTGTACACAGGTACATACAGAGCCCTCACACCTCACCTGTACACAGGTACATACAGAGCCTCACACCTCACCTGTACACAGGTACATACAGAGCCCTCACACCTCACCTGTACACAGGTACATACAGAGCCCTTACACCTCACCTATACACAGGAATTACAGAGCCTCACACCTCACCTGTACACAGGTACATACAGAGCCCTCACACCTCACCTATACACAGGAATTACAGAGCCTCACACCTCACCTGTACACAAGTACATACAGAGCCTCACACCTCACCTGTACACAAGTACATACAGAGACATCACACCTCACCTGTACACAGGTATTACAGAGCCCTCACACCTCACCTGTACACAGGTATTACAGAGCCTCACACCTCACCTGTACACAAGTACATACAGAGCCCTCACACCTCACCTGTACACAAGTACATACAGAGCCCTCACACCTCACCTGTACACAAGTACATACAGAGCCTCACACCTCACCTGTACACAGGTATTACAGAGCCCTCACACCTCACCTGTACACAAGTGCATACAGAGCCTCACACCTCACCTGTACACAAGTACATACAGAGCCTCACACCTCACCTGTACACCGGTATTACAGAGCCCTCACACCTCACCTGTACACAGGTATTACAGAGCCCTCACACCTCACCTGTACACAAGTGCATACAGGGATCATTCATGTCTCAATTCTGAGGTTTGGAACTGGACATTATAACACCTCACCTGCACACAGGTACACAAAGGGATCCTTCAATGCATAATTCTTGGGGGGGGGGGGATAGGGTGACACTGGATATTGCCATACCTCACCTGTGCACAGGTTTGTACAGAAATGCTTCATGTCTTAATTTTTTTTGGTGGGATAAATTGAATATTTAATTTGAATTCATTATAAACACACCCCTTGGTGTCATTTAAAACAGGACAAGTTAGGCCCATGTCACACGAGGTGCTGAAAGAGATGGGATGGGGGTGTATGCATGCAGAAAGAAATTAGATGAGGATGTCTGCATGCAGAAAGAGGTGATATGAGGATGTCTGCATGCAGAAAGAGATGATATGAGGATGTCTGCATGCAGAAAGAGGTGATATGAGGATGTCTGCATGCAGAAAGAGATGGGATGGGGGTGTATGCATGCAGAAAGAGGTGATATGAGGATGTCTGCATGCAGAAAGAGATGATATGAGGATGTCTGCATGCAGAAAGAGGTGATATGAGGATGTCTGCATGCAGAAAGAGATGGGATGGGGGTGTCTGCATGCAGAATGAGATGGGATGAGGATTGCAAGCATAAAGAGAAGGGTTGGGGTGTCTGCATGCAGAAAGAGATGGGATGGGGGTATCTGCATGCAAAAAAAGATGGGGTGGGGGTGTCTGCATGCAGAAAGAGATGAGATGGGGGTGTCTGCATGCAGAAAGAGGTGATATGAGGATGTCTGCATGCAGAAAGAGATGGGATGGGGGTGTATGCATGCAGAAAGAGGTGATATGAGGATGTCTGCATGCAGAAAGAGATGGGATGAGGGTGTCTGCATGCAGAATGAGATGGGATGAGGATTGCAAGCATAAAGAGAAGGGTTGGGGTGTCTGCATGCAGAAAGAGATGGGATGGGGGTATCTGCGTGCAAAAAAAGATGGGGTGGGGGTGTCTGCATGCAGAAAGAGATGGGATAGGGGTGTCTGCATGCAGAAAGAGATGGGATGAGGGTGTCTGCATGCAGAAAGAGATGGGATGGGGGTGTCTGCATGCAGAAAGAGATGGGATGGGGGTGTCTGCATGCAGAATGAGATGGGATGAGGATTGCAAGCATAAAGAGAAGGGTTGGGGTGTCTGCATGCAGAAAGAGATGGGATGGGGGTATCTGCATGCAGAAAGAGATGGGATGGGGGTATCTGCATGCAAAAAAAGATAGGGTGGGGGTGTCTGCATGCAGAAAGAGATGGGGTGGGGATGTCTGCATGCAGAAAGAGATGGGATAGGGATGTCTGCATGTAGAAAGAGATGGGATAGGGGCGTCTGCATGCAGAAAGAGATGGGATAGGGGTGTCTGCATGCAGAAAGAGATGGGATGAGGGTGTCTGCATGCAGAAAGAGATGGGATGGGGGTGTCTGCATGCAGAAAGAGGTGGGATGGGGGTGTCTGCATACAGAAAGAGATGGGATGGGGGTGTCTGCATGCAGAAAGAAATTAGATGAGGATGTCTGCATGCAGAAAGAGATGACATGAGGATGTCTGCATGCAGAAAGAGGTGATATGAGGATGTCTGCATGCAGAAAGAGATGATATGAGGATGTCTGCATGCAGAAAGAGGTGATATGAGAATGTCTGCATGCAGAAAGAGATGGGATGGGGGTGTCTGCATGCAGAATGAGATGGGATGAGGATTGCAAGCAAAGAGAAGGGTTGGGGTGTCTACATGCAGAAAGAGATGGGATGGGGGTATCTGCATGCAAAAAAAGATGGGGTGGGGGTGTCTGCATGCAGAAAGAGATGGGATGGGGATGTCTGCATGCAGAAAGAGATGGGATGAGGGTGTCTGCATGCAGAAAGAGATGGGATGGGGATGTCTGCATGCAGAAAGAGATGGGATGGGGGTGTATGCATGCAGAAAGAGATGGGATGGGGGTGTCTGCATGCAGAAAGAGATGGGATGGGGGTGTCTGAATGCAGAAAGAGATGGGATGAGGGTGTCTGCATGCAGAAAGAGATGGGATGAGGGTGTCTGCATGCAGAAAGAGATGGGATGGGGGTGTATGCATGCAGAAAGAGATGGGATGGGGGTGTATGCATGCAGAAAGAGATGGGATGGGGGTGTCTGCATGCAGAAAGAGATGGGATGGGGGTGTATGCATGCAGAAAGAGATGGGATGGGGGTGTATGCATGCAGAAAGAGATGGGATGGAGGTGTCTGCATGCAGAAAGAGATGAGATGAGGATGTCTGCATGCAGAAAGAGATGGCTAATATGCAAGATATTGTCCTAAAAAGGGTTTGGGGACCTGGCTCCTGCCCCAGGGGACATGGGTCAATGCCAAAATTGTTTTTAAAAAGTCATTTTTTCGGGAGCACTGATTTTAATGACTATTAAAGTGGAAAAAAGGTGAAATATTTATTTAAATTTGGTGCCTGGGGGGTGTCTGTAGTATGCCTGTGAAGTGCCACGTGTTTCCCGTGTTTAGAACTGTTCCTGCACAAAATAACATTTAGAGAAAAAAAGTTATTTAAAACTGCTTGCGGTAATATCTGGTTTCGGCAATATGGATGAAAATCATTAAGAAAAATGGCATAGGTAGCCCCCCTGCCCATTACCAGCCCCTTTGGGTCTTGTACGGATATTAAATTAAATTAAAAAAAAGTTAAGGCATTAAGGGTTATCACCCCTGTATAATTTGTTTTGCCATCCGTCTTTTTTCATCTCACTTCCTGTTGTCTCCTTCTGTTTGCAAGTAGGAGACGTTTGTAAGTTGGATGTTTGAAAGTAGGGGCCTGCCCTATATGCTCTGCAGAAATGGGGGCCTAAGGTGGTGCTGGTGCCACAACATTGTAAGCCCTCAAAGTTACTCTCACTGGGTGCAGGAAATTGAGCCTTAGGCACTGGTGCTGGTGCCACGACACTGCAACCTCTCCCATATACTCTAGTTGTAGTGCAGGAATGAGCCCTGCTGCAAAGAATTGCATCAAAAATTGTAATTACATGCCCCTGTTAAAAAGGGGCTGAAAAATTGGGCCTTAGCCACTGGTGGCGTCACCCAGAACCAAAGATCTTCTTCCAAGCTATCAGCAGGATCATTGAGGAGGAAGAGGATAGTCTGTCAACATAACAGGACAGTCACTCAGCATCAGCATAGGCAGTCTTGAAGGGATGTGACATTTAAAAAAAAAAAAATATTCGGTTACATCAGCTTCAGGTGCTTGGTAGCTGTGGGTGATCCAAGACTGATTCATCTTGATGAAGGTCAGTCGATCAACCGTGTCGGTGGACAGGTGCACCCTGTGATTGGTTACAAAGCCTCCAGCAGCACTGAAGTTGCGTTCCGAAAGAACGCTGGATGCAGGACAGGCCAGTAGCTCAATTTCATACTGTGCATGCTCTGGCCAGTGATCCATCCTCAATACCCAGTAACCCAGAGGATTTTCAGTGGAAAAAGTGTCCAAGTCTGACCTTGCCCCTAGGTATTCCTGCACCATGTAAATCAGACGCTGGCGATGGTTGCTGGAACCGATCATACCTTGGGACTGTGGACTAAAAATTGTCTGAACGCATCAGTCACCTTCTCCACCGCTCCTTCTGACCGATGCCTCAGCAACACGTTGTCCAGGACCAGGAGTTTGTAACCTCCCAGTCTCTGGGAACGCATTGCACAGACCTTTCTGCAAGGCATCCCAGAGATGTCTCATCCTCTGCTCCCTCTGAGACGGCAAGATAAGGTCCGCAACCTTACCCTTGTACCGTGGATCAAGGAGAGTGGCCAGCCAGTAATGGTCCCTCTCCTTGATCTGAAGAATAGGAGGATCCTTCCGCAGGCTTTGCAGGATCAGGGAGGCCATGCAGCGTAGGTTAGCTGAGGCATTCGGTCAATAAGGACAACATGATCTGCAGCGACCTCCTCCCAGCCACGTACAAGTCCACTGGTTTCTTGGGACTGTAAATCATCTCTAAAAGACTGCTGCTGCTGATACTGAGAGCCAGGCTCCACCTCCATGCTGACACAATCCTCCTCCTCGTCCTCTTCCTGTGTAATCGGCAGGACAGCAGGAACACTGTCTGAAAAAAGGGGGCTTTGAGAGGCAAGGAAGTCCTCCTCTTCCTGCCTCTGTTCTGCCTCAAGTGCCCTGTCCATTATTCCACGCAGAGTATGCTCCAACAGGTGGACAAGAGGTACAGTGTCACTGATGCATGCACTGTCACTGCTCACCATCCTCGTGGCCTCCTCAAATGATGACAGGACAGTGCATGCATCCCTAATCATGCCCCACTGGTGTGGTGAAAAAAATTAACTCCCCTGACCCTATCCTGGTGCCGTAGTCGCACAGGTACTCATTTATGGCCCTCTGCTGCATGTGCAGCTGCTGCAGCATGGCCAACGTTGAGTTCCACCTGGTGGGCATGTCACATATAAGGCGGTTCTTGGGCAGGTTCAACTCCTTTTGGAGCTCAGCCAGCCGAGCACAGGCATTAAATGATCGGCAGAAATGTACACAGATTTTCCTGGCCTGCTTCAGGACATCCTGTAAGCCCAGGTACCTGCCTAAGAACCGCTGCACCACCAGGTTGAGGACGTGAGCCACACAGCGCACATGTGTCAGTTGTCCCTGTCGGAGGGCGGAGAGGAGGTTGGTGCCATTGTCGCAAACCACCATTCCTGGCTTAAGCTGGCGTGGCGTCAACCAACCAGCCCCAGTGTGGCTCCTGTCCCTCAAACAAACCAACACAAGCATGGCATGGCATCGTTTTGCCTGCGTACTTGCATAGCCCCTGGAACGCCTATGGAGCACCGCTGGTTCCGAGGACAAAGCACTGGAAGAGGCCATGGAGGAAGAAGAAGAGGAGGGGGTGGAGGAGAGAGGTGTGTCACAACCAATAGTAGCATTTTGGAGGCGTGGTGGTGAAACAACCTCCAACACTACTGCACCTTGTCCTGCATCCTTCCCAGCTGCCAGAAGAGTGACCCAATGGGCCGTGAAAGACAGGTAACATACCTGTCCATGCCTGCTGGACCATGAGTCAGCGGTAATATGCACCATACCACTGACCGCCCTGTCCAGCGAGGCAAGGACATTGCCTTCCACATGCCGGTAGAGAGCCAGAATCGCCTTCTGTGAGAAAAAGTGGCGTTTGGGAACCTGCCATTGAGGAACCGCACATTGCACAAACTCACGGAAGGGGGCTGAGTCTACCAACTGAAAAGGCAGCAGCTGAAGTGCTAGCAATTTAGCCAAGCTAGCATTCAACCGCTGGGCATGTGGATGGCTGGGAGTGAACTTCTTATGACGGTCCAGCAGCTGGGGCAGGGAAATTTGCCTGGTACAATCGGACGTCGGTGTACTGCTAGCAGAGTGCCCGCAAGTACTTGGCTGTGACACCCCTAATTCTAGATTAGACTGAAAGTCTAGTGGGGTTGGAGATCCCAGCTGATGAGGAGCAAGGAGAGGTCCGCTTTGTTCTTTGGTGTGGGTCTTTAAGGTATGCTTGCCAACGAGCTGCATGGCAGATCAACATATGTCTGGTCAAGCATGTGATGCCCAAGCGACTGATATTTTGGCCACGCAAGATACGCTTGAGACATATGTTGCAAATAGTAGTGGTGCGATCTGATGCACTCGTTTCAAAAAAGGCCCACACCAAAGAACTTTTGGAATAATGCGCACAGAGGCAGCGCCCTGCACAGGCAGAGCTCTGCAGTGTGAGTCAGTAGGTGTGCTGCCCCTAAGCTGGCCCCGGAGGGCATCCTGCCTCGTTGGAGATGTGCCTCCTCCTCCTCCTCCTCCTCCTCCTCTCTCCTATCACGCAACCATGTGGAGTCAGTGACCTTATCGTCCCCTCCTTCATCACTGGAGCAAACCTGGCAGTATGTTGCAGCTGATGGAACATGACTGACAGATTGCTGTCCTTCTTGAGCATCCCCTCTCTCTGCGCTCCCGCTACTGCCTTCCTCTAGCTGGGTATCATCATCAGAGCATTCAAAACACTGGGAATACTCCTGGAGCATGTACCCAACACTGTGCTCAAACAGTTTAGGAGACTCCTCAGGAGGACGTGGTGGGTCTAGGGAAGGAGTCACTGATGACATTGAGAGGAGGGAAGACGATGCGTTGGCAGCTGCTTTGCTACTACCCTGAGCCTGGGTGAGAGAGGATGAGGAGGATGAAGAGGGCTTGGTCATCCACTCTACCAAGTCTTCGGCATTATGTGGCTTAACACATCCAGCTGCTGAAAATAAGGACAAGCGTGTCCCATGGCCACATGCTGATGATGACAATGCACCGCGTCCACGACCAGCACTGTTGTCTCTAGACACAGGGCCTGCTTGCCCTCTTTTATTGGCTTGTGACTGTCTGCCTCTCCTTGTTGGTCTTCCAGACATGGTAATGGCCTTCAGGGTGATGGGAAAACCAGCAATTGGGGTAGCTTTAGGTGCAAACTGAGCAGATGACACAGTACACCGACTGTAATTACTGCAGCTGCCTGCCTGTGTTACAGAAATAGAACAACACCAGCAATAAGAGGTATCTTCAGGTGTACACTGTGCTGGAGGCACACAACACCCACTTTAACAGCGCTAGGTTTGCAAGCCACAAAGACACTGTCCCTGCCTATCCTGCTCTTTCCCTGACCGCCGCATGCATTCGACTCAAACACCGAGCTCATCCCTAGTCTGCATGCAGAAAGAGATGGGATGGGGGTGTCTGCATGCAGAAAGAGATGAGATGAGGATGTCTTCATGCAGAAAGAGATGGGATGGGGGTGTCTTCATGCAGAAAGAGATGGGATGGGGGTATCTGCATGCAGAAAGAGATGGACTGGAGGTGTCTGCATGCAGAAAGAGATGGAATGTAGGTGTCTGCATGCAGAAAGAGATGGGATGGGGGTGTCTGCATGCAGAAAGAGATGGGATGGGGGTGTCTGCATGCAGAAAGAGATGGGATGGGGGTGTCTGCATGCAGAAAGAGATGGGATGGGGGTGTCTGCATGCAGAAAGAGATGGGATGAGGGTGTCTGCATGCATAAAGAGATGGGGTGGGGGTGTCTGCATGCAGAAAGAGATGGGATGGGGTGTCTGCATGCAGAAAGAGATGGGATGGGGGTGTCTGCATGCAGAAAGAGATGATATGAGGATGTCTTCATGCAGAAAGAGATGGGATGGGGGTATCTGCATGCAGAAAGAGATGGACTGGAGGTGTCTGCATGCAGAAAGAGATGGAATGTAGGTGTCTGCATGCAGAAAGAGATGGGATGGGGGTGTCTGCATGCAGAAAGAGATGGGATGGGGGTGTCTGCATGCAGAAAGAGATGGGATGGGGGTGTCTGCATGCAGAAAGAGATGGGATGAGGGTGTCTGCATGCATAAAGAGATGGGGTGGGGGTGTCTGCATGCAGAAAGAGATGGGATGGGGTGTCTGCATGCAGAAAGAGATGGGATGGGGGTGTCTGCATGCAGAAAGAGATGAGATGAGGATGTCTGCAAGCAGAAAGAGATGGACTGGGGGTGTCTGCATGCAGGAAGAGATGGGATGGGGGTGTCTGCATGCAGAAAGAGATGGGATGGGGGTGTCTGCATGCAGAAAGAGATGGGATGGGGTGTCTGCATGCAGAAAGAGATGAGATGAGGATGTCTGCAAGCAGAAAGAGATGGACTGGGGGTGTCTGCATGCAGGAAGAGATGGGATGGGGGTGTCTTCTTGCAGAAAGAGATGGGCTGGGGGTGTCTGCATGCAGAAAGAGATGGGATGGGGGTGTCTGCATGCAGAAAGAGATGGGATGGGGGTGTCTGCATAAAGAAAGAGATGGGATGGGGGTGTCTGCATAAAGAAAGAGATGGGATGGGGGTGTCTGCATGCAGGAAGAGATGGGATGGGGGTGTCTGCATGCAGGAAGAGATGGGATGGGGGTGTCTGCATGCAGGAAGAGATGGGATGGGGGTGTCTGCATGCAGGAAGAGATGGGATGGAGGTGTCTGCATGCAGAAAGAGATGGGATGGAGGTGTCTGCATGCAGAAAGAGATGGACTGGGGGTGTCTGCATGCAGAAAGAGATGGGATGGGGTGTCTGCATGCAGGAAGAGATGAGATGAGGATGTCTGCAAGCAGAAAGAGATGGACTGGGGGTGTCTGCATGCAGGAAGAGATGGGATGGGGGTGTCTGCATGCAGAAAGAGATGGGATGGGGGTGTCTGCATGCAGAAAGAGATGGGATGGGGTGTCTGCATGCAGAAAGAGATGAGATGAGGATGTCTGCAAGCAGAAAGAGATGGACTGGGGGTGTCTGCATGCAGGAAGAGATGGGATGGGGGTGTCTTCTTGCAGAAAGAGATGGGATGAGGGTGTCTTCTTGCAGAAAGAGATGGGATGGGGGTGTCTTCTTGCAGAAAGAGATGGGATGGGGGTGTCTGCATAAAGAAAGAGATGGGATGGGGGTGTCTGCATAAAGAAAGAGATGGGATGGGGGTGTCTGCATGCAGGAAGAGATGGGATGGGGGTGTCTGCATGCAGGAAGAGATGGGATGGGGGTGTCTGCATGCAGGAAGAGATGGGATGGGGGTGTCTGCATGCAGGAAGAGATGGGATGGGGGTGTCTGCATGCAGGAAGAGATGGGATGGAGGTGTCTGCATGCAGAAAGAGATGGGATGGAGGTGTCTGCATGCAGAAAGAGATGGACTGGGGGTGTCTGCATGCAGAAAGAGATGGGATGGGGTGTCTGCATGCAGGAAGAGATGGGATGGGGGTGTCTGCATGCAGGAAGAGATGGGATGGGGGTGTCTGCTTGCAGGAAGAGATGGGATGGGGTGTCTGCATGCAGGAAGAGATGGGATGGGGGTGTCTGCTTGCAGGAAGAGATGGGATGGGGGTGTCTGCATGCAGGAAGAGATGGGATGGGGGTGTCTGCATGCAGGAAGAGATGGGAAGAGGGTGTCTGCTTGCAGGAAGAGGGTGTCTGCATGCAGAAAGAGATGGGATGGGGGTGTCTGCATGCAGAAAGAGATGGGACAAGGGTGTCAGGTCTGGTATAAATTTTAAGTAGAACCCCATGCCAAAATGTAAAAAAAAAACAGCGTGGGGGTCCCCCCAAAGTCATCTGAATATTAATCATTCTGAGAAGCTAGAATTCGTTAGAAAATTAATAAACAAAACAAATTTAACCAAAACAAAACAAAACAAATTCCCAAAACCAAACGAAATGAATTCCATAACGAAGGGAAATCAGTAACATAACGAATCTATCCAAAACAATTTTTTTCGTTCTTCACATGTCTAGTAGAGATATTTTCACTGCATGCTCAGCTTGAGCGCAATATTTTTAGGACTCTCATCCCAAATTTGTGTGGAAATAGTTTTTTTCCTCAATGTTTTTTCTAGTACTAGGTATCCTCCGAATTTTAGTTCAAATGAGAATCCTAATTTTGACTCCTAAAAAAGAAACTGTACTGATGCGTGCTCAAGGGGCAGCTCATTTGGGCCCCACAACAATGACTGGGCCCGGGGCAGCTGCCCCTTTTGCCCCACGTTAAAGACAGCCCTGGCTCCAGAGAACCAATCAGGAGGTGGTTCCTGTTACATTCAAGTGACTCAAGTCATTAGTTCAACCCGAAGTGTAGATTTGGTTTAAATTTCTTTCCAACACTTGTCATGGTCAGGGGTCAGACTCGGAGACCAGTAGCTATA
This sequence comes from Lithobates pipiens, assembly GCF_037356315.1. NCBI lineage: Eukaryota > Metazoa > Chordata > Amphibia > Anura > Ranidae > Lithobates > Lithobates pipiens. The sequence goes on along the minus strand of NW_027507861.1, from coordinate 7,771,199 downwards.
TTAATAGAGAGGCTCCCACCCACCAGCCGGATAAGTGCAGGAGCAGGTCACCCAGACGGATGACACGGGCTCATCGGAGATGTGGGGTCAGTAGCAGATATAGCAGGTAGGGATCAAGCAGAAACATATTCAGTAAACAAGCCAAAGGTCAGTAACAAGTGGTGGCAGGTTGGGGTTAAGCAGAAGCATAGACAAGGAACAAGCCAAAAGTCAGCAATGAGTTTTAGCGAAGATATGGTTGGCAGCAGGAGAGACAGGAGCAAGATATTGGCTGGAGAGAGCACACTAATCTGGCAAACAGGAAATGCAAAGGCATGGCTTAAATCGTAATTTCATGGGAGGTGCAAAGAGTTCAAGGTTCACCAGATACAAGGCACAGGGCAGGATTTCCAATAGGGCAGGATTTCAGGTGGCTTAGCAAGACGAGACATTGCCAGACACAGCAGAGGTTGCAGGTTCAGCCTTGTCTTGGTCCTGACACTTATGTTTCCCCATGTGGGGGTTTTCTACCCTGAGCTTAATACATGAAGACAAATCAAGCATGGAATTCCTTGGGTATCACTCTCCACCATCACTGGACTCCCACAACATAGAGAGCCACAAAATTTTTTATTTATTTTAATTCAGTTTCCCGTTTCAGAAAAATGAATTGACTTATAATGAAATAAATGGCCAGGGTCTAGTTCTTCCATTGTAACTCGGATTGTCCATAAATGATTTGCTGTTTGTCATTGATGTGATTTTTAATTTCTGCTTTCCAGAACAGAAATGGATCATCCGGGACATAATAAGACCTCGTCCTTCTCTCACATGGAGTTTATACTCTTTGGGTTTCCCGGAGTCACAAAGTACCGACCTCTCCTTGCTCTCCCCTTCTCCTTCATATACGCAGTGATTCTAAGTGGTAATTCTGTGGTTATGTTGGTCATTGTGTTGGACAAAAGTCTAGACACTCCGATGTACACACTCATCTTTTCTCTCTTGGCCACCAATGTTGTGTACACCACGGCCATCACACCCAAGATGCTTCTAGGACTGTTTGGCTTTAACCAGATCACCTTGGTTGGCTGTTTGGTGCAGATATTTACTGTATATTCCAGCATCATGGCCGAGTCCACAATTGTGCTCCTCATGGCTATAGACAGGTACCTAGCCATCAACCAGCCACTACATTACCAGGAGATTGTAGTCAAGCATGTAATTGTTCACTCGGCAGTCAATGGAGTGTTTCGTTATAGCTTTGTTGTCCTTCCTCTGGTCATTATAGGGGCCCGACTCCGTTATTGCAGGGCCAATATTATTCCTCACTTCCACTGTGAAAGCATGATGCTCTTCAGCCTGGGGTGTGAAGAGTCCAAAGTCCAGGTTGCAGGATTGGTGATGAGGACTCTCATAATGTTTTGTGACATCTCCATCATCCTAATTTCTTATCTCAAAGTTCTTCAAACTGTCCTTAGGATTGCGGTGGGAATGGCTCGGTATAAAGCCCTTCACACCTGTAGCACCCACCTGGTGGTGGTCGTCCTCATCTACTCATCTGGATTCTTAATCTCCGTTCTGTACCTGCCGGGGAACTCCACTTCCTACGACCTTCAGAATATCTGCAGTGCCATCTACTTTCTATTCTCGGCAACGCTCAATCCGTTTATCTACGGTCTACGGATGGAGGGGATCAAGAGCAATTTACAGAAACGCTGGGGGAAGAAGACAGATCTTCCAGTTCAGCACAGACGTTTTTGAGAAATATAATCAATCAATCAACAGTCACAGCAACATCATAGATATATAAATACAAATTTGACAGATTGAAACGACATTCGTCAATTGGAAAAATGCATAACACCAAAGCCATGATTGGTCACAATAATTACCTGTATGTTCAAAAACTACTTGCATATGAATAGAAGCTTCAGAGTCATGGGGATATGAACAATCAAATCATCCAGTATAGCCATAGAGGGGTATGTATCTAAAGTACAGCCACTGGTAATGGTCCAAAAACTAAAAGGTGGAGCGATGAGGAGAATTGGACACTGGGGGCAACAAACAACCCCCAATCAAATTTAAACCAAAAAAGGGGTTGAATATAATATAACTTTTACCCTATACCTGAGATCCTTAGCTATGTTCACAGGCTTGAAAGTTGATTATTCACCTCCAATTCCTGAATTTTCAAAAAGTCCAATTACGACCCCCTGAATCAGAGAGATAATAAACCCAATCAATATTAAATTAATCAATATTAAATTCCGATAGCCAAAGAGACAACAATAGCGCTATTCAACAATGGTAAAGTTACCTTCAGTCAAAAATTCACCAAAAATCTCTCCCCTTCCCATGCTGGACCCCAATTGAAAACTAAAGAATGGACTGTCTATGTACCCCACCTCCCCCCTCAATGGCCACTTTGGTGCCAAAATCCAAGGGTGAGGACGTTCACTGACCTTCAAATAGCACGACCGAGGTCCCACCGGAAATGAAGTCAGTACGGCGAGAACGCCAACCGATAGTGATGCCCGAAAGATGGCGGCAGACCGGAAGTGATGTAACAACATCAAACCTGGAAATGTCAGCACAAAATCAGACAAGCTCTGTCGGAAATGACGCACAGACGTATACAACATCCAGACCTAAGGAATGACAATTGGCAAGCCTAATAAAGATGCCTAAACCAGGAATAGATAGTATATCACAATTAGATGGAGCCTAAATAAAATAAAGGCAACCCAAGTAAGAGGGACGAGGGTCAGCCAGACGGCATTGGCATGACCTAGTGGAATCCAAAGGGACTGCACCAGAAATGACGCCCTGGGCATCCCTATGGCTACCACATCCGAAAAAAAATCCCCATGATGAGGATTATGAAATATATAACGTTTAAAAATAAACATTCAATATATTGTCTACCAACAAAGGACAACAATTAACCGGTTCCCGACCAGCACACGCCGATGTACATTGGCAGAATGGCACGGGCAGGCATATTGGCGTACAGGTATGTCCAATCTTTAATGTCGCCCTGTCATCGCGAGCACACTGGTCGGGACCCCCGTGTGTCCAGTCACGGGTCCCGTGGACTCGATCACCGCGGGCATACCCGCAATCGTCTCACGGGGGCGGCTGAACGGGGAGATGCTGTTGTAAACAGCATTTCCCCGTTCTGCCTAGCAACTAGCGACGCTGATCTCTGCTCCATGTGATTGGAGCAGAGATCAGTGTTCACTAAATTAAAGCCCAACCCCCCCACAGTTAGTAACACACCCCTAGGAACACTTAACCCCTACACTGCCAGTGTCATATACACAGGAATCACTGCATTTATATAGCACTGATTGCTGTATAAATGACAATGGTCCCAAAAATGTGTCAAAAATGTCCGATGTGTACGACATAATGTCGCAGTCACAATAAAAATTGCTGATCAGCGCCATTACTAGTAAAAAAAAAAATATTAATAAAAATGCCATAAAACTATCCCCTATTTTGTAAACGCTATAACATTTGCGCAAACCACTCAATAATGCCTTATTGGGATTTTTTTTACCAAAAATATGTAGAAGAATACGTATCGGCCTCAACTGAGGGAAAATTTTTTTTTTTATATATATTTTTGGGGGATATTTATTATAACAAAAAGTAAAAAATAATGCGTTTTTTTCAAAATTGTTGCTTTATTTTTGTTTATAGCGCAAAAAATAAAAACCGCAGGGATGATCAAATACCACCAAAAGAAAGCTCTATTTGTGGGGAAAAAAGGACGTCAATTTTGTTTGGGAGCCACGTCGCACGACTGCGCAATTGTCAGTTAAAGCGACGCAGCGCCGAATCGCAAAAAATGGTCTGGTCTTTGACCAGCAAAATGGTCCGGGGCTGAAAGTGGTTAAAGTCTAAGAAAAACTGGAATTTTAACAAATAAAGGAATATTATTTTAAGTGAATGACATAAAGACATAATGCAGACCACCAATGGAAATGACAAAAAACACAATTGCCAATTAACAATTGGAAAATGTATAGATATCAAACTATATAAAGAATGATAAGAAACCAATCCTATATTTTCAATATCTGAAGTGCATGGCCAACTAATTTTAGAGGAATGGTTTGTAGCTGATGGATTCATTCAAGCCTGGATGGACAGTGGCCACCAGGGAATGAATCCATCTTGTCTCCCGCTGAAGGAGAATCCTATCAAGGTCACCCCCCCTATCATGAGTCGGTAAGTATTTGTGACAGAACCCGCTGTCACTGTGTATTTTGGAGGGGGCTGTGGGCTCGCCTCCTACCCACAGACTATGGCCCAACAGATAACATGAGATTTGGAGGGCTATTTGCCGTCTCCCACCACCTGGAGAAGATGCCACCTCCAGACATTTGTGTCCGCGGTCGCCGGTTCATCGGAACCGTGTGAATCTGTGGCTGGGCTTGTGGAGTAGTTTCTGGTTACCTAAACCTATTGGCCCGGCTGGGCTAAATATGTACTTCCACAAACAATGTACTTTTAACTGATAAAGGCATATACAAGATGGCGGTATTCCCAAAGCGTGGGGCTACGAGACTTGGGTACAAAATGACATTGAGATAATGTAATGTTACATCCCTTCTCCCCCATCCCCCCCTCCTGTTGCCGTGTTTAATTGTGTTGGGTCATGGCATGTAGACAAAGGTCTGGAGACATCTCCCAGCGGGGAATGTGTAAGGAGGGGCTGCCTGCTTATCATAATTCCTTTATGTATTTCAACTGTAGTTGTTTGAATATACAAGTGTTGAGTTCCCATTGGTTCTTCCTTGTCCCCTCCCCCCTCTATGACAAGGCTAAGGGGAGTGTTCCTAACTGTGTTTAAAAGTGTATGTTTGGTACTTAATAAAGTTTTATGCTCTGGATGTTTAACCCTCAGCACCTGTGTGGCTTGTCTCATGATTGAGGGGTTAAGGGCTGGTTATGGCGAGTCTGCAGGCTGCGGGTGCGTTTGGAGGACAGGAGGCACAGGTCTGGCGGAGGTGCCCAGTAGGGGTATCTGAGATCCCTCACAGTATTCAAGTGCAAAAAAGGTCATTTTAGATACCTGAAAGGAATGATAGAGTCCCATATGATGCATCTCCATTCTCTTCTTTTGTACGAGGGAAACACTAACTCTAATTCTGTGAAAAAAATGGTCTTTTAGTTTTTCCTACATAGATTGCTTGACATTCACATACCATGTAGTAAACCAATCCAATCGATTGACAATTCACAAAGAAGTAAGGTTTATCAATCCTTCCATTTGGCAGGGCCAGCTCGGCAGAATTCATGAAAAATCTGCAGAATTCACACCTGCCGCATGGAGCTGTTCCCCTGAGACTTGGTCCTCCCCTGTCTGGGGCATCAGATGGTTGTGAACCAATTGATCCTTTAAGGATCTAGACTTCCTATAGGTGATCGGAGGATATTGATTAACATCCTTTGAGATCACATCATCAGTGGCCAAAAGATGCCAATACTTTTGAATTATATCATGTCCACCAGCAAATCTTATTATTAGTCGTACTTTTTGTTCCTCTTTATACACGTGTTCCAAGGAAATACACGTGTTTATGGGTATAAGATTTACCCACAATCCCATTATTTTCTCAAACAGTTAAGAGGGAGAAACTGATTCTGTTGAAAAGGAACTGTTTTAATCAAACTAAATCCTATATTATTATTCTATATGTTATAAGTGTAGCGCTGACCCCCGAAGGAGTGGCTGGTTTAATTTGGCTTGCCGTTACCTTCTTGACCTCGTGTGCGTCTAGGGGTTTCCCGAGGTAGATGGCCCAAAGAATTTCAGAAACTGACACTGGATCCACTTTTAGGATATTTATTTGACAACAAGAAGACAGAACAGTCTCTCAATGAAGGGTAGAGGGTTGGGTAGGAAGTTCAGGTACTCTTGGAACTGCAAAAGATAGGAAGTCTCTCACTATAGAAATCCAGAGAATGGCCACTCACAACTGGATTCTCACAGCTACCAGATAGACCTCCTCTCATCACTACCGGATAGACCTCCTCTCACCGCTACCGGATAGACCTCCTCTCACCGCTACCGGATAGACCTCCTCTCACCGCTACCGGATAGACCTCCTCTCACCGCTACCGGATAGACCTCCTCTCACCGCTACCGGATAGACCTCCTCTCACCGCTACCGGATAGACCTCCTCTCACCGCTACCGGATAGACCTCCTCTCACAGCTACCGGATAGACCTCCTCTCACCGCTACCGGATAGACCTCCTCTCACCGCTACCGGATAGACCTCCTCTCACCACTATCGGATAGACCTCCTCTCACCGCTACCAGATAGACCTCCTCTCACCGCTACCGGATAGACCTCCTCTCACCGCTACCAGATAGACCTCCTCTCACTGCTACCGGATAGACCTCCTCTCACCGCCACCGGATAGACCTCCTCTCACCGCTACCGGATAGACCTCCTCTCACCGCTATCGGATAGACCTCCTCTCACTAGGCCCAGCAGCCGATAGAGTATTTGAGTAAAGCCAAAGACTTGCATGTAGAACACTTGTGAACAAAGTCTCTGCCACAGACTTGGATGTAACTGAAGGACGCAGGTAAATTTAGAGAGCTATCATATGGTACCAGTATCTTGCAGTCGGTCCGGCGATACTGTACGAGTGTAGATTCACTTGGAGTCTTTCAACTGAGCCTCCAGGCTCTTTCTGAGAAGCCAGCCTTCAGCGTGGCCTTCTCCCGAAGAGTCCTCCCCTGGTTGCTTCTCCAGTGGCTGGGCCTCTCCACAGATGAGATGGCACCAGACCACCTTTGAATCCTCCTTCCAGTTACTTTGCCTCAGGCTAGCCAGCCCCGAGACTCGGAATTGGATGGATCCGCACTCCAGGCCAGGAGGGCCATGGGGGCTGGTCAGGAGGACCAGGACCCAACAGACAGAAAGATCTTCTGGACCACGTGATCTCAGTACCTTAATTACCCTCTCCCAGAATGCACAGCAAGATGACACTCCCACTGGGCTGGTTCTGAGAAAGAATGGCACTCAATGCGCCCAGCTAAATTGCATTCTCACACTTGCCGGCGGGGACAGCGACACCTGTGGCCAAGTATAACCCAGTGCAACCTTGCTAGACTGACACTGAAACCATAATTTGGTATAATTAACCCTAAAACCCAACTGTGGCTTTAGGAATTTTAAATAGAAAAAAACACATAGCGCATGCTCATCAGGAGCCGGCGCTACATAAGATAATCATTTATTATTTATCTATTTGCTGTGTAATTACTGGTTATAACTTCAAATTTCAGTAACTTCTCCGCTAAGTCGCCTGCTTGAGTACAGATTTTGAAAATATAGTAAATGATAGACATGTGCATTCGTTTTCGGCAGAATGCATTTTCGTCCAAATTTCAGGTATTTTCGTTATGGTTTTAACAAACGATAACAAACGTGCAGAATCCGAAAACCGAAAGATCCGACATAAACAAATGCTTTATTTTCATTTTAGTTACAACAACAGTTCGCTATAGATAGGAGATTCGACATGACGCTGACAATAGCGATCTGTGTCCATCGAACCTGTGGTCAAATGTGCCTGACCTTAGCTTTATTAGTTCAAGATTATTCGACATAGAGAGAAAAGATTCGACATAGAGAGGAAAGATTCGACATAGAAAGAAAAGATTCGACATAGAGAGAAAAGATTCAACATAGAGAGAAAAGATTCAACATAGAGAAGAAAGATTTGACATAGAGAGAAAAGATTTTGACAGAGAGAAAAGATTCAACATAGAGAGGAAAGATTTAACATAGAGAGAAAAGATTCAACATAGAGAGAAAAGATTTGACATAGAGAGGAAAGATTCAACATAGAGAGAAAAGATTCAACATAGAGAGAAAAGATTCAACATAGAGAGAAAAGATTCAACATAGAGAGAAAAGATTCAACATAGAGAGAAAAGATTCGACATAGAGAAGAAAGATTTGACATAGAGAGGAAAGATTCAACATAGAGAGGAAAGATTCAACATAGAGAGAAAAGATTCGACATAGAGAGGAAAGATTCGACACAGAGAGAAAAGATTTGACATAGAGAAAAGATTTGACATAGAGAGAAAAGATTCGACATAGAGAGAAAAGATTCAACATAGAGAGAAAAGATTCAACATAGAGAGGAAAGATTCGACACAGAGAGAAAAGATTTGACATAGAGAAGAAAGATTCGACATAGAGAGAAAAGATTCGACATAGAGAGAAAAGATTCGACATAGAGAGAAAAGATTCGACATAGAGAGGAAAGATTCAACATAGAGAAGAAAGATTCGACATAGAGAAGAAAGATTCGACATAAAGAGGAAAGATTCAACATAGAGATGAAAGATTCAACATAAAGAGGAAAGATTCAACATAGAGAGAAAAGATTCAACATAGAGAGAAAAGATTCAACATAGAGAGAAAAGATTCAACATAGAGAGAAAAGATTCGACATAGAGAAGAAAGATTTGACATAGAGAGGAAAGATTCAACATAGAGAGGAAAGATTCAACATAGAGAGGAAAGATTCAACATAGAGAGAAAAGATTCGACATAGAGAGGAAAGATTCGACACAGAGAGAAAAGATTTGACATAGAGAAAAGATTTGACATAGAGAGAAAAGATTCGACATAGAGAGAAAAGATTCAACATAGAGAGAAAAGATTCAACATAGAGAGGAAAGATTCGACATAGAGAGAAAAGATTTGACATAGAGAAGAAAGATTCGACATAGAGAGAAAAGATTCGACATAGAGAGAAAAGATTCGACATAGAGAGAAAAGATTCGACATAGAGAGAAAAGATTCGACATAGAGAGGAAAGATTCAACATAGAGAGAAAAGATTCAACATAGAGAGGAAAGATTCGACATAGAGAGAAAAGATTCGACATAGAGAGAAAAGATTCGACATAGAGAGAAAAGATTCGACATAGAGAGAAAAGATTCGACATAGAGAGGAAAGATTCAACATAGAGAAGAAAGATTCGACATAGAGAAGAAAGATTCGACATAAAGAGGAAAGATTCAACATAGAGATGAAAGATTCAACATAAAGAGGAAAGATTCAACATAGAGAGAAAAGATTCGACATAGAGAGAAAAGATTCGACATAGAGAGAAAAGATTCGACATAGAGAGAAAAGATTCGACATAGAGAGAAAAGATTTGACATAGAGAGAAAAGATTTGACATAGAGAGAAAAGATTTGACATAGAGAGAAAAGATTCAACATAGAGAAGAAAGATTCAACATAAAGAGGAAAGATATGACATAGAGAAGAAAGATTCGACATAGAGAGAAAAGATTCAACGTAGAGAGAAAAGATTCAACATAGAGAGAAAAGATTCAACGTAGAGAGAAAAGATTCAACATAGAGAGAAAAGATTTGACATAGAGAGGAAAGGTTCGACATAGAGAGAAAAAGATTCTACATAGAGAGAAAAGATTCGACATTATAGAGACAATAGCAAAAAAGGTTGAATGTGCCTAACCTAATTCTATTAGTCCAAGATTATTCCACATAGAGAGAAAAGATTCCACATGAAGATTCGGCGAAGCAGTCGCCGTGAGCGGACATTTATGGTCAAATCCTCTGCCCATAGGCTATAGAAGAATTCTAATGCTAGTTGACTAGTAATAATAATGAATAAATATAATTATTACTAGAGTCATACAACATTAGAATTCTACTATAGCTTGTAGGCGGAACATTTGACCGGAAATGTAGGATCGCGGCGCCGTACAGTTTAGCTGCTCCGTCGAATCTTCTTAGAACATTTGACAGACACCATCAGCCCTTCAATGACAGATTCCACCTTCATTATTTCGCATTTTCAGACGATTGCATTTTTTCACGAAAGCAAATAAATAAAAAGGAATTTCGGGAGTAACTAAATTTTATTTTTCGGACAAAAACGAAATTCCGAAATGAAATATTTCGGTGTGCACATGTCTAGTAAATGACCTTAAAAACTATATATAATAATTATTTGTATATTACTCACGGTAATTAACCCCTTCCCACCCAGGTCAATCCTGAAACTTTTCTTCTACTTGTACAAATCATATTATTATTATTATTATTATTTTTTGCTAGAAAATTACTCAGAACCCCCCCAAACATTATATATACATATATATATAGTTTTAGCAGACACCCTAGGGAATAAAATGGTAGTTGTTGCAACCTTTTATGATACAGGGTATTTGCGCAGCAATTTTTTTACATGCGTTTTTTGATTTTTTTTGGGGGGGGGGGGACTTTCATGAACTAAAAAAAAAAAAACGACTAAAGTTAGCAAGTTTTTTTCGTTGAATCTAAAAGATAAATTTACGCCGAGTAAATAGATAGATACCAAACATGTCACGCTTTAAAATTGCGCACGCTCGTGGAACGGCGCCAAACTTCAGTACTTAAAAAACTACATAGGCGATACTTTACGTTTTTTTTTTTAGAGGAGGTCTAGTGGTAGAATTATCGCTCTCGCTCTAAGGGTGGCGGTGTATGCAACTTGCGTGTATCTGGCTCTGATACCGGCCACTCACCTCACCGCACCTCCCTGCCTTATATACATTCAGTTAAATAGTATATAGAAAAGGTCACATGATTAGCCTACACAGGCAAATTAAAAATGCAAAAAAGGGAAAACCTGATGCGACTCCGCGCAATGGAACGCGTCACACAAAAAGATAGACAAATGAAATCACCAAGCATATAAAAAGTGACCCACAATAGCATGCCTAGTTCGTATTTTTTTCCAAAATGGAACATCGGAATGATAAATGACGGGTGTGTCAGGGGCTACTCCAAAAAATTGCCCCACGACAACAAATATCGTCGTGGACTATCTCGATGCCCCAAGGATTTGGACAGATTGAGTCTAAAAGTATAAATTTATTGAAAAGGAACAAAAATAAAAGGACATCGGATACAACAATATATGAAAAGGTTATTGCATACTATTACAAGTGATTCAGACAGAGAATAGGTAAACCCCACAAATATGTGCGGGCGGAAAAAAGATGTAGGCCCAAACCTGATCCTCTACATGTTTCGGGACAGGGGTCGCTTCTTCAGGAGGAGTCGACCATAAACATCTATTGAGAAATACAATCTTATCGTTATGTAATCACAAATAAAAAGACAAAAAAAAATATATGCAGTTCACATAAATATAAATAATCAGATCATTTTGGAGCATTGTAATCAGGCATGGCTTACCAATGGGAACCCAAGAAAATGGAATATCATAAAAATAGTGGCGACTACATAAAGATGATATTGCCTAGATCAGCCTTTTCTCAACCTTTTTACCCCAGGGGAACCCTTAAAATAATGTTCAGGAACCCCTGGTAGAACCCATTCATTGGGGGTCAGTGGGCACAATGACCTTACTTTGGTGGTCAGTGAAAAGAATGCCCCTTTTTTTTACAGTGGTGGTAACAATAGCCCTCTTATAGAGAGCTATAAAGATCATTGGTGTCATACCACTGGCTCCTCCAAGTGACATTGGCTCATAAGTATGTAGGCATTATCAAACAGGAGGTAAATAAGCCACAGCTCAAGGAACTCCTAGTCATCTCTAGAGGAACCCTGGTTGAGAATGGCTGGCCTAGATGCTAAATTAATAAAAAAAAAAATAATTTAAGAAAAAGATCTACATCCCATTTGTGGTTCAGTCCCTGTGGGGTGCGGGTCTGAATCCTGGGTATCCCCCCCGGCTGCAGGTAAAATCCTCTCTATACGCCAAAATCCATACCAGACCTGGCAGGCCGCAGGAAAAGGTCAAGAGATCCTGAACCGTACCAGGCCACAGGCCCTCAATAAGGGGAGGGTGCTTTGGCCCCCCCCCCCCCCAAAACACCTTGTTCTCATGTTGATGAGGACAAGGGCCTCTTACCCACAACCCTTCCCTGGTGGTTGTGGGGGTTTGCAGGCGGGAGGTTTTATCGGAATCTTAATGGAAAAACAGATTCTGCCCCCCCATGTGAATGGGTATCGGGTACATTGTACCCATCCCCAAAAAAAGTGTCAAAAAAATAAAAATGACAGGAGACAGTTTTGAACAAGTCCTTTATTAAAGAAAAAGTGCCCCGCGATGTCCATTCACCTTTAACCACTTGCCGCCCGCCATATAGCAAAATGACGGTGGCAAAGTGGTTTTAATATCCTGACCGGACGTCATATGATGTGATCAGGATATTAAGCCGCTGCGCGCCCCCGGGTGCTCGCATCGCGGCGATCATTGTTTGCGTTGTGTCAGTCTGACACCCCGCAACTACGATCTCGGTAAAGAGTCTCTGACGGAGACTCTTTACCACGTGATCAGCCGTGTCCAATCACGGCTGATCACAGTGTAAATAGGAAGAGGCGGTGATCGGCTTTTCCTCACAAGAAGAAGCGGATCGGAGGAAGAAGAAGATGGAGGAAGAAGATGAAGAACCCGAAGGATGAAGAAAGGAAGAAGGAAGAAGACCAGAAGAAAGAAGATGAAAGAAGACTTTAATAAAGGTCTTGTCAAAAACTGTCTCCTGTCATTTTTAACACTTTTGTCACTTTTTTGGTGAAATGGTAGTGGTACTTTTGTACCTCCTAACCATTTCATACAGGGGGGGAGGCCAGGATCTGGGGGTCCCCTTGTTTAAGGGGGCTTCCAGATTCCGATAAGTCTCCCACCCGCAGACCCTCACAACCACCGGCCAGGGTTGTGGGGATGAGGCCCTTGTCCTCATCAACATGGGGACAAGGTGCTTTGGGGGGGGGACCCCAAAGCATCCTCCCAATGTTGAGGACATGTGGCCTGGTATGGTTCAGAAGGGGGAGCGATCTCTTGCCGTTTTTTTTTTTTTTTTTTTACATTAAAGTGGTGTTGTAAGGCGCACTGTGATTCACACTCAAGTCGTGTCCAAGTTGCCTCCCAAAGTCGTGCTGGAAGTCGTGTTGCCTCTGTGTGAATGAATGGACTGTTATGATACAAGTTCAATAGACACAGATTGTTATTGTCAGAGTCACGTTGAATCTCCTATCTGTATCGAACTGTGTCAAAACGAAAATGAAAATAAAGCATTTATTTATGTCGGATCTTTTGTTTTTCGGACTCTGAAATTCGGACGAAAACGAATGCACATGTCTAGTTGGTAGAGGGATTTGTATTCCAGCTCAGAGGTGGACACACGGTATAATCTCTTCCGTAGGCCGTTGTAAGTGTCCACAGCTTACTACGCATGCACCAATGGCTCATTGCCGCAACAGGAAATCCGTGCCACCTGAGCACGCGCCAAAGACGCCTCAGGGTGCCACCTGGTTACATCACCTGGTGGCACCACCCTCTTGTGGCATCACCGACCCATTTTGCTTATTGATACATGTCCCCCAAGGCAGTACCCGGGCCCCCATACCCTTTTTTTATGGCCAATAACTGGGGACTTTTGATTTTTCAAGTTCTGGTCCCATAGAATTTAATAGGGTTCGCGGTTCGGGTATGAACATTTAAGATGTTTGAGAGTTCTGGCGTGAACCGGACCAGGGGGTGTTCGGTAAACATGTGCAATTTGTTTCGTTACGAATTAGTTTTTTTTAACAAATTTCGTCAAATTCGGAAATATTCGAATTAACGAAAACCCTTTTTAAGAATATTCATGAATTCGAAAAATCCGAAAATCCCAAATTCAGAAAGTCGAAAATTAAAAAATACGAAAAAATGCAAAAATTCAAAAGAATGAAAAACCGAAAATAAGTATGAATATCCGAAAATCTGGAATAATAACTAATAATAACTTAATTATTACTAACTATTAAATTATTGGTATTGGAATTTCCTTTCCAATTTGGCTGTTAGAGAACGTAAGGAATAACAATTTAGCCGAAGTTACGAATTATCCAAAATAATGAACACTGTATCTAAACAAATAGAATGTAATAAATTAATAATAATAAATAACAATGAAAACTTTTTATTATTATTATTAATTATTAATTTGTTTAATTCCATTTGTTTAGATACAACATTATTTTGGATAATTCGTAACTTCAGATGAATTCGTATTCCTTACGTTCTCTAACAGCCAAATTTGAAAGAAAATTCCAACAATTTAATAGTTAGTTATTATTAGTCAGTTATTATTTTGAATTTCCAGATTTGGGATTTTCAAAATTTTCAAGCTTACACATTTTTGAACTTACGAACTTTCGAATTTCCAGATTTGTGATTTTTTACATTTCGGATTTTCGAATTAACACATTTTCGAATTTTCAAATTTTCGAATTTCCGAACTTATACATTTTCAAATTTGCGAATGAAACTAAAATTAACAAACTTTTTCGGGAGTGCACATGTCTAGTGTTCGGCCCATCTCTAGGGTTCATTAAAAAAAACGTGAGGTTGGGGGGGCCAGTAAAAAAAAAAAAAAAGTTAATCTGCACTTTTACCGCCCACCAAATGCTACCCCCTTTAGCAACAGCGGCAGTGACGAGGGGCGTACACACGCCATGGCCGCCATGTTATATTTTGCAGTCTAGGCAGAAATGATGCCTCCACATTGAACAAACACCCATTCAAGGGAATAGAGCTGCTCTGCAAGCGCCCCACAACCGTGTGCAAAGTAAGTGGTTGCAGCGTGCTAATGCAGAGTTAAAGGAGACAATATGCTCTCTAAAGAGTGATCCAAATGCTGAGTGCACTTCAGAGAGGAAAGCACATGTGAACACGCCCTTTATTATTTTTTTATTAATTATTTAAAAATATTTTTTTTTTACATTTTTTAAACTGGCCTATAGGGGGAACTTTGGTGAAATATCAGGGGTCTAAAAAGACCCTCCGTGCCTCACTTTGGAGACAGAGAAAGCAGATTGAAGCCTCAGCTGCACAGAATGAATGGACAGGAAGAGCTCTGTACGGAGCTTCCTGTTCATTCCCAAACAGAAACATAGGAAACTGGAATACCAGAATTAATCCCCCCTGCAGCACAGCCGGCGGAAGTGAGAGGAGAAGAAGCTAGCTGCGCTGTTGGGGGAGCCAGAAGTGGATTTATGTCAGCAAAAGAGTTGGGCGAATGGTTCAGACAAAAGTTAGGCCGAACATCACCTGTTTGCCCGTTGGACGAACAACCAAATTTGCAGGGGGCATTCAAGGGGGAGGGGGGACGGGCTTGAGCAGGAAACACAGTGGCGGTGACTGGCGGAGAGAGCCGCCTCTGGACATGGACAAGGAGAAGAGGAGGGAGGGGAGCACTCTGGTGCTTCAGCGCCCCGCGCACCCACCTAGGATCAGCTCTGGCGCTCGGTAGGATGTTCAGCCCCCGAGCGCCCCACAATGCACTTTTGCATATGTTGCACAGTGCATTTTAAGCCCGAATTGGGTAAAGCTTTGCCCAATCAGGGCGCAGTGAATAGCTAGTTGTTAAGAGCGGGGCCAAGAAGCCGGCTCCCGCGTCCTTAACAATGGGTGTGTCATCAGCTGTCAACAGGCTTCCCACTGACAGCTGAATAACAAAAAAATAAAAAATATATGGCATGGGGCTCCCTCCCCAATCCATACTAGGCCCTTCGGGTCTCGTATGAATTTTAAGAGGAACTTCATGCCAAAATAAAAAAAAATGGGGTGGCACCCCCAAAATCCATACCAGACCCCAGCAGGTGAGGAAAAAGGGGTGGTGAGTGAGCACCCCTCCCAAACCATACCAAGCCACATGCCTTCAACATGGGGGGGTGGGTGCTTTGGGGTAGGGAGGCTCTGCCCCCCCACCCCAGAGCACCTTGTCCCCATGTTGATGGGGACAAGGGCCTCTTCCCCACAACCCTGGCCGGTGGTTGTGGCCGGGTGTCTGTGGGCAGAGGGCTTCTCGGTATCTGGAAGCATGTGAATGAGTATTGATACATTGTACCCCTACTCATTCACCAAAAAAAGTGTCAAAAATAAATAAAAAAACACTACATGGGTTTTTGACAAGACCTTTATTAAAAAAATGTAAAAAAAAAAAATGTCCCTTATTGTAGCTCCATTGTCGATCACGGCGCCCACCACACCGCTGCACCCAAAAAAAAAAAACTCCGCCTGCAAAGACAGCTGTCCGCTGAATGCCTGCTCTGTTGTTTGAGAGTTCTTAAATAGGTAAGGGGCGGGTCACCTGGTGACATCATCTGGTGGCCCCGCACAATGGTGACATTGCCAACTGGTCCATGCTGGGCTGATGACATCACAAGGGGGCAGGGCCACCAGATGGCCTCACCATGTGGCCCCACCGCTTACCTAATTTAAGAACTGTCACCCAGTGGAGCAGGCATGCATTTGGCGATCAGCCTTCGATGAGTGCAGAGCTTTTTTTCTTTTTTTCAGGTACGGCAATATGGCGGCATTGTGATTGACAATGGATCTACATCGGGGGCATTGTTTTTTTTAAATAATTTTTTATTTTTTTAATAAAGGACTTATCAAAAACCTTTAGTTTATTTTTGACACTTTTTTGGTGAATGAGTAGGGGTACAATGTACCCCATACTCATTCACATGGGGGGTTGGGATGTGGGAGCCCTCTTTGTTAACCACTTAAGCCCCGGACCAATTTTCAGCCAAAGGACCAGGCCCCTTTTTGCGATTCGGCACTGCATCGCTTTAACTGATAATTGCGCGGTCGTGCGACATGGCTCCCAAACAAAATTGGTGTCCTTTTTTTCCCACATATAGAGCTTTCTTTTGGTGGTATTTGATCACCCCTGCGGTTTTTATTTTTTGCGCTATAAACAAAAATAGAGCGACAATTTTGAAAAAAAAACGCATTATTTTTTACTTTTTGCTATAATAAATATCCCCAAAAAATGTATATATTTTTTTTTACCTCAGTTTAGGCCGATACGTATTCTTCTACATATTTTTGGTAGAAAAAAATCGCAATTAGCGATTATGGTTATAGCGTTTACAAAATAGAGAATAGTTTTATGGCATTTTTATTAATATATATATATATTTTTTTACTAGTAATGGCGGCGATCAGCGATTTTTATTGGGACTGCGACACTATGGCGGACACATCGGACATTTTTGACACATTTTTGGGACCATTGTCATTTATACAGCAATCAGTGCTATTTAAATGCACTGATTCCTGTGTAAATGACACTGGCAGTAAAGGAGTTAACCACTAGGGGGCAGTGTAGGGGTTATGTATGACGTTATGTGTTTTTTTTTTATTGTAGGGGGGCGTGGCCTGGCATGTGACGTCACTGATCGTCCTTCCCTATAAAAGAGAACAGACGATCGGTGACAGCCACACTAGGAAGCATGGGGAGAGGTTTGTTTACACAGACCTCTCCTCATTCTTCAGCTCTGTGACCTGATCACGGGACACCAGCGGCGATCGGGTCTGCTGGCCCGTGGCCAGGGTCACGGAGCTCAGCCGGCGCGCTCCCGACCCACGGCTTGGTCACTTAAAGAGCTACGTACAGGTACATGATTGTGCCCAGCCGTGCCATTCTGCCAACGTATAGGTGGTCCTTAAGTGGTTAAAGAGCTGCCCCTGCCCCAAAGCATCCACCTATGTCGAGAGCATGTGGCCTGGTATCAAAAGTATTGTGTTTTTTTTTATTACTATTATTATTTGCATTGAATTTTTTTTTTTTTTAAAGATGAAAAAATAAGGGCGTGAACTCCCCCCCAAAATCCGTACCAGACCCTTTCCCGAGCATGCAGCCTGGCAGACCAGAAAACTGTGGGAGGTGAGTGTGAAAGGAAGGATTTTGCTCCACTTTAAATTCACCTTCCAACACATTCAGCCAATATGGTGACATTTCTCCGGAATTTCCTGATTTTTTGCTAAAATTTTAAGGAAAATGGAAACTCCAATTCCAGCTCCTGTCTAAATATAGAATTGGAATAGATAGACGTTCCTCGGAGTGGTGAGGTCACACCGACGGCCCTTCTGATAATTATCATCTAATGAATTCCTGGGGGATCGTACACAGGTCAATAAATAACGAGAGCCGAGGGAGCCGAGGTTAGGAAGCCATCAAAGCTGGGACCATGCGTGCCGAGGAGGTGAGTGTCTGATGTGTATGCATGATGAGTGAGGGGGTGTCGATTATCTGTGGGGACTCAGGGAGTGCAGGAACATTCCATACACCGGGCTGGCTAGGAATAAAGACTGCAGATGGTTGGAAGGATCATTATAATACTTGCCACACACTTTGAGATGTGATAATTTCATTGATTATTCGGTTCAATAAATCTGACCAAACTGAATTTTAAAAAAAATCACAAAGACCTTTAATTGGCATTACTTAATGTGCCCCATCCCTATCCACTCCACCATTATCCCTCTACCCTCTCCAACACTATCCTCTCCTCTTATCCTCTCCACCTCTATCCTCTCCACCATTATCCCTCTACCCTCTCCAACACTATCCTCTCCTCTTATCCTCTCCACCTCTATCCTCTCCACCATTATCCCTCTACCCTCTCCAACACTATCCTCTCCTCTTATCCTCTCCACCTCTATCCTCTCCACCATTATCCCTCTACCCTCTCCAACACTATCCTCTCCTCTTATCCTCTCCACCTCTATCCTCTCCACCATTATCCCTCTACCCTCTCCAACACTATCCTCTCCTCTTATCCTCTCCACCTCTATCCTCTCCACCATTATCCCTCTACCCTCTGCAACACTATCCTCTCCTCTTATCCTCTCCACCTCTATCCTCTCCACCATTATCCCTCTACCCTCTCCAACACTATCCTCTCCTCTTATCCTCTCCACCTCTATCCTCTCCACCATTATCCCTCTACCCTCTCCAACACTATCCTCTCCTCTTATCCTCTCCACCTCTATCCTCTCCACCATTATCCCTCTACCCTCTCCAACACTATCCTCTCCTCTTATCCTCTCCACCTCTATCCACTCCACCATTATCCCTCTACCCTCTCCAACACTATCCTCTCCTCTTATCCTCTCCACCTCTATCCTCTCCACCATTATCCCTCTACTAGTGATGGCCGAACGGTTCGCCCGGCGGTCGTTTCGCGGCGAATTTCCGACTTTCGCCGTCCGCGGGTTCGAACGCCTTTTTCCGTCGTTCGCCCCGGCGGACTTACGTGTTTAATGTATACAAGAACTTTAACCTTTCGTGACACGTTTATCATGTGTTACAGGACAACCAATTGAGACATGACAGCTCATGGACACTTGGACATTCCCCCTAACCTATAAATACACCCGATCCGGTGGCCATTTTACATTCTTTCTTCTGTCACTGTAGGGAAAGGATCCTGTGTGGAGTAGGGACAGAGAAAACGCTAGCTATTTGGTACACAAAAGTTCTTTTCAGGACTGGTATAGGTGTTAGGTCAGCAGCCTGAGTTTCTTTTGTCAGTTTAGATAAAGGGACAGAGCGCTGTATGCTGCTATTTTAGGGACAGCTCAGCCAGATTAGTCTTTCTTCATCATCATCATCATCATCATCATTAGCTGTTACTATCAGGTCCACAAAAGAGCTGTTCCAGCTAATCGTTCCAGCCTACTCTTTTTTGCCAATTTGTATAGGGACAGGCAGGAAGCAGTGTGTCAGGCAGTGAGGATAATTTTAAAGACTTGCTGTTACTATTAGTTCCACAAAGGTTCTTTTCAGGACTGGTATCAGTGGTACGGTAATAGGCTTGTACACGTATAATATTCTTTCTTCCAAATATAGAAAGAATATTATACTTGACTGCTGCCCTTCTGCTGCAGTCTGCTAATCATTCACAACTCACTTGTTCCACAAAGCTCTTTATCAGGACTGGTAACTTGGTCTGTCTAGGGTGCTACGGTACATAGGCTTGGGTGCGGTACAGTCTGCTGTTCTGTAAGGACCGCTATCGGTCCACAATAGATAGGGTTGCCGTGCACTACTGCTGACCGCTGCCCTATACTGCAGCAGTCCTTCAGCGGTATAGGGACTGACGCACAGTCTGCTAAACACTAATACACAACCTGCTTGGTCCACAAAAGTTCTTATAAGGACTGGTAACTTGGTATAGGGTGCTACGGTACATAGGCCTGAGTGCGTTACAGTCTGCTGTTCTGTAAGGACCGCTATCGGTCCACAATACATAGGGTTGACGTGCACTACTGCTGACCGCTGCCCTATACTGCAGCAGTCCTTCAGCGGTATAGGGACTGACGCACAGTCTGCTAAACACTAACACACAACCTGCTTGGTCCACAAAAGTTCTTATAAGGACTGGTAACTTGGTATAGGGTGCTACGGTACATAGGCCTGAGTGCAGTACAGTCTGCTGTTCTGTAAGGACTGCTATCGGTCCACAATACATAGGGTTGCCGTGCACTACTGCTGACCGCTGCCCTATACTGCAGCAGTCCTTCAGCGGTATAGGGACTGACGCACAGTCTGCTAAACACTAATACACAACCTGCTTGGTCCACAAAAGTTCTTATAAGGACTGGTAACTTGGTATAGGGTGCTACGGTACATAGGCCTGAGTGCAGTACAGTCTGCTGTTCTGTAAGGACCGCTATCGGTCCACAATACATAGGGTTGCCGTGCACTACTGCTGACCGCTGCCCTATACTGCAGCAGTCCTTCATTGGTATAGGGACTGACGTACAGTCTGCTAATCACTAACACACAACCTGCTTGGTCCACAAAAGTTCTTATAAGGACTGGTAACTTGGTATAGGGTGCTACGGTACATAGGCCTGAGTGCGTTACAGTCTGCTGTTCTGTAAGGACCGCTATCGGTCCACAATACATAGGGTTGCCGTGCACTACTGCTGACCGCTGCCCTATACTGCAGCAGTCCTTCATTGGTATAGGGACTGACGTACAGTCTGCTAATCACTAACACACAACCTGCTTGGTCCACAAAAGTTCTTATAAGGACTGGTAACTTGGTATAGGGTGCTACGGTACATAGGCCTGAGTGCGTTACAGTCTGCTGTTCTGTAAGGACCGCTATCGGTCCACAATACATAGGGTTGCCGTGCACTACTGCTGACCGCTGCCCTATACTGCAGCAGTCCTTCAGCGGTATAGGGACTGACGCACAGTCTGCTAAACACTAACACACAACCTGCTTGGTCCACAAAAGTTCTTATAAGGACTGGTAACTTGGTATAGGGTGCTACGGTACATAGGCCTGAGTGCAGTACAGTCTGCTGTTCTGTAAGGACCGCTATCGGTCCACAATACATAGGGTTGCCGTGCACTACTGCTGACCGCTGCCCTATACTGCAGCAGTCCTTCATTGGTATAGGGACTGACGTACAGTCTGCTAATCACTAACACACAACCTGCTTGGTCCACAAAAGTTCTTATAAGGACTGGTAACTTGGTATAGGGTGCTACGGTACATAGGCCTGAGTGCAGTACAGTCTGCTGTTCTGTAAGGACCGCTATCGGTCCACAATACATAGGGTTGCCGTGCACTACTGCTGACCGCTGCCCTATACTGCAGCAGTCCTTCATTGGTATAGGGACTGACGTACAGTCTGCTAATCACTAACACACAACCTGCTTGGTCCACAAAAGTTTTTATAAGGACTGGTAACTTGGTATAGGGTGCTACGGTACATAGGCCTGAGTGCAGTACAGTCTGCTGTTCTGTAAGGACCGCTATCGGTCCACAATACATAGGGTTGCCGTGCACTACTGCTGACCGCTGCCCTATACTGCAGCAGTCCTTCATTGGTATAGGGACTGACGTACAGTCTGCTAATCACTAACACACAACCTGCTTGGTCCACAAAAGTTCTTATAAGGACTGGTAACTTGGTATAGGGTGCTACGGTACATAGGCCTGAGTGCAGTACAGTCTGCTGTTCTGTAAGGACCGCTATCGGTCCACAATACATAGGGTTGCCGTGCACTACTGCTGACCGCTGCCCTATACTGCAGCAGTCCTTCATTGGTATAGGGACTGACGTACAGTCTGCTAATCACTAACACACAACCTGCTTGGTCCACAAAAGTTTTTATAAGGACTGGTAACTAGGTATAGGGTGCTACGGTACATAGGCCTGAGTGCAGTACAGTCTGCTGTTCTGTAAGGACCGCTATCGGTCCACAATACATAGGGTTGACGTGCACTACTGCTGACCGCTGCCCTATACTGCAGCAGTCCTTCAGCGGTATAGGGACTAAGAGTTTTGTCACAGGGTGATTTAAAAAATGACAGGCAGAGGAAGAGGCAGGCCCTTCCGCAGGGGTGGTAGGGGTAGGGCAGGAGCAACAGCCTTGAGCCAAAGTGGGAAGTTGCAGAAGGTGCGTTCAATTACTTTAAAGGACGCACCAGACTTGGTTGAGTGGCTCACTCAGCCTTATTCTTCTGCACCCTCCTCATCCTCTCGATCTGCACCCTCTTCTTCACTCTCTGCTATGTGCACCCCCAAAGACACTACCACCAACAACACCACCACCACCACATACCTTCCGCTTGAGTGCAAATGGGGGCCTTCATGCTCCAGTGTTTTAATAGGGACCCCCGTATAAAAAGCATGAGGGTCAAGGACCAGTACTGGGTGGCAACGTACTTAGATCCCCGGTACAAACACAAAATGGCGGAAATGTTACCGCCGTCGCAGAGGGCTGTCAGAATGCAGCACTTCCAGGCCTTGCTTCGAGAAATGCTGCATTCTGCTTTTGCGTGCGCTGGCAGAGGAGCAATTCCCACTCCCAGAGAAGGATTTGCGGGTACCAATCCAACAGCGCCTGCAAGAAGAGGCCGGTTTGAAGATGTGTTGGTGACTTCGGATATGAGGTCATTCTTTCAGCCGACCCATCGACAGGTGTCATCCGGATCCAGCATCAGGGAACGCCTAGACCGTCAGGTGTCCGACTACATTGGGTTAACGGCCGATGTGGACGCTCTGAGGAGTGATGAACCCCTAGACTACTGGGTGGGCAGGCTTGACCTCTGGCCAGAGCTTGCCCAATTTGCAATCGAACTGTTGGCTTGCCCCTCATCCAGTGTCCTGTCCGAAAGGACGTTCAGCGCAGCAGGGGGGATTGTGACCGATAAGCGTACTCGCCTAGCTCACGACAGTGTTAACTACCTCACATTTCTAAAAATGAATGAGGCATGGATCTCGGAGGAATTCAACACATGTGATCAGTAGACCATGTATATGTCTATAAACAATTTTTGGAATCAAGCACACAGACCTTCTTAATTCATTTGGCTCACTTCCCTGACCCAAAAAAGCACACCGTACTATATGCCCCTACCCTCCTCTTTGAAGAGGTTGAGCGGTGTCATATTTCTACTGGGGCTGCTTATTATGAGGGGTTCCCACCATCCCTGTGCTGTGCTGACTTCCTCCTGGGTGTTCTTATTATGAGGGGCTCCCACCATCCCTGTGCTGTGCTGACTTCCTCCTGGGGGTTCTTATTATGAGGGGCTCCCACCATCCCTGTGCTGTGCTGACTTCCTCCTGGGGGTTCTTATTATGAGGGGATCACACCATCCCTGTGCTGTGCTGACTTCCTCCTGGGGCTGCTTACGGTGCTGCTGTCAGCGCTGTATGTCACGGAGCTGCTGTCAGCGCTGTATGTCACGGAGCTGCTGTCAGCGCTGTATGTCACGGAGCTGCTGTCAGCGCTGTATGTCACGGAGCTGCTGTCAGCGCTGTATGTCACGGAGCTGCTGTCAGCGCTGTATGTCACGGAGCTGCTGTCAGCGCTGTATGTCACGGAGCTGCTGTCAGCGCTGTATGTCACGGTGCTGCTGTCAGCGCTGTATGTCACGGAGCTGCTGTCAGCGCTGTATGTCACGGAGCTGCTGTCAGTGCTGTATGTCACGGAGCTGCTGTCAGCGCTGTATGTCACGGAGCTGCTGTCAGCGCTGTATGTCACGGAGCTGCTGTCAGCGCTGTATGTCACGGTGCTGCTGTCAGCGCTGTATGTCACGGAGCTGCTGTCAGCGCTGTATGTCACGGAGCTGCTGTCAGTGCTGTATGTCACGGAGCTGCTGTCAGCGCTGTATGTCACGGAGCTGCTGTCAGCGCTGTATGTCACGGAGCTGCTGTCAGCGCTGTATGTCACGGTGCTGCTGTCAGCGCTGTATGTCACGGAGCTGCTGTCAGCGCTGTATGTCACGGAGCTGCTGTCAGTGCTGTATGTCACGGAGCTGCTGTCAGCGCTGTATGTCACGGAGCTGCTGTCAGCGCTGTATGTCACGGAGCTGCTGTCAGCGCTGTATGTCACGGTGCTGCTGTCAGCGCTGTATGTCACGGAGCTGCTGTCAGCGCTGTATGTCACGGAGCTGCTGTCAGTGCTGTATGTCACGGAGCTGCTGTCAGCGCTGTATGTCACGGAGCTGCTGTCAGCGCTGTATGTCACGGAGCTGCTGTCAGCGCTGTATGTCACGGTGCTGCTGTCAGCGCTGTATGTCACGGAGCTGCTGTCAGCGCTGTATGTCACGGAGCTGCTGTCAGCGCTGTATGTCACGGAGCTGCTGTCAGCGCTGTATGTCACGGAGCTGCTGTCAGCGCTGTATGTCACGGAGCTGCTGTCAGCGCTGTATGTCACGGTGCTGATGTCAGTGCTCTGTATTACGGTGCTGCTGTCAGTGCTCTGTATCTCCTGCACCCTCTTGTTTGCCTACCCTGGTCCCTGACCTTCCCTCTCCTCCATTGCCTTCATTAGCTCCATAGTCCTGAATTGTCAGAACAATTTCCCAAATAAAAAAAAAATGCTTGTAGTTATCGATCCCAAATTCACCTCATACATGTATTATGCTATTGTCCAGGTGGTGGGACTACGTGCTACCCCCTAATAATTACCCCGTGGCCGCAAATTCGACCTAAAGGTTTGCGAAATTCGCCTCCCATTGAAGTCAATGGAGCCCGCGGCGAACGGTCGTTTTCGCGAACGTTTGTGTCCGTTCGCGTTTCGCGTTCGCGAAACGTCCCGTCGGAAGTTCGTCCATCACTACCCTCTACCCTCTCCAACACTATCCTCTCCTCTTATCCTCTCCACCTCTATCCTCTCCACCATTATCCCTCTACCCTCTCCAACACTATCCTCTCCTCTTATCCTCTCCACCTCTATCCTCTCCACCATTATCCCTCTACCCTCTCCAACACTATCCTCTCCACCTCTATCCTCTCCACCTCTATCCTCTCCTCTTATCCTCTCCACCTCTATCCTCTCCTCTTATCCTCTCCACCTCTATCCTCTCCTCTTATCCTCTCCACCTCTATCCTCTCCTCTTATCCTCTCCACCTCTATCCTCTCCTCTTATCCTCTCCAACACTATCCTCTCCTCTTATCCTCTCCACCTCTATCCTCTCCACCTCTATCTTCTCCACCTCTATCCTCTCCACTCTAATTTTACATTCATATAAAGAGGCCCCAATATTATCCTACCCTGGCGGCATTTATTGATAGTAGCCATGTATTTTACAATCAATTTCTATTTCAAAGCCCCAAATGGGACCCCAGTGTGCTGAAACGGGGACCCTGAGGGGAGTCTTAGATGATTTAGGAACGGTTTTGCACTGGGATCACATGAGAATGCGGCAGGTGTTTCTGTGCAATTCCCATGGGGTGCGTCTTGATAGCCCATTAATTTGAATGAGCTGCAAAACGCAGCTACGGGAAAAGTAGTTCTTGCATTAATTTTAAAAAACGCACCGCTGTGGGGTGCTCTGTGGTGCGCGTACCACGCGGCATCATCAGGAGTGCTGATTGTAATGGTTGTTGCGGGTGGCCCCTGATGACATGGCGCTGCACAACCTGGACGACACAGCCAAGGGACTCCTGATGGCATCAGAAGAACATGGCCATGCAGGACCAGATGTGCTGGTGTAGAGCCGTGGGATCCCTAGAAAACACTGCTGGACCACCAGGTGTGTAAGTGTGTTTTCTCTGTATAACCTGGCCATTAAAGTAAGGGGGGGTAGGTGGGAGTGAAGATACCTTTTCATATTCTGCCACAGATCCCTCAACAAAGATGGCCCCCTACAAAGTACAAAAGTAATTCAGTGCCCCTGTCATGGTCAGGTTCAGAGACCAGCAGCTTTAGCAGTAGAGAGGCTTCCACTGACCAGCAGGATAAGTACAAAAACAAGTCACCCTGATGGACGACGTGAACTCACCCAAGGACCAGAGTCTAAGCACGTCTTCACCCGAGCTCCTGATGGGGGAGATGGGTTTTTCTGCGTGTTAGTACCAGGTTGAGGTCCTCAGGATCACCCCACCAGGAGGTGAGCAAGCTGGGGTCCAGTAGCAGATATAGCAGGTTGGGATCAAGCAGAAGCGTATTCAAGAAACAAGCCAAAGGTCAGTAATGAGTGGTAGCAGAGATTGGGGCAGCTGCAGGTACATAAAGGAGCAAGATATCAGCTGGAGAGAGCACAATAATCTTGCAAATAGGAAGTTCAGAGACTTAAATGAGGTAGTTCATGGAGGAGAAAAGAGTCCAAGGGTCACGAGAAGCAAGATACAAAGCAAGATTGTCCTAGGACAGGGTAGGCAAAATACAAGTCCCATGAGACATTGTAAGACCCTAACAATCACAGGCATGACTCCTAGAGGCAGAGGCATGATGGAATTTGTAATTTCCCCACAGCTGGAGGGCCAAGGTTGCCTAGCCCTGTCCTAAGAGATCAGACGGGGAGCTGTCCCGCATCTCAGGTGGCTCAGCAAGAAGAGCTACAGCCAGCTTCCGCAGAGGTTCAATGTTGAGGTCCAGACCCTGACAGTTCCCTTCATTCAGAAAAGTGTTGTTGGATATTGGGACATAGTGTAACTGTGATGTCATGGTGTGGCATATGAAGGAGTATGCCATCCCCACTCTGACACAATGAAGTAGGTCACTCCCATTGGCTCACTTTATAGACGCTAAGGTGCAAATAAAATAATCAGCAAAATACTGATTGACCATGATAGCCAAAGCTGATCTACAGGCAGATATAAGGCCATCCCATTGAAAGCAGCTATGTATTAATTAAAATATAATACATTTTATTCTCAAGCTAACCTCGTGTAACTAAGACCCTTCAAACAGCTGAGGGCCACAAAGAAAGACTGAGACCATGACATATAGCCCCAAATAGCAGGGAATTACCCGTTTTAACTGTTCTGCTCATTTATTTGCTCTGAAAATCAGACTAAGAAATATTCTGCTTTTTCAGGTTGAAAAATGGAACTCGTCAACCTTCTGAGTCCAGGTCAGAACATCTCCCTTTCCTTCAGCGAATTCATCCTGTACCCATTTCCTGGAGTAACCAATCACAGACAGATCCTGGTTGTCCCATTCTTCTCCATCTACAGTGCCATCATTGTCCTAAACTTTGTTATTTCTTACACGGTGTGGTGGGAGAAGAGTCTCCACAACCCCATGTATATTCTGATTGCTCTTCTTCTGGCCTTAAATATCATTGGCACCACTGCGGTCGTTCCCCTGATGATACAAAGCTTGTTTGGGCAAAACAAGGTTTCCTTCTCAGGCTGTCTGTCTCAGATGTTCTTTGTCTACTCTACTACCTTGTTCAAGTCCGTTGTGTTCCTATTAATGGCCTTTGACCGGTATATAGCGATCTGTAGACCACTACGCTACCACAACATTATTAACCGGAGCTCTCTGATCCAGGTGTGGATGGTCGGGTTGGTTAGGAATAGTCTTCTTGTGTTACTAGTTGTTTTTCTGGCATCAAGAGCCCAGTACTGCAAATCCAACATCATTCTGAACTTCGTCTGCGAATATGGGGTCCTTCTCAGCTTGGCCTGTGGAGAAGTCTTCAAAATCCACATGGTAGGTTTGATGGTGAGGATGGGTGTCACCTTATCCGATGTGACCATTCTCTTGGTCTGTTATGTGAAAGTTCTCAGAGTGGCCCTGAAGATCGCAGCCAGTAGCGCACGGGGCAAAGCCTTGAATACGTGTGGGAACCATCTGCTTGTAGCTCTTACTGTTTATTTATGCGGAATTTTGTCTTCTATCTTCTACAAGGTAGAGGAGTCAGTTTCATATGACTTCCAGAACCTCTCCAGTGCCGTCTACTTCCTTTTTCCGGCCATAGCCAACCCAGTTATTTATGGATTGAGGGTAACTGAAATTAAAGACTGTTTGATGAAGCCCTGGAAAAAGAAATCTTCAGTAAGTTTAAATAATATCTGATGGGTATGAGTCTGCTAAATTTTCGAATGTAACATATCATAAGGTCTCGGTTAATCAGTTTATTAAATACATTTTAAACAAAAAACAATGTTATGTGCATTGATTTATCTCCACAATTCTTATCTCCAGTCTGCATCCCTTAGTCTGCCAGAAAATACAGTATGTAGCTTTTCCCATTCATGGATTCAAACTCTTCCTGGGTCTTCTAGGTATACGTGGGTCACATGATGGAGGAATAACCCCTTAAAGGTGTTCTCAATGCCACACTAGATAATGGAGGTATAAAGCCTTCAAGGTGTTTCAGGGCAAGATGAAGACTGTATAACCTGCCCCAGGATACCAGGAAGTTGATGGAGGTATGACTCCCCCAAGGTGTTTTCACATCAGATGATGGAGGTATAACTCCACCAAGGTGTTCCCAGGTCAGATGATGGAGGTACAACTCCCCCAAGGTGTTCCCAGGTCAGATGATGGAGGTACAACTCCCCCAAGGTGTTTTCACATCAGATGATGGAGGTATAACTCCCCCAAGGTGTTCCCAGGTCAGATGATGGAGGTACAACTCCCCCAAGGTGTTTTCACATCAGATGATGGAGGTATAACTCCCCCAAGGTGTTCCCAGGTCAGATGATGGAGGTACAACTCCCCCAAGGTGTTTTCACATCAGATGATGGAGGTATAACTCCACCAAGGTGTTCCCAGGTCAGATGATGGAGGTACAACTCCCTCAAGGTGTTCTCACATCAGATGATGGAGGTATAACTCCACCAAGGTGTTTCCACGCTAAATATTTGGAGTTTTAAAGACTCCAGGCAATATGAGGATTGCAGTCCAGATGATGGGGGTATAACTTCTCCAAGTTGCTCACACATCAGAGGATGAAGGTATAACTCCCCACCAAGGTATTTCCAGACCAGATGATGAAGATATAATTCCTCCAAAGTGCTCCTAAGGCAGATGGGAGACTTAACTCTGCCAAATTATTCCTGGGCCAAATGATGGATGTATAACCCATCCGAGGCGTAGTCTCAGAACCCATTATGAAAGCAGAACCTCTCCTGTTCTCAGGCTATATAATCAAGGTATATAACCCTTCAAAGGTGCTTCCAGGAAAGAAAAGAATTGTAGGCCAGATGATGGGGCTATAACTCCTCCAAAGCGTTATCACATCAGATGATGGAGGTACCGTATATACTCGAGTATAGGCCGACCCGAATATAAGCCGAGGCCCCCAATTTACCCCCAAAAAACTGGAAAAAATTATTGACTCGTGTATAAGCCGAGGGTGAGACATGCCTGTCCATCCCTGTGTGTCCGTCCATCCCTGTGGGTCCATCCATCCCTGTGTGTGTGTCCATCCATCCGTGTGTGTGTGTGTGTGTGTGTGTGTCCATGCATCCGTGTGTGTGTGTGTGTGTGTGTCCATGTATCCGTGTGTGTGTGTGTGTGTGTGTGTGTGTGTGTGTGTGTGTGTCCGTGCAGCCTACCTGTGTCCAGCCTGCCTGTGTCCGTCCAGCCTGTGTCCGTCCAGCCTGCGTCCCGTCCAGCCTGCGTCCCGTCCAGCCTGCGTCCCGTCCAGCCTGCGTCCCGTCCAGCCTGCGTCCCGTCCCGGCCCGGCCCGGCCCGTCCCGTCCCGAGCCGAGCCTCCGTCCTTCAGCTCTTCGTCGGCGGCCATTCTAGGATTCAAAAGCCGCGCCTCCGTCGGTGATAGGCGGAACACTCAATTTCCCACTGACTGCTGGGAAATTGAGTGTTCCGCCTATCGGATGTCCGTGATAGGCGGAACACTCAATTTCCCAGCAGCCTGTGTTCCGCCTATCACGGACATCGTCTCATCCTCGTCCGTAGTACGAGGATGAGACGATGTCCGTGATAGGCGGAACACAGGCTGCTGGGAAATTCAGTGTTCCGCCTATCACAGGCGAAGGCGGAGGCGGAGGCGCGGCGTTTGAATGTTAGAATGGCCGCTGTCTGTCTGCTCGATACGCTGATCGAGCAGGCAGACAGCGATGACTCGAGTATAAGCCGAGGGGGGCACTTTCAGCCTCAAAAAAGAGGCTGAAAATCTCGGCTTATACTCGAGTATATACGGTATAACTCCCCCCCAAGGTATTCTCACACCAGATGATGAAGATATAATTCTTCCAAAGTGTTCCTAAGGCAGATGGGAGATATAACTCTGCAAGGTAATTCTGGGTGAAATGATGGCGGTATAACCCCTCCAAGGTGTAATCTCAGATTACATTATGAAAGCATAACCTCTTCAATCTCTTCTCAGGCTATATAATGGAGATATAACCTTTCAAAAGGTGTTTCCAGGCAAGATAAGGATTGTAGGTCAGATGATAGGGGTATAAGTCCTCTAAGGTGTCCCCACATCAGAGGACGAAGGTATAACTCAACACCAATGTATTTCCAGACCAGATGATGAAGATATAATTCCTCCAAAGTGCTCCTAAGGCAGATGAGAGATAAAACTCTGCCAAGGTATTACTGGGCCAAATGCTGGAGATATAACCCCTCCAAGGTGTGGTCTCAGAACCCATTATGAAAGCATAACAAGGGTGTTCCCAGGCTTGATAATAGAGATAAAACCCTTCAAAGGTGTCCTCAGGACAAATAATGGAGGTATAACCCTTGTGACAGTGTGAGGCCCCACCACTGTGAAAATATAGGAGAAAATACCATAGGATTCACATTAAGGCCTAATGCAAAGTTCCAGACTAGCATTTCTGAGTGGAGAAAGCTATGTTTTTGGTTTTCTCCAGATCCAAAGTGTTGCTCGGGGCTCCTAGTTTGGAAACAGCTCCCATAATTGAGACAGGAGGTCTCGCCCACAGGTCAAATGTGTCTCAGCCAGGAGTCAAGAGACAGGAGGTCTCACCCACAGGCCAGAGGTGTCCCAGCCAGGAGTCAAGAGACAGGAGGTCTCACCCACAGGCCATATGTATCTCAGCCCGGAGTCAAGAGACAGATGGTCTCACCCACAGGCCATATGTATCTCAGCCCGGAGTCAAGAGACAGATGGTCTCACCCACAGGCCAGATGTGGCTCAACCAGGAGTCAAGAGACAGGAGGTCTCACCCACAGGCCAGATCTGGCTCAACCAGGAGTCAAGAGACAGGAGGTCTCACCCACAGGCCAGATGTGGCTCAACCAGGAGTCAAGAGACAGGAGGTCTCAACCAGGGGTCAGAGGGACCACAGCCAACCGCCAGTAGACAGATCTCACCCCAGGAGTCAGATGGGCTCCTATTGGGCTATTAGCAGGATTCCCCCACTGACAGCTGAAATCTTCAAAGAAATAAAAACATAGCAATTATCAGTTGTTAGGGAGTGGGGCCGCCATTTTCTTAACAATCATTGACTCATACAGCTATCAATGGGGTCCCCCTATTGACAGACGAATTGTGAATAAAGTCATGGCAAATGGAGCTGTCAAAATAAAAAAAGCAGCCAGGCAATTTTGTTTATCAACAACATTGCTCAGCTACTAAAACAGAAAGATAAAAAGAAACATTGTTTCCTTTTGTATCTTTCTATATATTAATCTACAGATCAAAGGGATCAACTTCCAAGTCAGTTTAACACAACCTGTCAAGTAAAAAAATGTAAATGTTCCACTGTTTAACCCCTTATTAACCCTTAATTTACTCAAATCCATCTTAATTAACTCCTTATTATCCTTCTCCAGTTAATTATTATTTTCCTGCAGTTTTTCTTTTTTTTTTTGTTTACTTCTATTTTATAAACTTTTAATAAATTAAAACTTTTTTTTTTTTTTCCATAAAGATTTTATTAGTTTTCAAGAAAAAGTACAGCAAAATGTAACAAAATAACAATATGACAAAATGAGTGACAGGTTTCAATACAAATTGTTCTAGGCAAAAATTTACACCATCATGGTATCGTAACTGTCAAATGAGTTTGTTTATTATTATTTTGGCAACTTTTCCGGAGCCATCTGATGGGGCATTGGTGTGTTGGGTTGGTTTCACCCACTTGTCCACTTCTGTATTCATGGACATGGGGCACGGCCTCAGGTATTAGTACCTTAACCAAGCACCCTGTCCATCAGTTGTAGGGTTCAAATTGTGGCTAGTAGAAGAAAAGAGAAGATAGGAAAGGGTAATAGGGGGGTATAGGGTGGGGGAAACAGGATGGGGAAGAGGGGTGGAGTCCCGCTCACTTCCCCCTCCGTCTACCGTCCACCTGTTGCAGTCTCTAGGTCTGTCGGCTCCCCAGAAAGGTCCCACTATAGTGAAGTTGTTTAATGGTAATCAGTTATATAGTCTGTTATAATAAATCCTGATAGGATTGAGAGCTCTTGAAAGTTTTCCAAGACTCCCAGACACCTGAGAAGCTAGTGATTTTGTCATGTGCAGCGAGGATAAGTTCCTCCATTGTCGCTATGCGGTCAACTCTAAAGGTCCATTCCTTTAGCGACGGTGGTTGTGGGGACCTCCAATGTACCGGTATACACAGCCTAGCGGCATTGATTAGGTGTATAGCTACTGACTTGAGATACTTCTTCTGCAGGATTTTGGATAAGTGTAACAGGTATTGTCCTGGCGTGAATTCCAACGGGAGAGAGGAAATTGCTGTAGGCACTTCATGTATTTTCTGCCAATATGGCTGAATCCAGGGGCAGGACCACCAGATATGGAGGAGGGAACCCTCTTCTGTTCCACAGCGCCAACAGTGGTCTGGCACTGTCGGGAAAATCTTATGCAACACTTGTGGGGTCTTGTACCATCTTGTTTTTAATTTGTAGCCATTTTCCTGCGTGTGGACATTCAGAGAGCCTTTGTGTATGTATAAGTGGATACGATCCCAGTCGGGATCTCCTATCTCCCTGTCTAAGGCTGACTCCCAGGATACATGGTCCGAGTGTAGGGAGGAGTACGGATCTAAGAACATGGAGGCATACAAGGCAGAGATCACATGGCTCTGGGGCAATGAGCTTGAGCATAAAGCTTTGAATACCGAGGGGGGGTTCGTGAATTTTGGGATTTTTGTCGGCATATTCAGGAAGTGTTTGAGTTGCATATAGGACCAAGAGGGAAAAGATTTGGTATTAGACAATGTTGCAAGATCACGTATGCTGAGGAACCTGCCTCTGCGGAAAAAGTGTTTGGCCTGCATCCGCGGGTAAGGCCATTCTTTTATAAGATAGGACTTTGATAGCCCCGGGGGGAAGTCTGGGTTGCCCCTAATAGGGGTGATCGGGCATTCTTTAGAAGACATTGCATGGGTCTTGCATGCCCTCTCGCAGGCTTGGAGCATTGCCCCAATAAGAGGATGTGAGCGTAACTTAGATGGTGTCGACATTTTGGATACCCAAGGCATCACACCCAGTTCCACGTCCGTGATAAGTTTTTCAAGATTCACCCAGCTTTTGCATCGATCGTGAACATTCCAGTCCACTACTCTAGCCATGTGGACAGCCCAATGATAGCGCTGTATGTCTGGTAGGCCGATTCCCCCTTTCACTTTAGGCAGTACTAGCTTAGCCCAACTGATACAAGCCGATTTGGTGCCCCATAAAAAGGACCTACACATCCTCTTATATGTTGTGAAGAAGGTGGGGGGTAGATGTATTAGGATGGTCTGCATTTTGTACAATACTGTCATCTTTAGGACCGCGGCCCGTCCGAACCATGAAAGGGTAGGTACGTTCCACCTCAACAGGTCTCGTTGTATAAGTTTCAGTTCTGATAGAAAATTCATATTGTATAGTGACTTTAGATCGGCTGGTAATTGAATGCCTAAGTATGTGACGGCCTCTTTCTCCCATTTAAACGGGAAGTTGGATTGGCATTGACTTACTAGATCGTTTGGTAGTGAGATATTTAGAGCGTATGATTTAGTTAGGTTAATTTTCAAATTTGAGATGTGTTGGAAGAGATCTAAGGTCAGCATGAGGTTCGGCAGGGACGTCAGTGGTGAGGATAGGAAGAGTAGGATGTCGTCCGCGAACGCCGCAATCTTATATTCTTTTTGACGGACTGCAATACCCTTTATGTTTGGGTTTTCTCTAATACAGCGAAGCAGGGGTTCCAGGGTCAGAATGTAGAGTATGGGTGAGAGAGGACACCCCTGCCTGGTGCCATTATGGATAGGGAAGGCGTCCGATAGGTGGCCGTTTACCCGGACTCTAGCGCTCGGATGCATATAGAGGGAGCCTATAAATGCGCGCATCCCGCACCCCAAACCGAGAGCAATCAGCGTCTCTTCCATATAGTCCCAGGCCACTCTATCGAACGCCTTCTCCGCATCCATTGCCAGGAAGAAGCCCTCTTGATGGGAGGAGGTGAGCCAATTGTGTAAGTTCAGGGCCTTGATAGTATTATCCCTGGCCTCTCTGCCAGGGACAAAACCCACTTGGTCTAAGCCTATCCAGGCTGGTATATGGAGGGCCAGGCGGTTGGCCAAAATTTTTGCAAAAAGTTTGATGTCCGTATTTAGGAGTGAGATTGGTCGGTAATTGGCAACATTAGTCGGGTCTTTACCCTCTTTGTGGATTACAGAAATATTGTCAGGTAAGTAGGCGCAACCTCGCGAGGTACGTTCGTGTTAACGCGCGTCAGCGCTCACGGAGGCGCAAGGTAGTTCCAAGACGAACGCCCGACGCTACGTCTGATCAAGCGGGCGTACGCGGTGATGATACGAACGCATAACGTACTCGACGTAGCCGGACGAACACCTCGACGCGCTCACGACGTGACCTAGGCACCTTGCCTATTTAAACGTTCGCCTGACAGTGCTGCATCGCTGGATTATCGTCAGCTCTCCTGTGTACCTGTGCCCGTGATTCCTGCTGTCTGACCTCCTGTGTACCGACCCGGCTTGCTCGACCTGCTCCTGTTGTTCTCCTGGCTCTTACCCCTGGCTTGTACCCGACGTTCCTTGTCTGCTCCCTGCACCCGATCCTGGCTCGGCTTAGACTCCTGCTCTCCGGTCTTCAGCTCAGTACCCGTTACTCTGATCCTAGGACTGATTTCCTGTGCTAGAACCTCGGCTTGGCCTTGACTCTTCTACTGGACTTCTGTTACCCCACTCTTGGACTTCCTAGCACGGTTGCCCCCGGAGACTTGTTTACTCGGCTCTTGTCTTCTGCTGCTGCTACCTGGCAACCTGTGCTACTGTGGGCATTGCATCCCTGTGTCATCTTCAGGGTTGTGCTGCACTCGGCCGCAAGGGGAGCCCTCTCAGCATCTCGGCCTCGCTCCTGTACGTGACAAATATACGCTTCTCGTAGGGTCGGTGAGGGACATGTAGAGGTGGCTAAGGTATTAAAGGCCCCAAGTAAGGGTGGTGCTAATAGTTCTGCAAAACTTTTATAGTATTGCGCCGAGAAACCATCTGGTCCCGGGCATTTATTAGGCTTAGTGGCTTTCAGAGCCGCCGTCCACTCCTCGGAAGTTAAAGGGGCTTCCAGTTCAGTTTTGGCGGACTCCGAAAGGGCTTTCGGGCTATATTTGTGAAGAAAGTCCCTTATCATCTTTGTTCGTGTTGCAGTCTTGGTATGGTCTTGGGTTTGGTTTGTCCCTTTAAGATTGTAGAGAGTGCTATAGAAGCGACAAAATTGGTGAGCAATATCTTCGCTTTTGGAGTGAGTAGTGCCCGACGAGTCGGTCACATGATGTATCGTATGGGTCTGCGTGCGTTTCTGTGTGAGTCTAGCTAATAGTTTGCCTGGCTTATTGCCCTGTTCATAAAACAGTTTGTGTGACAGGACCAGCCCCTTTTGTGCTTTCTTAAACAATTCTTCCACTAACTGAGTCCGTGTATCTGTGAGCTCCTTAGCTACTCGAAGAGCCTGGGATTGTTTGTGTTGCGCTTCCAGCTTAGCTATTTTCTCAGAAAGGGAGACAATCAATGCTTGGTGTGCTTTCTTCTTCCGAGCAGCTATAGCGAGCATGTGTCCTCGTATGACACACTTGTGTGCCTCCCATTGAACCATGGGAGACACCCCAGGCGTGTCATTCAGACGAAAGTAGTCGGAAAGGGCCTGCGTAATATTTGCCAGATCTCCAGGGTCTGCCAGAATGGACGCATCCAGTCTCCACGTCTTGGTGGACACGACTGTCTGCGGTAATCTCAAGGTCAGGGTAATTGGGTGATGGTCGGAAAGGGCCATACTTTCAATGGTTGCTTCCATCAGGTATGACAGGTCAGATTGGCGGATAAAGAGATAATCCAGCCTCGAGTACTGATTGTGAGGGGAAGAGAAGAATGTATAGTCCCTTTCCTGGGGGTTAAGGGTTCGCCAGGTATCGTGCAATGCTAGGGATGATAATTGTAGTTTTATTTGTCTTAGAGCTGCAAAAGGGAGGGAAGAGTTACCTGTCGAGGTGTCCAATAGGGGGTCTAAGGCTATATTGAAGTCGCCCCCCAGTATTAGTAAGCCTGTTTGAAAGGATGTGAGTTTCAGGAACGTCTCTTTAAGGAATGTCACCCTCTTTGAGTTGGGGCAGTAGATGTTTGCAAGCGTCATAGGTTTTCCCTTCCAGGTGCCCTTCAAAAAAAGAAATCTGCCCTCCGGATCCAGCAGTTGGTCCGTCAGATGGAACATGAGTGACTTAGCCAGCAGGATAGATACTCCTTTAGTTTTGGAGTCAGTGCAGGTCGCATGATATGCATCAGGGTGTTGGCAAGACGGGGAATTGAACCTGTTTTAAAATGGGTCTCCTGTAGGAAGACTACTCCTGCTCTGCAACGATGGGCTTCCGCCAGGACACTGCTACGTTTTTCCGGTACATTGAGGCCCTTGGCGTTTAACGAATATATTTTAAGCGTTAATGTAGCTGATGTTTGCACAGTGGAGGACATGATTATCAATGCGTGTGGGTTTCACTTGTGGACGGAGACAGAGAGGGATCACGGTGGGGGAGGGGTGGAGGGGTGGGTAAGGTGTCTGGGGTAGAGAAAGAAGAAAGTAGAAGAAATCTAAGTCTGCTTTGTGCAATTCAGGTTTTGTAAGTGATGGACAGAGGAATGTCACCTGGTAGTGGTAGGGTTCCACCACACAGGCAGTATTACGGGTATACCGGAGGTGGAGTGAGGCCGGCTTGTCCACCTAGGTGAGCGAGGGGTGCGGGGATGTTGGTAAATATAAACCGGTGGTTGTCAAAGGGGAACCTGCCTCTTTGGGGTGGGAGAATAGTCTAACACCAGGGAAGAAATCTATTACACCCGCCACCCAGAACTAGCCATAGTAACAATGAAGCATCTGTGGGACCATCTTAGGTTAGGGGACTCTGGCGGGACCCTTTTAGGTGTCTCTTAGGAAGACTGGCCCTAGCATCTAGGTAGTCGCCTCTGCTGCTCCGCTACAGGACCTGGGCCTATGTAGGGTAATAGCAAGCGGTGACTTGTGATTCCCCAGGGCAGCAGAGGGAATATGTAACCCCTCCGGAGCCATGAGTTAAATCAGGGGCAGTAGCGTATGAGTCAGAATGGAGCTCCGTGCCTTCTATCAACAGAACTCTAGTGCGCCGGGTGTAAGCAAACCGCATATTCAGAGTATTAAAGGCTTTGAGGAACACATATCACCCTGAGCTTTGAGGGAAGAGAGGAGGACGTTGAGATTTAATAAACATTTCAAACATCAACATTTCAAACTTCAACAGTGAGTAGAGCAATAAAAAAGTTATCAGGCAGTATAAGAACGGTGGGATAATCCGACACAATGGGAAGTGCGCAAGACTTAAAATCCACGCCTTCCCTGGTCAAGACTCCAGCGCGCCGGTTGCCTGTAAGCAGTACCCCTAGGGCGCTGGGGTCCTCAAGGGACCCGTCTCATATTAATCAGTGATAACCAGGGAGCATGTTCAGCTTCAAAGAAAGAGGAGAGAACAGCACCTTTTGAACCACAGAGCTAAACAAACAGTTAAACATTTTGAACAACTATCTCAAGCAAGATGAGAGAAAAAAAAAAAAAAATATGGTAAGATGGTAGTTCAGACACTTGCGAGACTAGTTGGATGGGGCCATTAGGGAGAGGAAAAAAAAATAAAAAAATAAAAAAAAAAGAAGGGGGGGGGAGGGGAGAAGGATAGGTCTTGTGTCTCCTCCATGATGGCTGCCAGGTGTATGGCCTCTCAGCCTGCATGTATTGTGCTGCAAAGGACACATGAACCCCCCATATGGGAGTATTCGCAACCCATTTACTGGTGGCAGTCTGGGCGACCCATGTGCTATCCTCCTGTGCCGGAGAGGCCTGGTCTTGGTAGTTCATATGACCTGTGGATAGAGCCCCTTACACCAAGATTGCCGTGATCTGATACTGGGTGATCAGATTGGGTCTGGGGGTTCAGGGTACCACATATTAGTAAGAAATAAAAAAAAAATAAAAAAATAAAAAGGAGGGAGGGGACAAAACAAAAGAGGGGAAAAATTATGCACTTGTTGTAGGAAGCCTAAGACCTCCACCTGCTGGAGGTATGGGATTAAAGTTAGCATGTAGTGAACCTCTTGCTCGCAATTCTGTCAGCCCTGCAGCTCAGTCTCGATTGGGAGGATAATACTACTCCCCCCTTTTGGGAGAGAAGAAAAAAAAAAAAAAAAAAGGGTAATCAGAAGGCCCCAGGGGAATAGTCTCCAAAAAAGAGGTAGTTCTGCAAGAATAATAGGAAAAGCCTCACCAGACCATAGAGTACACAGCTAGCGATCCATTCTGCGTCGTACAGATGATGGTGAGGTTCGTGGGCTCTCCTCAGTTTCCATATCTCCACGCATCCTTGGCGGGGAGTTGGCCGACGTTCTGCGTCTCCTCTGGCTGTGTCTTTGTGTGCGCGGGGTGCCCTCTGGCAGTGTGGGGATCCATGGATCAGGTTGGATGAATGCGCTGTACCAGTCAGGAACTTCCGTCACAGGAATGCCTAAGGATTCACAAAAGGGATGCAAATCAGCTGGGGTTCTCAGCTGCGCTGTGCGATTTCCTGATGTCGCCTGCAAACAAAATGGAAATTTCCATCGATAGGCTATGCGTCGTTCATGGAGAGTCTGCAGGAGTGGGCGCAGTTCCCTCCTATGCTGCAAGGTGATTGTAGACAAATCTTGGAATAGTTGTATGCGTGCGCCATTATGTTCTCATGATTGCGGGCCAGGCGCAGTATCTCCTCTTTTTGCGTGAAGTCAACTAGGCAGCAGACTGCATCTCTAGGGGGGTCAGTATCCCTATCCCTTGGTCTGAGAGCCCTGTGGCACCTTTCCATCTCCACTGGGGCATCAGGCGGTCTCCCCAGCAGCGTGTTGAAGATAGCCCACACTACGGATTGCAACTGGGGTCCCTCCACTGTCTCTGGGATACCCCTCACCCTCAGATTGCGTCTGCGACCCCTATTATCAAGGTGCTCCATGTGCCTGTGCATCTCGATCAAATGTTGAGCATGAACATTGACTACCCTTTGTACTTGATGTATGGCTGTCCCATGTGTCATGGTGGCTGTTTCCACCTGCTCCAGCCTGCTAGCAACAGCCCTGATATCTGTTTTTAAGTCAGTTATGGCCGCAAATAAGGTGTTTTTTATGTCCATCGCCACTTTCTGGAGGTCTGAGAGACACAGTAGGGGAGAGGTGTGTGAAGGAGAGGTACCTGGAGCAGAGGCGCCTGAAGGATCAGATCGGGTCCCGCCGTACGCCGCTACGAGGCCTGGGATGCGGCCTGCATGTCTCCCTGCGCTTGTGTGCGGAACATCGCGGGGATGTTCCGGCTTAGCTGTGTGGCCGGGTCTGGCTGCGGTCGGGAGCCTGAGGGGTTTCTCCCGGTCATCGTGGCCGGATTATGGATTGTTCGTCCCGCTGATTGAGGCAAGAATGGTTGTCTGGGCGGCGGAGCTCTGCAATCAAGCTGCCATTCTTGTCCGGTGCCAGGCCACGCCCCAATTAAAACTTTTTTGTGTTTGCTTTGTTCATGAATATTTTTTACATCTTTAACATCTATTTACATGTTTCACGTTGAAAAAAAAGTGCAAAATCTAAAAAAAAATAAAAAAAATAATTGTATTTCATTTGTAAATAACTGTCCAATGCTGTGTACCATTGCTGACAGCTGAAGTGTAAACCAAACAGTTACCTGTAGGTATCGGTAATTGGTATTGGCCAGTACTAAAAAAAAAAAAAAAAAAAAAGTATTGGTACTCGTACTCATTTAAAAAAAAAAAGGTTTTGGGGCATCCCTAGTTCATGTAAAGGGTTGGAGTTAGGGGATTTTTATTTGTTTTATTTATTTATTTTAATTATTTATTTATTTCATTTAATATTTATTTATTATTATAATTTTTTTTTTATTATTTTTTATAATTGTTTTTAATTATTGCATTTGAGCAGAAAAAACACTCAAAAACATGCAGCGAAATGTGCTACAATGCTTAAAAAAACACACTCAAATCAAGCATTTCCATGTATTTCCATAGACCAAAAAATTCTTCAAAAACGCACAAATCTGCCCAATCCGAGCTACAACAAAAGCTCCAGGACCTTTTTCAGACAACTTGGAGTGGAGGTGTGAACCTTCTCTATAGAGAATTGATTTTTTTTTCTCCTCCAGCATTTTGGAGCTTCGAGCCTCACTGAGCTGTGACTGGGGGCCTCACAGTTCACACAAGTGGTGTCTTGTCCGCCCTTCGTCTACCACTTAGGACCTTGGTGTCTTTATACGTCCAAAGCCTGACCAGCACCATCTACTTCCTAACGCTTCCTGCTGCCACCAATCCAATTATCTATGGCATGGGGGTGAAGGAGATCTGTTAACAGAGGGCACTTGTAAGCAGGGCCCTAATTCGCCATCAGCAATGGTCATGTTGGCCAAGGGCACCTCCCACCGAACTCCTGCAACAGAGGGGATACCAAACACCTATGTGATGGAGGAATCTTCCTCATCTTGGTTAGTCATGTACTCCTGTCCCGAGGCGATTTCACCTCACGAAATAAATGAATATTCACGTGGTCAGCCACTTCAAATATCTTACTGTGAACATGAACAAAGGTCTTTCCAATAGAGTTGCACAACGCCTCCTTCTCCCCATGAGACCATTACGACGATGTTAAATTGTTGCAATTTCAAGCTTAAAAAGGGAAGGTGACCAGCTCTGCCGCTATCCCTTTTTGCTGTAGGTTTCGTGAAATGGGCAATCTCCCCTTGCTTGCTCCAGGACTACCCCTAAAGGGTGCAATCCAACACTAGCCTGCTATCTACATGCTGGCTGTCTGTAGGTTACCATTTTTTCATCAAACTTTGTACTCCAAACCACCCGGCTCCTGATTTATAACAAGAACAAGGCAGCCCAACATACTTGATGCACCCAGGGGCAGGACTTCCCTGAAAGTGGTGCTAACTTATGCCTACTCCCTTGGATGGAAGGCAAAGGACAGGCAGCCTGTGCAGAAGGGCTACCAAGTGGCACACATTCATACATATACTAGGGCAGTGGTCATCAACCCTGTCCTCAGGGCCAGGCATGTACTGGCCATCGGGACTACAGGGAGTTTCCCGGGGGGCCGATGGCTCAGTGGGCCGGTCAGGTGCAGTCCTGGAGCCGCTCCTCTCTGACAGTGAGTGGTCGTGATTTCGCTCCTGTTAGGCGGAGCAGCTGCCGTCACTTACTGGAGAGAACATTAGGCCTTCTGCTCCCTCCAGCCTGCAGGGGGAGATAGACAGCTGGCAGGCGTTCCATCCTCTCTCCCCTTATCACTTGTCCCTTATCACATGGCTGGAGAGAGGAATGAGAAGCTGCCTTCAAAACTGTGAGTACATGTGGGAGGGGGAAGAGAGGGAGGACACTCTGATGTAAGGGGAAGGTCTGATGGAGACACTCAAAATTAAAGTGGGCTGGTCATGATGAAGTCCAAGGCCAAATTTTTGTCCCAGTCCAGCCCTGCTCAGGGCCCACTAACAGGCCAGGATTGCCGTATTCTAGTCGGCATCTCCCCCCAAGGTAATACATAAAACCTGGCCTGTTAGTGGGCCCCGAGGACAGGATCGATGACCACTGTACTTGGGTCAATTTAGCCAGGATGAGATCA
This sequence comes from Lithobates pipiens, assembly GCF_037356315.1. Classification (NCBI taxonomy): domain Eukaryota; kingdom Metazoa; phylum Chordata; class Amphibia; order Anura; family Ranidae; genus Lithobates; species Lithobates pipiens. Next base: position 7,729,038 of record NW_027507861.1, on the reverse strand, counting down.
ACCTACCAGCATGTCTTTAGAGTTCCCTGACTTAGTTGGGGTAGGCGGAACACTTTGGTGTTTTGGTGGGGGTGGGCCAGCCACGCCTCTTGACCTTTGACCTCTAGGGACACGCCCGCTGACCTTTGACCTTTGGAGGAGGTCTCTATTCCAATCCCTGACTACTAACCTTGTTCTTCAAGGGGAAACCTTAACCCTAAACCTAACATCATGTTTGCCTCGTTATGTCCTTTATGTAGAGAAAGCCACAATACAAATGAATAAGTCGCTCCACCCAAAAGATTGCAGCAATTTATGCCGCGTTTCTTCTTTGTATATTTACAGGTTACTATTTTATCTTTAGTAGTGAGCTGGAAAAAGCACATCCTCTGAGCCGGGGGGGGGGGGGGGGGGGGCGTACCTACAGAGGTCGCAGGGGTTGCATTTGCGACCTGGCCCAATAATGCTGCTGAATGCCTGCAGCAGGGAGAGGAGGGGAAGCGGGCATATAGAGATCAGTTCTTCTATAAGCAGTGGCCCCCTCCACTCCTCCTATCCTGCTATTTTATGCTGCCCCCTGTGTGCTCTCCACCCCCCCTGTGCTCTCACCTGACAAACCCCCCCAACCCCCTCCCCCACAGCTCTGCTGGGTTCCCCCCTCCCCTCGATGGGTCAGGGTGGAGAAAGAAGGAAGGGGCTTTTTCCCTGTCTGAATGAATAGAGTCAGTGATCCATACCGATCATTGACTCTGTTTATACCTGAAACATAGTAAACATAAAAAACATAGAAAAGGGCTTCAGTATGTGAATGAACAGGAAGCCTCTGTACAGAGCTATTCCTGTCCATTCATTCTGTGCTGCTGAGGACGCAGAGATAGAAAATAAAAACATAAAAAAATAAAATAACAAAACTACTGACACCCTTGGCGAAACTACCAGGGTCACAAAGGTTGCACTTGTGACTGGGTCCTGGCATTCCACCACCAGGCTCAGAGAGGAGGGCCCCAGCCAGGGGTCATGGGGCCCTTGATTGTTTCTTGCACTGAAGATTCTAGTTAGGCCACTGCCCTAAGCAGTGTTGGTACCTGGAGCACGATTCGAAACGGCAAGTTGGAGTGGGGAGAGATTCTCCCAAGCAACCTCTTGGACTTCAGAGCCAAGAAGAAGCCTGGAAGAGCTTCTTACTGTGCCTGGGGTCCGGTAGGGCATTGCAACAGTCCAAAGCTATGGGAGATGCAAGCAGTTCTAGGATACCCTGGTTGTAGCCAGGATAGGCTGCACCCCTTCCGCTCAGGTACACCATTATCTTCAGTGAAGGGTCCTGGTAATACTCCATCATACAAAGACATTTGCGCTCTTCCAGCCTTGTGGTAACAGTTTGGTGGAGACCCCTTTTCTATTCCAGCATGGCTGTCCCATAATGACCGCTCTCACATGCCCCCGGGGGGTGGGCAGCACGGCCGCGCTGTGTTGCTAGGACACGGTACGTCTTCAAACTGTGTAAAGAGCCGCGCCCGTGGTTCATTAACCATGTGACCGGCTGTGTCCAATCACAGCCGGTCACATGTAAACACGGAGATGCCGGTGATCGGCTCTCCTCGCCTCGCACTGACACTCACAGGGGACAGCTAGGTATGTAATCAGGGCACTGATTACAATTAAGTGTCCCCCAGTGCCAGAAATGATTGCCCACCACTGCCAGCAATCAGTGTCAACCAGTGCCCACAATTGCCAGCAATCAGTGCCCACAAGTGCCACCAATCAGTGGCCATTAGTGATGCCAGTCAGTGCTGGCTATCAGTGATGCCCATCAATGCCCATCACTGCTGCCCATCAATGCAGCTCATCAGTGCCACCTATCCATGCCGCCTATCTGTGCCCACCACTGCTGCCTATCTGTGCCCACCAGTGCCGCCTATCTGTGCCCAGTGCCACCTATCAGTGCTGCCTATCAGTGTTTATCAGTGCCACATATCAGTACCACCGATCAGTACCCATAAGTGTGGAATATTCGTGCCACTTCATCAGTGCCCCATCCTACTGAATATCTTTGGGATGAATCGGAACACTGATGGTGAGCTAGGTCTTCTCATCCAACATCAGTACCTGACCTCACAAATGTTCCTTTGACTGACTGGACACAAATTCCCACAGACATACATTTTGTGGGAAGCCTTTCCAGAAGAGTAGAGCAAGCTCCATAAAGACATGGTGTGACCAGTTTGGTGTGAAGGAACTCCAATGTCCTGCACAGAGCCCTGACCTCATCCCTAATGAACACGTTTGGAACACCAATGGTGAGCCCGGTCTTCTCATCCAACATCGGTACCTGACCTCACAAATGGACACAAATTCCCACAGGCACCCTCCAAAATCTTGTGGAAAGTCTTCCCAAACGAGTAGAGCCAGCTTCATAAAGACATGATGGGCTTGATGTGGAGGAACTCAAGTGTCCTGCACAGAGCCCTGACCTCAATCCTAATGATCCCCTTTGGGATGAGTTAGACATTTCTGAGGAAAGTCTTCCCAGATGTGTGAAGTTGCCACAAAGGGTAGACATCCCATAATAATGGCTATGGTTTGGAATGGGATATCCAACGAGCTCTGACCTCTGACCTCAACCCTACTGAACAGCTTTGGGATGAATTGGAATGCTGATTATGAGCAAAGTCCTCTCATCTAATATCAGTACCTGACCTCACAAATGGACACAAACTCCGGCAGACTCCCTCCGAAATCGTATGAAAAATCTTTCTAGAAGAGTGGAGGATATTATAGCTACAAAGGAGACAACTCCATATTAATGGCCTTGGGAGAGGGGGAGGCAACTCCATATTAATGGTCATTGAGGGCTCCATATTAATAGCCATAGGGTGGGGAAATGCAACATTAACAGCAATGGGTTGGGGGGGTCTCCAAATTATCGGCCATGGGGTGGGGGACTCTATTTTACACCATTTGGGAGGTGGGCTGATTCCATGTTAATGGTAATTGGGTGAGGGGGACTCCATATTAATGGTAATGGACTGGAGGGACTCCATATCTTTGGCCATGGGGTGGGGGGACTTTATATAAATAGCCATGGTGGAACACTCCATATTATGGCCATGGGGTGGGAGGCTCCATATTATGGCCATGGGGTGGGGGGCTCCATATTAATGGCCATGGGGTGGGGGGCTCCATATTAATGGCCATGGGAGACGGGGCCACTCCATATTAATGGCCATGGGAGGCGGGGCCACTCCATATTAATGGCCATGGGAGGTAGGGGGGACTCCATATTAATGGCCATGGTAGGGGACTCCTTATTAATGGCCATGGTGGGGCAAAACCATATTAGTGACTATGGGGTAGGAGGACTCCATATTAATGGCCATGGGGTGGGAGGACTCCCTATTAATGGCCATGGGAGGTGGAGGGTCTCCATATTAATAGCCATGGTGGGGGACTCCATATTAATGACCATGGGAGGTGGGATAACTCCATATTAATGGCCATGGGAGGTGGGGCCACTCCATATTAATGGCCACGGGGCGGGACACTCCATACTAATGGCCATGGTGGGGGACGCCATATTAATGACCATGGGGTGGGGGACTCCATATTAATGGTCACGGGAGGTGGGGCCACTCCATATTAATGGCCATGGGAAGTGTGATGACTCCATATTAATGGGCATGGGTTGGGGTCACTTCATATTAATGACCATGGGAGGTGGGATAACTCCATATTAATGGCCATTGGGTGGAGAGACGCCATATTAATGGCCATGGAAAGTGGGTTAAATCCATATTAATGGCCATGGGAGATGGGGCAACGCCATATTAATGGCCATGGGAGGTGGGGGCAATGCCATATTAATGGCCATGGGAGGTGAGGCAACGCCATTTTAATGGCCATGGAAGGTGGGGCGACTCCATATTAATGGCCATGGGTTGGGGCGATTCCATATTAATGACCATGAGTTGGGATAACTCCATATTATTGGCCATAGTTTTGGAATGCCCACTAAGCTCCATAGGTGTGATGGTTAGGTGTCAACAAATGTTTGGCCATATATGGTGTTATTCTCTTTGAATACCTTCATATAATACAATACACACAATATATACCAGCCCTCAAAAAAAACACTCGCCTTCATTACATAATTTATGAGGGCGTGTTTAGGGGCGGGGCAACTGGTGGTGAGTAACCCTTGAGGCCATGGCTAGTAGCTCAGGACTTGAAATTTTGAGCCCTGATATACAATATATCTCTTTGTCCACCTATAGATTCCTATAGCGTTCCATCTACAGCCATTTGATTGGACAATCACCTTGCCACATGTGTGCTCAGTTGGTTTAGACTTCCTCCTTCTGGGCGGATATAAGAGACCCGAATAAATGCAGCTCTGAGATTCTTAAATCAGTCATTCAATTAATTTTTAAAACAGTATGTGACTGGTATTGGCCTCTTGAAGTATCAATACAGCAGAGCTCAGCCTGGGAGACACAGAAGCAGCAGAAGGAGCCAATCAATGCATGCAAGAAGCATGCTGATAGGATGAATGAGCTGAGTGACAGAGAGATGAGCTCACTGCTGTGCTGCTTCTCCTTTCACTGTCCAATCAAAGGCTGGGGGTGGTTTTTGGAAGAGCTGGGATCAGAGGAAGTAGGTTGATTGATGCTGGCTGCCAGACTGAGGACACCTAGTGACAGAAAAGAAGTATTGCATGGGAGTTTTCCTAATAATACAGAAAATTTTGTTCTTCTGTTTTTATGTATTTAGTTTATTTTTCTATCTTTTCGATTGCGCATTTGTTTTTATCTCGTTATTTTCCACCAATAAAAATCCAAAGTAATTTATCACCACAAATCCATCATTTAATGATCAGACACAGATTTTGTACATTACGTTTCATTATTTTAATTGTTAGATTTTGTGATTATTTTTCAGGAGAGGACAATATCTATAAAAAGGGACCCTAGAGGTGTGAGGATGGGGTCAGAGGTCAGGGATGTATTATGGGATCTCTGGGAGGAGAGAGGAGGATTAATGAGCTCTGAGATATCAGGAGTCCGTCCTCCCGGGAATATTCAACATTTCATAAATAGTGCCGGAGAATCTACAGAGCACAACAAAGAAAATATCTACAACTACCGAGAACCCAAATCATCTCTACAAGAACCCCAAATCATCTCTATAAGAAGTCCAAATCCTCTCTACAAGAACCTCAAATCATCTCTACAAGAACCTCAAATCATCTCTACAAGAAGCCCAAATCATCTCTACAAGAAGCCCAAATCATCTCTACAAGAAGTCCAAATCCTCTCTACAAGAACCTCAAATCATCTGGACAAGAACCTCAAATCATCTCTGCAAGAAGCCCAAATCATCTCTACAAGAAAGTCAAATCATCTCCACAAGAACCCCAAATCATCTCTACAAGAACCCCAAATCATCTCTACAAGAAGCCCAAATCATCTCTACAAGAACCTCAAATCATCTCTACAAGAACCCCAAATCATCTCTACAAGAACCCCAAATCATCTCTACAAGAACCCCAAATCATCTCTACAAGAACCTCAAATCATCTCTACAAGAAGCCCAAATCATCTCTACTAGAACCCCAAATCATCTCTACTAGAACCCCAAATCATCTCTACAAGAACCCCAAACATCTCTACAAGAAGCCCAAATCATCTATATTAGAACCCCAAATCATCTCTACAAGAAGTCCAAATCATCTCTACAAGAAGTCCAAATCATCTCTACAAGAAGTCCAAATCCTCTCTACAAGAACCTCAAATCATCTCTGCAAGAAGCCCAAATCATCTCTACAAGAACCTCAAATCATCTGGACAAGAACCTCAAATCATCTCTACAAGAACCTCAAATCATCTCTGCAAGAAGCCCAAATCATCTCTACAAGAACCTCAAATCATCTGGACAAGAACCTCAAATCATCTCTACAAGAACCTCAAATCATCTCTGCAAGAAGCCCAAATCATCTCTACAAGAACCTCAAATCATCTGGACAAGAACCTCAAATCATCTCTGCAAGAAGCCCAAATCATCTCTACAAGAAAGTCAAATCATCTCTACAAGAACCCCAAATCATCTCTACAAGAAGCCCAAATCATCTATATTAGAACCCCAAATCATCTCTACAAGAACCTCAAATCATCTCTACAAGAAGCCCAAATCATCTTTACTAGAACCCCAAATCATCTCTACTAGAACCCCAAACATCTCTACAAGAAGCCCAAATCATCTATATTAGAACCCCAAATCATCTCTACAAGAACCTCAAATCATCTCTACAAGAAGTCCAAATCATCTCTACAAGAACCCCAAACATCTCTACAAGAAGTCCAAATCATCTCTACAAGAACCTCAAACATCTCTACAAGAAGCCCAAATCATCTCTACAAGAAGCCAAAATAATCTCTACAAGAACCCCAAATCATCTCTACAAGAAGCCCAAATCATCTCTACAAGAACCCCAAAATCATCTCTACAAGAACCCCAAAATCATCTCTACAAGAAGTCCAAATCATCTCTACAAGAACCCCAAAATCATCTCTACAAGAACCTCAAATTATCTCTACAAGAAGTCCAAATCATTTCTACAAGAAGCCCAAATCATCTCTACAAGAACCCCAAATCATCTCTACAAGAACCCCAAATCATCTCCACAGGAACCTCAAATCATCTCTACAAGAACCCCAAATCATCTCCACAGGAACCTCAAATCATCTCTACAAGAACCCCAAATCATCTCTACAAGAAGCCCAAATCATCTCTACAGGAACCTCAAATCATCTCTACAAGAACCCCAAATCATCTCTACAAGAACCCCAAATCATCTCTACAGGAACCTCAAATCATCTCTACAAGAAGTCCAAATCATCTCTACAAGAAGCCCAAATCATCTCTACAAGAAGTCCAAATCATCTCTACAAGAACCCCAAAATCATCTCTACAAGAAGCCCAAATCATCTCTACAAGAAGCCCAAATCATCTCAACAAGAACCCCAAATCATCTCTACAAGAAGTCCAAATCATTTCTAAACGAACCCTGAAAAACAGGAGAAAGGTGAGAGCCCCGCTTATCAATACATAATACACCTACATCATTATTATCAATATATTCCACAATGACACCAGGGATACACTTCTCTACAGCTCTTTATATATAGCTCTGACATATACTGCAGGGCTGTACAGAGAAGCCATTACACACAATGCAGTTTATCTTCTGTCTCCTATCATAGGGAGTGTATTTTGCTCTCAGTTGCTGTGAATTGATGTACAATACTCAGTGCAGGTACTGGTGCAGCGGTACGGTGTGGAATAACCCGTCCTCAGGACATCACCGGACATCATCTTGGTCCTGGTATTCAGAGGATCATGTGACCAGTGAGGAGGGTGGAATGGCGCCCCCCCCCCCCCCCGGAGGAGCTCAGGTGAGTGACTTTCAGGTTATTAGAGACTGTTATGGGGGCCATTGCTGACCAACACATAAAAATCTATCTTCTAAGCCAGGGGTCTCCAAACTGTGGCCCTGCCCCACCCCCCCCCCCCCACGGGGCCAAATCTGCACCCACTGCAAGACCTTATCTGGCTCAAAGGGGGGTCAGTGAGCTCTCACACGGGTCTTTAGGTTGGCATCCAGTCTTTGTTTCTCCCCGATATCCACAACCCCCCCTCCGGTCTCCAGTACAGCCTCCCCCCGGCTGCTCTACCTAGGGCCAGATTTAGATCTTGGGGGGAAGGGGGGCTGGGGAACTTCAGGTTTGGGGGGCCCTTCAGAGTGCACCACACCCCATCATTCTGGGGAGATGCAGTCTTAGCGCTCTATGTGCTGCCAAAATGTGTCTTCTTTCAAATATTCCAGACCAGGTCAAAAACATTTACAGGACGATGGTCGGAAAAATATTATTTCCTAAGATGCATTTCATTTTATATTATTATAGTGATATTTTATTATTATTTATATTATTATTATTTATATTTATTTTGTATTATTTTATATTATTTTTATATTATTTCCCAAGATGCATTTCATTTTATATTATTATAGTGATATTTTATTTTTATTTATATTATTATTATTATTTATATTTATTTTGTATTATTTTATATAATTTTTATATTATTTCCCAAGATGCATTTCATTTTATATTATTATAGTGATATTTTATTTTTATTTATATTATTATTATTATTTATATTTTTTTTGTATTATTTTATATAATTTTTATATTATTTCCCAAGATGCATTTCATAAAAGAAAGCCATTTTATATTATTGAAGATTTGATATTTTATTATTATTATTATTATTATTATTATTATTATTATTATTACGATGTATTTATTTATTTTGTATTATTTTATATAATTTAGATTAATAGAATAATAAATACAATTATTATTTTTATTAATATTATTTGTATTAATATTTATATTATTATTATTAATATTATTATTTATTTTGTATTATTTACATCATTTTTATATTTTTTATTTTATATTATTTCCCAAGATTCATTTCATAAAAGAAAGTCATTGTATATTATTGTAGATTTGGAAATAATAAATAACATTATTATTTTTATTATTATTTATTTATTTTGTATTATTTTATATAATTTTTATATTATTTCCCAAGATGCATTTCATAAAAGAAAGCCATTTTATATTATTGAAGATTTGATATTTTATTATTATTATTTATTTATTTTGTATTATTATATATCATTTTTATATTATTTCCCAAGATGCATATCATAAAAGAAAGTCATTTTATATTATTGTAGATTTGATATTTTATTATTATTATGATTATTATTGTTATCATTATTTATATTTATTTTGTATTATTTTATATAACTGTTATATTATTTTTGTAGGGGGGGCTCTGTCAAGGGGCCCAGGGCAGTTGCTCTCCTTTACCCTCTTAAAAACCCAACGCTGATTGTTACCCCCGGTGTCCAATCAACCAATGACATGCGCAGTACACAGCGGACACTATCCGATGGGGGACCATATATGATAGGACACCGGCCCTCCTCTGCCTTCCCGGGTTCTCCAGACTCCCAGCCTTGCTGGGCATGTGTGAGCTGATGGGGGACTCTGAGTATAAATATATTTTAGTGTCTTTGTATACATACAACAAAATGTATCTGCATACTCTCTATAGCAGTCATAAAACATTTATCAACAAAACCACACCTACATACTCCAAGCACACGCCCACAGATCTATTTAAATATAACAAAATATAAAATGTTATTTAAAAAAAAAAAATTCCACATACAATTGCTAAAACACTACACAGGTACTCATATGGACTGTGACAGGTACTCGGATACTCATATGGATTGTGACATTTTTTCCCACAATTCTTTTCAAAATTAAGATTTTTTTCATTTTTTTTACAAAATTGTCATATTATCAGGTTATTTCTCACACACAGCATATGCATACCACAAATTACACCCCAAAACACATTCTGCTGCTCCTCCTGAGTATGGCGATACCACATGTGTGAGACATTTACACAGCCTGGCCACATACAGAGGCCCAATATTGAAGTAACACCTTCACAACCACCTATTACACTTTTGAAGGCCCTGGAGCACCAGGAAAATGGAAATTCCCACAAAATGACCCTATTTTGGAAAGCAAACACCCCAAGGTATAATTTACAAGGCATAATAAGTGTTTTGAACGGTTTATTTTTTTCCAGAAGTTTTTGGAAAATGTGTTAAAAAAATGAAAATGCATTTTTTTTTTACACAAAATTGTCAATTTATAAGATGTTTCTAACGCATAGCATGTATATAGCAAAAATTACACCCCAAAACACATTCTGCTACTCCTCCTGAGTATGGTGATACCACATGTGTGAGACTTTTACACAGCTTGGTCTCATACAGAGGACCAACATTGAAGTAGAACCTTCAGGCACAATCGCACTTTTAGATTTTCGCATTCATGTCCCATAGACTTTAACGGCATTCCACGCTTTTGAAATTGCCGCAAACGGCGCATATTGTTCACTGTTTGGCAAACGTCCGAACACCCGATGTCGGAGTGGAACTTACGTTGGACTCTGACATTGGGGCTCATCCCTGTTTGTGAGGAAATCTATAATCCATGAGCACAGGGATGGACATGGGACTAGGGATGAGCTTCGTGTTCGAGTCGAACATACGTTGGCCTGTGGCCAATCATAGCTCAGGCTGTGTAGTACATGTCCCACACTATATAAGGCCGCCAGTGCGGCGGCCTTGTGTAGTGTGTTGGCGTCTGTAGGAGTTAGTGGGTGTTCTCTGTGTACCTTCAACACAGTATACACCGTTCGTTATTGGCCGATTTTGCGTTCTTGCTATTCTGTAATTGAGCTGTTAGCAATCTGCAGGAGTTTGTGCCTGTTGTCTGCGTGCCCTGACCGCACTATACACCATTATATCCACCTATATAGCTAGCTATATTGCTCTTTTGTAATAGAGCTTGCAGTCAGTTGTAGGAGATTGTGCGTGCTGTCTGCATACCCTGACCACAGTATACACCGTTAGATCCACCTATATAGCTAGCTATATTGCTCTTTTGTAATAGAGCTTGCAGTCAGACAGTTGTAGGAGATTGTGCGTGCTGTCTGCGTGCCCTGACCACAGTATACACCGTTATATCCACCTACATAGCTAGCTATATTGCTCTTTTTTAATAGAGCTTGCAGTCAGTTGTAGGAGATTGTGCGTGTTGTCTGCGTTCCCTGACCACAGTATACACCGCTATATCCACCTATATAGCTCTTCTCTAACTGAGCCATCTGCCATCTGCAGGAGTTAGTGGGTGTTGTGTGCCTCCAGCACAATATACACTACCCAATTGCTGGTTTTCCCATCTCCCTTCAGGCCATTACCATGTCTGGAAGGCCAACAAGGAGAGGCAGACAGGCGCAAGCCGATAAAAGAGGGCAAGCAGGCTCTGTGTCTAGAGACAACAGTGCTGGTCGTGGACGCGGTGCATCGTCATCAGCACGTGGCCATGGGACACGCTTGTCCTTCTTTTCGGCAGCTGAACATGTTGAGCCGCAACATGCCGAAGACTTGGTAGAGTGGATGACCAAGCCCTCTTCATCCTCCTCATCCTCTCTCACCCAGGCTCAGGGTACTAACAAAGCAGCTGCCAACGCATCGTCTTCCCTCCTCTCAATGTCATCATCAGTGACTCCTTCCCTAGACCCACCACGTCCTCCTGAGGAGTCTCTTGAACTCTTTGAGCACAGTGTTGGGTACATGCTCCAGGAGAATTCCCAGTGTTTTGTAGGCTCGGATGATGATACTCAGCTAGAGGAAGGCAGTAGCGTGAGTGCAGAGAGAGGGGATGCTCAAGAAGGACAGCAATCTGGCAGTCATGGTCCACAAGCTGCAGCATACTGCCAGGTTTGCTCCAGCGATGAAGAGGGAGGGGATAATGAGGGCACTGACTCCACGTGGGTGCCTGGTAGGAGAGAGGAGGAGGAGGCACATGTCCAACGAGGCAGGATGCCCTCCGGGGGCCAGCTTAGGGGAAGCACACTGACTGAATCACACCGCAGAGCTCCGCCTGTGCAGGGCGGTGCCTCTGCAGGTTATTCTAAAAGTTCTTTGGTGTGGGCCTTTTTTTGAGACGAGTGCATCAGATTGCACCGCTGCTATTTGCAACATATGTCTCAAGCGTATCTTGCGTGGCCAAAACATCAGCCGCTTGGGCACCACATGCTTGACCAGACATATGTTGACCTGCCATGCAGCTCGTTGGCAAGCGTACCTCAAAGACCCACACCAAAGAACAAAGCGGACCTCTCCTTGCTCCTCATCTCCAACCCCACTAGACCTTCAGTCCTCTATGAAACCTGCTCTGAGAGGAATGAAGGTGTAGAATTAGGTGTGTCACAGCCAAGTGCTTCCAGGCACTCTGCTAGTAGTACACCCACGTCCGATTATAGCAGGGAAATGTCCCTGCCCCAGCTGCTGGATCGTCGAAAGAAGTTCACTCCCAGCCATCCACATGCCCAGCGGTTGAATGCTAGCTTGGCTAAATTGCTAGCACTTCAACTGCTGCCTTTTCAGTTGGTAGACTTGGCCCCCTTCCGTGAGTTTGTACAATGTGCGGTTCCTCAGTGGCAGGTCCCCAAACGCCACTTTTTCTCACGGAAGGCGATTACGGCTCTCTACCGGCATGTGGAAGGCAATGTCCTTGCCTCGCTAGACAGGGCGGTCAGCGGTAAGATGCATATTACCGCTGACTCATGGTCCAGCAGGCATGGACAGGGACGTTACCTGTCTTTCACGGCCCATTGGGTCACTCTTCTGGCAGCTGGGAAGGATGCAGGACAAGGTGCAGTAGTGTTGGAGGTTGTTCCGCCACCATGCCTCCAAAATGCTACTATTGGTTGTGACACACCTCTCTCTTCCACCCCCTCCTCTTTTTCCTCCATGGCCTCTTCCAGTGCTCTGTCCTCAGAACCAGCGGTGCTCCGTAGGCGTTCCAGGGGCTACGCAAGTACGCAGGCAAAAAGATGCCATGCCGTGCTTGCGCTGGTTTGTTTGGGGGACAGGAGCCACACTGGGGCAGATATTTTGTCAGCTTTGCAGGGGCAGGCCGAGAGGTGGTTGACGCCACGCCAGCTTAAGCCAGGAATGGTGGTTTGCGACAATGGCACCAACCTCCTCTCCGCCCTCTGACAGGGACAACTGACCCATGTGCCCTGTGTGGCTCACGTCCTTAACCTGGTGGTGCAGCGGTTCTTGGGCAGGTACCCGGGCTTGTAGGATGTCCTGAAGCAGGCCAGGAAAGTCTGTGTGCATTTCCGCTGATCATTTAATGCCTGTGCTCGGCTGGCTGAGCTCCAAAAGGAGTTGAACCTGCCCAAGAACCGCCTTATATGTGACATGCCCACCAGGTGGAACTCAACGTTGGCCATGCTGCAGCGGCTGCACACGCAGCAGAGGGCCATCAATGAGTACCTGTGCGACTACGGCACCAGGACAGGGTCAGGGGAGCTTGGTTTTTTCTCACCACGCCAGTGGGGCATGATCAGGGATGCATGCACTGTCCTGTCACTGTTTGAGGAGGCCACAAGGATGGTGAGCAGTGACAGTGCATGCATCAGTGACACTGTACCTCTTGTCCACCTGTTGGAGCATAGAATAATGGACAGGGCACTTGAGGCAGAACAGAGGCAGGAAGAGGAGGACTTCCTTGCCTCTCAAGGCCCCCTTTATCCAGACAGTGTTTCTGCTGTCCCACCCATCACACAGGAAGAGGAGGAGGAGGAGGAGGAGGAGGAGGAGGAGGAGGATGATTGTGTCAGCATGGAGGTGGAGGCTGGCACTCAGCATCAGCAGCAGCAGCAGTCTTGTAGGGATGATTTACAGTCCCAAGAAACCCGTGGACTTGTACGTGGCTGGGAGGAGGTAGCTGCGGATCATGTTGTCCTTAGTGACCAAGAGGACTCCGGACCGAATGCCTCAGCTAACCTACGCTGCATGGCCTCCCTGATCCTGCAAAGCCTGCGGAAGGATCCTCGTATTCTTCGGATCAAGGAGAGGGACCATTACTGGGTGGCCACTCTCCTTGATCCATGGTACAAGGGTAAGGTTGCCGACCTTATCTTGCCATCGCAGAGGGAGCAGAGGATGAGACATCTCCGGGAGGCCTTGCAGAAAGGTCCGTGCAACGCGTTCCCAGAGACTGGGAGGTTACAAACTCCTGGTCCTGGACAACGTGTTGCTGAGGCATCGGGCAGAAGGAGCGGTGGAAAAGGTGGCCGTCTGACTGATGCTTTCAGACAATTTTTTAGTCCGCAGCCCCAAGGTATGATCGGTTCCAGCAACCATCGCCAGTGTCTGATTTACATGGTGCAGGAATACCTAGGGGCAAGGTCAGACTTGGACACCTTTCCCACCGAAAATCCTCTGGCTTACTGGGTCTTGAGGATGGATCACTGGCCAGAGCTTGCACAGTATGCAATTGAGCTACTGGCCTGTCCTGCATCCAGCGTTCTTTCGTAGCGCACCTTCAGTGCTGCTGGTGGCTTTGTTACCGATCACAGAGTGTGCCTGTCCACCGACTCAGTTGATCGACTGACCTTCATCAAGATGAATCAGTCTTGGATCACCCACAGCTACCAAACACCCGAAGCTGATGTAACCGAATAATTTTTTTGGAAATATCACATGCCTTCAAGACTGCCTATGCTGATGCTGAGTGACTGTCCTGTTATGTTGATTGTCTATCCTCTTCCTCCTCCGCTGATATGTTGGAAGAACATTTTTGGTTCTGGGTGATGCCACCAGCTCAATTTTTCTGCCCCTGTTTAACAGGTGCATTTAATTACAATTTTTGATGCAATGCTTTGCAGCAGGGCTCATTCCTGCACTACAACTAGAGTATGTGGGAAAGGTTGCAGTGTCATGGCACCAGCACCAGTGCCTAAGGCCCAATTTTTCTGCCCCTGTTTAACAGGGGCGTTTAATTACAATTTTTGATGCAATGCTTTGCAGCAGGGCTCATTCCTGCACTACAACTAGAGTATATGGGAGAGGTTGCAGTGTCGTGGCACCAGCACCAGCGCCTAAGGCCCAATTTTTCTGCCCCTGTTTAACAGGGGCATTTAATTACAATTTTTGATGCAATGCTTTGCAGCAGGGCTCATTCCTGCACTACAACTAGAGTATATGGGAGAGGTTGCAGTGTCGTGGCACCAGCACCAGTGCCTAAGGCCCAATTTTTCTGCCCCTGTTTAACAGGGGCTTTTAATTACAATTTTTTATGCAATGCTTTGCAGCAGGGCTCATTCCTGCACTACAACTAGAGTATATGGGAGAGGTTGCAGTGTCGTGGCACCAGCACCAGTGCCTAAGGCCCAATTTTTCTGCCCCTGCTTAACAGGGGCTTTTAATTACAATTTTTTATGCAATGCTTTGCAGCAGGGCTCATTCCTGCACTACAACTAGAGTATATGGGAGAGGTTGCAGTGTCGTGGCACCAGCACCAGCAGCCCAATTTTTCTGCCCCTGTTTAACAGGGGCGTTTAATTACAATTTTTGATGCAATGCTTTGCAGCAGGGCTCATTCCTGCACTACAACTAGAGTATATGGGAGAGGTTGCAGTGTCCCAGGTAGAAATGTTAACCACTAAGCTCCTTTGTTACCTAGACAGACGCACCAAAGGTTGGAGGTCAGGCCACCTTCTGTTGGTCAGTTTTGTTGGTAATGACAGAGCCGCCCTATGAATACCTGAAGTACGTGCATACTCCAGGATCCAATGATGAGGGATACTCAGGGGTGTGTCCTACCAGCATGACCCAATCACACTCACCAAAGGTTGGAGGCCTCCTCCTGTTGGTCAGTTTTGTTGGTAATGACAGAGCCGCCCTATGAATACCTGAAGTAGGTTCCTTATTCTAGGATCCAATGATGAGGGATACTCAGGGGTGTGTCCTACCAGCACCACCCAATTATACTCACCATGGGCAGAGCTACGTTCCTGCTGTTTAACCACTTCACGTCTAATGCCTGCTACAAAAATACTAAGAACCCCCATATATGATATATTTTCTGAAAGCAGATACCCTGGAGAATAAAACGGTGGCAGCTGAAATTTTTTATTACCACAACAGCTTATGGCATCAATATTTTCATTAAAAAATTACACTGAAATTAATCTTATTGCACAGGGACACAATATAATGCCCATTTTTTTATACAAATTTAAAACATGAGGTCACGGCCAGTAAATGGACACCAAACATGTCAGGCCTTAACATTGAGCACACCAATGAAATGACGGCAAACTACAGTGCCCAAAATTGTCCAAGCTTACCAAGTCATGGTAACCACTTGAAAAATATGTCTGATGCTCTTCCGTAGTAGTAGTCCTGGATTTGGGACTGACCCTGTGCTTGTAGTCCTTGTTCCAATCCTAAAGCGTCTAATGACTTGGTTGCTGTAGGGGTGGGGTAGTCGTCCTTCCCTCTATTTACCACCTTCATCTTTCTTTGCAGACACTTCTTACACGTGGATTATGTGGTTATGGAAGTCCTCCATCTCTAACCTGACCTTTGAATCCTCCCACACCAGTTTCTTCCTGTTCGGATTCCCGGAATTCACCGAATTCCGAGCCCTCCTCCTCATTCCATTTCTGTCTGTCTACATGGCGATACTGTTTGGGAACTGTCTCCTTATCTACCGGATCTGGGTGGAGAAGACCCTCCAGTCTATGATGTACACCCTGATCTCTCTCCTCTTCGTGGTGAACCTCTCCTGTACAAACACCATCCTGCCTCCATTTCTGGTGAGCCTGGTCCTCACCGAGTATCAGATTTCTCTGGGCGGTTGCCTGGTGCAGATGTTCTTCATCTACCTATCAGTGGTTATGGAGTCAGCGGTGGTTCTGCTGATGGCTTTTGATCGGCATATGGCGATCTGCAGACCTCTTCGCTACCATGAGATCATGACCAACCGGCTTCTGGGACAGCTGGCCCTCCTTTGTGTGATCAGAAGCATCGTCCTTGTGTGCCCCATAGTCATATCTGTTTCCAAAGTTCAGTTCTGTGGCTCCAACATCATCGAGGGCTTTGCCTGTGAAAATATGGTGCTCCTGAAGCTCGGATGTGGAGATATCTCCAAGATGCACATCACCGGCCTTGTGATCAGGGTCTTTGTCTCGGTGCTGGACGGGAGCCTCATCCTCATATCGTACTTGGACATTCTCCGTACCACAATGAAGACTGTGAAGGGACAAGCTATAAGAAAGGCCTTGAACACATGTAGCACTCACCTGATTGTGGCCATACTCATCTACACTTGTGGCTTCCTGTCGTCCATTGTTTACCGGATGGGTACAGCTGTTCCGACCAACGGGCAAAACCTAGTTAGCGCCATCTACTTCCTTTTACCTGCCACTGTCAACCCAATCATCTATGGGCTGAGGGTGAAGGAGATAAGCATTTGCTTAGTGAGAGCTTATGAAAGAAGGAAATTCCATGTGAACAGAACCAACCAGGCCCAACCCAACACATCCCATACAAAGTGATGAATCTGTTCTTGGTGAAAGAAAGGTGAAATGAAAAATAATTATGTGGCTTAAAGAGACTTTTCAGAGCAATGTGAAAGATTATCTTTGTAGCCCTCCAAGGATGTAGTGCACAGGCCTTAGTGTTCAATTTCCAAGTAGAAACACTGCCACATGAGAAGGACAATGTCATTAGCCCCGTGTGAGCTTCAACACAATCCAACACAGAACGTATGAAAGCTTTGACTCTGGACTCTAGAAAAAGGGGGAAATGTGGGGACAATGAGTATGAGGGTTGGGGGGGTTGGGGGTGGCCCTTCGATAGCTTATCTGTATATATGACTGATATGGCAGCTTTGGATTTGCTGAAGCATGTAGAGGATGAGTATGATGGTCAGAGGGTGGCCTTTGAGGAGTTTTGTGTTGATCTTCATCAATCAATTATAGTAATATAATTATTAAATTAGCTTTCAATGTTTTTTTTTGGGGGGGGGGGGGTTCCGAATCTCTTGTGGCCTTATAAGTGACAATCATTCTCATCCCTGGATCTTCATTTATTTCAGGTTATGGTCCATGTTTCTGGAGAAATGTATCTTTGTGATAAAAGCTTCTGGATCAGGAGTGTCTGGGGTGGTCCTACCAGGGCCAGTACAAGGGGTGGGTGGGAGGGGCAGTGGCTCTGGGTGCAATGATTTATTGTAGGGAGGGGTTGCCCTTAAGCAGGTCTTCAATGGTACCTCCATGATCCAAAAAAATGGAACGTTAGATGCATCACCCAATCCAATGACTGTTCCACGTTCTACACTTTCTTCACTAAAACTAGTGAAGGGTTCTTGCGACTCCCTTGTTATGGGAGATCTGCTAAGTAGATGGAATGGCGATGGGTTTCTAATTGGTTCCTCAGCGGTTCCTGGGAGTGCACACACCAATCCATACCAGACCCTTATCCAAGCATGCAGCCCTGCAGGTCAGGAAAGGGGGGGGGGGGCGAAAGAACACCCCCCTTTCCTGAACCATGCTAGGCCATAACCCTCAACATGGGGAGGGTGGTTTGAGGAAGGGTGGCTTCCCTTCAAAAAGCACCTTGTCCCATGTTGATAGGGACAAGGGCTTCTTCCCAACAACACAGTGAGTCCTCAGATCCCCCCCCCCCATGTGCATGAGTATAGGGGTACATAGTAACCCTACTCATTCATCAAAAAAGTATCAAAAATAAATAAAAACATAGGGAGTTTTTGACAATTCCTTTTTTTTAACCACTTCAGCCCTGAAAGATTTTACCCCCTTCCTGACCAGAGCACTTTTTTGCGATTTGGCACTGCGTTGTTCTAACTGAAAATTGCGCGGTCGTGCGTCGTTGCACCCAAACAAAATTGACGTCCTTTTTTCCCCACAAATAGAGCTTTCTTTTGGTGGTATTTGATCGCCTCCCTGCGCTATTAACAAAAAAAAAGCGTAAATTTTGAAAAAAAACGCAATATTTTTTGCTAAATATCCCACAAAAATTTATAATAAGAAAATTTTTTTGCTCAGTTTAGGCCGATATGTATTCTTCTACATATTTTTGGTAATAAAAATCATAATTAGTGTATATTGATTGGTTTGCGCAAAAGTTATAGCGTCTACAAAATAGGGGATAGTTTTATGGCATTTTTTTAATACATTTTTTACTAGTAATGGCAGCAATCAGCGATTTTGACACTTTTAGACATTTTTGGTCTTTTTGACATTTTTGGAACTATTGGCATTAATACAGCGATCAGTGCGATTAAAAATGCACTCATTACTGAAAAGATGTCACTGGTAGTGAAGGGGTTTAACACTACGGGGCACTCGAGGGGTTAACTGTGTTCCCTGGGGGTTGATTCTAGCTGAAGGGGGAGGGACTAACCACAGGAAGTGACGGATCGTGGTTCCTAGCTATTAAGAACACGCGTTCGGCCACTCCTGCCAGAGCAGAACAGGGAAGTGGGTGTTTACCGACACTCATCCCTGTTCTGTCTCGCCTGGGCACGATCGCTCGTGGGCGGCGGTCATCGCGACTTTTGACTACGAGCATCGGCACCCCCGCTGTGCAGCGGGCGCGCACGTGCCGCCTGCTATCCAGACCCCACGAGATCACGTACAGTAAGGTGGTTTTCGCGTAGGGGAGACAGCCTGCCTCAGTAAAACTGCGACGGCCGTTCCGGAAGCAGCTTAAAAACAGTTCCACTTTATAGCTGCCATTAAATAAACGATGGGTGGCCAGCTAATGATGTCATCGATGGGGGCATGCTGGGTCGATGAACTCACAAGGGGCAGGGTCACTCAGTGATGTCACTGGGTGGCCCCTCCCCTTAGTTTAGGCGGCAGAGTTGTCACTTTGGCAGCTTCGGGTGCAGACCTCTTTTTTTTTCGGTTTGGCCGCCGGTGTTCATCGTGACTAATGTTGCATCTACTTCGGGGGACACTTTTTTATTTATTTTTTAACTGCCTCCCATCTGCGGTATTGTCAAATGATGGGCGGGCGGTGGCTCTCTACAGAGGCGTAACTAGAACCTTCAGGGCCCCGGTGCAAGAAACCATGAAGGGCTCAGGGACAGGGGGTGGGGTTACCAGTCTCTTAAGCCTCTCCCCATGACAGGTCCTCTTTCCCCCTCCCACTGATTGGTATATGGCTCAGGGACAGAAGGGCAAAGCAGGCTCAGAGACATGGCACGGGGTTACAATTAACATACCAGTCTGGCTCATATTTGCTCCCGCCATCCAGTCACTGTCCTTGGAGGACAGAGGGGCTGCTGTCTGCTCCTCTCCACTACCACCCCACGCCATCATATCTCACTCTCCACCTCCCGCCACACCCCCTCCGATGCTCCCTCACTATCAGGGCTGGGCTCAGCCCTTCCTTCTTAGGGCTGTCCGCTCAGCTGTCGGCTAATTGCCAACTCCTATCTCTCCACAGGTATTCAGCTGTTGATGATATCCTGCTCGTCAGTCCTGCCTACTTAAGCTGTCCGGCCCAGTGGATCTCTGCCTTCGCCTTGGTCACATCACAGAAAATCTCTCCTGCTTTCCTGTTAAAAGACTTGCTTGGCTGACATTCCTTCTGGTTCAAGATCCTGCTTGCTGTTTTACTACGCTAATCTCTGGCTCTGTGACGTTTGGGTTGTCTGACTATCCGTTCCGGTTCCTGAACTCTGGTTATGTTTTGACTACGTTTGTTCTTTTTATTTTTATTAATAAACAAGTGTGATTTGATTGTACTTCTGTCTCAGTCTGTTTCATGATTTCTGACAGTAGGCGAAGGCCATAAATTCAGAAGATGCAGTCAATCCACTTGTTGGTAATATTTTTTCCAGATTGGATGAGCAAGATCGCCGCATGGATCAGTTTGCCTTGGCGTTACAAATGCTCCTGAATCGCACGGCTCACCTGGAATCCCCCTCGGTGGCTGCTGCGGTACAACCTGAGCCGCAGGCCGTCCCTGCTGCTGCGCCAGTCTCTGTGCACACATGTGTGCTCAGTTGGTTTAGACTTCCTCCTTCTGGGCGGTTATAAAAAATAAACGCAGCTCTGCAATTCCTAAATGGGTCATTCGATTCATTTTTAAAGCAGTATGTGACCTGGTATGGGCCTCTTGAAGTACCAATACAGTAAAGCTCAGACTTGAAAACACAGAAGAAGTAACCAATCAATGCTGGCAAGAAGCATGCTGATAGGATGAGTGAGCAGAATGACAGAGAGATTGTCATGGTTATGCAATAGAGTTTGTCTGCTTACCTTTCTCCATGTGTTCATTTCTAGAGACCAGCCGACCCTCACCTGACTGCTTTTATAATCCATCCTCTGGCATGACTCCACCCTAGCTCCTATCAGAGAACTCGATATTAACCTGTGCACTGCAGGCCAATCCTGCTGATCAACCTTTGTGTGTTTAGCTTCCTGTTACCTGCCGTGTGCTCTTCTATTGTTTTCCGTTACTGACTTTGGCGTGTCTTTGACCATCCCTGTTTGCCTGTGATCCTGACCTTTTAGCGTGTCCCTGACTATTCTTGTCTGCTTGTGGCCCCGACCTTGGCTTTGTCCCTCACCATCCCTATCCTCCTGTTGCCTACTGTGGGTGTGAGCTGGGGGACCCTGGGGGTCACGACCTGGAGCCAGTTGCAGCCAAGTCCATCCTCACCACTAGAGGCGCTGGTGAACACCTGCTGGCTCATAGACTCCGCGCCCCAGGGAATCTTACGCTCTAACCCCAGTGGGATCCATCTTGGTGTTCTGGCAGCCCTGCCTTCCTATCACCTTGACCCCCGTCCGCAGCAGTCAGCCGTAGGGTCCACAACCTTGCGGTGCACTCCTAATCCCTACGGGGTGCATCTGTCACCTGGTCTCAAGGTGACCTGACAGTTTGATCAGCCATGGACCCAGCTGACGTGCCACTTCCTGCAGTCGATCCTTTGCAGGGCATAGTTCGGAGACTTGAAACCCAGGAATCTAATCAGACTCAGGTGTTGCGATTCCTTCAAGATCTGGCTTCCCGCTTCGAGCAGCTACAGGCTTCCTTGGGGACCCCGAACCTGCAGCCTCAAGTACAGTCTGTGACTGCACCTATCGCACCAGTCGCATCCACGCATTCATTATTACTACCAGCTCCGTCCCGTTTCTCTGGGGACTCCAAGGCCTGCAGGGGCTTCCTCGGCCAATGCACCATTCATTTTGAGCTCCAGCCTCAAAACTTTCTGTCTGATCGGGCAAAGGTAGCCTATATAATTTCCCTCCTCTCCGGTGAAGCTTTAGCCTGGGCTGCTCCCCTGTGGGAGAAAAATGATCTTGTGGTTTCCAGCCTGTCCAACTTCTTGAAGCTCTTTCGTAATATCTTCGAGGAGCCAGCTCGGGTTTCTTCTGCGGCTAGTGCCCTTTTACGCCTTCACCAAGAATCTTGTTCAGTGGGACAATATGCACTTCAGTTCCGTATCCTCACAGCTGAATTGAGCTGGAACAATGAGGCCCTGGTCGCACCCTTTTTACATGGCCTCTCTGACCGAGTGAAGGACGAATTAGCAGGAAGAGCTATCCCCGCCGGTCTGGATGATGTAATTTCCTTATGCAATCAGATTGACATTCGTTTCCAGGAGAGGTCCTTAGAAAAAAGACGCCAGCACCCCATAGGTCCTAGTCAGCCTGAGCTTTTTTCCCGTCGTGCTGTGGAGCATCCTCTGTCTGCTGAGGAACCCATGCAGCTGGGCCGGACCAGACTAACCCCCGAAGAACGTGCTAGACGCAGAACTCTGGGCTTGTGTCTTTATTGTGGGGGCAAGGGTCATTTTCGTGACTCCTGCTTGCTCCGTCCGGGTCTAATACATTTGGAAGGTGGAGTATTGGACCCAGAAACATCACCTTCTTGTCTTCTTCTTCCGGTGTTCCTCCATGTAGGCACTTCTCCCCAATCGGTCCTAGCATATCTGGACTCCGGGGCTGCCGGCAATTTTATGGACTGGAGAACTGCTTCTTCTATGAAGCTTACCCTTTCTCCCCTCGCTACTCCACTGGTAGTCTCGGCAATTGATGGCACTGTGCTCCCAAGGGGCCCCATCCGTTTCCAGACGCTACCTATTAGGATGTCGGTAGGGTAACTCCACCAGGAGTGGATCTCCTTCCTCATCCTACCCAAGGCCTCTACCCCCATTGTATTGGGCTTTCCTTGGCTACAGCTCCACTCGCCACATGTGGACTGGGTCTCTGGGCAGATCCTGGCTTGGGGTCCTTCGTGTTTCTCATCCTGTCTTCTCAAGGTGACCCCCAAGAGGAAACTTCCCATTGCTACCACATCTGTAACGTCTGATCTTCCCGCGGCATACAGCGATTTCCGGGATGTGTTCTGTAAAAAGTCTGCTGAGGTGCTTCCTCCCCACAGATCTTTTGACTGTGCTATTGATCTTGTCCCTGGAGCAACCCTGCCCAGGGGTCGTACCTACCCTTTGTCCATTCCAGAGACCTAGGCCATGTCTGAGTATGTCGCCGAGAATCTGGAGAGAGGTTTGATCCGGAAATCCTCATCGCCTGCAGGAGCAGGGTTCTTTTTCATTGCCAAAAAGGATGGTACCCTCAGACCCTGCATCGACTATAGAGGTTGAAACGCTGTGACTATTAAAAACCGATACCCTTTACCTCTAATATCTGAGCTATTTGACAGGTTGAAGGGGGCTTCCATTTTCACTAAGTTGGATCTCAGAGGTGCATACAATCTCATTCGAATACGGGAAGGTGACGAATGGAAGACCGCATTTAACACTAGGGACGGGCATTACGAATACCTGGTTATGCCTTTTGGTTTGTGTAATGCTCCAGCTGTGTTCCAGAACTTTGTCAATGAAATATTCAGGGATCTACTGTACCAGTTTGTTGTCATCTATCTGGATGATATTCTCATCTTTTCCGAAAATCTGCCTGCTCACAGAAACCATGTACGCACCATACCTCAGCGCCTTAGAGAGAACAATCTCTATGCCAAGATGGAGAAATGTTCCTTTGAATGTTCCGAGGTCCTGTTTCTGGGAGGTTTTGTTTCTAGTGCGGGTCTTCGCATGGATCCCGGGTAGGTCTCAGCCATTACCAACTGGCCCCTTCCCGCTAGCCTCAAGGCCACACAGCGCTTTCTTGGCTTCACAAATTATTATAGGCAGTTCATAAGGAATTACTCTTCCATTGCCACGCCTATTATCGCTTTGACCGAGAAGGGTGCGAATGCCAAAGACTGGCCCCCCGAGGCTTTCTCTGCGTTTCACGATCTGAAACAGGCCTTTGTCTCTGGACCTCTCTTGAGGAGACCAAATCCTGAAGACCCATTTTTTATTGAAGTAGATGCTTCTTCGATTGTTGCCCATTCTACCACTCTGGAATCAAAAATTCCTCCTGGTAAGACCTTTGTTCCCACAGAGCTAAGAACTAAGATCCTTCGTTGGGGACATGATTCCAAGGTGGCAGGTCATGCTGGGTTCCTCCGATCCTTCCTGCTCATCAGTCGTCACTACTGGTGGCCTAATCTCCGCTCGGATGTAAAAGACTATGTTAAGGCTTGTCACGTCTGTGCCCAGTCTAAATCTTCCACTCAAGCCCCTGCTGGTCTTCTCATGCCCTTGCCCATTCCTAAGGAGCCTTGGTCTCATATCGCCATGGATTTCATCACTGATCTTCCACTGTCGGAGAATAATACGGCCATTTGGGTAGTAATCGATTGGTTCTCCAAGATGGCTCATTTTGTTCCTCTTCCTGGTCTCCCTTCTGCCCCTGCCTTGGTTCCCATTTTTGTACGAGAGATTTTCCGCATTCATGGTGTTCCTTCTCATGTCGTTTCAGACAGGGGTGTGCAGTTTACTTCTCGTTTTTGGAGAGCCTTTTGCAAATCCCTCGACATTACCTTGGATTTTACCTCTTCTTATCATCACCAATCCAATGGCCAGACTGAGAGAGTTAATCAGGAGTTGGAGGTCTTTCTCCCTACCTTGGTCTCTGCCCATCATGATGATTGGGCATCACTATTACCGTGGGCTGAGTTCTCCCACAATAATCATGTCAACGTCAGTTCTCAGAAAACACCCTTTGTCACTGTTTATGGAAGACATCCTCAGCTTCCTCTTCCTATGACTTGTTCTTCTGACATTCCAGCTTTGGCTACTGTTCAGGAATCATTCAATTCCATGTGGGCTGACGTTCATGATTCCCTCCAGAAAGCTGCCAACCAATTCAAGAGTTTTGCTGACCATCGCAGGCGTAAGCCACCTTCTCTTCAGCCAGGAGACAAAGTCTGGCTCTCCACCAGGAACATAAAACTCTGGGTTCCTTCTCTCAAATTTGCTCCAAGATTCATTGGCCCGTACACAATAATTTCTAAACTGAATCCAGTTTGTTTCAAGCTTCAGATTCCCAAAAGACTCAAAATCTCTAACTCCTTCCATGTTGCCCTTCTGAAGCCTTTAGTCCTCAATAAGTTCTCTCGTCCTCTCTCTACCGTAGCACCGGTCTCTGAGGATGATCAGGAGTATGAGGTTAGCCAAATTTTGGATTCCCAACTCTGTAGAGGCATTCTCCAGTAGGGATGAGCTTCGTGTTCGAGTCGAATGTACGGTCGACTCGAACATTGGCTGTTCGTCCATTCGGCGAAGTCCGAACATTTTGGTCCGTTCGCGTCAAATTCGTGTGGCGCTTACGGCCCACAATGCACTGCGATGGCGCAGTGCTTTGCTGGCTCATGATTGGCCAAGCATGCACTGTGACCCCGCATGCTTGGCCAATCGCAGCGCCAGCAGCAAGGAGAGCCATGATTGGCCACAGGCAGGATGCCTGTGGCCAATCATAGCTCAGGCTGTGTAGTGCACGCCCCACACTATATAAGGCCGCCATCGCAGCGGCCTCGTGTAGTGTGTTGGCGTCTGAAGCAGTGGGTGTTCTGTGTACCTTCAACACAGTACACACCGATCGTTTTCGGCCGATTTTCTATCTTGCTGTTGTGTAGTGGTTATTGTCTGCGTGCCCTGACCGCAGTATACACCGCTATATTCACCTCACCTATATAGCTAGTGATCTATCTTTTATAATAGAGCTTGCAGTCAGTAGTGTTAGGAGATAGTGCGTGCTGTGTGCCTGCTCTGTACCCAGTACATACCGCTATATCCACCTACATAGCTGTTCTCTATTTGAGCCCACTTGCCATCTGCAGGAGTTATTGGAAGTTGTGTGTGCCTCCAGCACAGCACAGTATACATCTGTATATACCCCTTTATCTCTGGTGTTCTATAATAAAGGCATCTGCAGGAGTTAGTGGGTGTTGTGTGCCTCCAGCACAATATACACTACCCAACTGCTGTTTTACCCAACTCCCTTCAGGCCATTACCATGTCTGGAAGGCCAGCAAGGAGAGGCAGACAGGCGCGAGCCGATAAAAGAGGGCAAGCAGGCTCTGTGTCTAGAGACAACAGTGCTGGTCGTGGACGCCGTGCATTGTCATCAGCACGTGGCCATGGGACACGCTTGTCCTTCTTTTCGGCAGCTGGGCATGTTGAACCGCAACATGCCAACGACTTGGTAGAGTGGATGAACAAGCCCTCTTCATCCTCCTCATCCTCTCTCACCCAGTCTCAGGGTACTAGCAAAGCAGCTGCCAACGCATCGTCTTCCCTCCTCTCAATGTCATCATCAGTGACTCCTTCCCTAGACCCACCACGTCCTCCTGAGGAGTCTCCTGAACTCTTTGAGCACAGTGTTGGGTACATGCTCCAGGAGGATGCCCAGTGTTTTGTGGGCTCTGATGATGACACTCAGCTGGAGGAAGGCAGTAGCGTGAGCGCAGAGAGAGGGGATGCTCAAGAAGGACAGCAATCTGGCAGTCATGTTCCACAAGCTGCAGCATACTGCCAGGTTTGCTACAGCGATGAAGAGGGAGGGGATGATGAGGGCACTGACTCCACGTGGGTGCCTGGAAGGAGGGAGGAGGAGGAGGAGGAGGCACATGTCCAACGAGGCAGGATGCCCTCCGGGGGCCAGCTTAGGGGCAGCACACCGACTGAATCACACCGCAGAGCTCCGCCTGTGCAGAGCGCTGCCTCTGCGCGTTATTCTAAAAGTTCTTTGGTGTGGGCCTTTTTTGAGACGAGTGCATCAGATCGCACCGCTGCTATTTGCAACATATGTCTCAAGCGTATCTCACGCGGCCAAAACATCAGCCGCTTGGGCACCACATGCTTGACCAGACATATGTTGACCTGCCATGCAGCTCGTTGGCAAGCGTACCTCAAAGACCCACACCAAAGAACAAAGCGGACCTCTCCTTGTTCCTCATCAGCTGGCATCTCCAACCCCACTAGACCTTCAGTCCTCTCTGAAACCTGCTCTGAGAGGAATGAAGGTGTAGAATTAGGTGTGTCACAGCCAAGTGCTTCCGGGAACTCTGCTAGCGGTACATCCACGTCCGATTATAGCAGAC
Source organism: Lithobates pipiens (assembly GCF_037356315.1). Lineage (NCBI taxonomy): Eukaryota > Metazoa > Chordata > Amphibia > Anura > Ranidae > Lithobates > Lithobates pipiens. The sequence goes on along the minus strand of NW_027507861.1, from coordinate 7,702,049 downwards.
AAATGTCCCTGCCCCAGCTGCTGGACCAGCGAAAGAAGTTCACTCCCAGCCATCCACATGCCCAGCGGTTGAATGCTAGCTTGGCTAAATTGCTAGCACTTCAACTGCTGCCTTTTCAGTTGGTAGACTCGGCCCCCTTCCGTGAGTTTGTACAATGTGCGGTTCCTCAGTGGCAGGTCCCCAAACGCCACTTTTTCTCACGGAAGGCGATTCCGGCTCTCTCCCGGCATGTGGAAGGCAATGTCCTTGCCTCGCTGGACAGGGCGGTCAGCGGTAAGGTGCATATTACCGCTGACTCATGGTCCAGCAGGCATGGACAGGGACGTTACCTGTCTTTCACGGCCCATTGGGTCACTCTTCTGGCAGCTGGGAAGGATGCAGGACAAGGTGCAGTAGTGTTGGAGGTTGTTCCGCCACCACGCCTCCAAAATGCTACTATTGGTTGTGACACACCTCTCTCCTCCACCCCCTCCTCTTCTTCTTCCTCCATGGCCTCTTCCAGTGCTCTGTGCTCAGAACCAGCGGTGCTCCGTAGGCGTTCCAGGGGCTACGCAAGTACGCAGGCAAAACGATGCCATGCCGTGCTTGCGCTGGTTTGTTTGGGGGACAGGAGCCACACTGGGGCGGATGTTTTGTCAGCTCTGCAGGGGCAGGCCAAGAGGTGGTTGATGCCATGCCAGCTTAAGCCAGGAATGGTGGTTTGCGACAATGGCACCAACCTCCTCTCCGCCCTCCGACAGGGACAACTGACCCATGTGCCCTGTGTAGCTCATGTCCTTAACCTGGTGGTGCAGCGGTTCTTGGGCAGGTAACCCGGCTTACAGGATGTCCTGAAGCAGGCCAGGAAAGTCTGTGTGCATTTCCGCCGATCATTTAATGCCTGTGCTCGGCTGGCTGAGCTCCAAAAGGAGTTGAACCTGCCCAAGAACCGCCTTATATGTGACATACCCACCAGATGGAACTCAACATTGGCCATGCTGCGGCGGCTGCACACGCAGCAGAGGGCCATCAATGTGTACCTGTGCGACTACGGCACCAGGACAGGGTCAGGGGAGCTTGGTTTTTTCTCACCACGCCAGTGGGGCATGATCAGGGATGCATGCACTGTCCTGTCACCGTTTGAGGAGGCCACAAGGATGGTGAGCAGTGACAGTGCATGCATCAGTGACACTGTACCTCTTGGCCACCTCTTGGAGCATACGCTGCGTGGAATAATGGACAGGGCACTTGAGGCAGAACAGAGGCAGGAAGAGGAGGACTTCCTTGCCTCTCAAGGCCCCCTTTATCCAGACAGTGTTCCTGCTCTGCCACCCATCACACAGGAAGAGGATGAGGAGGAGGAAGAGGAGGAGGAGGATGATTGTGTCAGCATGGAGGTGGAGGCTGGCACTCAGCATCAGCAGCAGCAGCAGCAGTCTTGTAGGGATGATTTACAGTCCCAAGAAACACGTGGACTTGTACGTGGCTGGGAGGAGGTAGCTGCGGATCATGTTGTCCTTAGTGACCCAGAGGACTCCGGACCGAATGCCTCAGCTAACCTACGCTGCATGGCCTCCCTGATCCTGCAAAGCCTGCGGAAGGATCCTCGTATTCTTCGGATCAAGGAGAGGGACCATTACTGGCTGGCCACTCTCCTTGATCCACGGTACAAGGGTAAGGTTGCCGACCTTATCTTGCCATCGCAGAGGGAGCAGAGGATGAGACATCTCCGGGAGGCCTTGCAGAAAGGTCTGTGCAACGCGTTCCCAGAGACTGGGAGGTCACAAACTCCTGGTCCTGGACAACGTGTTGCTGAGGCATCGGTCAGAAGGAGCGGTGGAGAAGGTGGCCGTCTGACTGATGCTTTCAGACAATTTTTTAGTCCGCAGCCCCAAGGTATGATCGGTTCCAGCACCCATCGCCAGCGTCTGATTTACATGGTGCAGGAATACCTAGGGGCAAGGTCAGACTTGGACACCTTTCCCACCCAAAATCCTCTGGCTTACTGGGTCTTGAGGATGGATCACTGGCCAGAGCTTGCACAGTATGCAATTGAGCTACTGGCCTGTCCTGCATCCAGCGTTCTTTCGGAATGCACCTTCAGTGCTGCTGGCGGCTTTGTTACCGATCACAGGGTGCGCCTGTCCACCGAGTCAGTTGATCGACTGACCTTCATCAAGATGAATCAGTCTTGGATCACCCACAGCTACCAAGCACCTGAAGCTGATGTAACAGAATAATTTTTTTTGAAATACCACATCCCTTCAAGACTGCCTATGCTGAGTGACTGTCCTGTTATGTTGATTGTCTATCCTCTTCCTCCTCCGCTGATATGTTGGAAGAACATTTCTGGTTCTGGTTGATGCCATCAGCCCAATTTTTCTGCCCCTGTTTAACAGGGGCGTTTAAGTACAATTTGTGATGCAATGCTTTGCAGCAGGGCTAATTCCTGCAATCAAACAAGAGTATATGGGAGAGGTTGCAGTGTGGTGGCACCAGCACCAGTGCCTAAGGCCCAATTTTTCTGCCCCTGTTTAACAGGGGCGTTTAAGTACAATTTTTGATGCAATGCTTTGCAGCAGGGCTAATTCCTGCAATCAAACAAGAGTATATGGGAGAGGTTGCAGTGTGGTGGCACCAGCACCAGTGCCTAAGGCCCAATTTTTCTGCCCCTGTTTAACAGGGACATGTAATTACAATTCTTGATATATTATTTCACAGGAGGGCCCCTTCCTGTGCCCACCCAGAGTAACGGTGAGGACTTATAGTGTTGTGGCACCAGCACCACAACCACCAAAGGTCAATTTTTCTACCACTGTTCAACAATGGCATGTAATTACAATTCTTGATATAATCGTTCACAGCAGGGCGCTCCAGCGCCCACCAAGAGTCACTTTGAGGGCTTACAATGTTGTGGCAAAACCAACACCTTGTTCCGCCATTTCTGCAGAGCATATAGGGCAGGCCCCTACTTTCAAACATCCAACTTACAAACATCTCCTACTTGCAAACGCAAGGAGACAGCAGCAAGTGAGATGAAAAAAGACGGACGACAAAACAAATTATACAGGGGTGATAACCCTTCCCTATGTTTTCCAAAAAGCTTAAAAATAGTTTTTTTGACTGGAGCTACACTTTAAAAATGTACCAGTTGAAAATTACAAACAGATTCAACTTAACACAACAAACCTACACAGTCCCTGTCTTGTTTGCACCGCCTGTATACTGCTGTTCTGAGTATATAGGGCCTGGGGGCCACACTCATTTCCTTTTTTTAATATGGGTACGGGGTTCCCCTTAATATGCGTACAAGACCCAAATAGGCTGGTAATGGGCAGGGAGGGCGACCCATGCCATTTTTCTCAATGATTTTCATCCATATTGCAGGAACCAGATATTACATTAAAACCGCAAGCAGTTTTAAATGATGTTATTTCCGTTTAATGTCATTTTGTGCAGGGACTGTTCTAAACACGGGAAACACGTGGCATTTCACAGGCATACTACAGACACCCCCCAGGCACCATATTTAAAGGAATATTTCACTTTTTTTTTCACTTTAATCGTCATTAAAATCAGTGCTCCCGCCAAAACAGCCATTTTTAAAAACATTTTAGGCATTGACCCATGTCCCCTGAGGCAGGAGGCAGGTCCCCAAACCCTTTTTAGGACAGTATCTTGCATATTAGCCGTTAAAATTAGCACTTTTCATTTCGAACGTTCGAGTCCCATAGACTTCAACGGGTTTCTAACGTTCGTTCAAATTTGGGGTCCGTTCGAAAGTTCTGGTGCGAACCGAACCGGGGGGTGTTCGGCTCATCCCTATTCTCCAGTACCTCGTTCACTGGAAAGGTTTTGGTCCTGAGGAGAGGTCGTGGATTTCGGCTTCCGAGGTCTTTGCACCTCGTCTGTTGAGGAAGTTTCATTTGAAGTTCCCCTCTAAATCTGGTCCCAGGCGGGGAAGGGGGAGGCCTCGTAAGAGGGGGGGTACTGTCATGGTTATGCAATAGAGTTTGTCTGCTTACCTGTCTCCATATGTTCATTTCTAGAGATCAGCCGACCCTCACCTGACTGCTTTTATAATCCATCCTCTGGCATGGCTCCACCCTAGCTCCTATCAGAGAACTCTATATTAACCTGTGCACTGCAAGCCAACCCTGCTGATCAACCTTTGTGTGTTAGCTTCCTGTTACCTGCCGTGTGCTCTGCTGTTATTCCGTTACCGACTTTGGTGTGTCCTTGACTATCCCTGTTTGCCTGTGATCCTGACCTTTTGGCGTGTCCCTGACTATTCTTGTCTGCTTGTGGCCCCGACCTTGGCTTTGTCCCTCACCATCCCTATCCTCCTGTTGCCTACTGTGGGTGTGAGCTGGGGGACCCTGGGGGTCGCGACCTGGAGCCAGTTGCAGCCAAGTCCATCCTCACCACTCAAGGCTCTGGTGAACACCTGCTGGCTCTTAGACTCCGCGCCCCAGGGAATCTTACGCTCTAACCCCGGTGGGATCCATCTTGGTGTTCTGGCGGCCCTGCCTTCCTATCACCTTGACCCCCGTCCACAGAAGTCAGCCATAGGGTCCACAACCTTGCGGTGCACACCTAATCCCTACGGGGTGCATCTGTCACCTGGCCTCAAGGTGACCTGACACATTCATTGGTTATTGTATAAATTCCTTTATTCTGTGTCATGTCTTTATTTGGTCATGTCCTTATATGGTCATTAATATCCTGTGTTGTTAATTTTCCTGTGAGGTCACAAACTGTGTAGGAGAGGTTTAGCTGTTGGAGGCAAACCCTCCAGGGCGTGGCTTCCTGTTTATGTGTAAATAAAAGCAGATGCACGGCTCAGAGATGCTGACCGATTTGAGAGCGTAAGGATGCTGGTGATGTCTCTTCATTTGGATGAGTGGGTTGAAAGGTAAAGTATTATATCATTTAGATGGGAATGGGTGCTTATATGAGCACAATAGATGTGGCGGTGTGCATAGCATGCAGCCAAAATTCTACCACACCTCTAAGTGGATTCGGGACTCAAAGGTCTGTGACATTCTCCTCTCTCGCCTCTGGACCATGAGATGGAGGCAGCGGCCACCCTGGTGGCATTCCCAACTCAAGCAAGATGGAATCTCACCATACTACACATGTTTCAAAAATTTTACAGCCCTCTGCAGTGGTGGCTGGTGCTCAAAATTTTTGGGGGGTGCAAACAAGCTGAAAAATTCTGAAAAATACTGTAAAAAAAAAAAACATCAATTGCAACCCCACTGTGCCCATCATTTGCAGCCCCTGTGCCCATCAATTGCAGCCTCACTGTGGCTATCAATTGCAGCCTCATTGTGCCCGTCAATTGTAGCCTCACTGTGCCCGTCAATTGCAGCCTCACTGTGCCCTTCAATTGCAGGCTCACTGTGCCCATCAATTGCAGCTTCACTGTGCCCATCAATTGCAGCCCCTGTGCCCATCAATTGCAGCCTCACTGTGGCCCTCAATTGCAGCCTCACTGTGCCCGTCAATTGCAGCCTCCCTGTGCCTGTCAATTGCAGCCTCACTGTGCCCGTCAATTGCAGGCTCACTGTGTACATCAATTGCAGCCTCAGTGTACCCATCAATTGCAGCCCCTGTGCCCATCAATTGCAGCCCCTGTGCCCATCAATTGCAGCCCCTGTGGCCATCAATTGCAGCCTCACTGTGCCCGTCAATTGCAGCCTCACTGTGCCCTTCAATTGCAGGCTCACTGTGCCCATCAATTGCAGCTTCACTGTGCCCATCAATTGCAGCCCCTGTGCCCATCATTTGCAGCCCCTGTGCCCATCAATTGCAGCCTCACTGTGGCTATCAATTGCAGCCTCATTGTGCCCGTCAATTGTAGCCTCACTGTGCCCGTCAATTGCAGCCTCACTGTGCCCTTCAATTGCAGGCTCACTGTGCCCATCAATTGCAGCTTCACTGTGCCCATCAATTGCAGCCCCTGTGCCCATCAATTGCAGCCTCACTGTGGCCCTCAATTGCAGCCTCACTGTGCCCGTCAATTGCAGCCTCCCTGTGCCTGTCAATTGCAGCCTCACTGTGCCCGTCAATTGCAGGCTCACTGTGTACATCAATTGCAGCCTCAGTGTACCCATCAATTGCAGCCCCTGTGCCCATCAATTGCAGCCCCTGTGCCCATCAATTGCAGCCCCTGTGGCCATCAATTGCAGCCTCACTGTGCCCGTCAATTGCAGCCTCACTGTGCCCTTCAATTGCAGGCTCACTGTGCCCATCAATTGCAGCTTCACTGTGCCCATCAATTGCAGCCCCTGTGCCCATCAATTGCAGCCCCTGTGGACATCAATTGCAGCCCCTGTGGCCATCAATTGCAGCCTCACTGTGCCCCTCAATTGCAGCCTCACTTTGCTCGTCAATTGCAGCCTCGCTGTGCCCATCAATTGTAGCCTCACTGTGCCCGTCAATTGCAGGCTCACTGTGTACATCAATTGCAGCCTCAGTGTACCCATCAATTGCAGCCCCTGTGGCCATCAATTGCAGCCCCTGTGGCCATCAATTGCAGCCCCTGTGGCCATCAATTGCAGCCTCACTGTGCCCGTCAATTGCAGCCTCACTGTGCCCTTCAATTGCAGGCTCACTGTGCCCATCAATTGCAGCTTCACTGTGCCCATCAATTGCAGCCCCTGTGCCCATCAATTGCAGCCCCTGTGGACATCAATTGCAGCCCCTGTGGCCCTCAATTGCAGCCTCACTGTGCCCCTCAATTGCAGCCTCACTGTGCTTGTCAATTGCAGCCTCGCTGTGCCCGTCAATTGTAGCCTCACTGTGCCCATCAATTGCAGGCTCACTGTGTACATCAATTGCAGCCTCAGTGTGCCCATCAATTGCAGCCCCTGTGCCCATCAATTGCAGCCCCTGTGGCCATCAATTGCAGCCCCTGTGGCCATCAATTGCAGCCCCTGTGGCCATCAATTGCAGCCTCACTGCGCCCTTCAAATGCAGCCTCTGCCTGGCAATATTCATTCACTTTTCTAACGCACTTGGGTGGACTCCGAGCACAATGCTCTGGGTCCAGAGCCCACCCTATCTTGAAGCCTATTAGAGTCTATGGCTCTAATCTGGTGCTTCAACCCCCCCCCCCACCACTGTAATTCATGCACCCGGCATCCAAAAAGGGGCTGGATGTCTAAATAGGGGGTGGCTAGAGCAGCCATAGATAGATTCATGCAATACGTCAATATATTTGTTATACATAGAGGGGGGAGGCTGAAGAAAGAAGGCGGCGCCCAGGTGCCCCTAATGGACGCACCCCCACTGGCCCTCTGTATAGTCAGCCCCTGCCATGTCCCTTGCCTGCCAAACTGGGTACATTCTCCCTACCCTGCCCCCTTACGAAGAAAGAAGTTATGGCATCGGGCGCAGATATCTCCCCCTCTAAATTGAGACCGCCATATCGTTAATTCCCCAGATGGCATCCCTAATGAATGGTACACGGAATATGCCCATTACTTGGCACAAAAACTCCAGAGTTTAGGGAATTACCTTCTGTGAAGGGGCAGAACAGAGAGGGTGGAAGGGTGGCATCTGTCAGAGTGCCGGGGGTGATAGTTGTACCTCATTGTGTCTCTCGTTTGAAGTACCTCCTACAAAGTGGGGACAACCGCAGGACTAGAGTAGTGGGGGTGAGGCCCCTGTGTTCATCAACATGGGGACAAGGTGCTGTGCCAGGGAGTCCCCCCCCCCCAGTAAACCACCCCTCCATGTTCATTAACATGGGGACAAGGTGCCATGCCAGGGAGTATTCCCCCCCAGCAAACCCCCCCCCCCGTGTTCATCAACATGGGGACAAGGTGCCATGCCAGGGAGTATACCCCCCAGCAAACCCCCCCTGTGTTCATCAACATGGGGACAAGGTGCCATGCCAGGGAGTATACCCCCCAGCAAACCCCCCCTGTGTTCATCAACATGGGGACAAGGTGCCATGCCAGGGAGTATACCCCCCAGCAAACCCCCCCTATGTTCATCAACATGGGGACAAGGTGCCGTGCCAGGGGGTCTCCCCCCCAGCAAACCACCCCCCATGTTCATCAACATGGGGACAAGGTGCCATGCCAGGGAGTCTACCCCCCCAACAAACCCCCCCCGTGTTCATCAACATGGGGACAAGGTGCCATGCCAGGGAGTCTACCCCCCCAACAAACCCCCCCGTGTTCATCAACATGGGGACAAGGTGCCATGCCAGGGGGTCTACCCCCCTCCTCCTTGTTCCTTATTTTTAGGGGGATCTTACTTTTTTTATGTACCACTTTAAAATCTTAACCAGACTCAAAGGTCTGTGATATATTTTGGGAGGGGCTGTATGTAATAACATATTTATCACCCCCCCCCCCCCCGCTCTCTTCATCCTGAAACATCCCCCTGTGTGCCCGAAGCACCGGTTAGGAGGGAGTGGAAGGAAACCGTGGGGGGGGGGAGAGGTCACACGGGGAGGACCTGGGCAGCAGGGGGTATCAGATCATGGACAGGAGAGGGGGTGATCAGTGTAGCCGGTGGGGCAATTACTGATCCCCAGCTCTGTGTGGCTCTTCCCTGCAACAGCTGAAAGCCGGTGGGAGGAAAAGGAGGAAGCCACTTATTTTGTTTATTTTATTTTTTTATTAAACTTTTTTTTAACTTTATTGTTATCACAAGAAGGCAAACAATCGCCCATGGGCATGGATAGATCCTCTTTATGGAGATATTAGGGGTCTATTAGACCCCCTTATGTCTCTGTAGTTTTTTTTATCTTTTTTTAACTATATATATATTTTTTTTAATATTATTTTTATATATATTTATTTTATTATTCTTATCAAATATGTGTGTGTACATATATAATTATTTCTGAATCAATAGAAACACGGAAGAGCGAGAGAAGATCAAGTTGTCTGCCTTTTTTATTATTTTTTTTATTCGTCTTGTCTAAGTAGATGTATAAAGGTTAAAATAAAAATCAGAAAAGTATTTTTTTTTTTTTTTTTTACCTTTTTGTCTTAACATACATCGAAGCCAAAAAAATTATTAAACCAAAAAAAAAATGAAAGAATTAGAAACATGGAAGTGAGAGAAAAGACCAAAGTGGTCTGCCTTTTTTTATTTTTTTTATTCGTCTACCTTTTTGTCTGAACATACATCTACGCCAAAAAAATTATTAAACAAAAAAAAAAAATTTGAAAAATGGAGGCAGACCTGGTGGACCACTTGGTGGTTTCTGACATCGCCCTTCTATTTTTTTTTCTCTTGATTTGGAAACAAAATTGTCATTTAAGACTCACAGCTAAAATACAGAAAATATTTTGGTACATGGGGCGGTGTATATGGGCTGAAAATGTTCACTAATTTAAAGATGTGCTGATTTTTTCAGGGTCTCGGCTTTTTTCTTTGTACAGTTTCTCCGGCTCTGAATTAATTGTTCGTCTCGACATAATGGTCTAATTATCATCATTGCTCTGCCCCCCCCCCCCCCCCCCCGAGGATCCTCCTCTGTGACTCTCATAGTTATCCTAACGAGCTGGACATCCCTTTCCAGCCTCTCAGTCACTGTAATGAAGGCTGCGGGGAGGCCGCTGTTTCCTCTGGACAGTGCTCGGTCCCTGGTCAGCGTTCTGCCAAGTTATCATTAATTGTCTGATTAGAAACTTCAGAGACTCCTCAGGGGCGGGTCCCCAAGGATTCTGTGCTTAGTAAACAGGTCTATGGCCAGGAGGCCTCTTAGACTTCGGACATAATTAGGTCTCACAATTAAAACGTTTTATCTGATTATCACCGGCAGATCTCCGCAGAGACCAGGATATCTACATCACCAAATACAGAAATATTTGTATTCTCTATCTCATTAACTCATGCCTGATTTTATTTACTATACCTAACTAAGACCTTTTTTTTTTTTTTTTTTTTATAACATTATATGCCAAATGTCAAAACATTTCAAAGTATAATATACTTATACTACAAAGTATTACAAAAACAAATATATAAAAAAATTTAAACAATTATTAATAATATTTCATTAATAATAATCTTTTATTTTTAATCTTTTATCATTTTATTTTTTTATTAATTCTGTTGTCTTATTTATTTAATAATTGGTATTTTATTTTGTATTAATTCCATTGTCTTATTTATTTAATAATTGTAATAATTATGTGTGTGTGTAGATAGATAGATAGATAGATAGATAGATAGATAGATAGATAGATAGATAGATAGATAGATAGATAGATAGATAGATAGATAGATAGATATTACAAATAAAAGCATTTAAATGTAAGTTATAATTATAATAATACATATTATTGTATAATAATTTATCTGCATAGGTGAATGCCAACATCCTACTACAGGAAACTATTGTATCTTTTCTTTATTTTATGTATTTGATTATTCAAATTTTTTATTTATTTTTTTTACATATTAGAAACATAGCAAAAGTGATGATGACAGTAAAATGACCAAATAGTTCATCGAGTTTATATTCTATCAAATATAAAAAAAAAAAGATACACTGTTATCTCGCGTTGTTTAGATATTTTTTTTCTTTCTATATCATTATTTGCAAAATGTCAAAACATTTCAAAGTATATTATACTTATAATACAAAGTATTATAACAAGAAATATATAAAAAGATTTAAGCAATAATTATTAATATTTCATTAATAATAATCTTTTATTTTTAATCTTTTATCATTTTGTTTTGTATTAATTCCATTGTCTTATTTATTTAATAATTGTAATAATTATATGTGTGTGTAGATAGATAGATAGATAGATATTACAAATAAAATCATTTAAATTTAAGTAATAATAAAAATGCGTATTATCGTATAATAATGTGTCTGCATAGGTGAATGCCATCATCCTACTACAGGAAACTATTGTATCTTTTCTTTATTTTATGTATTTTAATATTAATTTTTTTTTACATATTAGAAACATAGCAAAAGTGATGACGACAGTAAAATGACCAAACAGTTCATCGAGTTGATATTCTATCAAATATTAAAAAAAAGATACACTGTTATCTTGCGTTCTTTAGACTTTTTTTTCTTTCTATATCATTATTTGAAAAATGTCCAAACATTTCAAAGTATATTATACTTAAATACAAAGTATTATAAATACAAATATAAAAAAAGATTTAAGCAATAATTATTCATATTTCATTAATAATAATCTTTTATTTTTAATCTTTTATCATTTTATTTTGGATTAATTCCATTGTATTATTTATTTAATAATTGTAATAATTATGTGTGTGTGTGTGTGTGTGTGTGTAGATAGATAGATAGATAGATAGATAGATAGATAGATAGATAGATAGATAGATAGATAGATAGATAGATAGATAGATAGATAGATAGATATTACAAAAATAATCATTTAAATTTAAGTAATAATAAAAATGTGTATTATCGTATAATAATTTGTCTGCATAGGTGAATGCCATCATCCTACTACAGCAAACTATTGTATATTTTCTTTATTTTATGTATTTGATTATTCACATTTTTTTTTTTTTTTTTTTACATATTAGAAAAAAAGCAAAAGTGATGATGACAGTAACATGACCAAATAGTTCATCGAGTTGATATTCTATCAAATATAAAAAAAAAAGATACACTGTTATCTTGCGTTCTTTAGACATTTTTTTTCTTTCTATATCATTATTTGCAAAATGTCAAAACATTTCAAGGTATATTATACTTATAATACAAAGTATTATAAATACAAATATATAAAAAGATTTAAGCAATTATTATTAATAATATTAAATTAATAATAAACTTTTATTTTTGAATCTTTTATCACTTTACTTTGTATACATTTTATTGTCTTAATTATTTATTAATTGTAATAATTATGTGTGTGTGTGTGTGTTTATGTGTTTTTATATATATATATATCTATACACATAGACACACACACACATATATATATATATATATATATATATATATATATATATATATATATATATATATATATATATATATATATATATATATATACATATATGTATACACACACATATACATAAACATTTTACAAATAATACTTAGTGATATATTGTTTAAATTATATTATCTTATACTAATTTATCTGCATAGGTGAATGCCATCATGCTACTACAGGAAGATATTGTATCTTTTCTTTATTTTATGTATTTGATTATTCAAATTTTTTTTTTTTTTTTTACATATTAGAAACATAGCAAAATTGCTGGCGACAGTAAAAAGGCCAACTAGTCCATTGAGTTGATATTCTATCAAACACACAAAAATAAAGATACAATTTTATCTTGCGTTCTTTAGACATTTTATTTTTTTAAACGATACAATTTTGACGTTTTTGTTCTGGGTGTGGAAAAAAATGTCTAATAACAATAAAATGTTTTCTATAACATTATATACTAAATATAAAATAATTTCAAAGTTTAATATGCTTATTAAAAAATATATATTCTTAAAATGTATTTAAAAAAATAAGAACTATATATAAATATTACTACTATTTTATTATTTTGTATTATTTGTTTTCATATATTTTATTTAATAATTTTATTATTTTATATATATTGGTTGAACTAGATGGTCTTTTTTTTCAACCTGAATAACTATACAACGATGTATTTTTTTTAATAATGTTTAATATGCATACATGATATACATGATATATAAAGAATATAATAAAAATCATTTTAAATTATTTTAATAATTTTAATAATCATATTAATAATCATCGTCATAAATTATTCATTTTATATTAATTTACACACATAGGTGAATGCCATTGTCCTACTACAGAAACATATTTGTACCTTATTTTATGTTTTTGATTATTCAAATTTTATTTTTAAATATTAGAAACATAGCAAGAGTGACTATGACAGTAGAAAGATCAAGTAGTCCATCGATCAAATACACAAAATTTAAGATACAATTTTATCTTGCGTTCTTTAGACTTTTTTTTTTTTTTTACGACACAATTTTGTAGTTTTTGTTCTGGCTGTTGAAAAATATGTATAATAACAATAAAATGTTTTCTATAACCTTACATGCTAAATGTCAAATCATTTCAAAGTTTATTATGCTTATTTAAAAAAAATATATATATTAAAATGTATTTAAAAAATATTATTAATTATATTTAAATATTAAAAAAATTTCATTATTTTGTATTATTTGTTTGCATATATTTTATTTAATATTTTATTTTTTTATGTTTATCGGTTGAACTAGATGGACTTATTCAACCTGAATAACTATGTATTTAATAATAGTATTTAATTTGAAATATAAATATTATTAATATTGGGAGTATCTTGGCGAGCATTGGGGAGCATCTTGGCGAGTGTTGGGGAGTATTTTGGCGAGCGTTGGGAGTATCTTGGTGAGCGTTGGGAGTATCTTGGCGCACAGTGGAAGTGGCGGTAGTCAGGGGCCCCAGGTAAACTTTTGCATCAGGGCCCACAAGCTTTAAGCTATGCCTCTGTATGAAGGCAGCGTGCGTTGGGAGTATCTTGGCGAGCTTTGGGAGTACCTTGGCGAGCATAGGGAGTATCTTGGCGAGCGTTGGGATTATCTTGGCAAGCATTGGGGAGTATCTTGGTGCACAGTGAAAGTGGTGATAGTCGGGGGCCCCAGGTCAACTTTTGTATCAGGGCCCACAAGCTTTAAGCTATGCCTCTGTATCAAGGCACCATGCATTTGGAGATATCTTGGCGAGCGTTGGGAGTATCTTGGTGAGCGTTGGGAGTATCTTGGTGCACAGTGAAAGTGGTGATAGTCGGGGGCCCCAGGTCAACTTTTGTATCAGGGCCCACAAGCTTTAAGCTATGCCTCTGTATCAAGGCACCATGCATTTGGAGATATCTTGGCGAGCGTTGGGAGTATCTTGGCGAGCATTGGAGATATTTTGGCGAGTGTTGGAAAAAATCTTGGCGAGCATTGGAGATATCTTGGTGAGCGTTGGAAATATCTTGGCAAGCATTGGGAGTATCTTGGCGAGCGTTGGAAAAAATCTTGGTGAGCGTTGAGAGTATCTAGGCGAGAGTTGGAAAAAAATCTAGGCGAGCGTTGGGAGATCAGGGGAGGTTATTTATAAAAGGGGTTCGGCGCCACTGTAAATTTGCTCAAATGGGGTGTGTACATAAAATAGAGGTACGCCTCCACCATTAGCCTATCACAGAGCCACAAGAGGTGTCATATAGATATCAGATCCTATCCAGAGGAGTGTATATATGAATTACACAGGAGGAGAGAGGGAAGGGAAGTACATATATAACCCCCCTAAAGCTAACTACTACTAATATGCAGAATATAGAAAATAGAGACACACTGCCAACAATATTATACAACAATTCCTGAACACAGCCAATCAGGTACCACAAAAGATGGCTATAAATTAGGCCAAGCTTGACTACGTAGACACAAAACTAGACAACTACGTATCACACGGTATTTGCGCAGTGGTGTTTTAAACGCAACTTTTTGGGAAAAGGGACACTTTCATGAATAATAAAAAAAAAACAGTAAAATTAGCCCAATTTTTTTGCATAATGTGAAAGATAAAGTTACGCCGAGTAAATAGACACCAAACATGTCACACTTTATAATTGCGCGCACTTGTAGATTGACGACAAAGTACGGTACCTAAAAATCTCAATAGGCGATGCTTTAAAAAAAATTTACGGTTACCAGGTTAGAGTTACAGAGGAGGTCTAGTGCTAGAATTATTGCTCTCGCTCTGACGATCGCGGCGATACCTCACATGTGTGATTTGAACACCGTTTACATACGCGGGCGCGACTTCTGTATGCGTTTTCTTTGCTTCGCGAGCTCGCGGGGACGGCGGGCGCTTTAAATTTTTTATTTTTTTTTATTTATTTTAAAATAACTAAATTGTTTTAAAAAAAAAAAAAAAATTGATCACTTTTATTGCTGTCACAAGGAATGTAAACATCCCTTGTGACCGTAATAGGTGGTGACAGGTCCTCTTTATGGGAAAAAAAAAAAGACCCCCCACCCCTCCTTTAGATTTCAATGTATTCAGATCCCTGAAAACGGCGATTCTGAATACCGGATATTTTTTTAAAACCGGCGCCATTGGCAGCCGAGTAAACGGGAAGTGACGTCATGACGTCGCTTCCGTGTTTACGATGAGGAGACTGGAACAAAGCCGATTACGGCTTCGTTCCAGTTCCTCCGCAGCAGCCGGAGGCATTGGACACGGAATCGGTGCTCCAGATCGAGCGGGAGCACCGGTAACAGCGGCGGGAGGCGGCGGGAGGGGGGGGGGGGGGAGACGTCCCCTCCCGCTCCTCCGGCATAACAGCCGAGCGGCTTTTAGCCGCATCGGTTGTTATACCTGGATAGCCAATCGCCTGCTGCAAAAAACGGTACCGGGATGATGCCTGCAGGTGCGGGCATCATCCCGGTATACTCCCCCGGAAGCCGAGTACGCATATCTGCGTAAGCTCGGCGGGAAAGGGTTAATAAACAAAATATGAATAATCAATAATTAACAAATCAATAACATAAAACAAACCAGACCAGACAGTTTATTAAATAAAAAGAGCCACAAGGTCCTAATAGGCATAAAAACCAGGACCTGCTTGTCACTTCACAGGCCTCCAGCCAGGAAACCACCAACTGGGAGACAACTAGCAGGTACGCATCCACCAACTAGGAGACAACTAGCAGGTACGCATCCACCAACTGGGAGACAACTAGCAGGTACGCATCCACCAACTGGGAGACAACTAGCAGGTACGCATCCACCAACTAGGAGACAACTAGCAGGTACGCATCCACCAACTAGGAGACAACTAGCAGGTACGCATCCACCAACTGGAAGACAACTAGCAGGTACGCATCCACCAACTAGGAGACAACTAGCAGGTACGCATCCACCAACTAGGAGACAACTAGCAGGTACGCATCCACCAACTAGGAGACAACTAGCAGGTACGCATCCACCAACTGGAAGACAACTAGCAGGTACGCATCCACCAACTAGGAGACAACTAGCAGGTACGCATCCACCAACTGGAAGACAACTAGCAGGTACGCATCCACCAACTAGGAGACAACTAGCAGGTACGCATCCACCAACTGGAAGACAACTAGCAGGTACGCATCCACCAACTAGGAGACAACTAGCAGGTACGCATCCACCAACTGGAAGACAACTAGCAGGTACGCATCCACCAACTAGGAGACAACTAGCAGGTACGCATCCACCAACTAGGAGACAACTAGCAGGTACGCATCCACCAACTGGAAGACAACTAGCAGGTACGCATCCACCAACTAGGAGACAACTAGCAGGTACGCATCCACCAACTGGAAGACAACTAGCAGGTACGCATCCACCAACTAGGAGACAACTAGCAGGTACGCATCCACCAACTAGGAGACAACTAGCAGGTACGCATCCACCAACTGGAAGACAACTAGCAGGTACGCATCCACCAACTAGGAGACAACTAGCAGGTACGCATCCACCAACTAGGAGACAACTAGCAGGTACGCATCCACCAACTAGGAGACAACTAGCAGGTACGCATCCACCAACTAGGAGACAACTAGCAGGTACGCATCCACCAACTGGGAGCCGTACCTCAGTCAGGTCCCTACACCATTACTTTTGTGCCCATATGAACCTAAAAAGGACCTTGCACCCCGCCAATCGCCACATCTGGCTAAACCAACCACCATTTCCCTAACCAGCAGAAAACCCACCACATGCAGGGCGGGAGGGTGGGAAGTTGCTCCACTCTGCTGCTCTGACTGCAGACCTTCCCCTTCCGGTCTACTGACCAATTCCCCCCTTGCTCCACCCAGCTCAAACCATGCCCCATACAGCCGGCTACTAACCTATCCTGCAGCTTCCCTCTGATGCTCATGACCCTCTCCCCAGCCCCTCTAACCCCTGTGATACCGGCCCTGCGTCTATTTCTTTTACTCCGGGCCTCTCCTTTAATCTGTAAAAAAAAAAAAAACAGGAAGCTGAGAGGGGAATATTGAACTGACCTCCCTCTGTAATAGTGAGCTGGCAAACTGATACCCGCCACAAATCATCCAATTCCCTGTTTTAATTAAGCGTCAATCCATCCAGAAATGATTTCCCGGGTTTATGTAGTGCCCATTATGAAGGGTTCCCACCATCCCTGTGCTGAGTTCCCGGGTCTGTACGCCCGCTGTGCCCATTATGAGGGGTTCCCACCATCCCTGTGCTGAGTTCCCGGGCCTATACACCCGCTGTGCCCATTATGAGGGGTTCCCACCATCCCTGTGCTGAGTTCCCGGGTCTGTACACCCACTGTGCCCATTATGAGGGGTTAATTTTGTTTATTGAAAATCTTACAAACAACAACTTATATACAATAAAACCATAATAAATAAATAAAACATATTTACAAAATAATTGAATATGACTATACAAAACAAGAACATAATAAATGGTGCAAACCAAAAAGCATACAACATAATCCCTACGGGAGAGCCAGACTAAGGAACATCACCATCACCATGCATGGAACCTTCTATAGAAACGGAGTGGGAACTGCCATTAGGGTAGTCGGGGCAGACGTTTCTTAGCCTGACTACTCCCTCTGCCGGGAGAACCAGCACGCTTCGTTGCACCCTGACACTCATCATCCATGGAGGACGCTGAACTGAACGAGTCCCAATCATCATCATCATCATCTGACAGGACCCCAAACTTATTTTCTACATGCAAAACCTCAGGACTTAAGGTAACTGCACCTCTTTTCTTCCCCTTCCTTTTGCCCCTCTTCCTTTTATCCTCCAACCACTCCATATCATCCTTGGACAAATCAGAGTCAACAACCTCCCCACACCTATCCTCCCCCCCACTCTCCCTTCCCTTATCTACCACCAGGCCAGCCTCTTCACCATCCACCCCACTCCTCTGCACCCCATGACCCTTAACAGAGACCCTGCAGCGTCGGGGGAGGGGGACTGGCACCGCACTTAATGCACCAGCCTCAGCACCTCTTGCTGCCTCTGCAATTTTAGAAGACACAGAAGGATAAGACACAGAAGGATTGGACACATTCTTGGCAACTGAAACCTTACCCACAGACTGGGGAGACACAGACACATTGGGTATGGGCACAGACTGGGGAGACACATTGGGTATTGGCACAGACTGGGGAGACGCAGACACATTGGGTATTGGCACAGACTGGGGAGACACAGACACATTGGGTATGGGCACAGACTGGGGAGACACAGACACATTGGGTATTGGCACAGACTCAGATGGGATCACAGGCCCTCCAGCTGATGAGCTCTGAGCATCCTCCATGTCCAGACGGAAAAACTCTCTCATGAGCTCCGGCTTGTTGTGCATTGCCTCAGGACACTGACTGTAAGGATGCCCCACTGCATTGCACAGATTACACCTGATAATATTACAGTCCTTTGCCAAATGCCCTATACCCTGACACAGAGAGCACTTCATCACTGGACAGGAGGATGCAAGATGCCCTTTATCTCCACATTTATTGCAGAGCTTTGGCTGGCCCGGGTAGAAGATGGTCAGCCTGTCCCTCCCCAGGAAAGCTGAGGATGGCAGATGCTGCACAACATTATCAATGACTTTTAATTTCAGCTGCACAGACCATCCCCCTGTCCATATTCCCCGATCGTCCAAAATCTTTCTTAGGGGGCTCAGGACGTCCCCATACCTCCTCAACCATACAGTCAGATCCCCTTGTGGTATGGATTCATTGCGCACAAGTATTGTCACCATTTTAATGAGGGGCTGGCGGGATATAAGTTTGGGGATGAGCCCTTTCCAGTCCGGCAGGCCCCTACACACGTGTTCAAACTTCTCCCAAAATATGTCCAGAGACTCGGGACGGATAAAGGACAAATCATATTCATAGGAACCTGCTGGACTGATCAGGGCGAAGATATCTGCAGGCCTAAACCCCATCTGCAGGATTTTATCCACCACTGTCCTCCTATGTGGGGGGTTTCCATCACCTTCCCATTTCAATTGTACAACATTCCTCCTTTTAAACAGGGAGGAAGATAGAACATCCCCATGCTCCTTCCCTGCTTGCTCCCCCTTCCCAGAACTTGTGGCAGCAACACCAGCATAAGTTTTTCTTCCAGCTTTTGCAGTCTTGTCCTCAGATACATTCAAACCTGCTGGCCGAGAGTCTGAATCAGCTGGGATAGCAGTCTTCTGATTAGCAGGACCCACCCCCTCCCCCGAACACTCAGCTTCAATCCTGGGAGCCATCACAGTCTTGGCTGCTGCAGACTCCTGGAGAGTTGTAGTACTACTGCTCCCAGCATCTCCTCCACCATACACAGGAACAGCCGCTGTGCCTGGTCCAGGCAAAGTCTCTGTATTGTCCATGGACCTCTCTGCAGACTGAAGCTGACAGTTATTTATTGCTTGCAGTACATTGTCTATGGGTCTGGGCTGACTGTCTGTAGCACTACAACCCTCAGCAGGCCCATTGTTATTAAAGATCCCACCATCCTGCACACACATTGTACCTGCACCTGCTCTCTCCACAGGTCTTTCTTCCACAGGACTAGGAATGGTGTCCATCTTCTCCTCACCTTCCTGGGGAGCTGAATCTGGACTGGCCTCTAGTTTATTGATCACATCCAACATGTCAGAACCTTCATCCTCCGGCTCAGATGTTCCATATTGCTGGGGAGGGAAGGGGACAGAGGCCTCCGCCATTGAGGGCTCAGCAGGTGTC
This sequence comes from Lithobates pipiens, assembly GCF_037356315.1. NCBI lineage: Eukaryota > Metazoa > Chordata > Amphibia > Anura > Ranidae > Lithobates > Lithobates pipiens. Next base: position 7,682,294 of record NW_027507861.1, on the reverse strand, counting down.
TGAGGTGTTGAAACACTGGGCTCATCCTCCGGGCCCACTTTCTCACTCTCTGCTGACTCCGACTTTACTTGCATCTCCTCACAGGTTGGATCACCTTCCATGCAGGACGCGGCTCTTCTCCTCATGCGATTAAATCGCTCCTCATTCTTATATTTCTCTTTAAAAATGCCACCGTTCTCCTTCAGAGAGCTCACCAGCTCTTTCTGCCTCTTAACAGCTTGCTCCAAGTCCTTCAACTCAGGCCTCAGAGCTGACCTCCTCTTGCTGTACAATTTGGCACAAACTTGCTTTTTCTTCCGAAATTCAGTCATCAACATCAACAATCTCTCCTCTTCTTCCTCAATCTGCTTCAGCTTCCCAACAATCCTCTGTCTAACGGCAGGCAGGGACTCCTCACTCCTTTGGCAAGGCCCAGAATCTTCCACAGGCCTAGCCAGGGGACCCCCGCCGGGGTCCTCCCCAGGATCCAGCATCCCTCCTGGGGCAGAGGAGTAACTCTAGCCCCTGGTCTCTGGAAGCACAGGAGCAAAGGAACTAGCAACCTCTCACCTCACTGTCAAGGAGAGGAATGGCAGTTTCCCACCATCCCTGTACTGAGTTCCTGGGTCTGTACACCCGCTGTGCACATTATGAGAGGTTCCCACCATCCCTGTTCTGAGTTCCCGGGTCTGTACACCCGCTGTGCCCATTATGAGGGGTTTCCACCATCCCTGTGCTGAGTTCCCGGGTCTGTACACCCGCTGTGCCCATTATGAGGGGTTTCCACCATCCCTGTGCTGAGTTCCCGGGTCTGTACACCCTCTGTGCCCATTATGAGGGGTTCCCACCATTCCTGTGCTGAGTTCCCGGGTCTGTACACCCACTGTGCCCATTATGAGGGGTTCCCACCATTCCTGTGCTGAGTTCCCGGGTCTGTACACCCTCTGTGCCCATTATGAGGGGTTCCCACCATCCCTGTGCTGAGTTCCCGGGTCTTTACACCCACTGTGCCAATTATGAGGGGTTCCCACCATTCCTGTGCTGAGTTCCCGGGTCTGTACACCCGCTGTGCCCATTATGGGGGGTTCCCACCATCCCTGTGCTGAGTTCCCGGGTCTGTACACCCGCTGTGCCCATTATGAGGGGTTCCCACCATCCCTGTGCTGAGTTCCTGGGTCTGTACACCTGCTGTGCCCATTATGAGGGGTTCCCACCATCCCTGTGCTGAGTTCCCGGGTCTGTACACCCGCTGTGCCCATTATGAGGGGTTCCCACCATCCCTGTTCTGAGTTCCCGGGTCTGTACACCCGCTGTGCCCATTATGAGGGGTTCCCACCATCCCTGTTCTGAGTTCCCGGGTCTGTACACCCGCTGTGCCCATTATGAGGGGTTCCCACCATCCCTGTTCTGAGTTCCCGGGTCTGTACACCTCAATCTGTTTTATGGTGCTGGAGGATCTGAGTTTTTCCAGGTCACCATCTGTCACCTGGTCTAATGAGCTGTGTAGAGGTAATTCTATTAGTAATTAGAGGGATGTGACTAATTTATCCGGTCAGTGTACGGATGGACCGGAAGACTGGAGAGGAGGATGAATCAACACTTATTATACTGTTTACAAAGCTTAGCTGTTCCTGGAGATTGTACACAGTACAGAGTGGCTCTCCATAGACCTCTCCCACCATTTATCCAGTGATTAGAGGAGCACTCGTGTATTTAAAAAAGGCCTCTCCCTCCATCTTCCATTTAATAAGATGATCACTCAAGCACTCGTAGACTTCCTATCTCCTGAGCAATTAGAAGAGAACCTACCTACTGACAAACGCCTCTCATGCCATCTCCCTAGTATTTACTGTAGATGAGTACTTACCAACTCGCAGACCTCTCCCTCCATGTTCCAAGTGGTCAGACGAATATTCACCCACTTAATGGCCCCTAACATTGTGTCCTGAATGACCAGCCGAGCTCATAGATCTCTCAATCCATCTACCAAATTATGAGATGAGCAATCACCCATTTAAAGTACTTTGAATTCCATCACCCGAGCACTTTCCTAATCAAAGACCTCTCACTCCATCACCTTTGAGCATTCACCCACTCATAGACCTCTCAATTCATCTCTCAGATGGTAGGATGGACACTCATCCACTTCTCAACCCATCTCTCACATGATCAGATGAGCACTGACCCATTCATAGACCCCCCCCCCCCCCTCCTCACTCCCACACTCCTCCACTTCATGATCAAATGTGCCCTCACCAAGTCAAAGGACTCTCACTCCATCACCTTTGTGATCAAATGAGCATTCACCCACTCATAGACCTCTCAATTCATCTCTCTGGTGATGAGCACCACCTAATAGATCTCTCTGTAGACCATCTAGTGAGCAATCTCCACACAAGATTAGATGAGCATTCACTCACCTCACTGTCCATCTCCCAAGGGATCAGATGATCAGTTACCCACTCATACACCTCTCCATAGACCACCTCTCGAGTGATCAGATGAGCACTGACCCACTCATAGACCTCTCCAATAGACTAACCACTAAGCAATCTCCACAATGTACCACAAGATCAGATGAGCACTCACCCACTCGTAGACCTCTCCATAAACCATCTACTAAGCAATCTCCACAATGTACTACAAGAGCAGATGAGCACTCACCCACTTATAGACTTCTCTATAGACCACTTCTTGAGGGATCAGATGTACTCTCACCCTCTCATAGACCTCTTCTTGAATGATGAGAAGAGCGCACACCCACTCAGACCATTTCTCGAGTGATCACATGAGCACACACCCACTCATAGTCCTTTCCATAGACCACTTCTCGAGTGATCAGATGAACTCTCACCCACTCATAGACTTCTTCATAATCCACTTCTCGAGAGAGAGCAGAGTGAAACTTAACCACTCATAAACCTCTCCATAGACTACTTCTCGAGTGATCAGATGAAAACTCAACCACTCATAGACCTCTCCATAAACCACTTCTCGAGTGATCAGATGAGCACTCACCCACCCATAGACCATTTATGAAGTGATCAAATGAGCACTCATCCATTCATAGACCTCTCCACTGACCACTTCTCAGGTGATCAGATGAACACTCAACCACTCATAGACCTCTCCATAGGTGACTTCTTAAGGGATCAGATGAACACTCACCAACTCATAGATCTCTCAATTCATCTCTCTGGTGATGAGCACCCCCTTAGACCATCTACTAAGCAATCTCCACAATGTACCACCAGCTCAGATGAGCACTCACCGACTCATAGACCTCTCTATAGACCAATTTATTAAGTGATCAGATGAACACCTACTCACTCATAGACCTCTCAATAGACCACTTCTCGAATGATCAAATGAGCAACCACCCACTCATAGAACTCTCCATAGGCCACTACTCGAGTGATCAGATGAACACTCAACCACTCTTAGACATCTCCAAAGACCACCTCTTGAGTGATCAGAAAAGCACTTACCCCCTCATAGACCTCTCCATAGACCATCTACAGACCAATCTCCAAAATGCATCAGAAGTTTAGATGAGCTTTCACTCACAGATCTCTCAGTCCATCTTCCAAGGGATCATATGAAAACTTACCCACTCACAGACTTCTCAGTCCATCTCCCAAGAGATCAGATGACCACTTACCCACTCACAAACCTCTCGGTCCATCTCCCAAGGGATCAGATGACCACTTACCCAATCACAAACCTCTCGGTCCACCTCCCAAGTGATCAGATTACCACTTATCCACTCAAAGGCCTCTTAGTCCATCTCCCAAGGGTTTAGATTACCAGTTACCAACTCATAGACCTCTCAGTCCATCTCCTAAGGGTTTAGATTACCAGTTACCCACTCATAGACCCCCCAGTCCATCTCCCAGGGGATCAGATGACCATTTATCCACTCACAGACCTCTCAGTCCATCTCGCAAGGGATCAGATGACCACTGACCCACTTATACACTTCTCACTCCATCTCCTGAGTGATCAGTCGAGCAATGACCCACTCGTAGACTTCCAAAACATAAAGTAGGTTGTAAATGCTTTTGTCACCGTCACCAGAAGAAATTCCTTTCCTCTGGAGGTTTGGCCTCAATCTACAACATATGCCCCCAAAATACTCAGAGAATAAAAAGACAAACAGATTTTTGCACCGTAAATTGATTTTATTGGCTAAATACAAAAAAGGGAAAACAGAAACAGATCTAGCAGTATGTGAATATCAATACACGGAACATTTATTCTTAATAGCAATACCATTTCTTTTTCAGTTTAGGGTTGAGTGGAAAAAAAAAAACACAGTTTCTCTGATGGTTTAATTTCTGTCTACAACCCCCCAGCAATAAAACCATTGTCAGAAGTTCCAACCCTTCCTCATTCGACTTTGTCTTTGTTGGGAAGATTGTTGTATGGGTGAAAATGAGAGCCTTACCCTCCCCAGTTCTATCCAAAATTATATTTTTGGCTTGGTTTAGGCTTTAAAACAAATCAGGAGACTGTTTAAGGAAACATTTGACCACCCTCTCTCGAATTTGCCTGGTTCTTATACCATACACCAAAGGGTTCAGCATGGGGGTGATGAGAAGGTAAGAGTTGTCCAGCAGGATGTGTGCATGATGAGGGACGTTCTTCCCAAATCTGTGCACTAAGGACAAGCAAAGGATTGGTGTGAAAAATGCCAGGATAGCACAGACATGAGAGCTGCACGTCCCGAAGGCTTTTAAGTGAGCCTAAGGCGGCGTACACACGAGCGGACTGTCCGCTGAAACACTGTTCAGTGGACAAAGTTGGGCGAACAGTCCGCCCGTGTGTACGCGGCCTTAATGCTTAACTTCAGAAGGGCTCGAAGGATCATCACATAAGAGAAAACAATGAACACGGAATCCATACCCAACACAAGGAAGCCAACGATCATGCCAAGATGATTGTTGAACAAGACGTCACCACAAGCCAGCTTTACCACCGCCATGTGTTCGCAGTACGAGTGGAAGATAACATTACTGGCATACAAGTGGAGTCTCTGAGCCAGAGAAGGCAAGGGAAGCATATAGACCACCCCACGTATAACCGATAATACTCCACTTATAATAATAACACTTGGGGTCACTGTGACAGAATACAGTAGAGGGTTGCATATGGCTACATATCGATCATAAGCCATGGCTACAAAGATTCCTGACTCAATGGTAGAGAACAAATGTAAAAAGAACATCTGAAGAAAACACATATGATAGTCAATCTCATTCTGCTGGAACCAGAAGATGCAGAGAAGCTTGGGCACCGTGGAATCGGCCAATATTATGTCAACGAAAGCAAGAATGGTGAAATAGATGTACATGGGCTGGTGGAGACTGACATCAGAGAAGATGATGAGCAGGACGATGTAGTTTCCAATGATGGCAAAGAGGAACATTGAGAAGACGGGAACAGAGATCCAACCATGGAGGTATTCCAGACCGGGGATACCCAACAGGACGAATGAAGGTGGGAAGAAGCAGCTTTCATTGACTGTTGCCATTGTAGACTTCAAACATTATTTCCTGGAAAGATAGGAAAGTAATGAGGTCCAAAGAATCGGACCAGAAGAAATGACGTCAAAGATTACGACATAAGCTGAACTTGCTAGCACAATGCAAGTTTTAAGATGACTCCAGGCTAAAAAGACATGTTCATGGCTATTGACCTGGGTCCGCTTTTTTGGGCATATGGTTGTACATAAAGTTTTTGGTAAACTGCAGGAAATATGGTACAGTTCTGACAATGCTCTGCCGGGATACAAGCTAGCCATTGTCTACAATTCTGTTTTGTCCAGCCATGACCCTCAACTGTCTAGTAAGATATCCAAATTAACCCTAGCACTCCACTTCTAAAAAATAAAAGATAAAAAATTTGGATAGGGAAAGAAAAGGAATGGCTTGACCCATTATTGCTGCACGTGTCCCACCTGGGAGATTCACTATCTTTTTTGTTCTGGTGGTCGCTGTCACCTAGACAGAAAAGGACGGGAAATCTAAACCACCAACACAGAAGGTGAAGGGAACTCTTCCAATGTGTAAACCCAACAATAAAGGGTGTAGGCAGGTGCAGTATACTTTCTCCAAGGCAAGTGGTGCTTGCTGGAGAAGAAGTGGAGAAGTTAGGAGGAACAAGGTCCCTCTATGGGTTTCCTGGGCCACTGGGGAAGCTATCCTTTTGGATGCTGCTGCTCCACATGACTCAAGAAGCCATCTTGGGTCAGGCAGAGCCTTTTTTTAAGGCTTTGGTTACCCAGTTATGGGGCTCTTTGTTGAGTGGACAGAGTAGGGACATTTACCCCATCTGTGAGGGACAGTGTTAGCGCTAGGGAAAGGTTCCTGATAAGGAGAGTAAGCACAAGGCCTCGTCTCTTCTGGACATTCTCCTGATTGGGACCAGTTGGCTAGGCCATATTTGGTCCCCTCTCTACAGAAGCTGTCATTCCAACTGGAATCTACTCCTGTCACACTACTGAACTGTGAGTGTGCCCAGCTGGGTGGCCTTCCCACTGGGTTTGTTGTGAACTGTTGCTGAATCTCTTCAGTACAATTTTATTGCCCCACACTGTGTGAGTTAGCGTCTCCGCAGCATGCTTTACCTCACCTACAAGAGTAATTAAGAAATGGTGTTGCGCTCCAGCTAAATAAATCTAATTAAACTAAAATAAACTAACATGTACTCAAGTACCAACCAAACAAAAATAAAATAAAGTAAAATGTGGAACTGTATATTTAAATAAGCTCAGACAATGTGCATAAATTCCAAAGTGCAATACCACAGATCAGATTGTGCACTTAACATAAAAAACTTGACATAGAAAACTTGGTAAAAAAAACTTGGTATAAAAGATCTTCTATTGATGATAGTGAGATAGTGTTGAGTGCACACATATATAAATGATATGGTACGGAAAAAAAAAAAAAAATGTGTCGTTATACAAGTGTAATACAAATCAAAAATTGCACAAAATGCTAATAGTCCATGTGCAGTGTACCATGTGTATGAACAAAATACTAATAGTCCATAAACAGTGAAATGTGTTTTTGAACAAAAGCTCCAAAAAAATATATAAGGTGAACTACAGTTATACAGAGAGCATGTCCATTTGGTGGTAAAATATGTCCATTTAGTGATAAACAAAGCAGTATCCTGCGTGCTCCAAAAACAAGAAGTGAATCCCACCAGTGCTCCTATGCGTATTGTATCCTCACACTAGGTGCAGTAATTACCTTACCTTACTGCTGTAAGGTAAACAGCATTTCCAAAGTAACGCTTGTTGTCCAGTAATGCAGGTACAATAGGTGATGTGATCCTAGACTCTCATTCACCGTGGGCACGTTGTAGCATGCAGGAAAAACAAGGGGAACACTCCAATGGTGAAGTACGTCTTCACAATTTATTGGGTATAAAACAAAGATATAGGTACTCACATTTAAAACAATAATAAAAAGCACAGCTAAACGAACGCGTGTCACGCTCGTGCTTCCGGACGTCACTTCCGGTGTCCTTACTGGCCAATTGTGTTCCTACGCGTATCGTCAAATGACTTCATCAGGGACCTACAAGAGTATTTCCATTTCAGAGGGATCTCTTCCTCCTTCCCGTTATGTCTACAGCCGCGTACACACGTAGCCGTCTGTCCGACGTACTTAACTGGCGGACATTCCCCCAGACTGTCCGTCGGACTTTCCGAACGGGCTACTTGCCCACACACGGCACTTTTTGAGCGGACTAATACGGCGTACTAAGTCCGCCGTACTATCCGCCCTACTTTTGAAATGAACGGACTCGCCCACACACGCAGAGGAAAGTCCGCTCATTTCGAGCGCGTCTCCAGGTAGGCGGGGCCCGCGAAGGAGACGTCGCCGGCCCCGCCGCCTGGTATGGACTTAAAGGGGAACCCCAACGCAGAAAAAAAACGGCGTGGGGGTCCCCCCCAAGTCCACAACAGACGCTTGTCCGAGCACGCTACCCGGCCGGCCAGGAAAGGAGGGGCGAGCGAGCGCCCCCCCCCCCCCCCCCCCGAGCCATACCAGGCCCCCCACCCTATGTGAATGAGTATGGGGTACAATGTACCCCTACCCATTCACCTGTAAAATAAAAGTACAAAAAAAACACAACACACAAGATAAAATACTTTATTGCACAGCTCCGGGGGTCTTCCATCTTCGGGGGTCTTCTCGCCGGACTCCTCCGCTATATTCTTGTAGCTCTTTTGCTAGCGGAGGAGCCCGGCTTTCTTCCTCGCCGCCGGCCTCTTCTTCCGACTTCGGGGGTCTTGTCCCCCTCTTCGGTTCTTCTGCCGGGCCACCGCGCCTTCTTATAGCTCTTTTACAGGCGGTGGCCCGGTCTTCTGTCGCCGCCGCCGCCTTCCGTTCTTCTGTTCTTCTCTTCTTCTTTTTCTTCAGATGTTGCCTCGCCGAGTCCTCCGCTCACAATGACAGGGAACGGGCACGCGGCGACTTATATAGGGACAAGGGGCGGGGTCTTCGGTGGATGTCACATGGGTTCATGTCACATGGTGACCCCGCCCCCTTACGATGTCACAGTCCTCATGTGACATGAACCCATGTGACATGAACCCATGTGACATCCACCGAAGACCCCGCCCCTTGTCCCTATATAAGTCGCCGCGTGCCCGTTCTCCGTCATTGTGAGCGGAGGACTCGGCGAGGCAACATATGAAGAAGAAGAAGAAGAGAAGAACAGAACAGAACGGAAGGCGGCGGCGGCGACAGAAGACCGGGCCACCACCTGTAAAAGAGCTAGAAGAAGGCGCGGTGGCCCGGCATAAGAACCGAAGAGGGGGACAAGACCCCCGAAGTCGGGAGAAGAGGCCGGTGGTGAGGAAGAAAGCCGGGCTCCTCCGCTAGCAAAAGAGCTACAAGAAGATAGCGGAGGAGTCCGGCGAGAAGACCCCCGGAGCTGTGCAATAAAGTATTTTATCTCGTGTGTTGTGTTTTTTTTGTACTTTTATTTTACAGGTGAATGGGTAGGGGTACATTGTACCCCATACTCATTCACATAAGGTGGGGGGGCCGGTATCCGGGAGCCCCCTTATTAAAGGGGGCTCCCGGATTCCGATAAGCCCCCCGCCCGCAGACCCCGACAACCAACGGCCAGGGTTGTCGGGAAGAGGCCCTTGTCCTCATCAACATGGGGACAAGGTGCTTTGGGGTGGGGGGCCGCGCGCCCCCCCTTCTCCAAGGCACCCCCCATGTTGAGGGCACGCGGCCTGGTACGGCTCAGGAGGGGGGGCGCGTTCGCTCGCCCCTCCTTTCCTGGCCGGCCGGGTAGCGTGCTCGGACAAGGGTCTGTTGTGGACTTTGGGGGAACCCCCACGCCGATTTTTTTCTGCGTTGGGGTTCCCCTTAAAGTCCATACCAGGTGGCGAGGCCGGCGGCGTCTCCTTCGCGTACCCCGCCTACCCGGAGACCCGCTCGAAATGAGCGTACTTTTCTCCGGGCGGGAAAAGTCCGCTCATTTCAAAAGTACGGCGGACTGGCATACACACGGCCGGATTGTCCGCCGAAATGCGAGTCCCGCGGGAAGATTGGAGTGTAACACGGCATTCTAAGTCCGCCGTACTTTCGGGTCAAAAAAGTCCGCCGGAGGCTACACACGGGGGGATTGTCCGGCGGACTTGAGTTTGCCGGACTTTTCCGCACGCTTGTTTGATCGTGTGTACGCGGCATACAGGACAGAGAGTGAAGGGAATGGTCCCCAATAAGACAGGAAACTGACATTGGGTTTTAACCCTTTCTGTAATCTAACCAGACCCAGGGGAATTCATTGATTAGGTAACCCTCCTGTCTACCAATGTTCATTAATGGATGGTGCAGTATACAAGGGGCTAAAACAAGCTGCTGGAGCTATAAGCTTACTTACCATTGATTGAAAAAAAAAAAAATAATACAATCAACTGACCTTTATTTTTTATTTATTTTTTAGGTGTAGGATTCAAGGATCAACCTAGCTTTGATGGTTAATGTAAAAATCGAATTAGTTAAAAAAATATAAAAATGTATTTTTTGAATTTTTTTTACAAATAAAGGTTCAATAATAACCTACATTAAAAAGATATAAAAATACCCTTTGTGATGTTTTGTAGCAGTGCTGTAATATAAAGTGCATGCATTAGGTTTCCAAGTAGGTGTTGAGAACCTTCCATGGGTGTCCAGGACTTGTGAAGAAGGATTTAGCGGCACAAATACGTGGACCATCATCCTTCTTCCATATCATACCAGAACTGACACCACTGACAAAGTGGAACTGTATATGAAAGGTGCTGGTTGATCCGGGGACTATATTAGCTGGGCTCAGCTGAGGACATCTCTGCTTCTTCTGACCTCACTTGACCACGTTCTTCTCCAGAATAAACACCCAAAGGGGACCTTCTCCAGAGTTAACACCCAGCTGAACAATAATTACTTCCATAGGACCCATGGTCATATACGGGATAAGGACAGATAGGACCGGCAAACCCAGGTAAATAATAATAAATTGGGCTGATTTTCAGTCATGGCACCAAATCCCCCAATTGTATTTTACTGCAGACATACCATTTATGAAAATAATTATTTTTAAAGATACCAATAATCAAAAATAATACTTTCAAAATGTACAGACTTTTGACTAAATAACATGCTTGGACTAAATTGTAACCGCATCACTATATCCCCATCAGGACATGGGGGTAGGGATGAGCCGAACACCCCCCGCTTCGGTTCGTACCAGAACTTTCGAACGGACCCAAAATTCGTACGAACGTTAGAACCCCATTGAAGTCTATGGGACTCGAACGTTCGAAATTAAAAGTGCTAATTTTAATGGCTAATATGCAAGATACTGTCCTAAAAAGGGTTTGGGGACCTGGCTCCTGCCTCAGGGGACATGGGTCAATGCCTAAAAAAGGTTTAAAAATGGTCGTTTTGGCGGGAGCACTGATTTTAATGATGATTAAAGTGAAAAAAAAAAGTGAAATATTCCTTTAAATATGGTGCCTGGGGGGTGTCTGTAGTATGCCTGTGAAGTGCCACGTGTTTCCCGTGTTTAGAACAGTCCCTGCACAAAATGACATTAAACGGAAATAACACCATTTAAAACTGCTTGCGGTTTTAATCTTATATCTGGTTCCTGCAATATGGTTGAAAATCATTCAGAAAAATGGCATGGGTATCCCTCCCTGCCCATTACCAGCCTATTTGGGTCTTGTACGCATATTAAGGGGAACCCCGTACCCATATTAAAAAAAGGAAATGTGTGTGGCCCCCAGGCCCTATATACTCAGAACAGCAGTATACAGGCGGTGCAAACAAGACAGGGACTGTGTAGGTTTGTTGTGTTAAGTTGAATCTGTTTGTAATTTTCAACTGGTACATTTTTAAAGTGTAGCTCCAGTCAAAAAATCTATTTTTAAGCTTTTTGGAAAACATAGGGAAGGGTTATCACCCCTGTATAATTTGTTTTGTCGTCCATCTTTTTTCATCTCACTTCCTGTTGTCTCCTTGCGTTTGCAAGTAGGAGATGTTTGTAAGTTGGATGTTTGAAAGTAGGGGCCTGCCCTATATGCTCTGCAGAAATGGCGGAACAAGGTGTTGGTTTTGCCACAACATTGTAAGCCCTCAAAGTGACTCTTGGTGGGCGCTGCAGCGCCCTGCTGTGAACGATTATATCAAGAATTGTAATTACATGCCATTGTTGAACAGTGGTAGAAAAATTGGGCCTTTGGTGGTTGTGGTGCTGGTGCCACAACACTATAAGTCCTCACAGTTACTCTCGGTGGGCACAGGAACGGGTCCTGCTGTGAAATATTATATCAAGAATTGTAATTACATGTCCCTGTTAAACAGGGGCAGAAAAATTGGGCCTTAGGCACTGGTGCTGGTGCCACGACACTGCAACCTCTCCCATATACTCTAGTTGTGGTGCAGGAATGAGCCCTGCTGCAAAGCATTGCATCAAAAATTGTAATTAAACGCCCCTGTTAAACAAGGACTGAAAAATTGGGCCTTAGGCACTGGTGCTGGTGCCACGACACTGCAACCTCTCCCATATTCTCTAGTTGGGGTGCAGGAATGAGCCCTGCTGCAAAGCATTGCATCAAAAATTGTAATTAAACGCCCCTGTTAAACAAGGACTGAAAAATTGGGCCTTAGGCACTGGTGCTGGTGCCACGACACTGCAACCTCTCCCATATTCTCTAGTTGGGGTGCAGGAATGAGCCCTGCTGCAAAGCATTGCATCAAAAATTGTAATTAAACGCCCCTGTTAAACAGGGGCAGAAAAATTCGGCTGCTGGCACTGGTGCTGGTGCCACGACACTGCAACCTCTCCCATATACTCTAGTTGTGGTGCAGGAATGAGCCCTGCTGCAAAGCATTGCATCAAAAATTGTAATTAAATGCCCCTGTTAAACAGGGGCTGAAAAATTGGGCTGATGGCATCACCCAGAACCGAAAATGTTCTTCCAACATATCAGCGGAGGAGGAAGAGGATAGACAATCAACATAACAGGACAGTCACTCACCTTTAGCATAGGCAGTCTTGAAGGGATGTGATATTTCAAAAAAAATTATTCGGTTACATCAGCTTCAGGTGCTTGGTAGCTGTGGGTGATCCAAGACTGATTCATCTTGATGAAGGTCAGTCGATCAACTGAGTCGGTGGACAGGCGCACCCTGTGATCGGTAACAAAGCCTCCAGCAGCACTGAAGGTGCGTTCCGAAAGAACGCTGGATGCAGGACAGGCCAGTAGCTCAATTGCATACTGTGCAAGCTCTGGCCAGTGATCCATCCTCAAGACCCAGTAAGCCAGAGGATTTTCGGTGGGAAAGGTGTCCAAGTCTGACCTTGCCCCTAGGTATTCCTGCACCATGTAAATCAGACGCTGGCAATGGTTGCTGGAACCGATCATACCTTGGGGCTGCGGACTAAAAAATTGTCTGAAAGCATCAGTCAGACGGCCACCTTCTCCACCGCTCCTTCTGACCGATGCCTCAGCAACACATTGTCCAGGACCAGGAGTTTGTAACCTCCCAGTCTCTGGGAACGCGTTGCACAGACCTTTCTGCAAGGCCTCCCGGAGATGTCCTTCCACAGGCTTTTCAGGATCAGGGAGGCCATGCAGCGTAGGTTAGCTGAGGCATTCGGTCCGGAGTCCTCTGGGTCACTAAGGACAACATGATCCGCAGCTACCTCCTCCCAGCCACATACAAGTCCACGGGTTTCTTGGGACTGTAAATCATCCCTACAAGACTGCTGCTGCTGCTGAGGCTGAGTGCCAGCCTCCACCTCCATGCTGACACAATCCTCCTCCTCCTCCTCATCCTCTTCCTGTGTGATGGGTGGCACAGCAGGAACACTGTCTGGATAAAGGGGGCCTTGAGAGGCAAGGAAGTCCTCCTCTTCCGGCCTCTGTTCTGCCTCAAGTGCCCTGTCCATTATTCCATGCAGCGTATGCTCCAAAAGGTGGACAAGCACAGTGGTGTAGTTGTTAGCGCTTTCACCTAGCAGCAATAGGGTCGCTGGTTTAAATCCTGACCACGACACCATCTGCCTGGAGTTTGCATGTTCTCCCTGTGCCTGCGTGGGTTTCCACCGGGTACTCCGGTTTCCTCCCACACTCCAAAGACATGCTGGTAGGTTAATTAGACCTTGTCTAAAAAAAAAAAGGGCCTTAATGTGTATGTCAATGTTGTATGTGTTTGTAAGCATGTCAGGACCTTACGGGGTAAAGGACCACGCAAAAAGCCGCAGATGGACTCTGGTGGCAAGAAAGCACCCTGAGGCGATTCAGTTCGCATAGGTAGCGCTATACAAGTCACTCACTCACTCACAAGAGGTACTGTGTCACTGATGCATGCACTGTCACTGCTCACCATCCTTGTGGCCTCCTCAAACGGTGACAGGACAGTGCATGCATCCCTGATCATGCCCCACTGGCATGGTGTGAAAAAACGGAGCTCCCCTGACCCTCTCCTGGTGCCGTAGTCGCACAGGTACTCATTGATGGCCCTCTGCTGCATGCCCAAGAACCGCTGCACCACCAGGTTAAGGATGTGAGCCACACAGGGCACATGGGTCAGTTGTCCCGGGCGGAGAGGAGGTTGGTGCCATTGTCGCAAACCACCATTCCTGGCTTAAGCTGGCGTGGCGTCAACCACCTCTCGGCCTGCCCCTGCATAGCTGACAAAACATCTGCCCCAGTGTGGCTCCTGTCCCCCAAACAAACCAGCGCAAGCACGGCATGGCATTGTTTTGCCTGCGTACTTGCGTAGCCCCTGGAACCCCTACAGAGCACCGCTGGTTCTGAGGACAGAGCACTGGAAGAGGCCATGGAGGAAGAAGAAGAGGAGGGGGTGGAGGAGAGAGGTGTGTCACAACCAATAGTAGCATTTTGGAGGCGTGGTGGCGGAACAACCTCCAACACTACTGCACCTTGTCCTGCATCCTTCCCAGCAGCCGGAAGAGTGACCCAATGGGCCGTGAAAGACAGGTAACATCCCTGTCCATGCCTGCTGGACCATGAGTCAGCGGTAATATGCACCTTACCGCTGACCGCCCTGTCCAGCGAGGCAAGGACATTGCCTTCCACATGCCGGTAGAGAGCCGGAATCGCCTTCCGTGAGAAAAAGTGGCGCTTGGGGACCTGCCACTGAGGAACCGCACATTGTACAAACTCACGGAAGGGGGCCGAGTCTACCAACTGAAAAGGCCGCAGTTGAAGTGCTAGCAATTTAGCTAAGCTAGCATTCAACCGCTGGGCATGTGGATGGCTGGGAGTGAACTTCTTTTGATGGTCCAGCAGCTGGGGCAGGGACATTTGCCTGCTATAATCGGACGTGGGTGTACTGCTAGGAGAGTGCCCGGAAGCACTTGGCTGTGACACATCTAATTCTACACCTTCATTCCTCTCAGTGCAGGTTTCAGAGAGGACTGAAGGTCTAGTGGGGTTGGAGATGCCAGCTGATGAAGAGCAAGGAGAGGTCCGCTTTGTTCTTTGGTGTGGGTCTTTGAGGTACGCTTGCCAACGAGCTGCATGGCAGGTCAACATATGTCTGGTCAAGCATGTGGTGCCCAAGCGGCTGATGTTTTGGCCACGCGAGATACGCTTGAGACTAGGGATGAGCTTCGTGTTCGAGTCGAACATTCGTTCGACTCGAACATCGGCTGTTCGCCCGTTTGGCGAAGTCCGAACATTTTTGTCCGTTTGCGCCAAATTCGTGTGGCACTCACGGCCCACAATGCACTGCGATGGCGCAGTGCATTGCTGGCTCATGATTGGCCAAGCATGCACTGTGACCCCGCATGCTTGGCCAATCACAGTGCCAGCAGCGAGGAGAGCCATGATTGGCCACTCATAGCTCAGGCTGTCTAGTGCACGCCCCACACTATATAAGGCCGCCAGCGCGGCGGCCTTGTGTAGTGTGTTGGCGTCTGAAGCAGTTAGTGGGTGTTGTGTGTACCTTCAACACAGTACACACCGATCATTTTCGGCCGATTTTCGATCTTGCTGTTGTGTAGTGGTTGTTGTCTGCGTGCCCTGACCGCAGTATACACCGCTATATTCACCTCACCTATATAGCTAGTGATCTATCTTTTATAATAGAGCTTGCAGTCAGTAGTGTTAGGAGATAGTGCGTGCTGTCTACGTGCTCTGTACCCAGTACATACCGCTATATCCACCTACATAGCTGTTCTCTATTTGAGCCCACTTGCCATCTGCAGGAGTTAGTGGAAGTTGTGTGTGCCTCCAGCACAGCACAGTATACATCTGTATATACCCCTTTATCTCTGGTGTTCTATAATAAAGGCATCTGCAGGAGTTAGTGGGTGTTGTGTGCCTCTAGCACAATATACACTACCCAACTGCTTTTTTACCCAACTCCCTTCAGGCCATTACCATGTCTGGAAGGCCAGCAAGGAGAGGCAGACAGGCGCGAGCCGATAAAAGAGGGCAAGCAGGCTCTGTGTCTAGAGACAACAGTGCTGGTCGTGGACGTGGTGCATTGTCATCAGCACGTGGCCATGGGACACGCTTGTCCTTCTTTTCGGCAGCTGGACATGTTGAGCCGCAACATGCCAGTAGAGTGGATGACCAAGCCCTCTTCATCCTCCTCATCCTCTCTCACCCAGGCTCAGGGTAATAGCAAAGCAGCTGCCAATGCATCGTCTTCCCTCCTCTCAATGTCATCATCAGGGACTCCTTCCCTAGACCCACCACGTCCTCCTGAGGAGTCTCCTGAACTCTTTGAGCACAGTGTTGGGTACATGCTCCAGGAGGATGCCCAGTGTTTTGTAGCCTCTGATGATGACACTCAGCTAGAGGAAGGCAGTAGCGTGAGCGCAGAGAGAGGGGATGCGCAAGAAGGACAGCAATCTGGCAGTCATGTTCCACAAGCTGCAGCATACTGCCAGGTTTGCTACAGTGATGAAGAGGGAGGGGATGATGAGGGCACTGACTCCACGTGGGTGCCTGGAAGGAGGGAGGAGGAGGAGGAGGAGGAGGCACATGTCCAACGAGGCAGGATGCCCTCCGGGGGCCAGCTTAGGGGCAGCACACCAACTGAATCACACCGCAGAGCTCCGCCTGGCAGGGCGCTGCCTCTGCACGTTATTCTAAAAGTTCTTTGGTGTGGGCCTTTTTTGAGACGAGTGCATCAGATCGCACCACTGCTATTTGCAACATATGTCTCAAGCGTATCTCGCGTGGCCAAAACATCAGCCGCTTGGGCACCACATGCTTGACCAGACATATGTTGACCTGCCATGCAGCTCGTTGGCAAGCGTACCTCAAAGACCCACACCAAAGAACAAAGCGGACCTCTCCTTGCTCCTCATCAGCTGGCATCTCCAACCCCACTAGACCTTCAGTCCTCTCTGAAACCTGCTCTGAGAGGAATGAAGGTGTAGAATTAGGTGTGTCACAGCCAAGTGCTTCCGGGAACTCTGCTAGCGGTACACCCACGTCCGATTATAGCAGGCAAATGTCCCTGCCCCAGCTGCTGGACCGGCGAAAGAAGTTCACTCCCAGCCATCCACATGCCCAGCGGTTGAATGCTAGCTTGGCTAAATTGCTAGCACTTCAACTGCTGCCTTTTCAGTTGGTAGACTCGGCCCCCTTCCGTGAGTTTGTACAATGTGCGGTTCCTCAGTGGCAGGTCCCCAAACGCCACTTTTTCTCACGGAAGGCGATTCTGGCTCTCTACCGGCATGTGGAAGGCAATGTCCTTGCCTCGCTGGACAGGGCGGTCAGCGGTAAGGTGCATATTACCGCTGACTCATGGTCCAGCAGGCATGGACAGGGATGTTACCTGTCTTTCACGGCCCATTGGGTCACTCTTCTGGCAGCTGGGAAGGATGCAGGACAAGGTGCAGTAGTGTTGGAGGTTGTTCCGCCATCACGCCTCCAAAATGCTACTATTGGTTGTGACACACCTCTCTCCTCCACCCCCTCCTCTTCTTCTTCCTCCATGGCCTCTTCCAGTGCTCTGTCCTCAGAACCAGCGGTGCTCCCTAGGCGTTCCAGGGGCTACGCAAGTATGCCGGCAAAACAATGCCATGCCGTGCTTGCGCTGGTTTGTTTGGGGGACAGGAGCCACACTGGGGCGGATGTTTTGTCAGCTCTGCAGGGGCAGGCCGAGAGGTGGTTGACGCCACGCCAGCTTAAGCCAGGAATGGTGGTTTGCGACAATGGCACCAACCTCCTCTCCGCCCTCCGACAGGGACAACTGACCCATGTGCCCTGTGTAGCTCACGTCCTTAACCTGGTGGTGCAGCGGTTCTTGGGCAGGTACCCCGGCTTACAGGATGTCCTGAAGCAGGCCAGGAAAGTCTGTGTGCATTTCCGCCGATCATTTAATGCCTGTGCTCGGCTGGTTGAGCTCCAAAAGGAGTTGAACCTGCCCAAGAACCGCCTTATATGTGACATGCTCACCAGGTGGAACTCAACGTTGGCCATGCTGCAGCGGCTGCACACGCAGCAGAGGGCCATCAATGAGTACCTGTGCGACTATGGCACCAGGACAGGGTCAGGGGAGCTCGGTTTTTTCTCACCACGCCAGTGGGGCATGATCAGGGATGCATGCACTGTCCTGTCACTGTTTGAGGAGGCCACAAGGATGGTGAGCAGTGACAGTGCATGCATCAGTGACACTGTACCTCTTGTCCACCTCTTGGAGCATACGCTGCGTGGAATAATGGACAGGGCACTTGAGGCAGAACAGAGGCAGGAAGAGGAGGACTTCCTTGCCTCTCAAGGCCCCCTTTATCCAGACAGTGTTCCTGCTGTGCCACCCATCACACAGGAAGAGGATGAGGAGGAGGAGGATGATTGTGTCAGCATGGAGGTGGAGGCTGGCACTCAGCATCAGCAGCAGCAGCAGTCTTGTTGGGATGATTTACAGTCCCAAGAAACACGTGGACTTGTACGTGGCTGGGAGGAGGTAGCTGCGGATCATGTTGTCCTTAGTGACCCAGAGGACTCCGGACTCAATGCCTCAGCTATCCTACGCTGCATGGCCTCCCTGATCCTGCAAAGCCTGCGGAAGGATCCTCGTATTCTTCGGATCAAGGAGAGGGACCATTACTGGCTGGCCACTCTCCTTGATCCACGGTACAAGGGTAAGGTTGCGGACCTTATCTTGCCATCACAGAGGGAGCAGAGGATGAGACATCTCCGGGAGGCCTTACAGAAAGGTCTGTGCAACGCGTTCCCAGAGACTGGGAGGTTACAAACTCCTGGTCCTGGACAACGTGTTGCTGAGGCATCGGTCAGAAGGAGCGGTGGAGAAGGTGGCCGTCTGACTGATGCTTTCAGACAATTTTTTAGTCCGCAGCCCCAAGGTATGATCGGTTCCAGCAACCATCGCCAGCGTCTGATTTACATGGTGTAGGAATACCTAGGGGCAAGGTCAGACTTGGACACCTTTCCCACCGAAAATCCTCTGGCTTACTGGGTCTTGAGGATGGATCACTGGCCAGAGCTTGCACAGTATGCAATTGAGCTACTGGCCTGTCCTGCATCCAGCGTTCTTTCGGAACGCACCTTCAGTGCTGCTGGTGGCTTTGTTACCGATCACAGGGTGCGGCTGTCTACCGAATCAGTTGATCGACTGACCTTCATCAAGATGAATCAGTCTTGGATCACCCACAGCTACCAAGCCCCTGAAGCTGATGTAACAGAATAATTTTTTTTGAAATATCACATCCCTTCAAGACTGCCTATGCTGATGCTGAGTGACTGTCCTGTTATGTTGATTGTCTATCCTCTTCCTCCTCCGATGATATGTTGGAAGAACATTTCTGTTTCTGGGTGATGCCATCAGCCCAATTTTTCTGCCCCTGTTTAACAGGGGCGTTTAAGTACAATTTTTGATGCAATGCTTTGCAGCAGGGCTAATTCCTGCAATAAAAATAGAGTATATGGGAGAGGTTGCAGTGTCGTGGCACCAGCACCAGTGCCTAAGGCCCAATTTTTCTGCCCCTGTTTAACAGGGGCGTTTAAGTACAATTTTTGATGCAATGCTTTGCAGCAGGGCTAATTCCTGCAATAAAACTAGAGTATATGGGAGAGGTTGCAGTGTCGTGGCACCAGCACCAGTGCCTAAGGCCCAATTTTTCTGCCCCTCTTTAACAGGGGCGTTTAAGTACAATTTTTGATGCAATGCTTTGCAGCAGGGCTAATTCCTGCAATAAAACTAGAGTATATGGGAGAGGTTGCAGTGTCGTGGCACCAGCACCAGTGCCCAAGGCCCAATTTTTAAGCCCCTGTTTAACAGGGGCATGTAATTACAATTTTTGATGCAATGCTTTGCAGCAGGGCTAATTCCTGCAATAAAACTAGAGTATATGGGAGAGGTTGCAGTGTCGTGGCACCAGCACCAGTGCCTAAGGCCCAATTTTTCTGCCCCTGTTTAACAGGGGCGTTTAAGTACAATTTTTGATGCAATGCTTTGCAGCAGGGCTAATTCCTGCAATAAAACTAGAGTATATGGGAGAGGTTGCAGTGTCGTGGCACCAGCACCAGTGCCTAAGGCCCAATTTTTCTGCCCCTGTTTAACAGGGGCGTTTAAGTACAATTTTTGATGCAATGCTTTGCAGCAGGGCTAATTCCTGCAATAAAACTAGAGTATATGGGAGAGGTTGCAGTGTCGTGGCACCAGCACCAGTGCCTAAGGCCCAATTTTTCTGCCCCTGTTTAACAGGGGCGTTTAAGTACAATTTTTGATGCAATGCTTTGCAGCAGGGCTAATTCCTGCAATAAAACTAGAGTATCTGGGAGAGGTTGCAGTGTCGTGGCACCAGCACCAGTGCCTATTGCCCAATTTTTCTGCCCCTGTTTAACAGGGACATGTAATTACAATTCTTGATATAATATTTCACAGCAGGGCCCCTTCTTGTGCCCACCGAGAGTAACTGTGAGGACTTATAGTGTTGTGGCACCAGCACCACAACAACCAAAGGCCAAATTTTTCTACCATTGTTCAACAATGGCATGTAATTACAATTCTTGATATAATCGTTCACAGCAGGGCGCTCCAGTGCCCACCAAGAGTCACTTTGAGGGCTTACAATGTTGTGGCAAAACCAAGACCTTGTTTCCGCCATTTCTGCAGAGCATATAGGGCAGGCCCCTACTTTCAAACATTCAACTTACAAACGTCTCCTACTTGCAAACGCAAGGAGACAGCAGCAAGTGAGATGAAAAAAGATGGACGACAAAACAAATTATACAGGGGTGATAACCCTTCCCTATGTTTTCCAAAAAGCTTAACATTTTTTTTTTGACTGGAGCTACACTTTATAAATGTACCAGTTGAAAATGACAAACAGATTCAACTTAACACAACAAACCTACACAGTCCCTGTCTTGTTTGCACCGCCTGTATACTGCTGTTCTGAGTACATAGGGCCTGGGGGCCACACGCATTTCCTTTTTTTAATATGGGTACGGGGTTCCCCTTAATATGCGTACAAGACCCAAAGGGGCTGGTAATGGGCAGGGAGAGGTTGCCATTTTTCTCAATGATTTTCAACCATATTGCAGGAACCAGATATAACATTAAAACCGCAAGCAGTTTTAAATGACGTTATTTCCGTTAAATGTCATTTTGTGCAGGGACTGTTCTAAACACGGGAAACACGTGGCACTTCACAGACATACTACAGACACCCCCCAGGCACCATATTTAAAGGAATATTTCACTTTTTTTCCACTTTAATCGTCGAAAGTTCTGGTGCGAACCGAACCGGGGGGTGTTCGGCTCATCCCTACTTGAGACATATGTTGCAAATAGCAGCGGTGCGATCTGATGCACTTGTCTCAAAAAAGGCCCACACCAAAGAACTTTTAGAATAACGCACAGAGGCAGCGCCCTGCACAGGTGGAGCTCTGCGGTGTGATTCAGTCGGTGTGCTGCCCCTAAGCTGGCCCCCGGAGGGCATCCTGCCTCGTTGGAGATGTGCCTCCTCCTCTCTCCTACCAGGCACCCACGTGGAGTCAGTACCCTCATCATTCCCTCCCTCTTCATCGCTGGAGCAAACCTGGCAGTATGCTGCAGCTTGTGGAACATGACTGCCAGATTGCTGTCCTTCTTGAGCATCCCCTCTCTCTGCGCTCATGCTACTGCCTTCCTCTAGCTGAGTATCATCATCAGAGCCTACAAAATACTGGGCATCCTCCTGGAGCATGTACCCAACACTGTGCTCAAAGATTTCAGGGGACTCCTCAGGAGGACGTGGTGGGTCTAGGGAAGGAGTCACTGATGATGACATTGAGACGAGGGAAGACGATGCGTTGGCAGCTGCTTTGCTAGTACCCTGAGCCTGGGTGAGAGAGAATGAGGAGGATGAAGAGGGCTTGGTCATCCACTCTACCAAGTCTTCGGCATGATGCGGCTCAACACGTCCAGCTGACGAAAATAAGGACAAGCGTGTCCCATGGCCACGTGCTGATGACAATGCACCGCGTCCACGACCAGCACTGTTGTCTCTAGACACATAGCCTGCTTGCCCTCTTTTCTTGGCTCGTGACTGTCTGCCTCTCCTTGTTGGCCTTCCAGACATGGTAATGGCCTGAAGGGAGTTGGGAAAACCAGCAATTGGGTAGTGTATATTGTGCTGGAGGCACACAACACCCACTAACTCCTGCAGATGGCAGATGGCTCAATTAGAGAAGAGCAATATAGGTGGATAATGGTGTATACTGCAGTCAGGGCACACAGACAACACCCAGAAACTCCTGCAGATGGCTGAAAGCTCAATTACAGAAGAGAAAGAATGCTAAATCGGTGGATAACGGACGGTGTATACTGCATTGAAGGTACACAGAGAACACCCACTAACTTTTACAGACGCCAACACACTACACAAGGCCGCCGCGCTGGTGGCCTTATATAGTGTGGGGCGTGTACTACACAGCCTGAGCTATGATTGGCCACAGGCATCCTGCCTTTGGCCAATCATGGCTCTCCTCGCTGCCGGCGCTGTGATTGGCCAAGCATGCAGGGTCACAGTGCATGCTTGGCCAATCATGAGCCAGCAATGCACTGCGATGGCGCAGTGCATTGTGGGCCGTGAGCGCCACACGAATTTGGCGCGAATGGCCCACAGAGTTCTGGCTTGGCCGAACGGGCGAACAGCTGGTGTTCGAGTCGAACATGCTTTCGACTCGAACACAAAGCTCATCCCTAGTGTCCACCAACCCTCTCCTCCAATCTTTACACTGGCTCCCAATCAGTGTCCCCCAACCCTCTCCTCCAATCTTTACACTGGCTCTCAATCAGTGTCCATCAACCCTCTCCTCCAATCTTTACACTGGCTCCCAATCAGTGTCCCCCAACCCTCTCCTCCAATCTTTACACTGGCTCCCAATCAGTGTCCACCAACCCTCTCCTCCAATCTTTACACTGGCTCCCAATCAGTGTCCACCAACCCTCTCCTCCAATCTTTACACTGGCTCCCAATCAGTGTCCACCAACCCTCTCCTCCAATCTTTACTCTGCCTCCCAATCAGTGTCCACCAACCCTCTCCTCCAATCTTTACACTGGCTCCCAATCAGTGTCCACCAACCCTCTCCTCCAATCTTTACACTGGTTCCCAATCAGTGTCCCCCAACCCTCTCTTCCAATATTTACACTGGCTCCCAATCAGTGTCCACCAACCCTCTCCTCCAATCTTTACACTGGCTCCCGATCAGTGTCCCCCAACCCTCTCCTCCAATCTTTACACTGGCTCCCAATCAGTGTCCACCAACCCTCTCCTCCAATCTTTACACTGGTTCCCAATCAGTGTCCCCCAACCCTCTCCTCCAATCTTTACACTGGCTCCCAATCAGTGTCCCCCAACCCTCGTCTCCAATCTTTACTCTGCCTCCCAATCAGTGTCCACCAACCCTCTCCTCCAATCTTTACACTGGCTCCCAATCAGTGTCCCCCAACCCTCTCTTCCAATCTTTACACTGGCTCCCAATCAGTGTCCACCAACCCTCTCTTCCAATCTTTACACTGCGCCCCAACCCTCTCTTCCAATCTTTACACTGGCTCCCAATCAGTGTCCACCAACCCTCTCCTCCAATCTTTACACTGGCTCCCAATCAGTGTCCACCAACCCTCTCCTCCAATCTTTACACTGGTTCCCAATCAGTGTCCCCCAACCCTCTCCTCCAATCTTTACACTGGCTCCCAATCAGTGTCCCCCAACCCTCGTCTCCAATCTTTACTCTGCCTCCCAATCAGTGTCCACCAACCCTCTCCTCCAATCTTTACACTGGCTCCCAATCAGTGTCCCCCAACCCTCTCTTCCAATCTTTACACTGGCTCCCAATCAGTGTCCACCAACCCTCTCTTCCAATCTTTACACTGCGCCCCAACCCTCTCTTCCAATCTTTACACTGGCTCCCAATCAGTGTCCACCAACCCTCTCCTCCAATCTTTACACTGGCTCCCAATCAGTGTCCACCAACCCTCTCCTCCAATCTTTACACTGGTTCCCAATCAGTGTCCCCCAACCCTCTCCTCCAATCTTTACACTGGCTCCCAATCAGTGTCCCCCAACCCTCGTCTCCAATCTTTACTCTGCCTCCCAATCAGTGTCCACCAACCCTCTCTTCCAATCTTTACACTGGCTCCCAATCAGTGTCCACCAACCCTCTCCTCCAATCTTTACACTGGCTCCCAATCAGTGTCCACCAACCCTCTCTTCCAATCTTTACACTGGCTCCCAATCAGTGTCCACCAACCCTCTCTTCCAATCTTTACACTGCGCCCCAACCCTCTCCTCCAATCTTTACACTGGCTCCCAATCAGTGTCCACCAACCCTCTCCTCCAATCTTTACACTGGTTCCCAATCACGCAGCATATAAATTCTAAATACTAACCACAACATACAAAGCCATTCCCAACTCTGCCCCCAGCAACATCATCAACCTTCTCTCCAAATATCACCCAAATCGTCCTCTCCGCTCTTCTTAAGACCGCCTACTCTGAAGCTCCCTCATCTCCTCCTCCCATGCTAGTCTCCAGGATTTCTCCAGAGCCTCTCCCATCCTCTGCAACTCGCTACCTCCACCTGTCCGACTATCCCCTACTCTTGCTACCATCAGGTGATCCCTGATAACTCATCTCTTCAGGAAAGCCGATCACTTCACCAACTAATCTTCTACCACTTCCACCAGCTCATTCCCCCACAGTTACAACCTTTTAGATTGTAAGCTCTTATGAGCAGGGCCCTCTTAATCCTCTTGTATTTTATTGTATTGTAACTGTATTGTCTCCCTTTTATGTTGTAAAGCGCTGCGTAAACTGTTGGTGCTATATAAATCCGGTATCATAATAATAATTGTCACCAGATAATGAATGTTCTTCCCTTCACCTGTCAGTGGTCACAATGTTCTGGCTGATCGGTGTATGTTTAAATGTTCAGTTCACCGAGATGAATTATGGGGCCCTATTGGACTGGGGAGGAGAAGGTCATGTATATAAAAAGCATATTATTATATTATAGTATATAAATATTATATAATTATATTATAATATTATTAAAAATAATAATAGTAACAATATTAATAATATTATTATTAATAATAATAATATATCTATGTATATATATATATATTTATATATACACACACAACATAGATATATATATATTATATATAGAGTATATTAAACATATATGTGTCTGCCTTATATTGGTTTCATTATTCAAATTACTTTTTCAGGTAAACCATAGTCTGCAATCATATTGTATTATTAGGTGGAATTGGTCCCAGAATACTAAGTGAGGGAGACCCAGGAGAGTCCGATGACTTTATAAACTCCAGACACCAAATCACCGGAGTTCAGAGATCGCAGCGGGATCGAGTCATCCTCGCAGTGCGGTGAGTCTATCCACCCTTTCCATCCCAGGATACAGGAAAACACCAACAGAGATCATCACTCCTCCCTATCATTGCTATTATCACTGATAAAATTATTATTATTTATCCTCATTTTACACTCGATAATCTGTAACAAATAATTGTATCCATAAACATATGAGGATAGAAGGATCTCCCTCTCTTGTTTCCTCTATTATTTTATAATTTTATTATTTTATATTTATATTATTATTATTATTATTTTTTATATGATTATTATGATGAATATTATTATTATTATTATTATATTTATTTTTATTATTTTATATTTATATTATTATTATTATTATATTATTATTATTATTATTATTTTATATGATTATTATGATGATTATTATTATATTATTATTATTATTATTATTATTATTATTATTATTATTATTATATTTTTATTATTTTATAGTTATATATTTTTTATATGATTATTATTATTATTATTATTATTATTATTATTATTATTATTATTATTATTATTATATGATTATTATTATATTTATTTTTATTATTTTATATTTATATTATTATTATTTTTTATATGATTAATATATATATATTATTATTATTATTATTATTATTATGTTTATTTTTATTATTTTATATTTATATTATTATTATTTTTATATGATTATGATGATGATTATTATTTTATATGATTATTATGATTATTATTATTATATTATTATTATTATTATTATTATTATTATTATATTTTTATTATTTTATAGTTATATATTTTTATATGATGATTATTATTAATATTATTATTATTATTATTATTATTATATGATTATTATTATATTTATTTTTATTATTTTATATTTATATTATTTTTTATATGATTATTATATATATATATATATATATATATATATATATATATATATATATATATATATATATATATATATATATATATATATATATGATTATTATGATGATTATTATTATTATTATTATATGATTAGTATATTTATTTTTATTATTTTATAGTTATATTATTATTATTTTTATATGATTATGATTATTATTATTATTATTATTTTATATGATTATTATCATTATTATCATTATATGATTATTATTATATTTATTTTTATTATTTTATATTTATATTATTATTATTTTTTATATTATTATTATTATTATTATTATTATTATTATTATTATTATTATTATTTATTTTTTTAATATATATGATTATTATTATTATTATTATATGATTATTATTATATTTATTTTTATTACTTTATAGTTATATATTTTTTATATGATTATGATTATTATTATTATATGATTATTATTATATTTATTTTTATTATTTTATATGATTATTATTAATTTTTATATGATGATGATTATTATTATTATTATTATTATTATTTATATGATTATTATGATTATTATTATGATTATATGATTATTATTATATTTATTTTTATTATTTTATAGTTATATATTTTATATGATTATTATGATTATTATTATGATTATTATTATTATATTTATTTTTATTATTTTATAGTTATTTTTTATATGATTATTATTATATTTATTTTTATTATTTTATATGATTATTATTATTTGATATGATTATATTAATATTATGTTATTATGGGGTGTTGTATAAAGCGAGGGATACAGAGAAAGGAGAGGAGAACAAACAATAAAGTGATGATAAGGAGGTAGAATAGGAGAGAGTGCGGCCAGCACAGCGTACAATGTACAGGAAGTGACGTCACACATGGGACACAATGTAACGTTGTACTATTATCTCCTCTCCTGTTCATGTATTGTTTTACATAATAATCATTTAATAACCTTCTGAAGAGAAAGGAAATAAGAATGACACATTTGTATCTATTAAAAAAAATATATATATTCTTCAAAAGACTTTATTAAATGTTCTGTAGAGTTTTTTGAAAAAGTATTCATACCCCCTTGAAATTCCCCACATGTTGTTACAACCAAAAACAATAAATATATTTTATTGGGATTTTATGTGATGGACCAACACAAAGTGTCACATAATTGTGAAGTGGAAGGAAAATGATAAATGATACAAATAAATATGTGAAAAGTGTGGGGGGGGGGCATTTGTATGGCGCCCCCCGGAGTCAATACTTTGTAGAACCCCCTTTCTCTACAAGTCTTTTTGGGGGTGTCTCTACCAGCTTTGCCCATCTAGAGAGGACATTTCTGCCCTTTCTTCTTTTTTGTAGAATATCTCAAGCTCTGTCAGATTGGATGGAGATCGTCTGTGATCAGCAATTTTCAGGTCTGGCCACAGATTCTCAATGGGATTTAGGTCTGGACTGTGACTGGGCCATTCTAACACATGAATATGCTTTGATGTAAACCATTCCATTGTAGCTCTGGCTGGATGTTTCGGGTCGTTGTCCTGCTGGAAGGGGAACCTCCGCCCCGGTCTCAAGTCTTTTGCAGACTCTGAGAAAAAATAAATAAATTGGGGTATAATCGGCGCAAAAAGAAAACACGTGCGAGCAGATAGGCCTTAAGAAGAACTGCTGCCCCTACAAATATACCATCACCTGGGTGAAGTACACCGAGATAAGTAAAAAGGGGGGTGTAGGTGTGGCGCTGGTTAGGTGTTCAAGATTAAAACCTGATAAGGTAGTGTTGTGTTGTACCCTCTGCAGAGTGCATCACAAACCAAAGGGCATTGGCTGGGTTGAGATGCTGATATTCAGTCTATGCACCCTTTACAAGGTGTAACACCTTATAAAAATGGATATCACTATTCAATGTGTTGCACCCTCTGCATGGCGCAACACTAACATTTTTGAAAGTGGAAATCATTTGACCTCAATACGTTGATATTATAGCAAGGTGATGGAGACAGGAGATGTGAAAGCCATGGTACTTATAAAAAGGTGCTAATGTGTTACACCCTCAGCACCATGTATCTGTAAACCAGTGTGATTCCTATGGTGGTGTACCCAACATCTTGCTGGTGAGAACTAGGTGAAGGCGTATAATGGGCATGTACTGGCCATAGGGACTATAGGGAGTTTCCCGGTGGGCCGATGGCTCAGTGTACCAGTTTCAGTGGCAGCCAGTGGCATCGCTGGGGGGGGGACTTTTGGGGCTATAGCCCTGAATCTGGGGCCCATAGCCCCGAGTCAGTCCAGGAGTCCCCAACCACAGGGTCCTGGCCCACTACCTGCCCTCTTTCTGGTGACCCTGATGTAAGGGGGGGGGGCTCTCTGTGGACCTGGATTTAAGGGGGGCTCTCTGTGGACCTGGATTTAAGGGGGGCTCTCTGTGGACCCGGATGTAAGGGGGGATCTGTGGGGACCCAGATGTAAGGGGTTGGCTCTCTAGGGACCCTGATGTAAGACGGATGATCTCTGGGGACTCTGAAGTAAGAGGGGCTCTCTGGGGACCCTGATGTAAGGGGAAGTCTATATGGGGACCCTGATGTAAGTGGGGGGCTCTCTGGGGACCCTGATGTAAGGGGAAGGCTATATGGGGACCCTGATGTAAGTGGGGGGCTCTCTGGGGACCCTGATGTAAGGGGAAGGCTATATGGGGACCCTGATGTAAGTGGGGGGCTCTCTGGGGACCCTGATGTAAGGGGGGGCTCTCTAGGAGTTTTTTTGCGCAATTGCGTGCAGTTTATATACTGTTTTTTGTGTGTTTTCAAAATTAAAGTGGGCCGGTCTGGATGAAGTCCAGGGCCAAATTTTTGTTCCAGTCCAGCCCTGGCGTATAACCAAATCCTTATTGCCAAAAAGTAGTGTGCTATACCTTCTTAGAGTGTGATTATATACTGTGATGGGCGGTAGGTAACCCTAATGCCGCGTACACACGATCGGAATTCTCGTCGGAAAAAGCTCTGATGGTTTTTCCGACGGAATTCGGCTCAAGCTGTCTTGCCTACACACGGGTCACATCAAATTCCAATCGTTTATAACGCGGTGACGTACAACACGTACGACGGGACTAGAAAAAATGAAGATCAATAGCCAGTAGCCAATAGCTTGCGTCTCGTAGTTGAATCTGAGCAATGCGTGATTTTTGGCGTGTCGGAATTGCATACACGCGATCGTAATTAGCGATAGAAAGTTTTTCCGTCGGGGAAAATTGAGAACATGCTATCAATTTTTGGCTGGCGGAAATTCGGATAGCTAAATTCCGATGGAGCGTACACACACGGCCACATTTTCCGGTGAAAAACTCTCATCTGTCTTTTTCTGGCCGGAATTCCGACCGCGTGTACGCGGCATAAGGGGTAATAAAGAACACCTCCTGACTGGAAGACTCACTACTACCAAATAAATATTAAATGTGTGTTACACCCTCTAAAAGGTGTGTAGTGCTGAAAATATATAGAATGTGTCTTAAATAAGTGCTGGCGCAATTATTGTGGGTCCAATGATGGACCAATGAGGAATGTGTTATACCCTCTGGCAGGTGGGCTCACAAAATAATGATAACAACTGATCAAGTCCAGCAGCCTGCAAAGCTACTAGACCCAGGGGGTTGGGTGTCCTGTACGGTTAATGCAATTCTTACCTACACTTTTAACTTTGTAACAAAAAATCTTAATGAAAAAAAAATATATAACAAGGTAAACCAATCACAATCTCTTCATGTGCAAGTAAAGCAACCAAACAAAGTGACTTGTGTTCAAAAAAGTGTCCAGTGCTTTTACTGAAAAAAATATTATCAGTATGTTTTTAGGATCTTCTCATTTAAGTGACAACTGGGGATGGTGATTCTTATCCGTGCTCCTATTGCAAATGCCCTCGCCAAATGCCCTCGCCAAATGCCCTCACCAAATGCCCTGACCAAATGCCCTCACCATATGCCCTCACCAAATGCCCTCACCATATGCCCTCACCAAATGCCCTCACCATATGCCCTCACCAAATGCCCTCACCATATGCCCTCACCAAATGCCCTCACCATATGCCCTCACCCCCCCCCCCCCCATGGGTACTGCACAGTCACAGTATATGCCACTGTGTAGCAATGTTTAAAATCACAATTTATACAAACATTTAAAGCATGACATAAAACAGATGGATGCCGTCAGAATCCCTTTTTTCGGCCCTGACCGGAAAGTGACGCAAAGACGTTCTGCGCATTTCGTCATACAGACGATTGGTGGCGGCCATTTTGGTTGAGACATTGAGGACCGAAGTCCACACTAAGACAACGCTCCCCATAATATGTTATCTATCACAAATGTCCAAAAAACGCCTGCGCTGGATTAGCGGTGGCTAGGGATGAGCTCAGTGTTCGACTCGATCATCGGCCGTTCGTCTGTTTGGCGAATTCAGAACTTTGTGGACCGTTTGCACCAAATTCGCGTGGCGCTCACGGCCCACAATGCACTGCGCCATTGTAGTGCATTGCTGGCTCGTGATTGGCCAAGCATGCACTGTGACCCCCACATGCTTGGCCAATCACAGTGCCGGCAGCGAGGAGAGCCATAATTGGCCACAGGCAGGATGCCTGTGGCCAATTATAGCTCAGGGGGTTTAGTACATGCCCCATACTATATAAGGCCGCCAGCGCGACGGCCTTGTGTAGTGTGTTCCGGTGTGCAGGGAAAGAGCAAGATAGGCAGGAACAGTGCGTTCTTTTCTCAGCCATCTGCAGGAGTTAGTGGGTGTTGTGTGCCTCCAGTGCAGTATACCTATAATGCTGGTGTTCTCTAATACAGCCATCTGGTGTTGTGTGCCTCCAGTGCAGTATACACCTGTATCTACCCTTTTATTGCTGTTGTTCTCTAATACAGCCATCTGCAGGAGTTAGTGGGTGTTGTGTGCCTCCAGCACAGTATACACCTGTATCTACCCTTTATTGCTGGTGTTCTCTAATACAGCCATCTGCAGGAGTTAAAGTGGGTGTTTTGTGCCTCCAGCACAGTATACACCTGAAGATACCCCTTATTGCTGGTGTTGTCTGTTGCATATCTTGCATATTAGCCTTTAAAATTAGCACTTTTGATTTCGAACGTTCAAGTCCCATAGACTTTAATAGGGTGGGGGTGTTCGGCTCATCCCTAGCGGTGGCCATTTTGGATGTGATATTGAAGGCCGAAGTCTATGGTAACTTAGCAGCCATGTTATCCCTCAAAAAGATATGTATATAAACCACGACTGATGCTAAAATTGCCACTACAGCAAATCCTGGTAAATATTATCTAAAAAAATGCCCGGCATTCATGAGCAGTGGTCATTTGTTGCGAGAGAAGGAGCTATAAGATAGTTCCAATCCGTGTCACTACATTGTCTTCAAACTGGGGTCACCGCATACTACCATCTTAAACACATTATTCTGCTACAATTCCAACAAGTTTAAAATCAGATAAAATGCTAAAATGATTGCTATTTATATGCTGATAATTTAGTAAGCACACCATGTAAATATTAACAATATATATAAAATAAATCAAATGGTAAAAAAATTATAAAAATATCGAAACATAACCTCTATAAGGTGAGGGGGGGGGGGGGAGGAAGTGATGAATCCTGAAAAAATGGGAACTTAATTAATAGAGAAGATAATTATTAAACAATTATTTAAAAATGTGTATCGTTAGAAAAGAGAGGAAAAAGGAGAAACGACCTGGGGGAGGGGGGACCCTATTTTTTTTAGGAAAATTGATGATGTCAAACTTCCTTATGCTCTCTCATTAGCAAAAAAAATTGTCAAATTACCAAATTAGGCAATATGAATCAAGTGACTATACAGCAACGAACAATCAAATATAATAAAAAAGAAAATGCGCATAATAATAGTAATGAGTGTCCCAGAAATCCTATATGCAACACATCTCATCCATTCACATAAACGAGAAGTGCATAAAAGAATGAGTGTTGATCTACAGATAATATATTATATATACCAAATAAAGGGATTCCTTCCAAGAGCTATGGGTAGGACATGCTACATCTTAAACTATACATGTAGGGTCAGATGTGTAACTATATGGGGCAGGGCTGTGGGTGGGCAGTCATAGGCCTCCCATGCACAGCCTTCCCCTCGTTGGCAAAAGGAGGTAATTGGATACTAACACAGGAGCTACCCCCTTGAGAGACAACCCTCAAAAAAAAAGGGATAACCCCTAAAAATACATATGCACCTCACTACTTTCTAATCAGGGGTCTGGTATGATGTGGTCTGAAAGCCCCAATGCATTGGTTGCCCAGATACAATGAAAAAAAGGCCTTGAGCTGTTCTTTCAACAGTAATGCATGGGGGTTTCCAAAATCTAAAGATAAGTGTGATGTAAAATAAGGGACCAAAGAGGTATTACAACTCAAAAATTTGTAAGAAAACAGTTTAGGTCCACATCAATATTCATCCCTGCTGGTTGGAGAGTGTCTAGTTGAAAAATCCATTTGGTTTCATTTTGTGAAATCTTGATTCTTTTATTTTCACCTCTCCAATGGCCTTTGATCTTATCTATAGCATAAAAAGTCATGCAGGTTGCGTCTTTTCTATTGATAGTCCCTAAAGTGTCTAAAAGGATACATATTACAAGTTACTGATGAATGCAATTCAGGTTGAAGTCAACATTCAGACCACTCGGGCAGATAACCTTGGTCTCATAAATCCAGAAGGTTTCCCTTTTACTGAGTTGTCTGATGTATTGACCACCCCTTCAATGTTTTTCCACCTGTTTCGATACCCCAAAATATAAGTGGACCGGGATCCTTATTATGCACCAATTTAAAGTGTTTTGAGACACTTTGGGTGGTGATCCCTTTTTTAATATTGGGGATGTGCTCTCCTACCCAGATTTGCAGGGTCTTAGAGGTGCGACCTAGGCAATGCCAAAGGTTTAGAACTTTTAGAATTTTTATTAAAACGGAAACAGAGAAGGATGAGAACGCTTGATAATCAAATCAAAGAAGTCAAAGACAAATTGGAGTTAAAAAACGAACCCCGAATTTGTTAAACTCTCAGGGGAGTTAATGAAAAGACTAGAAAAATTAGATAAATATATGCAATTTATCAATTGCCGACACCCAGCAATTAATTAAAAAAAAGAAATAAAACAGCGTAGGGTCCTCCCCCCCCCCCCCCACCCCCTAGTCCATACAGACCTTCGGGTCTGGTATGGATTTTAAGGCAAACCCCACGCCAACATTTAAAAAAAAAAACATACCAGACCCTTATCCGAGCATACAGCCTGGCATGTCAGGAAAGGGGAGACATCAGGAGGCCTCCCAGGAAGCAGAGCGGGTTTTTTTGTCTATTTTTTGGATCCGGTGGGCGTCGTGATTGACGATGGATTTTCATCGAGGGACAAATCCGTTTTTTTTTTTTTTCTTGCGTGGTTATTATTTTTTTACGCTTTTTTGGTGAATGGGTAGGGGTACTATGTTCCTGATACCCATTCACATGGGGGGGTGGGATTTGGGGGCCCCCCTGATTCTGATAAGCCCCCCCCACCCGCAGACCCCGACAACCACAGCCCAGGGTTGTCAGGATAAGGCCCTTGTCCCTATCAACATAGGGACAAGGTGCTTTGGGGTGGGGGGCGCAGAGCCCACCTGCCCTAAAGCACTCACCCCTCCATGTTGAGGGCATGTGGCCTGGTATGGTTCAGGAAGGACGGGGGTGCTCGTTTGCCCCCTCCCCTGGACTGGGGGGATTCTATGCCATTTTTTTTTACATTTTGGCGTTTCCCACCAAATCCCAAGGGCCTGGTATGTAATGGGGGGGGGGGGGGGCACTGTTTTGTTTTGTTTTTTGTACCGAAATCTTTTTTTTTATTCAGCTGTCAGTGGGGAAACCCGTTGACAGCTGATGACTCACTGGTTGTTAAGGACGCAGCAACCAGCTTCCTGGTCCCGCTCCTTAATGACCAGCTTACACTGCGCGCTGATTGGGCAAAGCTTGGCCCAATCGGGGCACAGAATGCACTGTGCAGCACTCCATACATTGCAGGGTTTGACACCCTGCAAATTTGGGTGTTTGGCGTACAGGCAAATGCTCGTCCCAAACTCATGCTAGGGCCAAACCGTTCAGCCATCCCTATCCAGCACCAATGGATCCCCATCAGAAACAGATCTTCCAGCAGCAAAAAATGCCTCCAGCAACAATAACCCCCCCCCCCCCAGCAACACTAGATTTCTCCCCATATCCCCATAAACAATAGATCCCCAGCAGCTAGCAACAATAGACTCCTTCCAGCAACAGTAGATGCCTCCAGCAACAAGAAACCCCCCAAAACAAAACTCCTCACTAGATTCACCCTTGCCATTCAATAGACCCAGTCAGAAACAAAACATCTCCCAGCAGCAATAGGCCCCTTCCAGCAACAATAAACCCCCCAAAACAAAACTCCCTCCCCGGTAACACTAGATCCACCCCTGCAACAATAGACCTCCACCAGAAACAATAGATCTCCCCAATAGTAGATCCCTCCCAGCAACAGTTGACCCCCCCAGAAAAAGTTTACCCCCCACCAGCAACAATAGATCCCCCACAGCATCAATAGATCCACCACCAGCTACAATAGACCCCCACAACAATACATATATATATCCCCACCAGCGACCATAGATCCCCCATCAGTCAGAATTAATAGACCCTCTAGGACAGGTTTGAGGTGTCGTAACACATTTCCTCGCGTTTCCACTGAAAAAAAAAATGCCCCGCTGTGCATCAACTTCAACAAAACAAATAGAATTGCAAAATCAGACTTTTTTTTCTTTATACATTTGGTAGATACAAATGTTATTCTCTGCTGATAGACAGTCAGATGTTAGATGATCAGCAAAGGTCTGTTGTCCTCCAGCATGAATATTAACCCATGTGACCGTTCCCTAAAATAATGTACAGTAGATGTGTGGCCCACGACACGGCAAGAGGCAAGCACAATGACCAGATATCATCCATTTATCTCCACGAACTCCCGACTTTAGTTTCCTAGTGGATTTGCGTTATCCCATTTCCTCCAGTCCCTGTCCATTGGTCAACGGCTTTTGGGTAGGTTTGGGTTCTTAGTTTTCTTGGCTTCTCCAATTTAAATAATGATGCACTTTTTTTTAAACCTACAAGTAATCTAAGAATTTTTCACCTCTCATGTTTATGTTTCTTGCAGGTGAAATAAAGTTGGCCACAAAAAATTGTTGAACATGACCTCCTCCCGCCCTACGTATTTTATACTTCTTGGAATTCCTGGTGTTGAAACCTCTTACGTCTCCATAGGTTTCATCTTCTTCTTTTTTTTTTTTTTTCTGCAACAACAGAGATCAGGGGCTTGGTTTTCCTCAGTTTTATCTTGTTTCAGGTCTCTAAGACGGATAGAAATAGAATCTTTTAATAAGGTTTCACTCCTCAAAGATACAGAAGGTCTAATCGCAACCCCTTTTATGTTTACAGGTGACCACAAATCTACAACGAAATGTTGAACCTCACCTCCACCCACCCGAAATATTTTATACTTCTTGGAATTCCTGGTGTTGAAACCTCTTACGTCTCCATAGGTTTCATCTTCTTCTTTTTTTTTTCTGCAACAACAGAGATCAGGGGCTTGGTTTCCTCAGTTTTATCTTGTTTCAGGTCTCCAAGACGGATAGAAATAGAATCTTTTAATAAGGTTTCACTCCTCAAAGATACAGAAGGTCTAATTCGCAAACCCCTTTTATGTTTACAGGTGACCACAAATCTACAACGAAATGTTGAACCTCACCTCCTCCCACCCGAAATATTTTATACTTCTTGGAATTCCTGGTGTTGAAACCTCTTACGTCTCCATAGGTTTCATCTTCTTCTTTTTTTTTTTTCTGCAACAACAGAGATCAGGGGCTTGGTTTTCCTCAGTTTTATCTTGTTTCAGGTCTCCAAGACGGATAGAAATAGAATCTTTTAATAAGGTTTCACTCCTCAAAGATACAGAAGGTCTAATTCGCAAACCCCTTTTATGTTTACAGGTGACCACAAATCTAAAACGAAAATGTTGAACCTCACCTCCTCCCACCCGAAATATTTTATACTTCTTGGAATTCCTGGCCTTGAAACCTTTTACGTCTCCATAGCTTTCATCTTCTTCTTGATGTACGCGATCTCGCTGATAGGAAACTTGACTCTCCTGTTCATCATCAGACTAGACCGGAACCTCCATGAGCCCATGTACATCTTCCTCTCCATGCTGTCCTCCGTAGACCTTGTTGTCACCAGCACCACCACACCCAAGGTGTTGGCCATCCTTTGGTTCGACTCCAAAGAAATTTACTACGAGGCCTGCCTAACCCAAATGTTCTTCACCAACTCGTTCACCTGCATTGAGTCTTCCATACTGCTCGCGATGGCGTTTGACCGCTACGCGGCCATCTGCCACCCTCTGCGCTACACTTCAATTCTGACCAATCGCGTGATTTTAGCCATTAGTTTGTGTTGCCTGGGTAGGGGAGTTGCCTATGCGATGCCCTTATCGACCCTTTACAGAAGATTATCCTTGTGCGGCAATAACGTCATTTATAACTCTTTTTGCGATCACTATTCGACGGTGAAGTTGGCGTGCTCGGACTCCACCCTAAACACTACTTATGGATTAGTGGGATCTCTTTCTTTAGTGGTTGTAGACTTGTCCTTGATAGCCTTGTCCTACGTTTTCATCCTTCACGCTGTATTTCACCTAAAATCCACAGAGGCCCGCCTGAAGGCTCTCAGTACCTGCACCTCCCATATCAGCGTCTTCCTTATCTTCTGTCTCACCATTGTCCTCTCCGCTGTGGTCCAGAGGTTTGCCAAGTCTGTCCCCCTTTATGTCATTATTCTGCTGTCCAACGTCTACCTGACGCTGCCTGCCTTCGTCAACCCCCTGATATACGGAATAAGGACCAAACAGATCAGGGACAGGATCGTGACTCTGCTACATTGTTACAAATAAAGATTGAAAGTTTGTATCACAATAAAATACCAACCTGTACCTGGTCTACTGCATTCATTGATACTTTTTCCTGTTTCAATATGTTATTAATAATGTAAAAATTACACAAAAAACATTTCCACCATCTAATCTTCAAAAACAATAACAACATAACTGGAAATAGAAGAACAAGAAATAAAAAGGAACCGGAAAATGATTTCACGGGTTCCTCCGGGTTGAAATGGTTGATAAAGGTTGCTAGTTCCCTTTCCCACCCATTCTGACAGGCCCGGGACTGGGATTAAACAAAATAGGCCCAGGCATTTTAGGTTGAGCAATAGGAGATCACAGGGCCTCCTGTGTCCCCGCCCACACTTAAGCCACACCCACACAAAGCCCCAACTACATATAGCCGCATTTAAATATCAACTGCAGCATAGACTGCGGGAAGTTCGCGGTTTCTTTGCGTTTAAGCTGCTGGGCATGTCCAGGTTTAAAGATGGCCGCCGTGCGGCAGCCATCTTTATGATGCAATCAGTGCCTATTGTGCAAGATTAAAAGTTGGGCACTAAAGGTAGAGAAGCAAATGTTGGGTGTGGTTTTTTGGGAATGTAGATAGTGCCTGCTGGTTACATAGTAAGGTAAAGATGCCCGGTGATTGAAGGTTTGCCTTCTGCGGCATTATTAGTGAGGACCGGAGATATGACAGAAAGTCCCATTTGAAATTAAAGAAGGAAAGAGGGGATGGAGGGATAGAGGCAGGAGGGGCAGGGGAGGAGAGAGAGGAATGCGAGATGGGGAGATTGGAAAGTAGGAGAGAGATGGAGGAGGGGGAGAGAAGGTGGGGAAAGAGGAGGGGGTTGAGAAAAAGAGAGATTGAAGAAGAGGGGTGGGGTGGAAAAAGTGGGGAAGAGGGATGAGAGAGAGGGGGTGAGAGAGAGAGGGTGAGAGAGGGGGTGAGAGACAATGGCTAAGAGAGAGAGGGGGTGAGAGAGGGGGTGATATAGAAAGAGAGGGAATGAGAGAGAGAGGGTGAGAGAGAGTGGGTAAAAAGAGAGGGGGGCGAGAGAGAAGGCTTAAGAGAGAGGTGAGAGAGAGAGGGTGAGAGAGAGTGGGTAAAAAAGAGAGGGGGGCGAGAGAGAAGGCTTAAGAGAGGAGGTGAGAGAGAGAGAGGTGGGGTAGAGGGAGTGACAGAGAAGGGGAAGTGAACAAAAAATGTGGGGTGAGAGAGAGGGGATGAGGAGGGTGAGTGGTTGGGTGAGAGAGAAGGGATGAGAGAGAGAGAGAGAGAGAGAGAGAAAGAGAGGAGGAGGGGTGAGAGAGTAAGTGACAGTGGGTGAGAGAAAGAGGGGGTGAGAGAAATGGGGTGGTAGAGAGAGGGTGAGAGAGAAGGGGGGAGAGGGTGAGACACAGCGAGTGTGAGAGAGAGGGTGTGAGAGAGAAAGAGATAAGGTTGAGAGAGAAGGATGAGAGAGAGAGAGGGGGAGGGGTGAGAGAGCGAGTGGGTGAGAAACAGTGGGTGAGAGAAATAGGGGGTGAGAGAGAGAGAAGGGGTGAGAGAGGGGGTGAGAGAGAGAGAAGGGGTGAGAGAGGGGGTGCGAGAGAAGGGATGAGAGAGGGGTGAGAGAGATGGGGTGGTAGAGAGAGAGAGAGAGAGAAAGAGAGAGTGAAAACGAGAGGTGAGAGAGGGTGAGACTGAGAGAGAGAGAGAGAGAGAGAGAGAGAAAATGGGTGAAAAGAGAGAGGGGGCTCAGAGAGAGAGGGTGAGAGAGAAGAGGTGAGGGGGTGAGACACAGTGAGTGAGAGAGAGAGAGAGAGAGGGGGTGAGAGAGGGGGTGATATAGAAAGAGAGGGTTGAGAGAGAGAGGGTGAGAGAGAGTGGGTAAAAAAGAGAAGGGGGGTGAGAGAGAAGGGGAGTGAGAGAGGTGAGGTAGAGGGGGTGACAGAGAAGGGGGAGTGAACAAAAAATGGGGGTGAGAGAGAGGGGGTGAGCGGGGTGAGAGGTTGGGTGAGAGAGAAGGGATGAGAGAGAGAGAAAGAGAGGGGAGGGGTGAGAGAGGAGGTGACAGTGGATGAGAGAAAGAGGGGGTGATATAGGGGGTGAGAGAGATGGGGGTGGTAGAGAGAGTGTGGAAGAGAAGGGGGGAGAGGGTGAGACACAGCGAGTGTAAGAGAGAGGGTGTGAGAGCCAATAGGTGAGAAAGAGACAATGTTGAGAGAGAGAAGGGATGAGAGAGAGAGAGAGAGAGAGAGAGGGGAGGGGTGAGAGAGAGAGTGGGTGGGAGACAGTGAGTGAGAGAAAGAGGGGGTGAGAGAGGGTGAGAGAGATGGGGTGGTAGAGATAGAGACAGAGAGAGAAGGGATAAGAGAGATTGAAAAAGAGAGGCGAGAGAGGGTGAGAGAGAGAGAGGGATAGAGAGAGAGGAGGGGGTTGAGAAAGAGAGAGAGAGAGAGGTTGAAAAAGAATTGGTGGGGTGTAAAAAGAGGGGAAGGGGGATCAAAGAGAGGGGATGGAAAAAGAGGGGTGAGAGAGAAGGGGTGAGAGAGGGGGTGATATAGAAAGAGAGGGGATGAGAGAGAGAGAAAGAGAAGTGGTGAGAGAGGGGATGAGAGGCAATAGGTAAGAGAGAGAGAGATGGAGTAAGAGTGGGGGTGATATAGAAAGAGAGGGGTGAGAGAGAGAGGGTGAGAGAGAGTGGGTACAAAAGAGAGGGGGTGATAGAGAAGGGGTGAGAGAGAGAGGTGGGGTAGAGGGGGTGACAGAGAAGGGGGAGTGAACAAAAAATGGGGGTGAGAGAGAGGGGGTGAGCGGGGTGAGAGGTTGGGTGAGAGAGAAGGGATGAGAGAGAGAGAAAGAGAGGGGAGGGGTGAGAGAGGAGGTGACAGTGGATGAGAGAAAGAGGGGGTGATATAGGGGGTGAGAGAGATGGGGGTGGTAGAGAGAGTGTGGAAGAGAAGGGGGGAGAGGGTGAGACACAGCGAGTGTGAGAGAGAGGGTGTGAGAGCCAATAGGTGAGAAAGAGACAATGTTGAGAGAGAGAAGGGATGAGAGAGAGAGAGAGAGAGAGAGAGAGAGGGGAGGGGTGAGAGAGAGAGTGGGTGGGAGACAGTGAGTCAGAGAAAGAGGGGGTGAGAGAGGGGTGAGAGAGATGGGGTGGTAGAGATAGAGACAGAGAGAGAAGGGATAAGAGAGATTGAAAAAGAGAGGCGAGAGAGGGTGAGAGAGAGAGAGGGATAGAGAGAGAGGAGGGGGTTGAGAAAGAGAGAGAGAGAGAGAGGTTGAAAAAGAATTGGTGGGGTGTAAAAAGAGGGGAAGGGGGATCAAAGAGAGGGGATGGAAAAAGAGGGGTGAGAGAGAAGGGGTGAGAGAGGGGGTGATATAGAAAGAGAGGGGATGAGAGAGAGAGAAAGAGAAGTGGTGAGAGGAGGGATGAGAGGCAATAGGTAAGAGAGAGAGAGATGGAGTAAGAGTGGGGGTGATATAGAAAGAGAGGGGTGAGAGAGAGAGGGTGAGAGAGAGTGGGTAAAAAAGAGAGGGGGGTGATAGAGAAGGGGTGAGAGAGAGAGGTGGGGTAGAGGGGGTGACAGAGAAGGGGGAGTGAACAAAAAATGGGGGGGGGTGAGAGAGATGGGATGAGGGGGTGAGTGGTTGGGTGAGAGAGAAGGGATGAGAGAGAGAAGAGAGAGAGAGAGAGAGGGGGAGGGGTGAGAGAGGAAGTGACAGTGGGTGAGAGAGAGGGTGAGAGAGAAGGGGGGAGAGGATGAGACGCAGTGAGTGTGAGAGAGAGGGTGTGAGAGCCAGTAGGTGAGAGAGAAAGAGAAGGTTGAGAGTGAAGGGATGAGAGAGAGAGAGAGAGGAGAGGGTGATAGAGCGAGTGGGTGAGAGAAAGAGGGGGTGAGAGAGAGTGAAGGGTGAGAGAGGGGGTTAGAGAGAAAGAAGGGATGAGAGAGGGGTGAGAGAGATGGGGTGGTAGAGAGAGAGATTGAAAAAGAGAGAGATTGAAAAAGAGGGGGTGGGGTGGAAAAGTGGGGAAGAGGGGATGAGAGAGAGGGGGTGAGAGAGAGGGTGAGAGACAATTGCTAAGAGAGAGAGGGGGTGAGAGAGAAGGGGTGAGAGAGGGGGTGATATAGAAAGAGAGGGAATGAGAGAGAGAGAAGTGGTGAGAGAGGGGGTGAGAGACAATAGGTAAGAGAGAGAGAGGGGTGATATAGAAAGAGAGGGGTGAGAGAGAGAGGGTGAGAGAGAGTGGGTAAAAAAGAGAGGGGGGCGAGAGAGAAGGCTTAAGAGAGGAGGTGAGAGAGAGAGAGGTGGGGTAGAGGGAGTGACAGAGAAGGGGAAGTGAACAAAAAAATGTGGGGTGAGAGAGAGGGGATGAGGAGGGTGAGTGGTTGGGTGAGAGAGAAGGGATGAGAGAGAGAGAAAGAGAGGGGGAGGGGTGAGAGAGTAAGTGACAGTGGGTGAGAGAAAGAGGGGGTGAGAGAAATGGGGTGGTAGAGAGAGGGTGAGAGAGAAGGGGGGAGAGGGTGAGACACAGCGAGTGTGAGAAAGAGGGTGTGAGAGTCAATAGGTGAGAGAGAAAGAGATAAGGTTGAGAGAGAAGGGATGAGAGAGAGAGAGAGAGAGAGAGAGGGGGGGGGAGGGGTGAGAGAGCAAATGGGTGAGAAACAGTGGGTGAGAGAAATAGGGGGTGAGAGAGAGAGAAGGGTGAGAGAGGGGGTGAGAGAGAGAGAAGGGGTGAGAGAGGGTGTGAGAGAAGGGATGAGAGAGGGGGTGAGAGAGATGGGGTGGTAGAGAGAGTGAAAAAGAGATTTGAGAGAGAGAGAAAGAGAGAGAGGGGGTGAGAGAGATGGGGTGGTAGAGAGAGAGAGAGAGAAAGAGAGAGTGAAAACGAGAGGTGAGAGAGGGTGAGACTGAGAGAGAGAGAGAGAGAGAAAATGGGTGAAAAAGAGAGAGGGGGGCTCAGAGAGAGAGGGTGAGAGAGAAGGGGTGAGGGGTGAGACACAGTGAGTGAGAGAGAGAGAGAGAGAGAGAGAGGGGGTGAGAGAGGGGGTGATATAGAAAGAGAGGGGTTGAGAGAGAGAGAGTGAGAGAGAGTGGGTAAAAAGAGAAGGGGGTGAGAGAGAAGGGGTGAGAGAGGAGGGGAGAGAGGTGGGGTAGAGGGGGTGACAGAGAAGGTGTAGTGAACAAAAAATGGGGGTGAGAGAGAGGGGATGAGGGGGGTGAGAGGTTGGGTGAGAGAGAAGGGATGAGAGAGAGAGAGAGAGAGAAAGAGAGGGGAGGGGTGAGAGAGGGAGGTGACAGTGGGTGAGAGAAAGAGGGGTGAGATAGGGGGTGAGAGAGATGGGGGTGGTAGAGAGAGTGTGGAAGAGAAGGGGGAGAGGGTGAGACACAGCGAGTGTGAGAGAGAGGGTGTGAGAGCCAATAGGTGAGAAAGAGACAATGTTGAGAGAGAGAAGGGATGAGAGAGAGAGAGAGAGAGAAGGGGGAGGGGGTGAGAGAGAGAGTGGGTGAGAGACAGTGAGTGAGAGAAAGAGGGGGTGAGAGAGGGGTGAGAGAGATGGGGTGGTAGAGAGAGAGAGAGAGAAGGGATGAGAGAGATTGAAAAAGAGAGGCGAGAGAGGGTGAGAGAGAGAGAGAGAGAGGGATAGAGAGAGAGGAGGGGGTTGAGAAAGAGAGAGAGAGAGGTTGAAAAAGAGGGGTGGGGTGTAAAAGAGGGGAGGGGGATCAAAGAGAGGGGATGGAGAGAGAGAGGTGAGAGAGAAGGGGTGAGAGAGGGGGTGATATAGAAAGAGAGGGGATGAGAGAGAGAGAGAAAGAGAAGTGGTGAGAGAGGGGATGAGAGACAATAGGTAAGAGAGAGAGATGGAGTGAGAGTGGGGGTGATATAGAAAGAGAGGGGTGAGAGTGAGAGGGTGAGAGAGAGTGGGTAAAAAAGAGAGGGGGGTGATAGAGAAGGGGTGAGAGAGAGAGGTGGGGTAGAGGGGGTGACAGAGAAGGGGGAGTGAACAAAAAATGGGGGGGTGAGAGAGATGGGATGAGGGGGTGAGTGGTTGGGTGAGAGAGAAGGGATGAGAGAGAGAGAGAAAGAGAGGGGGAGGGGTGAGAGACGAAGTGACAGTGGGTGAGAGAAAGAGGGGGTGAGAGAGAGGGTGAGAGAGAAGGGGGAGAGGGTGAGACACAGTGAGTGTGAGAGAGAGGGTGTGAGAGCCAGTAGGTGAGAGAGAAAGAG
Source organism: Lithobates pipiens (assembly GCF_037356315.1). NCBI lineage: Eukaryota > Metazoa > Chordata > Amphibia > Anura > Ranidae > Lithobates > Lithobates pipiens. The sequence continues at coordinate 7,638,773 of NW_027507861.1, read as the reverse complement.
AAGGTTGAGAGTGAAGGGATGAGAGAGAGAGAGAGAGAGAGAGAGAGAGAAAGAGAGGAGAGGGTGATAGAGCGAGTGGGTGAGAGAAAGAGGGGGTGAGAGAGAGTGAAGGGTGAGAGAGGGGGTGAGAGAGAAAGAAGGGATGAGAGAGGGGGTGAGAGAGATGGGGTGGTAAAGAGAGAGATTGAAAAAGAGAGAGATTGAAAAAGAGGGGGTGGGGTGGAAAAAGTGGGGAAGAGGGATGAGAGAGAGGGGGTGAGAGAGAGAGGGTGAGAGAGGGGGTGAGAGACAATGGCTAAGAGAGAGAGGGGGTGAGATAGAAGGGGTGAGAGAGGGGGTGATATAGAAAGAGAGGGAATGAGAGAGAGAGAAGTGGTGAGAGAGAGGGTGAGAGACAATAGGTAAGAGAGAGAGAGGGGTGATATAGAAGAGAGGGGTGAGAGAGGGTGAGAGAGAGTGGGTAAAAAAGAGAGGGGGGCGAGAGAGAAGGCTTAAGAGAGGAGGTGAGAGAGAGAGAGAGGTGGGGTAGAGGGAGTGACAGAGAAGGGGAAGTGAACAAAAAATGTGGGGTGAGAGAGAGGGGATGAGGAGGGTGAGTGGTTGGGTGAGAGAGAAGGGATGAGAGAGAGAGAGAGGGGGGGGAGGGGTGAGAGAGTAAGTGACAATGGGTGAGAGAAAGAGGGGGTGAGAGAAATGGGGTGGTAGAGAGAGGGTGAGAGAGAAGGGGGGAGAGGGTGAGACACAGCGAGTGTGAGAGAGAGGGTGTGAGAGTCAATAGGTGAGAGAGAAAGAGATAAGGTTGAAAGAGAAGGGATGAGAGAGAAGGGATGAGAGAGAGAGAGAGGGGGAGGGGTGAGAGAGCGAGTAGGTGAGTGAGAAACAGTGGGTGAGAGAAATAGGGGGTGAGAGAGAGAGAAGGGGTGAGAGAGGGGGTGAGAGAGAGAGAAGGGGTGAGAGAGGGGGTGAGAGAGAAGGGATGAGAGAGGGAGTGAGAGAGAAGGGATGGTAGAGAGAGTGAAAAAAAGAGGTGAGAGAGAGAAAGAGAGAGAGGGGGTGAGAGAGATGGGGTGGTAGAGAGAGAGAGAGAGAGAGAGAGAAAGAGAGAGTGAAAACGAGAGGTGAGAGAGGGTGAGACTGAGAGAGAGAGAAAATGGGTGAAAAAGAGAGAGGGGGGGCTCGGAGAGAGGGTGAGAGAGAAGGGGGTGAGGGGGTGAGACACAGTGAGTGAGAGAGAGAGGGGGGTGAGAGAGGGGGTGATATAGAAAGAGAGGGTTGAGAGAGAGAGGGTGAGAGAGAGTGGGTAAAAAAGAGAAGGGGGTAAGAGAGAAGGGGTGAGAGAGGAGGGAAGAGAGAGAGGTGGGGTAGAGAGGGTGACAGAGAAGGGGGAGTGAACAAAAATGGGGGTGAGAGAGAGGGGATGAGGGGGTGAGAGGTTGGGTGAGAGAGAAGGGATGAGAGAGAGAGAGAGAGGGGAGGGGTGAGAGAGGAGGTGACAGTGGGGGAGAGAAAGAGGGGGTGAGATAGGGGGTGAGAGAGATGGGGGTGGTAGAGAGAGTGTGGAAGAGAAGGGGGGAGAGCCAATAGGTGAGAAAGAGACAAGGTTGAGAGAGAGAAGGGATGAGAGAGAGAGAGAGGGGGAGAGTGGTGAGAGAAGAGTGGGTGAGAGACAGTGGGCGAGAGAAAGAGGGGGTGAGAGAGAGAGAAGGGGTGAGAGAGGGGATGAGAGAGAGAAGGGGTGAGAGAGGGATGAGAGAGATAGGGTGGTAGAGAGAGAGAGAGTGAAAAGAGAAATGAGAGAGGGTGAGAGAGAGAGAGAAAGAGGGGGTCGGTGGAAAAGAGGGGAAGAGGGATGAGAGAGATGGGGGTGGTAGAGAGAGTGTGGAAGAGAAGGGGGGAGAGGGTGAGACACAGCGAGTGTGAGAGAGAGGGTGTGAGAGCCAATAGGTGAGAAAGAAACAAGGTTGAGAGAGAGAAGGATGAGAGAGAGAGAGAGAGGGGGGGTGAGAGAGTGGGTGAGAGACAGTGAGTGAGAGAAAGAGGGGGTGAGAGAGGGGTGAGAGAGATGGGGTGGTAGAGAGAGAGAAGGAATGAGGGAGATTGAAAAAGAGAGGCGAGAGAGGGTGAGAGTGAGAGAGGGATAGAGAGAGAGGAGGGGGTTTAGAAAGAGAGAGAGAGAGAGAGGTTTAAAAAGAGGGGTGGGGTGTAAAAAGAGGGGAAGGGGGATCAAAGAGAGGGGATGGAGAGAGAGAAAGAGAAATGGTGAGAGAGGGATGAGAGACAATAGGTAAGAGAGAGAGATGGAGTGATAGTGGGGGTGATAAAGAAAGAGAGGGGTGAAAGAGAGAGGGTGAGAGAGAGTGGGTAAAAAAGAGAGGGGGGTGATAGAGAAGGGGCGAGAGAGAGAGGTGGGGTAGAGGGGGTGACAGAGAAGGGGGAGTGAACAAAAAATGGGGGGGTGAGAGAGATGGGATGAGGGGGTGAGTGGTTGGGTGAGAGAGAAGGGATGAGAGAGAGAGAGAAAGAGAGAGAGAGGGGTGAGAGAGAAGGGGTGAGAGAGGGGGTGATATAGAAAGAGAGGGGATGAGAGAAAGAGAAGTGGTGAGAGAGGGGATGAGAGAGGTAAGAGAGAGAGATGGAGTGCGAGTGGGGGTGATAAAGAAAGAGAGGGGTGAGAGAGAGAGAGTGGGTAAAAAAGAGAGGGGGGTGATAGAGAAGGGGTGAGAGAGAGAGGTGGGGTAGAGGGGGTGACAGAGAAGGGGGAGTGAACAAAAAATGGGGGGGTTGAGAGAGATGGGATGAGGGGGTGAGTGGTTGGGTGAGAGAGAAGGATAAGAGAGAGAGAGAAAGAGAGGGGGAGGGGTGGAGAAGGAAGTGACAGTGGGTGAGAGAAGGAGGGGGTAAGAGAGGATGAGAGAGAAGGGGGGAGAGGGTGAGACACAGTGAGTGTGAGAGAGAGGGTGTGAGAGCCAGTAGGTGAGAGAGAAAGAGAAGGATGAGAGTGAAGGGATGAGAGAGAGAGAGAGAGAGAGAGAGAGAGAGAGAGAGAGAGAGAGAGGAGAGGGTGATAGAGCGAGTGGGTGAGAGAAAGAGGGGGTGAGAGAGGGGGTGAGAGAGAAAGAAGGGATGAGAGAGTGGGTGAGAGAGATGGGGTGGTAGAGAGAGAGAGAGGGAAGGGGGAGAGGGTGAGACACAGCGAGTGTGAGAGAGAGGATGTGAGAGCCAATAGGTGAGAGAGAAAGAGATAAGGTTGAGAGAGGAGGGATGAGAGAGAGAGGGGGAGGGGGTGAGAGACAGTGGGTGAGAGAAAGAGGGGGTGAGAGAGAGAGAAGGGATGAGAGAGGGGGTGAGAGAGAGAGAAGGGGTGAGAGAGGGGCTGAGAGAGATTGGATGGTAGAGAGAGAGAGTGAAAAAGAGAGATGAGAGAGGGTGAGAGAGATGGGGTGGTAGAGAGAGAGAGGGCAAAAGAGAGAGAGAAGGGATGAGAGAGTGAAAAAGAGAGGTGAGAGAGGGTGAGAGAGAGAGAGAGAGAGGGTGAAAAAGAGAGAGGGGGCTCAGAGAGAGAGGATGAGAGAGAAGGGGTGGGGGGGGGGGTGAGACACAGCGAGTGAGAGAGGAGTGAGAGAGAGGGTGATATATAAAGAGAGAGGGTGAGAGAGAGAGGGTGAGAGAGAGTGGGTGAGAGAGAAGGGGTGAGAGAGGAGGGGAGAGAGAGAGGTGGGGTAGAGGGGGTGACAGAGAAGGGGGAGTGAACAAAAAATGGGGGGTGAGATAGAGGGGATGAGGGGGGTGAGAGGTTGGGTGAGAGAGAAGAGATGAGAGAGAAAGAAAGAAAGGGGGAGGGATGAGAGAGGAGGGGAGAGAGAGAGGTAGGGTAGAGGGGGTGAGAAGGGGGAGTGAACAAAAAATGGGGGGGTTAGAGAGATGGGATGAGGGGGGTGAGTGGTTGGGTGAGAGAGAAGGGATGAGAGAGAGAGAGAAAGAGAGGGGGAGGGGTGAGTGAGGAAGTGATAGTGGGTGAGAGAAAGAGGGGGTGAGAGAGAGGGTGAGAGAGAAGGGGGGAGAGGGTGAGACACAGTGAGTGTGAGAGAGAGAGGATGTGAGAGCCAGTAGGTGAGAGAGAAAGAGATAAGAGAGTGAAGGGATGAGAGAGAGAGAGAGAGAGGGAGGGGAAGAGGTAAGAGAACGAGTGGGTGAGAGAAAGAGGGGGTGAGAGGGAGAGAGAGAAGGGTAAGAGAGGGGGTGAGAGAGAGAGAAGGGATGAGAGAGGGGGTGAGAGAGATGGGTGGTAGAGAGAGAGAGAGAAGGGTGAGAGGGTGAGACACAGTGAGTGTGAGAGAGAGGATGTGAGAGCCAATGGGTGAGAGAGAAAGAGATAAGGTTGAGAGAGAAGGGATGAGAGAGAGAGGGGGGGAGGGGGGAGAGAACGAGTGGGTGAGAGAAAGAGGGGGTGAGAGAAAGAAGGGATGAGAGAGGGGGTGTGAGAGAGAGAAGGGGTGAGAGAGGGGGTGAGAGAGATTGGGTGGTAGAGAGAGAGAGTAAAAAAGAGAGATGAGAGAGGGTGAGAGAGAGAGAGAGAGAGAGAGGGTGAGAGAGATGGGGTGGTAGAGAGAGAGAGAGAAAGAGAGAGAGAAGGGATGAGAGAGTGAAAAAGAGTGGTAAGAGAGGGTGAGAGAGAAAGTGGGTGAGAAAGAGAGAGGGGGCTCAGAGAGAGAGGATGAGAGAGAAGGGGTGGGGGGGGGGTGAGACACAGCGAGTGAGAGAGGGGTGAGAGAGGGGGTGATATAGAAAGAGAGAGGGTGAGAGAGAGTGTGAGAGAGGAGGGGAGAGAGAGAGGTGGGGTAGAGGGGGTGACAGAGAAGGGGGAGTGAACAAAAAATGGGGGGGTGAGATAGAGGGGATGAGGGGGTGAGAGGTTGGGTGAGAGAGAAGAGATGAGAGAGAGAGAGAGAAAGAGAGGGGGAGGGATGAGAGAGGAGGTGACAATGGGTGAGAGAAAGAGGGGAAGAGATAGGGGGTGAGAGAGATGGGGGTGGTAGAGAGGGTGTGAGAGAGAAGGGGGAGAGGGTGAGACACAGCGAGTGTGAGAGAGAGGGTGTGAGAGCCAATAGGTGAGAAAGAGACAAGGTTGAGAGAGAGAAGGGATGAGAGAGAGAGAGAGGGGGAGAGGGGTGAGAGAGAGAGTGGGTGAGAGACAGTGGGCGAGAGAAAGAGGGGGTGAGAGAGAGAGAAGGGGTGAGAGAGGGGGTGAGAGAGAGAAGGGGTGAGAGAGGGATGAGAGAGATAGGGTGGTAGAGAGAGAGAGAGTGAAAAAGAGAAATGAGAGAGGGTGAGAGAGAGAGAGAAAGAGGGGGTCGGTGGAAAAAGAGGGGAAGAGGGATGAGAGAGAGGGGGTGAGAGAGAGAGGGTGAGAGAGAGGGTGGGAGACAATGGCTAAGAGAGAGAGGGGGTAAGAGAGAAGGGGTGGTAGAGAGAGAGAAGGGATGAGAGAGAATGAAAAAGAGAGATTAGAGGGGGTGAGAGAGATAGAGAGAGAGGAGGGGGTTGAGAAAGAGAGAGAGATTGAAAAAGAGGAGATGGGGTGGAAAAAGAGGGGAAGGGGATGAGAGAGGGGGATGGAGAGAGAGGGGGTGAGAGAGAAGGGGTGAGAGAGGGGGTGATATAGAAAGAGAGGGGGTAAGAGAGAGAGAGAGAAAGAGAGAAGTGGTGAGAGAGGGGGTGAGAGACAATAGGTAAGAGAGAGATGGGGTAAGAGAGGGGGTGAGATAGAAAGAGAGTGGTAAGAGAGAGAGAGAGGGTGAGAGAGAGTGGGTAAAAAAGAGAGGGGGTGATAGAGAAGGGGTAAGAGAGGAGGTGAGAGAGGTGGGGTAGAGGGGATGACAGAGAAGGGGGAGTGAACAAAAAATGGGGGGTGAGGGGAGTGAGCAGTTGGGTGAGAGAGAAGGGATGAGAGAGAGAGAAAGAGATGGGGAGGGGTGAGACAGGAAGTGAAAGTGGGTGAGAGAAAGAGGGGTGAGAGAAATGGGGGTGGTGGAGAGAGGGTGAGAGAGAAGGGGGGAGAGGGTGAGACACAGTGAGTGTGAGAGAGAGGGTGTGAGAGCCAATAGGTGAGAGAGGAAGTGATAAGGTTGAGAGAGAAGGGATGAGAGAGAGGGGGGAGAGAGCGAGTGGGTGAGAGAAAGAGGGGGTGAGAGAGAGAGAAGGGTGAGAGAGGGGGTGAGAGAGGGGGTGAGAGAGATGGGGTGGTAGAGAAAGAGAGAGAGAAGGGGGGAGAGGGGGAGACACAGCGAGTGTGAGAGAGAGGGTGTGAGAGCCAATAGGTGAGAGAGAAAGAGATAAGGTTGAGAGAGAAGGGATGAGAGAGAGAGGGGGGGTGAGAGAGCAAGTGGGTGAGAGAAAGAAGGGGTGAGAGAGAGAGAAGGGGTGAGAGAGGGGGTGAGAGAGAGGGGTTGAGAGAGAGAGAAGGGGTGAGAGAGATGGGGTGGTAGAGAGAGAGAGAGAATGAAAAAGAGAGATGAGAGAGGGTGAGAGAGAGAGAAAGAGAGAGGGGGGGGTGAGAGAGATGGGGTGGTAGAGAGAGAGGGAGAGAAGGAGAGAGAGAAGGGATGAGAGAGAGTGAAAAAGAGAGGTGAGAGAGGGTGTGAGAGAAATTGGGTGAAAAAGAGAGGGGGACTCAGAGAGAGGGTGAGAGAGAAGGGGTGAGGGGGGTGAGACACAGGGAGTGAGAGAGAGGGGTGATATAGAAAGAGAGAGGGTGAGAGAGAGTGGATAAAAAAAGAGAGGGGGTGAGAGAGAAGGGGTGAGAGAGGAGGTGAGAGAGAGAGGTGGGGTAGAGGGGGTGACAGAGAAGGGGGAGTGAACAAAAAATGGGGAGGTGAGAGAAAGGGGGTGAGGGGGGTGAGAGGTTGGGTGAGAGAGAAGAGATGTGAGAGAGAGAGAGAGAGAGAAAGAGAGGGGGAGGGATGAGAGAGGAGGTGACAGTGGGTGAGAGAGAGAGGGGGTGAGATAGGGGGTGAGAGAGATGGGGGTGGTAGAGAGAGCGTGAGAGAGAAGGTTGGAGACGGTGAGACACAGCGAGTGTGAGAGAGAGGGTGTGAGAGCCAATAGGTGAGAAAGAGACAAGGTTGAGAGAGAGAAGGGATGAGAGAGAGAGAGAGGGGAGGGGGTGAGAGAGAGAGGGGGTGAGAGACAGTGGGTGAGAGAAATGGGGGGTGAGAGAGAGAGAGAAGGGGTGAGAGAGGGGGGTGAGAGAGAGAAGGGGTGAGAGGGGGGTGAGAGAGATGGGGTGGTAGAAAGAGAGAAAGAGAAGGAATGAGAGAGAGTGAAAAAGAGAGGCGAGAGGGTGAGAGGGAGATAGAAAGAGAGGAGGGGGGTTGAGAAAGAGAGAGAGAGAGAGAGAGAGAGAGAGAGAGAGAGAGAGAGAGAGATTGAAAAAGAGGGGTGGGGTGGAAAAAGAAGGGAAGGGGGGTGAGAGAGAGAGGATGTAGAGAGAGGGTGAGAGAGGGGGTGAGAGACAATGACTAAGAGAGAGAGGGGGTGAGAGAGGGGGTGATATAGAAAGAGAGGGGATAAGAGAGAGAGAAGTGGTGAGAGGGGGTAAGAGACAGTAGGTAAGAGAGAGAGAGTGGGTGAGAGAGGGGGTGATATAGAAAGAGAGGGGTGAGAGAGAGAGGGTGAGAGAGAGTGGGTAAAAAAGAGAAGGGGGTGATAGAGAAGGGGTGAGAGAGGAGGTGAGAGAGAGAGGTGGGGTAGAGGGGGTGACAGAGAAGGGGGAGTGAACAAAAAATGGGGGGGTGAGAGAGAGGGGATGAGGGGGTGAGTGGTTGGGTGAGAGAGAAGGGATGAGAGAGAGAGAGAGGGGGGGTGAGAGAGGAAGTGACAGTGGGTGAGAGAAAGAGGGGGTGAGAGAGGTGGTGAGAGGAGTGGTGGAGAGAGGGTGAGAGAGGGGGGAGAGGGTGAGACACAGTGAGTGTAAGAGAGAGGGTGTGAGAGCAAATAGGTGAGAGAGAAAGAGATAAGGTTGAGAGAGAAGGGATGAGAGATAGAGAGAGAGAGGGGGGTGAGAGAGCGAGTGGGTGAGAAAAAGAGGGGGTGAGAGGGGATGAGAGAGAGAGAAGGGGTGAGAGAGGGGGTTGAGAGAGAGAGAAGGGTGAGAGAGATGGGGTGGAAGAGAGAGAAATGAAAAGAGAGATGAGAGAGGGCAAGAGGAGAGAAAGAGAGTGGGGGGTGAGAGAGATGGGGTGGTAGAGAAAGAGAGAGAGAGAGAAAGAAGGGATGAGAGAGAGCGAAAAAGAGAGGTGAGAGAAGGTAAGAGAGAGAGAGAGAAAGTGGGTGAAAAAAAAAGAGGGGGGCTCAGAGAGAGAGGGTGAGAGAGAAGGGTTGAGGGGAATGTGACACAGCGAGTGAGAGAGAGGGGTGAGAGAGGAGGTGATATAGAAAGAGAGGGGGTGAGAGAGAGAGGGTGAGAGAGAGTGGTAAAAAGAGAGGGGGGTGAGAGAGAGGGGATGAGGGGGTGGTGGTTGGGTGAGAGAGAAGAGATGAGAGAGAGAGAAGAGAGGGAGGGATGAGAGGGGGTGACAGTGGGTGAGAGAAAGAGGGGGTGAGATAGGGGTGGAGAGATGGGGTTAGAGAGAGTGTGAGAGAGAAGGGGAGAGGGTGAGACACAGCGAGTGTGAGAGGGTGTGAGAGCCACATAGGTGACAAAGAGAACAGTGAGAGAGAGAAGGGATGAGAGAGAGAGAGAGAGAGAGGGAGAGGGAGGGGGTGAGAGACAGTGGGTGAGAGAAAGAGGGGGTAAGAGAGAGAGAAGGGGTGAGAGAGGGGGGTGAGAGAGGAGGTGAGAGAGATAGGGTGGTAGAGAGAGAGAGTGAAAAAGAGAGATGAGAGAGGGGGTAAGAGGGAGAGAAAGAGAGAGAGGGGGGGTGAGAGAGATGGGGTGGTAGAGAGAGAAAGAGAGAGAGAGAGAAGGGATGAGAGAGAGTGAAAAAGAGAGGTGAGAGAGGGTGAGAGAGAGAGAGAAAGTGGGTGAGAAAGAGAGAGGGGGTCTCAGAGAGAGAGGGTGAGAGAGAAGGGGTGAGGGGAGTGAGACACAGCGAGTGAGAGAGAGAGAGGGGTGAGAGGGGGTGATAAAGAAAGAGAGGGGGTGAGAGAGAGAGGGTGAGAGAGAGTGGGCAAAAAGAGAGGGGGTGAGAGAGAAGGGGTGAGAGAGAAGGGGTGAGAGAGGAGGGGAGAGAGAGAGGCGGGGTAGAGGGGGTGACAGAGAAGGGGGCGTGAACAAAAAATGGGGGGGTGAGAGAGAGGGGATGAGGGGGTGAGAGGTAAGGAATGAGAGAGAGAAAGAGAGGGGAAGGGGTGATAGAGGAAGTGACAGTGGGTGAGAGAAAGAGGGGGTGATAGATGAGATGGGGTGGTAGAGAGCGTGAGAAAGAAGGGGGTAGAGGGTGAGACACAGTGAGTGTGAGAGAGAGGGTGTGAGAGCCAATAGGTGAGAAAGAGACAAGGTTAAGAGAGAGAAGGGATGAGAGAGAGAGAAAGAGGGAGAGGGTGGAGGGGGTGAGAGAGAGGTGGGTGAGAGACAGTGGATGAGAGAAAGAGGGGATGAGAGAGAGAGAAGGGGTGAGAGAGGGGGGTGAGAGAGAGAGAAGGGGTGAGAGAGGGGGGTGAGAGAGAGAAGGGGTGAGAGAGAGAAGGGGTGAGAGAGATGGAGTGGTAGAGAGAGAGAAGGGATGAGAGAGAGTGAAAAAGAGGGTTGGGGGTGGAAAAAGAGGGGAAGAGGGATGAGAGAGAGGGGATGGACAGAGAGGGTGAGAGAGGGGGTGAGAGACAATGGCTAAGAGAGAGAGGGGGTGAGAGAGAAGGGATGAGAGAGGGGGTGATATAGAAAGAGAGGGGATGAGAGAGAGAGAGAAGTGGTGAGAGAGGGGGTGCGAGACAGTGGGTGAGAAAAAGAGGGGGTGTGAGAGAGAGAGAGAGAAGGGGTGAGAGAGGGGTGAGAGAGATGGGGTGGTAGAGAGAGAGAGAAGGGATGAGAGAGAGTGAAAAAGAGAGGTGAGAGAGAGAGAAAGTGAGTGAAAAAGAGAGAGGGGGGCTCAGAGAGAAGGGGTGAGACGGGGTGAGACACAGCGAGTGAGAGAGAGAGAGAGGGGGGGTTGAGAGAGAGAAATTGAGTGAAAAAAGAGAGGGAGAGGTGAGAGACATTGGGTGAGAGAAAGAGAAGGGGTAAAGGAGATGGGGGTGCTAGAGAGAGAGAGAGGGAGAGAGAGTGGGTGATAGAGAGGGTTAGAGAGGGAGGGAGAGAGAGAGAGAGAGAAAGGGGGTGAAAAGAGAGGGGGTTGAGAGAGAGGAGGTGAGAGAGAGGGGTGAGACACAGCGAGTGAGAGAAAGAGAGGGGTGAGAGGTAATAGGTGAGAGAGAAAGAGATGGGGTTGAGAGAGATAGGAGGTGGAAGAGAGAGGGGGAGATGGTGGATGAGAGAGAGAGAGAGGGAGGGGTCATAGACAGCGAGTGAGAGAGAGAGGACCTGCCTCCCTTTAAGAATTCTGAATTCTGGGGGGGGGGGAGATCTACCAATCACGTGACCGCTGTCCACTGGGGAACTTATGGTAAAATGCACAACTTGTGAACTTTATTGCGAGCTGTGAGAAGTATTTGAGTGGAAGGGTTGATAAGCGAAGGACATGGGGGACTATGAACTGGTGGAGGGGACTAGAGTTGGGCGATCAGTTTGGGGGGAGCAGAAGTTCAGCCCGGACGTTGGCAGTTCACTTGTTCAGCGAACACCGAATTTGCAGGTCGTTTGGCGGGTGTCCACCCTGCAATGCACTGCACACTGCACAGTGAATTCTGAGCCCTGAGTGGGTGAAGTTTTGCCCAATCAGGGTGCAGTAAATAGCTGGTTGTTAAGGAGCGGGGCCGGTAAGCCGGCCGTGGTGTCCTTAACAACCGATGAGTCATCAGCTGTCAATGGGCCTCCCCGCTGACAGCTGAATAAAAACAACATTGAAAATTAAAAGGTGAGAAGGAAGGAGTGGGGTCATCCCCCAGTCCATTCCAGCTCTTTGGGTCTGGTGTGGATATTAAGGGGAGACAATTTTTTTTTTTTAATGGCGTGGGGTCCCCCCAGATCCATACCCTACCCTTATCTGAGCATGCATCCTGGCAGACCAGGAAAGGGGGGATGAGCGAGTGCCCTCCTGAACCATACCAGACTTCATGCCCTCAACTTGGGGGTGGGTGCTATGGATAAGGGGGACTCTGTCCCCACATCCCAAAGCACCTTATCTCCATGATGATGGGGACAGGGGCCTCATCCCCACAACCCTGGGCTGTGGTCTCTGGGCAGGGAGATTATCATAATCTGGAAGCCTGATTTAACAAGGGGGCCCCCAGATCCCGCCCCCTCATGTGATTGAGTACCCCTATCCATTCACCAAGAAAGTGTCAAAAAGTAACAAAGACACAGACAGTTTTTGACAATTCCTTTATTAAAAAATAAAAAAAAAACAATGTCCCCCAATGTAAATCCATTGTCAATCAAGATGCCTGCCCCACCCGAAAAAGAAAAAAAAAACCTCCGCCATCAACTTAAGCAAACCACCGAATGCCTGGCTTGCCATTTGACAGTTCTCTGAAGGTAATGGGCGGAGCCACCTGGCAATATCACCTGGTGGCACCACCCCCTTGTGACTTCACGAACCAGTGCATGCTGGGTCGGTGATGTCACAAGGGGGCGGTGGCATCAGATGCTGTCTCCAGGTGGCCTCCGCTCTTACCTATATAAGAACTGTCAAATAGAAAGTGAGGCATTTGGCGGTTTGCCTTAGTTGACAGCGGAGTCGGGCATGAGCCCCTCCCTTCAGAGACTGGGCCGCAGGGCAGTATTCCAACATGATAACCCCCCCAAACACACCTCCAACACCACCACTGCCTTGCTAAAGAAGCTGAGGGTGAAGGTGATGGACTGGCCAAGCATGTCTCCAGACCTAAACCCTATTGATCATCTGTGGGACATCCTCAGACGGAAGGTGGAGGAGGGGAAGGAAACGAGAAAGGGTTGGGACTTTGACGAAGCATGCGATTTTGGAAGCATGGGCGCTCGACTTGGACACATTGTTCTTTTCTCCCATTTTTTTCTTATTTATTTGACTAATTGTTGGCACACCATTTCTCGTCCCACAGATATTCATCATATATCAGCTCCTGATGAGTGGCAATGTAGCCACGAAACACGTAGAGCTTTAAATACTACAAATTACATCCAAACACGCAGTTTTACCAGACTCTGTCATGTTTTTACTTAACTTTATTGACTCTTACTATGTGCAATATGTGTATACATGAATTTAATTCTTTTGATGTATGAATCATGGGATTGATGTCTTTGATGTGCAATACTTTAATATATTTACTACTTATGATGGATTATGGATTGTAGAATGTGTATCTCTGCGCCCCATGTTATACATTTTATTTATAGTTAATAAATTTACATTATCTGGTTTCTGTTGCTCTTCTGCTTTTTGCTTCCAAAATCGCATGCTTCGTCAAAGTCCCAACCCTTTCTCGTTTTTTTACAGTGTCAATAGGGATGGAGGCGATTTGGCCTCATTTAAAGTCCCAACATTTTTTTCTTTCAGTCGGTGGAGGAGGGGAAGGTCTCCAACATCCACCAGCTCCATGATGTCATCATGGGGGAGGGGAAGAGGACTCCAGTGAAAACCTGTGAAGCTCTGGTGACCTCCATGCCCAAGAGGGTGAAGGCAGTGCTGGAAAATAATGGCGGCCACACAAAATATTGACACTTTGGGCCCAATTTGGACATTTTCACTTAGGGGTGTACTGACTTTTGTTGCCAGCGGTTTAGACATTAATGGCTGTGTGTTGAGTTATTTTGAGGGGACAGGAAATTTACACTGTTATACAAGCTGTACACTCACTACTTTACATTGTAGACAAGTGTCATTTCTTCAGTGTTGTCACATGAAAAGAGAGAAGAAAAGATTTACACACATGTGACTGAGGGGTGTACTTACTTTTGTGAGATACTGTATATAAAACACACAAAAAAAATCTATTATACATCCAATCATTTGAATTACCTTCCGGTGTTCATGGAAACAGACGTTTGCGATCAGAGTACGGTGTATTGTTGGTGGAATTAGTCCCCTGACATATCAAGGGAGACCCAGGAGAGTCCGATGACTTTATAAACTCCAGACACCAAATCACCGGAGTTCAGAGATCGCCGCGGGATCGAGTCGTCCTCGCCGTGCGGTGAGTCTATCCACCCTTCCCATCCCAGGATACAGGAAAACACCAACAGAGATCATCACTCCCCCCTATCATCACTGATACAATTATTATTATGAATCCTCATTTTACACTCGCTAATTTGTAACAAATAATTGTATTCATTAACAGAGAAGAGATCCCCTCTCTCTTCTTCTATTATTTTATATGATTATTATTATATTTATTATTTTATATGATTATTATTATATTTATTATTTTATATGATTATTATTATATTTATTATTTTATATCATTATTATTATTTTATATGAATATTATTATATTTATTATTTTATATCATTATTATTATTTTATATGAATATTATTATATTTATTATTTTATATCATTATTATTATTATTATTATATTTATTATTTTATATCATTATTATTATTATTATTATATTTATTATTTTATATCATTATTATTATATTTATTATTATTAAATATATATATATATATATATATATATATATATATATATATATATATATAATTTTAGATTTATTTTAATATTATTATTATTATTATATGTTTACAGTATATTGATATTATGTTTTTATGGGGTGTTGTATAAAGCGAGGAATACAGAGAAAGGAGAGGAGAACAAATAATAAAGTGATGATAAGGAGGTAGAATAGGAGAGAGTGCAGCCAGCACAGCGTACAATGTACAGGAAGTGACGTCACACATGGGACACAATGTAACGTTGTACTATTATCTCCTCTACAATCTCTTATTTTGTTGTTTTGTATATTAATCATTCCTTTATCACACTTCGCTTTTGTCTGTCTGTTCATGTACATTGTATCTGATCCTCTATAAATGTGGAAAAAGAGGAAATGAATGTTACGTGAATGTATCAAAGAGAGTTTATTCTCCATGTTATATATTACTGGACTATTTTTCTTTTCTTACCAAGACGACTTTATTCTTTCTATATTACTGGACATATTAGGACTCTATAGATTACATTTGTTTTTGTTTGTTTTTTGAAAGTCATGTATTTATATCTGCTAACAAATTATTATTATTATTATTACAATTATTATTATAATAATAATTATTATAATAATAATTATTATTATTATTATATTATTATTATTATTATTATTATTATTATTATTATTATTATTATTATTATAATACAGGATTTATATTGCACCTACAGTTTACATAGTGCTTTACAATATAAAGGGGGACAATAAAATACCAAAATGAATTGGAGGGCCTTGCTCATGGAGCTTACAATCTAAAGGAAAGGAGGGGGAGGTTGTACAAAAGGTAAAAGCTGCCAGGGATGTTCTGATGGAGGGGGGCTTAAGTACAGATTTTTAGGTGGAGTTGGGATAGGCTTCCCTGAATAAGTGAGCTTTAAGGATCAACTAAAGGGAAACAGGTTGGCAGCTGACTGAACATACTAAGGTAGGGAGTTCCAGAGGATGGGAGAATGGGAGGAGGGGAGAAGCTCTAAAAAAAAGTCCTGGGAGAAAATGTGGGAGGAGATAACAAGGGAAGCTAGAGAGCGGGATGTCCTGGGAGGAGCGGAGAGGATGATTTGGGCGATATCTGCAGATGTGGTTGGTGATGTAGTGAGGGGAGGGGGGGGGGGCGATGTTGTGGATAGCTTTGTACGTTGTGGTTAGCATTTTGAATTTTATGCATTGGGCTAGTGGAGACCAGTGGAGGGATTGGTAGAGAGGGGTGGAGGACACTGAATGGAGGTCAGTGGAGGGATTAGCAGAGAGGGGTGGAGGACACTGAATGGAGGACAGTGGAGGGATTGGTAGAGAGGGGTGGAGGACACCGAATAGAGGTCAGTGGAGGGATTGGTAGAGAGGGGTGGAGGACACTGAATGGAGACCAGTGGAGGGATTGGTAGAGAGGGGTGGAGGACACTGAATGGAGGTCAGTGGAGGGATTTGTAGAGAGGGGAGGAGGACACTGAATGGAGGTCAGTGGAGGGATTAGCAGAGAGGGGTGGAGGACAATGAATGGAGACCATTGGAGGGATTGGTAGATAGGGGGGGGGGGACACTCAATGGAGGTCAGTAGAGGGATTAGCAGAGAGGGGTGGATGACACTGAATGGAGGACAGTGGAGGGATTGGTAGAGAGGGGTGGAGGACACCGAATAGAGGTCAGTGGAGGGATTGGTAGAGAGGGGTGGAGGACACTGAATGGAGGTCAGTGGAGGGATTGGTAGAGAGGGGTGGAGGACACTGAATGGAGGTCAGTGGAGGGATTGGTAGAGGGGGGTGGAGGACACTGAATGGAGACCAGTGGAGGGATTGGTAGAGAGGGGTGGAGGACACTGAATGGAGGTCAGTGGAGGGATTTGTAGAGAGGGGAGGAGGACACTGAATGGAGGTCAGTGGAGGGACTAGCAGAGAGGGGTGGAGGACAATGAATGGAGACCATTGGAGGGATTGGTAGATAGGGGGGGGGGGGGGGGGGGACACTCAATGGAGGTCAGTAGAGGGATTAGCAGAGAGGGGTGGATGACACTGAATGGAGGACAGTGGAGGGATTGGTAGAGAGGGGTGGAGGACACCGAATAGAGGTCAGTGGAGGGATTGGTAGAGAGGGGTGGAGGACACTGAATAGAGGCCAATGGCGGAATTGGCAGAGAGGGTTGGAGGACAATGAATGGAGGTCAGTGGAGGGATTGGCAGAGAGGGGTGGAGGACACTGAATAGAGGCCAGTGGAGGGATTGGTAGAGAGGGGTGGAGGACACTGAATGGAGGCCAGTGGCGGAATTGGCAGAGAGGGTTGGAGGACAATGAATGGAGGTCAGTGGATGGATTGGTAGAGAGGGGGGGAGGACACTGAATGGAGACCAGTGGAGGAATTGGCAGAGAGGGGTGGAGGACACTGAATGGAGGCCAGTGGTGGGATTGGCAGAGAGGGGTGGAGGACAATGAATGGAGGCCAGTGGAGGGATTGGCAGAGAGGGGTGGAGGACAATAAATGGAGGCCAGTGGAGGGATTGGCAGAGTGGGGTAGAGGACAATGAATGGAGGCGAGTGGAGGGATTGGCAGAGAGGGGTGGAGGACAATGAATGGAGGCCAGTGGAGGGATTGTCAGAGAGGGGTGGAGGACAATGAATGGAGGTCAGTGGAGGGATTGGCAGAGAAGGGTAGAGGACAATGAATGGAGGCCAGTGGAGGGATTGGCAGAGTGGGGTAGAGGACAATGAATGGAGGTCAGTGGAGGGATTGGTAGAGAGAGGTGGAGGACACTGAATGGAGGCCAGTGGAGGGATTGGCAGAGAGGGGTGGAGGACAATGAATGGAGGACAGTGGAGGGATTGGCAGAGAGGGGTGGAGGACAATGAATGGAGGTCAGTGGAGGGATTGGTAGAGAGGGGTGGAGGACACTGAATGGAGACCAGTGGAGGGATTGTCAGAGAGGGGTGGAGGACAATGAATGGAGGTCAGTGGTGGGATTGGCAGAGAAGGGTGGAGGACACTGAATGGAGGTCAGTGGAGGGATTGGTAGAGAGGGGTGGAGGACACTGAATGGTGGTCAGTGGAGGGATTGGTAGAGAGGAGTGGAGGACACTGAATGGAGGTCAGTGGAGGGATTGGTAGAGAGGAGTGGAGGACAGTGAATGGAGGTCAGTGGAGGGATTGGTAGAGAGGGGTGGAGGACACTGAATGGAGGTCAGTGGAGGGATTGGTAGAGAGGAGTGGAGGACACTGAATGGAGGTCAGTGGAGGGATTGGTAGAGAGGGGTGGAGGACAATAAATGGAGGTCAGTGGAGGGATTGTCAGAGAGGGGTGGAGGACACTGAATGGAGGTCAGTGGAGGGATTGGCAGAGTGGGGTAGAGGACAATGAATGGAGGCCAGTGGAGGGATTGGTAGAGAGGGGCAGCAGTCACGGATCACTTGGTGAGGTGTAATAGTCTAGCAGCATTCATCAAAGACTGAAGGGGGAGGAGCCTGTGTAAAGGTTATCCAGTGAGGAGGGCGTTGCAGTAGTCGAGGTGGGAAATAACTGGAGAATGGCGGAGAATGAATACCTTGTTTTGTGGTGTCGTTAGTCTGGAAGAGATGAATTATGTTAATGTTGAGGAGGTGAAGGTGGCAGGATTTAGCCAGTGATTGGATGTGGGGGGCTGAAGGAGAGGTCAGAGTCTAGGATTACACCCAGCACCCTGGCATGTGTGGAGGGATCAATGGTTGTGCCGTTGATCTCAATGGTAAAGTCGTGGGGGGGGGGGGATCGGAGAGGAGGAAATATTACAAACTCAGTTTTAGAAAATATTCAGTTTGAGGAAGTGATGTGACCTCCTTACTGATATTTGTGATGGGTGAAGAGACCAAGGGGGGTAAGCTGGCGAGTAGAGAGGTAGACCTGGGCGTCATCGGGGTAAAAGTGGTATTGGCATCAATAGGAGGTTATTAACTGGCCCATGGAAGAGGTGTAGAGACAGAATAGAAGAGGTTTAAGGACGGAGCCTTGGGGTACCCCAACAGATAGAGGAAGAGGAGAGGAGGAGAGGAGGAGATGGTGTTGTACGGGACACTGAGATAGGTGAACCAGGAAGAGTCACGGAGTCCAAGGGAGTGGAGTTGATTGAGGAGGAGCGGGTGGTCGAAGGCAGCGGAAAGGTCTAGTAGTGTGAGCGCGGAGTACTGCCCATTGGTTTTAGCAGTTAGTGGGTCATCGGTGATGTTTCGTAGGGCATTTTCAGTGGAATTTTGAGGGTGGAAGTCGGACTGTAGAGGATCGAGACGTTGGTTGTCGGTGAGGTAGGAACTCAATACGGTTGGGGACAAGACGTTCAAGAAGCTTGGAGGCAAACCGAAGCAGGGAGATGGGTCTTAAGTTATTCAAACAGGTGGGGTCCAGTGAGGGATTCGTTTTTTTAGGTATGGGGGGGTAACCAGTGCGTGTTTGAGCGGGGAGGGAAAGGTGTCGGAGGAGAGGGAGAGGTTGGAGATGTGGGTTGGAGGGTTTAGGCTAGAGCAGGAAGGTGGTCATAGTAATTGTGTGGTGACGGGGTCCAGGGGATAGGTGGTTGAGGTCGGCCTCGGAAAGGAGTTTGGCAATTGGTAACAGGGCTGAAGGAGGGAAGTATTGAGTGCTGCGTCAGACCCGGCGGTGTGTTGGTTGGAAGAGAAATCTGGACACTGGAGATGGAGACGAAGCTCCGGGGGGGGGGGGGGGGCGATGGGGGGGGGGGGGGGCAGGTGCTTCAACAAATTGTTTAGCAATCTGGATTTTTCATTTTTTATCGCAATGGATTTCAATTGTTCACAAAGACAGGTCATTATGTAATTATCCACCACCCACATATAATCAGGTGCAGTTATCTGGTCTGCCGCTAGGTGGCTCTGTGTCAAAATAGTGTCTGGTTGCAGCAGGCAGTGTCATCAGGTGTTAGGCCCCTTTTTTTACTTAGAGCTCGTGATGTCATAGGTGAGTCATGGTGCGGTTGTAAGTCGAGGTTGGGAGGGGCCCCTTAGTGGATTTGGGACATGTGAGCCAAACAGCGCTCACCACCAGTACAAATGTAACCAGCATGTGGAGGCCCTGGACAGGGCAGGAGGAGTCCAGGAGGAGTAGAACTGCAGACTTTCTGACCCTTATAAAGGTGGGGGGTGGGGCAGATTGAAAAAAAGGCCTTTTAAGTCAGGCCAAGAGTTCCCTGAGCAGTGGCGGCTGGTGTTTTTTTGTTTCGGGGCGGCAAACAACCACATCCGCCCCCCGGGGCACCTCAAACCCCCAAACCCCTACCCCCATCGCTGTCTGCTGGTCCACCAGCATTTACCCCATCTAGGTGATGGGCACATTGGGCAGCAGCAGAGATCAGGCACATTAGGGATCGGCAGGTATTAGCTATCGGTGGGCACATCGGGCGTCGGCAGGGGATCGGGCGGCGGCGGGCACATTGGGCAGCGGTGGGGATATCGGGCATCCTGTGTCTTCTCCTCCTCACTTCTGCTGTGTGTCTCCTCCCCTTCCCCTAGGCATCCAATAGGATCGCCTGTCCTTTCTGATTTTCAGTCTCATTTTTGGATTCTTGAATTTTCACGTTTTCAAATGTTCGTGTTTCCGAATTTCCGAATTTTTTTGTTTTCCGGATTTTTCGAATCTCCGAATTTTCAAATTTCAGATTTTTTGAAAAATTCATTAAATTGGTTTTCATTCATTTGAATATTTACAAATTAACTAATTTGTTGCGTTTCCTCGAAAAAACGAATTTGGAATGAAACGAATGGCACATGTCTAAGCAGTAGACTTTGTCTCTGGAATGTGAGAGATACAAAAAAAATAAACATATACATAACTATTTTTTTTATTAAAAGAGTTATTAATGCAAATTAAGTTTCTTCTTATAAATGATAAGTGTTGTATATTTTTATGACGGTATTTCATCCTGGTGAGCCCGGGGTCCGGCGCTAGTGACGGGACAAGGTCATCCAGCACCCAGGATAAAGGTGGCAAATCGTGACCCCCGCCAGGTGGAGTCCCCAGTAAAGTCCCCCTTTACATGAGGTGTCCGCAGTAAAGTTCCCCTTTACATGAGGTGTCCCCAGTAAAGTCCCCCTTTACATCAGGTGTCCCCAGTAAAGTCCCTCTTTACATCAGGTGTCCCCAGTAGAGTCCCCTTTACATCAGGTGTCCCCAGTAAAGTCCCCCTTTACATCAGGTGTCCCCAGTAAAGTCCCCCTTTACATCAGGTGTCCCCAGTAGAGTCCCCCTTTACATCAGGTGTCCCCAGTAAAGTCCCCCTTTACATCAGGTGTCCCCAGTAAAGTCCCCCTTTACATCAGGTGTCCCTAGTAGAGTCCCCCTTTACATCAGGTGTCCCCAGTAGAGTCCCCCTTTACATCAGGTGTCCCCAGTAAAGTCCCCCTTTACATCAGGTGTCCCCAGTAAAGTCCCCCTTTACATCAGGTGTCCCCAGTAGAGTCCCCCTTTACATCAGGTGTCCCCAGTAAAGTCCCCCTTTACATCAGGTGTCCCTAGTAAAGTCCCCCTTTACATCAGGTGTCCCCAGTAAAGTCCCCCTTTACATCAGGTGTCCCCAGTAGAGTCCCCCTTTACATCAGGTGTCCCCAGTAGAGTCCCCCTTTACATCAGGTGTCCCCAGTAAAGTCCCCCTTTACATCAGGTGTCCCCAGTAAAGTCCCCCTTTACATCAGGTGTCCCCAGTAGAGTCCCCCTTTACATCAGGTGTCCCCAGTAAAGTCCCCCTTTACATCAGGTGTCCCTAGTAAAGTCCCCCTTTACATCAGGTGTCCCCAGTAAAGTCCCCCTTTAAATCAGGTGTCCCCAGTAGAGTCCCCCTTTACATCAGGTGTCCCCAGTAGAGTCCCCCTTTACATCAGATGTCCCCAGTAAAGTCCCCCTTTACATCAGGTGTCCCCAGTAGAGTCTCCCTTTACATCAGGTGTCCCCAGTAGAGTCCCCCTTTACATCAGGTGTCCCCAGTAGAGTCCGCCACACATTTCTGAGAGAACGATGAATCTCAGCCCATTATTCGCGGTTATCTCTAAACTGATGACTTATAGGAAGCTTCTAAAGCGCCCCCTATAGGAAATATAGTGTACCACCCAATTTATCACCATTTCACGAGGCGCACGCAATGTTAAGACATTTTTGGTATCTATTGACTCGGCGCGACCTCTTCTTCTTTTTATATTTTACCAAAATTATTGGTAATGTTTTATGTTTATGAGTCCCAAATTTACCTTTTTTTTTTACTGCAATTTTGTGTTTTGTAAACCGTTTCGCTAATATTGTGAAAAAATTGGCACTAGCACTATTTTATTCTCTGGGGCCCAGAGGGGGGCAAACTCTATTTCATTGCAGGGCCACATCAGCGTTATGGTTGCCCTTAAAGGGCCCGTTGTATCTGTAAGACTAAATGTCTAAAGCACACTGCCCTCCCCACCCCCCCCCCCCTTTACATCAGATATCAAGATTTGCCCCCCCCTTCCACACCATCAGAAGTAAAATGTCCGTCCCTCCCCTTACCTTCTGCTACTGCTGGGAAGAAGAGAACTGGAAAGCAGAAAGTGCAGGGTCTAGAGGAGGACCAGATGCCAAATGCTGAGACCAGGGGAGAAGGAGATGAAGGGGTGCAGTGGCTGCACAAATAGATGCAGGATCTATAGGAGGAGTTCTGTCCTCCTCTCTGGTGCTGACTTCTGAGAGGAAAGACACGGGCCCCTCCATGGCTTCATGGACAAGTGCAGGATCTGGTGGAGGAGTTCTGTCCTCCGCTCTGCTGTTAACTGCTGAGACAGGGGGAGCAAAGACGGGCCCCTCCGTGGCTTCATTGACAAGTGCAGGATCTGGTGGAGGAGTTTTGTCCTCCTCTCTGCTGTTAACTGCTGAGACAGGGGGAGCAAAGACGGGCCCCTCCGTGGCTTAATAATGGAGAAGTGGAAGATCTGGTGGAGGAGTTCTGTCTTTTTCTCTGCTGCTGACTGCTGAAAAAGGGGGGGGGCAGACACAGGCCCCTCCATAGCTTCATGGACAAGTGCAGGATCTGGTGGAGGAGTACTGTCCTCCTCTCTGTTGTCAACTGCTTTGATGGGAGGGAGCAGAGACGGGCCCCCCGTGGCTTCATGGACAAGTACAGGATCTGGTGGAGGAGTTCTGTCCTCCTCTCTGCTGTCAACTGCTTTGATGGGAGGGAGCAGAGACTGGCCCTCCATGGCTTCATGGACAAGTGCAGGATCTGGTGGAGGAGTTCTGTCCTCTGCTCTGCTGTCAACTGCATCGATGGGGGGAGCAGAGATGGGTCCCTCCATGGCTTTATGGACAAGTGCAGGATCTGGTGGAGGAGTACTGTCCTCCTCTCTGTTGTCAACTGCTTTGATGGGAGGGAGCAGAGACAGGCCCTCCATGGCTTCATGGACAAGTGCAGGATCTGGTGGAGGAGTTCTGTCCTCCTCTCTGCTATTAATTGCGGAGATAGGGGGAGCAAAGATGGGCCCCTCCATGGCTTTATGGACAAGTGCAGGATCTGGTGGAGGAGTTCTGTCCTTCTCTCTGCGGGGACAAGGTAGGGATAGAGATGAGGGTGTGCGGTACCTGCGGGAGAGGTTGGAGGGCCACATGAAATGGCCTTGCGGGTTGGATTTGGCTGCGGGCCATGTGCTTGACAGGGTGTCAGCTTTCAGAAAAAACAAATATCTTCCACCGATAAATGTGAAGGTAACCAGCAAATGTCTGTTGTCCTCCACCATAAATATGAACCCACAGGACCATTTCCTAAAAAAACATCTACAATATGTTCTGTGCTCCATGGCACGGGTGCATCTCTATGTTCTAAAGCCGTGGCTCTCAACCTTGGTCCTCAAGTACCCCCAACAGGCCATGTTTTCAGGTTTTCCTTTATCTTGCACAGGTACTTTAGAGTCAATGGCTTGGTATTTTGGACAGATATTTTATTCCCAAAACATGGCCTGTTGGGGGTACCTGAGGACCAAGGTTGAGCACCATTGTTCTAAAGAACGAGCACAGTGACCAGATGTCATCCAAATATTTGAGCCACAGTTATCATATCCACCCGCCCCCTCCCCGGTCCCTGCTGATTGGCCAATGTCCTCGTAGAAGGTATTGGATGATAAGTAGGTGGAATTGGGGCTTGGTTTCCCTCAGTTTTATCTTGTTTCAGGTCTCGAAGACGGATAGGAATAGAATCTTTTATTAAGGTTTCACTCTCCAAAGATACAGAAGGTCTAATCATTTCACAACCCCTTTTATGTTTACAGGCGACCACAAACCTAAAACGAAATGTTGAACACGACCTCCACCTACCCGAAATATTTTATACTTCTTGGAATTCCTGGTCTGGAACCCTCTTACGTCTCCGTAGCTCTCTTCTTCTTTTTGATGTACGCGATCTCGCTGATAGGAAACTTGACTCTCCTGTTCATCATCAGACTAGACCGGAACCTCCACGAGCCCATGTACATCTTCCTCTCCATGCTGTCCTCCGTAGACCTTGTCCTGACCAGCACCACCACGCCCAAGGTGTTGGCCATCCTTTGGGTAGACGCCAAAGAAATTTCCTACGAGGCCTGCCTGACCCAAATGTTCTTCATCCATGCATTCGCCTGCATCGAGTCTTCCATACTGCTCGCCATGGCGTTTGACCGCTATGTTGCCATCTGCCACCCTTTGCGGTACACTTCTCTTCTGACAATTCGTGGGGTTTTATTCATTGGTCTGGGTTCTCTCGGGAGGGGGGTTGGAACTGTGATGCCTTTACCAATTCTCTTCAGAAGATTATCTTTGTGCGGCAATAATGTCATCCATCACTCATTCTGTGATCACATAGCCGTGGTGAAGTTGGCATGTTCTGATGCCACGTTAAACAGTATTTATGGATTAGCGACGGCTCTTCTCGTAGTGGCTGTGGACTTGATCTTCATAGTATGGTCCTACGTTCTCATCCTCCATGCAGTGTTCCGGTTAAAGTCCAGAGAGGCCCGGCTGAAGGCCCTCAGTACCTGCGCCTCCCATATCTGTGCCATCCTTGTCTTTTATCTCACCGTTGTCCTCTCATCTGTGGTCCAGAGGTTTGGGAAGACGGTTCCTCTTTATGTCATTATTCTGCTGGCCAACGTCTACCTGATGCTGCCTCCTTTCATCAACCCCCTGATATACGGAATAAGGACCAAACAAATCAGGCACAGGATCGTGACTCTGCTACATTGTCAGGTTATAAATAAAGATTGAGTGTTTGTATCACAATAAAATAATAACTTGTGTAGCACTGACCCCCGAAGGAGCTGCTGGTTTGATTTGGGCTCACCGTTACCTCCTTGTTTGCTTCTCCGTCTTAGGGTTCCTGTGGTAAATGGCCCAAAGAATGTGGAAACTGACACTGGATCTTCTTTTGGGTTATTTATTTAGAACAGAAACAGAGTCTTTCAATGAAGGGTAGAGGGTTGGGAGCAGGGCTGGACTGGGACAAAAATTTGGCCCTGGACTTCATCCAGACCGGCCCACTTTAATTTTGCAAACACGCAAAAAACAGTACATTACATCTGGGTCCCCAGAGAGCCCCCCACTTACATCTGGGTCCACAGAGAGCCCCCCACTTACATCAGGGTCCCCAGAGAGCCCCCCCTTACATCAGGGTCCCCATATAGCCTTCCCCTTACTTAAGGGTCCCCAGAGAGCCCCTCTTACATCAGAGTCCCCAGAGATCATCCGCCTTACATCACGGTCCCCAGAGAGCCCCTCTTACATCAGAGTCCCCAGAGATCATCCGCCTTACATCAGGGTCCCTAGAGAGCCAACCCCTTACATCCAGCTCCCCGCAGAGCCCCCCCTTACATCCGGGTCCACAGAGAGCCTCTCTCTTACATCAGGTTCCCCAGAGAGCCTCTGGCTTACATCAGGGTCCCCAGAGAGCCCCTCCTTACATTAGGGTCACCAGAAAGAAGGCAGGTAGTGGGCTGGGACCCTGTGGTTGGGGACTCCTGGACTGACTCGGGGCTATGGGCCCTAGATTCGGGGCTATAGCCCCAAAAGTCCCCCCCAGCGATGCCACTGACTGTCACTGAAACCGGCCCACTGAGCCATCGGCCCACCGGGAAACTCCCTATAGTCCCTATGGCCAGTACATGTCTGGTTGGGAGTGAGTTCAGGTATTGCAAACATCGGAAGTCTTTAGAGAGAAATCCAGAGAATAAAGACCATTTCACAACTGGATTTAATAACCCCCCCCCGGATAGACCTCCTCCTACTAGGCCTAGCAGCCGGTAGGGGGCTCGGTAAAGTCTCTGCCACAGACTTATGATGTACACTTGAGCGTTACTGAGGGACGTAGATAACTTTAAAGAGCTAACATACGGTGCCAGGTTCTCTCAGCCGATCTGGCGATACCGTATAAGTGTAGATCCATGTAGTGTCCTTCAACTAAGCCTCCAGGCTCCTTCAGAGAAGCCAGCCTTGTGCACGACCTTCTCCTGAAGAGTCCTCCCCTGGGGTTCTTCAGTTGCTGGGCCTCTCCCTTCAGATGAGACGGCACCGGACCACCTTTGGAACAGTAGGCCCCCGACACGTCACTCGGGTCTATCCCTGCAGTTGCGTTGCCTCGGACCAGCCGGTCCCGAGACTCGGGATGCATGGTTCCACACCCCAGGCCAGGAGGGCCATGGGGGCATGGGTCAGGAGGACCACCAGAACCAAACATACAGAAAATCACAAGATGGAACCCCAAACCACATGGCGTCGGTACCTTAAATACCACCTCCCAGAATGCACAGCAGGAAAACACTCCCACCGGGCTGGTTCCGAGAGGATAGTGGCATTCAATGCACCCAGCTAGACTGCGTTTCTTCTCTTGCCAGTGGTGGCAGCGACACCTGCAGTCTAGGAGAACCCAGTGCAACCCAGCTGGACTGGTACTGAAAGCAGATATTTAGGGAAATAGTCCTGAAACCCAACTGTGGTTTCAGGCAAATTAACTTTTCAAAAAAAACATAGCGCCCGCTCGTCAGGAGCCAGCGCTACACTGCTACATTTATTGATTGCTACTCTTTCTGATGCAATATTTTTATTAATATTTTCCACAATCTAATCTTGAAAAACTCTCGCAATTTATCCTTTCAGAAATGTGCGATGTGATTGGAAATACGATAAATACCCAGGCGCGTTTGTGACCTTGAGCTTTAGATATATTATATTACGCATTTCAGTTTAATTGCGCAACACATGCAGCAGTGAATTGTGGGTGTGGCAAAATTGTGGCTGTTGTGGGAGGGGCTTAAACCTTGGGCCTACTCACCATAGTTGCCAACAGTCCCGGTTTTCTCTGGACATCCACAGAATTCATAACCAACTCCCAGTCTGACCGTATCCCGGGAAGAAATCCCGGAAAATTGTCTATGTCTCAACGCCCCACCCCTCCCCCCCCCCCCCATGGACCACTCTGGTTCCTCGTAAAAAAGGCAGCAACTTTCGCCCTTAATAAACAGAATAGAACTTCAGCAGTCATTGCCCTCTGGGGGCCATAGAACAAGCAAACCCTCCAGTGATGTGCTGAACTGTCCTGGGATTGGGGGAGGGGGAGGGTTCACCAAACTTCACAGAGGTTTCAATCAACGGGAGATGAATCTGTCAATCTAAGGATGCCGAAATTTCTAGGCTAATAGGCAAAGGAGTGTAAAAAAAAAAAGCATAGGGAGTGGGCACTACCCTAAATCGTGAGAGGTCCTCTAAAAATCTGTAAAATACCCTTAATCTGAGCATGCAGCCTGGCTTGGCCAGGAAAATGGGTTGATGAGCATGCACCCCCCTTCCTGAAACATTCCAGACCACATGCCCTTAAAGGGGTTGTAAAGGTAATTTTTTTATTTTCTACATAGGTTCCTTTAAGCTAGTGCATTGTTGGTTCACTTATCTTTTCCTTCGATTTCCCTTCTAAATGTTTTTTTTCTTTGTTTTCTTTGTCTAAATTTCTCACTTCCTGTTTCACCCCAGTAAGCTGTTCAGTAAGCTGTTCTGGCTGACTAACCACCAGCTCGGATGATGGTGAGAAGTTTACTGAGGAGAAACAGGAAGTGAGATATTCAGACAAAGCAAAAAAACATTTAGAAGGGAAATCAAAGGAAAAGATAAGTGAACCAACAATGCCCTAGCTTAAAGGAACCTATGTAGAAAATAAAAAATGTACCTTTACAACCCCTTTAACAAAGGAGTTGTGCCTTGCCAGGAGGGCCCCCCTCCCCTTCCTGGCAAAGCACCTTGTCCCCATGCTGACGAGGACAAGGGTCTCATCCCTACAACCCTGGCCCAGTGGTTGTGGGGGTCTGAGGGTCTCAGGATCGTGAAGTTCCCTTTAATTATAAGAGAGACCCCAGATCCCACCTCCCACAAGTAAATTCGTTTTTTTTTGCATTTTTCCACTCCCACTACACCACGCCTACAAATGAATGCCCCACCCCTAATTAAAATAATATTCCGCCTACAGACAAAAAATTGTCCCTAAAAATTATTTTTGATAATGTTGGCAAGTATGTAACATAGGCACTGTCTTTTTGTCCAAAATGTCCTTATTTGTAGGTGACCTCTTTTTTGTGAATGAGTAGGGGTGCTATGGACCTCCTACTCATTTACTTGTGGGAGGTGGTATCTGGGGACCCTCTTATTATTAAAGGGAACTTCACAAATCCAAGACCCTCAGACCCCCACAACCACTGGTCCAGGGTTGTAGGGATGAGACCCTTGTCCTCATCAGCATGGAGACAAGGTGCCTTGCCGGGGGGGGGGGGGGCAGGGTCCTCCTGGTAAGGCACGCCCCCCTTGTCAAGGGCATGGGGCCTGGTTCAGGAAGAGGGGTGCATGTTCATCCCCCCAGATTAAGGTCTTTTGCAAATTTTTAGAGGACCTCTCGCAATATCTTTTGCAAATGGCACCCTAAGGTAGTGCCCTCTCACCATGCTTTTTTGACACTCCCTTGCCTATTAGCCCAGAAAGTTGGAAATTTTCATTTCATAGATTTGGCTCCCCATTGATTTCAATGGAATTCAAGTTTGGCATGCAAACCTCTTTGTAGTTCGGCAAACCACCCCCCGTGCCGAACCAATTTCCAGGCCAACTCATCACTGGTGAGATCACTGGAGGGTTTTTAGGTTCTGTGGTCCTTCGAGGGCAACGACTGATGAAGTAGACTTCTCAGTTCCACTGTAAGTATACCGTAGGCCAGTGATGGCGAACCTCGGCACCCCAGATGTTTTGGAACTACATTTCCCATGATGCTCAACTACGCTGCAGAATGAATGAGCATCATGGGAAATGTAGTTCCAAAACATCTGGGGTGCCAAGGTTCACCATCACTGCCTGTTACCAAACCAATAGTGAACCTACATGGAGGGTCTATTTAAACCCAGTCCTCCGAGCTCCTTTTTACTCATCTTTACACTCTTCTGATCTTTTCTTTGCAGTGCCCCCCCCCCCCCACCAATGTTGGCTAACAATCCAAGTGTAGAGATAAAATGAAGTCACTCCTCCGTCATGTGACTCAGTGCTCAGTAGGGTGCCATGGTGGGAGGACACACACTACTCATCCCCACAGAAGAAGAAGCAATGGGGTTAAGAGGTGAGGAGAAGGTGGTCAACCCACTGCATTAAAGTAATTTTTGCGATTTCGGTCCTGCCAGTAAAAACACTTCCTGTTTCAGGCTGACAACGCTAAGCCACTACTTTGAAATTAGTAGCAGCGTTGTCACCCTACCATGTGCGCCCTTCCAATTCATCTCTGGGCTGCCCCATCAGATCTGGATGGATAAAAAGCTCAAGGATAGCCATGTCTTCAAGCGCTGGGGGAACACAACTTAAAAATACCACCCAATGCCAGAATAAGACCTCCTTGGGTATTTCAGAGAGACCCCAAATCTGCAAGTATTCTCTTATTATCTGCACCCCGCTCTTGTTTTGAGCTATGAAAGGCTCTTTCTCAAGTCAGGAGTGACTTGCTGTTGAACAAGACCTGTATGCAGATAATAAGATCCAGTATAGAGAAGATACCTGAGTTAAGGTGCAATTGGGTGTTCTATCGGTAAAATCAGTTTGAGATGTTTCAGAGATCCTTCAGAATGCAAAGATCCCGAGACTTATCACCCTCTGACCTGTGTTTGCCTTCCTTCTAGAGGGCTTGGCATTCCCTCAGACTTGTATGGGGAAGAAATGCCATGGTACACACCTCTACAGCCTCCTACAACACAGATCAAATGATATTTCTCAGCTCCAGAAGTCAAACACTGCACAGCTACAGAGTAGGTAGGGAGCTGAGTGTAATCTGAGATCTAAGTGGAGGGAATTGACACACCCCCACATCTACACAGTCTTTTGGGGAAACATGCGCAGCTAAGGCTGTCAATCGCCTTCTACTGTGGAAGAGGCATCTCCTGAGGTTCTGGGGTATCAGCAGATAGGAACCGTACTAGGTACTTCAGATTGAGGTAAGTACACTCTACACTCTATAGTGGGATATACTGTCTTAATTTTTCAATAACAACCACTAATACAGAATATTTTATTAATTGTCTCTTATTTTCAAGTTTCCACCCGCATGCTTTTTTTTTTTTTGCACACGGTCCACCCCTTCATCTACACCAGACCCTTCCTTAATAGAGGGGTCCCCCATGGACATTTAGACCAGACGGCCAATAGGGACACACACAGCACTAATAATGTCACCGGTGATTCCGTCCCTCCCAGCTCTGTCCTGTTTTGGATGAAGTTTCACATGTCTTTAGAAATCAGCTCAGGGTAATTCCCGGTGAAGGTCGGCGGGATTTATGATCCATGTGGTGCCGTGTTCTATGGTTTAATTGGACGTTTCCTTGCCGGGAAGTCATAATGTTTTATCTGCTGCCTGCAGCCATGTTCAGCTTCTCTCTTCTCCTGATATGGCTGGATGGGGATTTCCTGATCAGCTTTAACCCCAACCATGCCACGAGAGAAGATCCGAGGACGGTGATGGTAAAGAATCAAAAAGTAAATAGTCAAGTCAGCCAGACCCGGGAACTCAGTACAGGGATGGTGGGAACCCCTCATAATGGGCACAGCGGGTGTACAGACCCGGGAACTCAGCACAGGGATGGTGGGAACCCCTCATAATGGGCACAGCGGGTGTACAGACCCGGGAACTCAGCACAGGGATGGTGGGAACCCCTCATAATGGGCACAGCGGGTGTACAGACCCGGGAACTCAGCACAGGGATGGTGAGAACCCCTCATAATGGGCACAGCGGGTGTACAGACCCGGGAACTCAGCACAGGGATGGTGGGAACCCCTCATAATGGGCACAGCGGGTGTACAGACCCGGGAACTCAGCACAGGGATGGTGAGAACCCCTCATAATGGGCACAGCGGGTGTACAGACCCGGGAACTCAGCACAGGGATGGTGAGAACCCCTCATAATGGGCACAGCGGGCGTACAGACCCGGGAACTCAGCACAGGGATGGTGGGAACCCCTCATAATGGGCACAGCGGGTGTACAGACCCGGGAACTCAGCACAGGGATGGTGGGAACCCCTCATAATGGGCACAGCGGGTGTACAGACCCGGGAACTCAGCACAGGGATGGTGGGAACCCCTCATAATGGGCACAGCGGGTGTACAGACCCGGGAACTCAGCACAGGGATGGTGGGAACCCCTCATAATGGGCACAGCGGGTGTACAGACCCGGGAACTCAGCACAGGGATGGTGGGAACCCCTCATAATGGGCACAGCGGGTGTACAGACCCGGGAACTCAGCACAGGGATGGTGAGAACCCCTCATAATGGGCACAGCGGGTGTACAGACCCGGGAACTCAGCACAGGGATGGTGGGAACCCCTCATAATGGGCACAGCGGGTGTACAGACCCGGGAACTCAGCACAGGGATGGTGAGAACCCCTCATAATGGGCACAGCGGGTGTACAGACCCGGGAACTCAGCACAGGGATGGTGAGAACCCCTCATAATGGGCACAGCGGGCGTACAGACCCGGGAACTCAGCACAGGGATGGTGGGAACCCCTCATAATGGGCACAGCGGGTGTACAGACCCGGGAACTCAGCACAGGGATGGTGGGAACCCCTCATAATGGGCACAGCGGGAGTACAGACCCGGGAACTCAGCACAGGGATGGTGGGAACCCCTCATAATGGGCACAGCGGGTGTACAGACCTGGGAACTCAGCACAGGGATGGTGAGAACCCCTCATAATAGGCACAGCGGGTGTACAGACCCGGGAACTCAGCACAGGGATGGTGAGAACCCCTCATAATAGGCACAGCGGGTGTACAGACCCGGGAACTCGGCACAGGGATGGTAGGAACCCCTCATAATGGGCACAGCGGGTGTACAGACCCGGGAACTCAGCACAGGGATGGTGGGAACCCCTCATAATGGGCACAGCGGGTGTACAGACCCGGGAATTCAGCACAGGGATGGTGGAAACCCCTCATAATGGGCACAGCGGGTGTACAGACCCAAGAACTCAACACAGAGATGGTGGGAACCCCTCATAATGGGCACAGCGGGTGTATAGACCCAGGAACTCAGCACAGGGATGGTGGGAACCCCTCATAATGTGCACAGCGGGTGTACAGACCCAGGAACTCAGCACAGGGATGGTGGGAACCCCTCATAATGGGCACAGCGGGTGTACAGACCCAGGAACTCAGCACAGGGATGGTGGGAACCCCTCATAATGTGCACAGCGGGTGTACAGACCCGGGAACTCAGCACAGGGATGGTGGGAACCCTTCTTAATGGGCACAGCGGGTGTGCAGACCCGGGAACTCAGCACAGGGAGGGTGGGAACCCCTCATAATGGGCACAGCGGGTGTACAGACCCGGGAACTCAGCACAGGGATGGTGGGAACCCCTCATAATGGGCACAGCGGGTGTACAGACCCGGGAACTCAGCACAGGGATGGTGGGAACCCCTCATAATGGGCACAGCGGGTGTACCGACCCTGGAACTCAGCACAGGGATGGTGGGAACCCCTCATAATGGGCACAGCGGGTGTACCGACCCTGGAACTCAGCACAGGGATGGTGAGAACCCCTCATAATGGGCACAGCGGGTGTACAGACCCGGGAGCTCAGCACAGGGATGGTGGGAACCCCTCATAATGGGCACAGCGGCTGTACAGACCCGGGAACTCAGCACAGGGATGGTGGAACCCCTCATAATGGGCACAGCGGGTGTACCGACCCTGGAACTCAGCACAGGGATGGTGGGAACCCCTCATAATGGGCACAGCGGGTGTACCGACCCTGGAACTCAGCACAGGGATGGTGAGAACCCCTCATAATGGGCACAGCGGGTGTACAGACCCGGGAGCTCAGCACAGGGATGGTGGGAACCCCTCATAATGGGCACAGCGGCTGTACAGACCCGGGAACTCAGCACAGGGATGGTGGGAACCCCTCATAATGTGCACAGTGGGTGTACAGACCCGGGAACTCAGCACAGGGATGGTGGGAACCCCTCATAATGGGCACAGCGGGTGTACAGACCCGGGAACTCAGCACAGGGATGGTGGGAACCCCTCATAATGGGCACAGCGGGTGTACAGACCCAGGAACTCAGCACAGGGATGGTGAGAACCCCTCATAATGGGCACAGCGGGTGTACAGACCCGGGAACTCAGCACAGGGATGGTGGGAACCCCTCATAATGGGCACAGCGGGTGTACAGACCCGGAAACTCAGCTCAGGGATGGTGGGAACCCCTCATAATGGGCACAGCGGGTGTACAGACCCGGGAACTCAGCACAGGGATGGTGGGAACCCCTCATAATGGGCACTTCATCAGTCTGCTGCTTCTTCTTTCAGTGACCAATCACAGACTAGAGGAGGGGTAAGACCTGTAATTGTTACTGAACTTGCAGCAGAGAAAAGATCAAGCCCCCTTACCCAATCAGGGCTGTGCTGTATGGCAGAGCTGTATAAATCTCAGGACTGGATTGAAGGACACGCTGATCATGTGGCGGGTAAGCCGTCTCTCATGTTTAGGGCGGCACAGTGGTGTAGTGGTTAGCACTCTCACCTAGCAGTAAAAAGGGTCGCTGGTTTGTATCCCAACCACGACACTACCTGCCTGGAGTTTCCATGATCTCCCTGTGCCGGCGTGGGTTTCCTCCGGGTACTCCGGTTTCCTCCCACACTCCAAAGACATTCATTGGCTTCTGTCCAAAATTGGCCCCTAGTATATGAATGGGGACTTTGGATTGTGGGCTGCTTGAGGGTAGGGGCCGATGTGAGTGTACAATGTACAGGGATAGGGACAATTGTAGAAACTCACTCAGGATGGACTGGTGTCTTTATCCAACCTTACTAACTATGTAAGTTTTTTTTTATGTGTCTGTTTTGCCCGGAATTCCTGTTTAATCACAGAAGGGCTGCCTGGGCTTGGCGCGTTCTTTGGGATCTGGCCGGGGTCCAGTCTGTGGCGGAGCAGAGCGGGGCTGGCGTCCGGACAAACAGCTGCTCTGTAAATCTCCAGAGGGAAGGAATATTCATCATTGGCCGTCATCTCCAGCCGGCCGATTCCTCCCGTCTATAAACACTTCTCCGATCCGAGGACTACAGAGGTCGGGACTGGCGTGGAGATCCCGCTATCCGCTGCGCGCGATCCATGTCTCCGTTCAGCCTTTCTGTATAATGGATCTTAATAAATTCCCTTTTCCCGAATCTTCCCAAGAAAACAGACATGACCACCATCCTCACATCCTGAGCTCCACGGATCCACTCTCCCTGGAGACCCTCTGGAGACCCTCTGGAGACCCTCTGGAGACCCTCTGGAGACCCTCTAGAGACCCTCTGGAGACTCTCTGTTCTGTGTATTTAGTGTACCTAACAATGGAGCTTGATGGTTTCACAATCAGCCAATCAAACACAGGCATTCCTTCAAACAGGAGGAGTTAAACATGGAGCACTACCCCCGAAGGAGCTGCTGGTTAGATTTGGGCTTACCGTCACCTTCTGCTTTCCTCGTTGCACGTCTAGGGGGTGTCCCGTGGTAGATGACCCGGTAACTTGAGAGACCGACAACAGATCCACTTGAATGGATTTTATTTGCAAAACGTAGACAATGAACAGTCTCTTAAATTGGGATCAGAGGGTTGGAAAGGGAGTTCAGGTTCTCTTAGTGTCAAAGTAAAAATGTTGAAGGACTTTCTTACTTTGACTGCATCCAGAGAACAGCCAATCACAGCTGGATGATCACTCAGATTGGACAGTCCGTCTCTCACAAGGTCTCGCAGCCAACAAGGTGCTTCCTCAGGAACAAAGTCTTTATCACAGACGTTGTTGTAGAACATGGAGGACACTAATCTGTAGAACTCTTGTAGGATTCCTGGATCTCTCAGCCCACTTGGTGATATCCACAAGTCCGGATTCTCTCGGTATCTTCAGCCCTTCCAGGCTCTTGTTAAGAAAACCAACCCGTACGTGGTCTTCTTCTGAAGAGTCCTCCCCTGGAATGCTTGAAGTCCAATGGGTCTCTCCCAAACCGAGGACGGCACCCAACCACCTCAGAATCCTCCTTTAGTTTCCTTGCCTCGGGCTAGCCAGCCCTGAGACATTAAAGTCGGGTGGATCCGCACCCCAGGCCATAGCCTTCCTGGGGGCTGGTCAGGAGGACCAGGACCACGAAGTCAGCACATCATTCCGGACCGGAACCCCGAACCACGTGATGTCTGCATCTTAACCACTTCCCGACCAGCGCACGACGATGTACGTCGACAGAATGGCACGGGCAGGCATATTGGCGTACATGTACGTCCAATATTCGTTGCCGCCGTGCCATCGGGAGCGCGCCGCCGGCGGCGCGCTCCCGCGCTGGTCGGGACCCCCGTGAGTCCGGTCGCGGGACCCGCGGACTCGATCGCCGCGGGCATCCCCGCGATCGTCTCACGGAGCGGCCAAATGGAGGAAATGCTGTATAAACAACATTTTTCCATTCTGCCTAGCAACTAGTGACGCTGATCTCTGCTCCATGTGATTGGAGCAGAGATCAGTGTACACTAAATGAAAGCCCAACCCCCCCACAGTTAGTAACACACCCCTAGGAACACTTAACTCCTACACTGCCACCCACTGGTTAACCCCTTCACTGCCAGTGTCATTTACACAGGAATCACTGCATTTATATAGCAGTGATTACTGTATAAATGGCAATGGTCCCAAAAATGTGTCAAAAATGTCCGATGGGTACGCCACAATGTCGCAGTTACAATAAAAATCGCAGATCGCCGCCATTACTAGTAAAAAAAATAATAATAAAAAATTATTAATAAAAATGCTATAAAACTATCCCTATTTTGTAAACGCTATAACTTTTGCGCAAACCAATCAATAATCGCTTATTGCGATTTTTTTTACCAAAAATATGTAGAAGAATACGTATCGGCCTAAACTGAGGGGAAAAATTTTTTTTTTATATATTTTTGGGGGATATTTATTATAACAAAAAGTAAAAAATAATGCGTTTTTTTCAAAATTATCGTTCTATTTTTGTTTATAGCGCAAAAAATAAAAACCGCAGGGGTGATCAAATACCACCAAAAGAAAGCTTTATTTGTGGGAAAAAAAGGACGTTAATTTTGTTTGGGAGCCACGTCGCACGACCGCGCAATTGTCAGTTTAAGCGACGCAGTGCCGAATCGCAAAAAGTGGTCTGGTCTTTGACCAGCAAATTGGTCCGGTCTGAAAGTGGTTAAATACCCTCTCCCAGAAAACACAGTGAGAGCGCCACTCCCACTGGGCGGGCTCCGAGAGAGAGTAACTTAAGCACCTAACCAGACTATAGTTCCATTCCTGCCAGAAGAGACAGCGCCCCCCCTGTGGCCAGGCTGAACATCTCACAGTCTAGTCAGGCTGATGCTGAAGTCCAAATTTAGACAATTGTACCCAAATCGAACTGCAGTTCCGGCATAACTTTAACTTTGAAAAACGCACAGTGCGTGCTCTTCAGGGGCCGCCGCTACACACAAATCTCAGCCAATGAACAATGACTTATGGGCGTGTCTGTGTATGATTTCCCACCCCCTGACTCTGTAAGCCAACATCTTCAGCTGGACAACGGAAGCCTCATGGGTGGTCTTGGACTCATGGACGCTGTCCCCAACCACAACGCGCCCAAAGACTCCCGTTTTCACCCTTGGCGTGAATCAATTTACAAATATGTTTAATTCAATTTATCCTCTCTCTCTTCTCACTTTGTAAATCCCGGCTTCAGTTTATGAAATAAATGAACACTTGCTGAACCCAATCATCCATGGGGGAGGGAAGGTGGTCATCAATAGACATGTGAACGCCAGAAAATGCTCTTTTATTTCATTTTTGGATCCATGCGTTAACGGACCGATTCATTTTTGGAATTCGTTTAGCTTCATTTGAAATACCGCTGATTGTTAAGGAGCGGGTGTGACTCATCTGCTGTCATCTGCTGTCAGCAGGATTCCCCGCTGACAGCAGAATGTACATAGTTACATAGTAGGTGAGGCTGAAAAAAGACCATCAAGTCCAACCTCTGTGTGTGATTATATGTCAGTGTTACATTGTATATCATGTATGTTGTGTGATTATATGTCAGTGTTACATTGTATATCATGTATGTTGTGTGATTATATGTCAGTATTACATTGTATATCATGTATGTTGTGTGATTATATGTCAGTATTACATTGTATGTCATGTATGTTGTGTGATTGTATGTCAGTATTACATTGTATGTCATGTATGTTGTGTGATTATATGTCAGTATTACATTGTATGTCATGTATGTTGTGTGATTATATGTCAGTATTACATTGTATGTCATGTATGTTGTGTGATTGTATGTCAGTATTACATTGTATATCATGTATGTTGTGTGATTGTATGTCAGTATTACATTGTATATCATGTATGTTGTGTTATTATATGTCAGTATTACATTGTATATCATGTATGTTGTGTGATTATATGTCAGTATTACATTGTATATCATGTATGTTGTGTGATTATATGTCAGTATTACATTGTATATCATGTATGTTGTGTGATTATATGTCAGTATTACATTGTATGTCATGTATGTTGTGTGATTGTATGTCAGTATTACATTGTATGTCATGTATGTTGTGTGATTATATGTCAGTATTACATTGTATGTCATGTATGTTGTGTGATTATATGTCAGTATTACATTGTATGTCATGTATGTTGTGTGATTGTATGTCAGTATTACATTGTATATCATGTATGTTGTGTGATTGTATGTCAGTATTACATTGTATATCATGTATGTTGTGTGATTATATGTCAGTATTACATTGCATGTCATGTATGTTGTGTGATTGTATGTCAGTATTACATTGTATATCATGTATGTTGTGTGATTGTATGTCAGTGTTACATTGTATATCATGTATGTTGTGTGATTATATGTCAGTGTTACATTGTATATCATGTATGTTGTGTGATTGTATGTCAGTGTTACATTGTATATCATGTATGTTGTGTGATTATATGTCAGTATTACATTGTATATCATGTATGTTGTGTGATTATATGTCAGTATTACATTGTATATCATGTATGTTGTGTGATTATATGTCAGTATTACATTGTATATCATGTATGTTGTGTGATTATATGTCAGTATTACATTGTATATCATGTATGTTGTGTGATTGTATGTCAGTATTACATTGTATATCCCTGCATGTTGCGGTCGTTCAGGTGATTATCTAATACTTTCTTGAAACTATCAATGCTCTCCGCTGAGACCACCGCCTGTGGAAGGGAATTCCACATCCTTGCCGCACTTACAGTAAAGAACCCTCTACATAGTTTAAGGTTAAACCTCTTTTCTTCTCATTTTAATGAGTGGCCACGAGTCACCAGTCCGGTATTTATGTATTGTAGGGTCACCAGTCCGGTTTTCATATATTGTGGGGTCACCAGTCCGGTATTTATATATTGTGGGGTCACCAGTCCGGTATTTATATATTGTGGGGTCACCAGTCCGGTATTTATATATTGTGGGGTCACCAGTCTGGTATTTATATATTGTGGGGTCACCAGTCCGGTATTTATATATTGTGGGGTCACCAGTCCGGTATTTTTATATTGTGGGGTCACCAGTCCGGTATTTATATATTGTGGGGTCACCAGTCTGGTATTTATATATTGTGGGGTCACCAGTCCGGTATTTATATATTGTGGGGTCACCAGTCTGGTATTTATATATTGTGGGGTCACCAGTCCGGTATTTATATATTGTGGGGTCACCAGTCTGGTATTTATATATTGTGGGGTCACCAGTCCGGTATTTATATATTGTGGGGTCACCAGTCCGGTATATATATATTGTGGGGTCACCAGTCCAGTATTTATATATTGTGGGGTCACCAGTCCTGTATTTATATATTGTGGGGTCACCAGTCCTGTATTTATATATTGTGGGGTCACCAGTCCGGTATTTATATATTGTGGGGTCACCAGTCCTGTATTTATATATTGAGGGGTCACCAGTCCGGTATTTATATATTGTGGGGACACCAGTCCGGTATTTATATATTGTGGGGTCACCAGTCTGGTATTTATATATTGTGGGGTCACCAGTCTGGTATTTATATATTGTGGGGTCACCAGTCCGGTATTTATATATTGTGGGGTCACCAGTCCGGTATTTATATATTGTGGGGTCACCAGTACAGTATTTATAAATTGAAATCATCAGTGTGCATGCGTTGGACTTCTGGAATGACGCAATAGCCGGGAGCTCCGCACCGCCCCAGTCCTTTGGGGGCCCCCACCCCAGCAATAATGAGCTGGACCCCTTAAGATGACGCCCCCCCCATCTCCGGACATCACAGAGCACCCGCCCGCATGTCGGGGGTCCAGTCCCTAGTAGATAGACTGAAGACCCATTTCCCATTCTCCTGGAGCAATACCTCCATCCCATACCTAGGCGCCCACCTGATGGCCTCCATAGACCAGCTGTACAAACACAATTACCCACCCATGTACAAAAAACTCCCAACAGACCTTGACCAATGGTCTATGTATAGGATGTCCAGGTTAGGAAGAGTTAATGCAATCAAAATGACCCTTCTACCAGGAATTCTCTACCTCTTCCGCTCTCTTCCCATACAAGTTACCAAATAACCTTCAGTCGGCAATAATCTGCTTTATCTGGGGTAAAACGAGCCACCGTCTACCTAAAAAAAACTTCATTAGACCCAGACGGAAGGGGGATTAGGACTGCCTAACCTTTGGTGGTATTACCAGGCGGCACAACTGAGTCAGATATCAACCATGTCCTCCAGGAGCCCAAAACTGGATAGAGATGGAAAAACAAGCGATCCCAAATTTCACAATAGATTCCCTAATCTGGCGCCCCCTAGATCTAGAGTTGGATCTAGATCTAGACCCCCTATTCTAGCCCCTACATTATCCCACTCGGTAGCCTTATGCGACAAATCGAACTCCATAACATCGGGGTGGCAACCCATGGCCCACCTTTTCCACAACCCCCAATTCCCTTCCAGGGATGGATATAAAGGCCTTTCAGTGGTGGCTAGATAAAGGTCTCTATCGAATAGGGCACTACTTTAACTCTAACCGACCCATCAAACTAAGTTACTGCATTACAAAACTAGAAATGCCCTCCTCGGAAAAATTTCCACTTCCACCAAATATCTCACTTTCTACACTCCATTTTGAACCAAAATACAAATCCTCTAACAGTCACCCCATACAAGCAATGGTGCTCCACAGCCATGGATATGAGGGGGGGGGGGGGGAATTCCCCTGATCTACTCAGCCCTAGCTGAACCATTGGGGAAAGCATCATACATGCAGAGCTGAGAACGTGACCTTGACATAGAGTGGGGGCATCATTTTAGGGTCACCCAAGCGTCGTCCTTTTTCGACAATGTCACTAGCACATTATCATGGTCAGAGATTGCAGACATAGTACAGTCCCTAGGATAAGTAATGGATAATGGCCGACAGGCCCTCTTACCAGACCCAGCGAAACTACAGCAGTGATTCCTCAGGCTGGTCGATCGCTCACTCTGGGTTCCCCGGGGGCAATTCTGGTCAGTAGTGTAGCATGTCTGTGTCTGTACCCTGGCAGTTTCTCAGTCTTTCTTTCTCTGGTGGTGCTGGGCAGCATGCCTCTTGGCAGCGTGGCTCCCTCTTTGGTGGTGCTGGGCAGGGTGGCTCCCTTTTTGATGGTGCTGGGCAGCAGGGCTCTCTCTCTCTGGTGGCACTGGGCAGCATGGCTCTTGGCAGCGTGGCTCCCTCTTTGGTGGTGCTTGGCAGGGTGGCTCCCTCTTTGGTGGTGCTGGGCAGCGAGGCTTCCTCTTTGGTGGTGCTGGGCAGGGTGGCTCCCTCTTTGGTGGTGCTGGGCAGGGTGGCTCCCTCTTTGGTGGTGCTGGGCAGGGTGGCTCCCTCTTTGGTGGTGCTGGGCAGGGTGGCTCCCTCTTTGGTGGTGCTGGGCAGGGTGGCTCCCTCTTTGGTGGTTCTGGGCAGGGTGGCTCCCTCTTTGGTGATGCTGGGCAGCGAGGCTCCCTCTTTGGTGGTGCTGGACAGCGAGGCTCCCTCTTTGGTGGTGCTGGGCAGCGAGGCTCCCTCTTTGGTGGTGCTGGGCAGGGTGGCTCCCTCTTTGGTGGTGCTGGGCAGCGAGGTTCCCTCTTTGGTGGTGCTGGGCAGCGAGGCTCCCTCTTTGGTGGTGCTGGGCAGGGTGGCTCCCTCTTTGGTGGTGCTG
Organism: Lithobates pipiens; assembly: GCF_037356315.1. Lineage (NCBI taxonomy): Eukaryota > Metazoa > Chordata > Amphibia > Anura > Ranidae > Lithobates > Lithobates pipiens. The sequence continues at coordinate 7,598,229 of NW_027507861.1, read as the reverse complement.
GGCAGGGTGGCTCCCTCTTTGGTGGTGCTGGGCAGGGTGGCTCCCTCTTTGGTGGTGCTGGGCAGGGTGGCTCCCTCTTTGGTGGTGCTGGGCAGGGTGGCTCCCTCTTTGGTGGTGCTGGGCAGCGAGGCTTCCTCTTTGGTGGTGCTGGGCAGGGTGGCTCCCTCTTTGGTGGTGCTGGGCAGGGTGGCTCCCTCTTTGGTGGTGCTGGGCAGCGAGGCTCCCTCTTTGGTGGTGCTGGGCAGGGTGGCTCCCTCTTTGGTGGTGCTGGGCAGGGTGGCTCCCTCTTTGGTGGTGCTGGGCAGGGTGGCTCCCTCTTTGGTGATGCTGGGCAGCGAGGCTCCCTCTTTGGTGGTGCTGGACAGCGAGGCTCCCTCTTTGGTGGTGCTGGGCAGCGAGGCTCCCTCTTTGGTGGTGCTGGGCAGGGTGGCTCCCTCTTTGGTGGTGCTGGGCAGCGAGGCTCCCTCTTTGGTGGTGCTGGGCAGCGAGGCTCCCTCTTTGGTGGTGCTGGGCAGGGTGGCTCCCTCTTTGGTGGTGCTGGGCAGGGTGGCTCCCTCTTTGGTGGTGCTGGGCAGGGTGGCTCCCTCTTTGGTGGTGCTGGGCAGGGTGGCTCCCTCTTTGGTGGTGCTGGGCAGGGTGGCTCCCTCTTTGGTGGTGCTGGGCAGGGTGGCTCCCTCTTTGGTGGTGCTGGGCAGGGTGGCTCCCTCTTTGGTGGTGCTGGGCAGGGTGGCTCCCTCTTTGGTGGTGCTGGGCAGGGTGGCTCCATCTTTGGTGGTGCTGGGCAGCGAGGCTCCCTCTTTGGTGGTGCTGGGCAGCGAGGCTCCCTCTTTGGTGGTGCTGGGCAGCAAGGCTCTCTCGCTGGTGACACTGGGCAGTGTGACTCTCTCTCTGGCTTCCGTCCAGCACACTCCCCGTTATTTGTCCTGTAGCGCTCTCTCCCTCAGCTTTTTTTTGCAGGCTGCATTCTCTCAATCTCTCTCTTGATCGAGCTGTAGCCTCCTCGTTGTGGAAAATGGGGCCACCAATCTTCAGGACTACATGTCCCATGATGCTCTTCCTTTAGTAGTCTTCTTTGATTGGCCCTCAGTTATGGCCAATGGGGAAGGAACAGAGTGGGCAGGAACCTGGACGGGGAACCTAGTGAGAGCCGTGAGAAGGGGAAACCTCTGACAGCCCGAAGATCGCCTTTCTCCTGTCACAGTGCCACCGAGTTTACTACTGGACTGAGCGGGGGGGGGGGGGGAGAGCCCACAGTCACACTACACTAATGGGGGGGGGGAGGGGGGCTTGACAGCACCTTGATGGTGTCGCCCCAGTGGCAGGTGGCACTCGAGTGCAGGATGCCTGCACCACCATAGCGATGCCACTATGCACAATTTAACAGTGGGGGGGGGGGCACTTGACCCCCCTTGCCCCTACCTGCGGGCGCCCATGAGTGGGACCTGGACAATTGGCATTCTCACTTCACTAGCGAATTCAAGGGGATTCTAAACATCTCCTTGACTGAAGCGAACCTCATGGTCGTGTCCTGCTGGTACCTGGTTCCAGCACACCCTAGTTAAATTCTATCGGCAGTCATCACCCCTCGGCTTCAGAGGTTGCGGACACTTAGGCTCTCTCCCCCACACTATGTGTGCAATGCCCCAGAATCAGAGGCTATTGGAACAAAATCTTCAATTTTAATCCGTAAGACTACTGGGACAGCCGTTGTTCAAGACCTGGCAATAGCCCTTCTCAACCAAAATGTCCCCAAAATACTCCCAAATTCTAATTCATTACATACTCCTAGGGACTGAGCTGACAATAGCATGGGCTTGGAAGTCCCCCTCGGTTTCTTTCCTCTTAACCAAACCAAAAAAATCTCCTGGATTATGTATCAAGAAAAGACTTCTAACACCCAGGCATGTACTGGCCATAGGGACTATAGGGAGTTTCCTGGTGGGCCGATGGCTCAGTGGGCCGGTTTCAGTGACAGCCAGTGGCATCGCTGGGGGGGAGGGGACTTTTGGGGCTATAGCCCCGAATCTGGGGCCCATAGCCCCAAGTCAGTCCAGGAGTCCCCAACCACAGGGTCCCGGCCCACTACCTGCCCTCTTTCTGGTGACCCTGATGTAAGGAGGGGCTCTCTGTGGACCCGGATGTAAGGGAGGGCTTTCTGGGGACCCTGATGTAAGCCGGAGGCTCTCTGGGGAACCTGATGTAAGCCGGAGGCTCTCTGTGGACCCTGATGTAAGGGGAGGCTCTCTGGGGACCCTGATGTAAGGGGAGGCTCTCTGGGGACCCTGATGTAAGGGGAGGCTCTCTGGGGACCCTGATGTAAGGGGAGGCTCTCTGGGGATCCTGATGTAAGGGGAGGCTCTCTGGGGACCCTGATGTAAGGGGAGGCTCTCTGGGGACCCTGATGTAAGGGGAGGCTCTCTGGGGACCCTGATGTAAGGGGAGGCTCTCTGGGGACCCTGATGTAAGGGGAGGCTCTCTGGGGACCCTGATGTAAGGGGATGCTCTCTGGGGACCCTGATGTAAGAGGATGCTCTCTGGGGACCCTGATGTAAGGGGAGGCTCTCTGGGGACCCTGATGTAAGGGGATGCTCTCTGGGGACCCTGATGTAAGGGGAGGCTCTCTGGGGACCCTGATGTAAGGGGATGCTCTCTGGGGACCCTGATGTAAGGGGATGCTCTCTGGGGACCCTGATGTAAGGGGAGGCTCTCTGGGGACCCTGATGTAAGGGGAGGCTCTCTGGGGACCCTGATGTAAGGGGAGGCTCTCTGGGGACCCTGATGTAAGGGGAGGCTCTCTGGGGACCCTGATGTAAGGGGAGACTCTCTGGGGACCCTTATGTAAGGGGAGGCTCTCTGGGGACCCTGATGTAAGGGAGGCTCTCTGGGGACCCTGATGTAATGGGAGGCTCTCTGGGGACCCAGATGCAGGGGGGGGGGGCTCTCTGGGGACCCTGATGTAAGGGGAGGCTCTCTGGGGACCCTGATGTAAGGGAGGCTCTCTGGGGACCCTGATGTAAGGGGAGGCTCTCTGGGGACCCTGATGTAAGGGAAGGCTGTCTTGGGACCCTGATGTAAGGGGGGCTCCCTAGGGGCTTTTTTGCACAATTGCGTACAGTTTATATACTGTTTTTTGCGTGTTTGCAAAATTAAAGTGGGCCGGTCTGCATAACTGGACTGGGCCAAATTTTTGTCCCAGTCCAGCCCTGCTAACACCACACCATCCTTGACAAACTTGAGATATTCAAACGTATCTGGGAGCCCTGGGCCCGACATATTGGAGTCTCTATATAGCCCCAGGGCTGCTCCTTCTCACTGGTAGTCCATCCTCTGTCAAGCCTTCCGACATCCCCCAGCTCTCCTTGCAGACTGCACCCTCACCTCTATATCCCCCTCTTCTTCCTTCCCCCTTCCTTTTACTCCATCTTCTCTATCTCTCTTTCTCCTTCTGTCTACCCCTGTACCCAATACTTCCATCAGCCTCTGCTGGCGGGAATTGGGCTCTGCTTGAGACTAAATCTTTCCTCTCATGCACGCACTTGTTTGTTTACGGAACGAGTTGAACGTTCCCACTTATCTGTTCAGTTACTAGATGATTGTATAACACTCATCAAACATCCCTCAGGGTAATTGACCTAGCAGTTCATTAGTGTTTTGTTTGTTTCTTCTTCTGAGTACACACTGAAGTACTCAGCAACTGGGGAACCGGCCGATCTGACCGCCCCATGGCACAGCCTGATCCCACATGGGGTGCCGGGGCAACGAGACGGCTGCCCGATAAAAGGCACAGATAGCAGCGTATTGTACGTTGTTGCTCTATGTATTTTACTCTCTGTGTACTCCCACACAGCTGTGACAACGTTGTCTGTTCCATGTGAAATCCCTTAATAAAAACAATTATAAAATAAAATGAAATCATATCCCCTCTCAGGCGTCTCTTCTCCAGAGAGAATAAGTTCAGAGCTCACAACCTTTCCTCATAACTAATATCCTCCAGACCCTTTATTAGCTTTGTTGCCCTTCTTTGTAGTCGCTCCATTTCCAGTACATCCTTCCTGAGGACTGGTGCCCAGAACTGGACAGTATACTCCAGGTGCGGCCGGACCAGAGTCTTGTAGAGGGGAGAATTATCCTTTTATCTCTGGAGTTGATCCTTTTTAATGCCAATATTCTGTTTTAGTGATGGACGAACTTCCGACGGGACGTTTCGCGAACGCGAAACGCGAACGGGCACAAACGTTCGCGAAAACGACCGTTCGCCGCGGGCTCCATTGACTTCAATGGGAGGCGAATTTCGCAAACCTTTAGGTCGAATTTGCGGCCACGGGGTAATTATTAGGGGGTAGCACGTAGTCCCACCACCTGGACAATAGCATAATACATGTATGAGGTGAATTTGGGATCGATAACTACAAGCATTTTTTTTTTATTTGGGAAATTGTTCTGACAATTCAGGACTATGGAGCTAATGAAGGCAATGGAGGAGAGGGAAGGTCAGGGACCAGGGTAGGCAAACAAGAGGGTGCAGGAGATACAGAGCACTGACAGCAGCACCGTAATACAGAGCACTGACATCAGCACCGTGACATACAGCGCTGACAGCAGCTCCGTGACATACAGCGCTGACAGCAGCTCCGTGACATACAGCGCTGACAGCAGCTCCGTGACATACAGCGCTGACAGCAGCTCCGTGACATACAGCGCTGACAGCAGCTCCGTGACATACAGCGCTGACAGCAGCACCGTGACATACAGCGCTGACAGCAGCTCCGTGACATACAGCGCTGACAGCAGCTCCGTGACATACAGCGCTGACAGCAGCTCCGTGACATACAGCGCTGACAGCAGCTCCGTGACATACAGCGCTGACAGCAGCTCCGTGACATACAGCGCTGACAGCAGCACCGTGACATACAGCGCTGACAGCAGCTCCGTGACATACAGCGCTGACAGCAGCTCCGTGACATACAGCGCTGACAGCAGCTCCGTGACATACAGCGCTGACAGCAGCTCCGTGACATACAGCGCTGACAGCAGCTCCGTGACATACAGCGCTGACAGCAGCTCCGTGACATACAGCGCTGACAGCAGCTCCGTGACATACAGCGCTGACAGCAGCTCCGTGACATACAGCGCTGACAGCAGCTCCGTGACATACAGCGCTGACAGCAGCTCCGTGACATACAGCGCTGACAGCAGCTCCGTGACATACAGCGCTGACAGCAGCACCGTAAGCAGCCCCAGGAGGAAGTCAGCACAGCACAGGGATGGTGTGATCCCCTCATAATAAGAACCCCCAGGAGGAAGTCAGCACAGCACAGGGATGGTGGGAGCCCCTCATAATAAGAACACCCAGGAGGAAGTCAGCACAGCACAGGGATGGTGGGAACCCCTCATAATAAGCAGCCCCAGTAGAAATATGACACCGCTCAACCTCTTCAAAGAGGAGGGTAGGGGCATATAGTACGGTGTGCTTTTTTGGGTCAGGGAAGTGAGCCAAATGAATTAAGAAGGTCTGTGTGCTTGATTCCAAAAATTGTTTATAGACATATACATGGTCTACTGATCACATGTGTTGAATTCCTCCGAGATCCATGCCTCATTCATTTTTAGAAATGTGAGGTAGTTAACACTGTGGTGAGCTAGGCGAGTACGCTTATCGGTCACAATCCCCCCTGCTGCGCTGAACGTCCTTTCGGACAGGACACTGGATGAGGGGCAAGCCAACAGTTCGATTGCAAATTGGGCAAGCTCTGGCCAGAGGTCAAGCCTGCCCACCCAGTAGTCTAGGGGTTCATCACTCCTCAGAGCGTCCACATCGGCCGTTAACCCAATGTAGTCGGACACCTGACGGTCTAGGCGTTCCCTGATGCTGGATCCGGATGACACCTGTCGATGGGTCGGCTGAAAGAATGACCTCATATCCGAAGTCACCAACACATCTTCAAACCGGCCTCTTCTTGCAGGCGCTGTTGGATTGGTACCCGCAAATCCTTCTCTGGGAGTGGGAATTGCTCCTCTGCCAGCGCACGCAAAAGCAGAATGCAGCATTTCTCGAAGCAAGGCCTGGAAGTGCTGCATTCTGACAGCCCTCTGCGACGGCGGTAACATTTCCGCCATTTTGTGTTTGTACCGGGGGTCTAAGTACGTTGCCACCCAGTACTGGTCCTTGACCCTCATGCTTTTTATACGGGGGTCCCTATTAAAACACTGGAGCATGAAGGCCCCCATTTGCACTAAAGTGGAAGCGGTGTGGTGGCCTGGCTCCTGCTCATCATCCAGGATAATGTCGTCCTCTTCATTCTCCTCTCCCCATCCTCGCACAACAGGGATCCCAGAAAGGTTTAAAGCATGCTCTTCTTGCTCCTGCTCATCCGCCCCGGCACCATCCTCCTCTGACTCCTCATCAGACTCCTGTTGTTGACTTGTCTCAGATAGAGTAGCCCCCCCTGGGAATTCATCCAGCATTGCGACTTCCTCATCTTCCCGCTCCTGCTCCTCCACAGCCTGATCAATGACACGACGCAATGCACGCTCCAGAAAGAAGGCATAAGGTACCATGTCACTGATGGCGCCATGGCTGCGACTGACCAGTTTGGTGATCTCCTCAAATGGCCGCAGAAGTCTGCATGTGTCGCGCATGAGCAGCCACTGGCGCGGTGAAAAAAAACCCAGCTCCCCAGAACCGTTTCTTTCGCAGAGTTCATACAGGTAGACGTTAACTGCACGTTTCTGCTGGAGCAGCCTATCAAGCATATAGAAGGTTGAGTTCCATCGCGTCGGGCAATCGCAAATAAGACGTCTGACCGGCAGATGGTGTCGCCGCTGAATGTCAGCAAGGCGAGCCATGGCCGTGTAAGATCTTCTGAAATGGGCCGAGATTTTCCTTGCCTGCCGCAAGATGTCCTGGACCCCAGGGTATTTGACAAGGAATCGCTGCACGACCAAGTTTAAGACGTGTGCCATGCACGGCACGTGCGTGATTTTGCCCTGTTTCAATGCGCTAAGCAGATTGGCACCGTTGTCACACACCACTTTACCAACTGTCAAATTGAGCGGTGTTAGCCACTCATCTGCCTGTGAACGCAAAGCTGAAAGGAGTGCCGGGCCAGTGTGGCTCTTTGCTTCCAGGCACAACAGACGCAGCACGGCATGGCAACGTCTCACCTGGCATGTGGAATAGGTTCTGGGGAGCTTGGGCGGTGCAGTGGAAGAGACGCTAGCAGCGGAAAAGGAGGAGGCAGCTGAGGAGGAGAGGGAGGAGGATGGAGTAGGAGGAGGAGAAGAAGAGTCAGGCCTGCATGCAATCCGTGGCGGTAAAACCAAATCTACACGGGTGCCACGGGTTACATGCTTGACGGCCGTCAGAAGGTTCACCCAGTGGGCAGTAAAACTGATATACCTTCCCTGCCCGTGTTTGCTAGACCACGTGTCTGTGGTCAGATGTATCTTGGCACCGACACTGTGTGCCAGAGATACATTCACTTGCCGCTGAACATGGCCATATAGCTCTGGGATGCCCTTCTCTGAGAAATACTTCCTTCCTGGGACCTTCCATTGTGGTGTTCCAATGGCCACAAATTTGCGAAAGGCCTCCGAGTCCACCAGTTTATATGGCAGTAGTTGGCGGGCTATGAGTTCTGACAAGCCAGCCGCCAACCGTTGGGCAAGAGGGTTATCCGGCGTCATCATTTTTTTACGCTCAAACATTAGGCCCACGGAAGCCTGCCTTTTTGCAGAAAAATGTGAGCTTGGCGTGATGGAAGGTGGAGTGGAGGACAATTGTGAGGAGAGAGGAGAAGGAGAAGTAGAAGACGAGGCTGGACGGTGAGAGCCTGCAGTGTGGCTTTGTGTGTTCCGTTGCTCCCACTGGGCTCGGTGATGGCTGCTCATGTGCCTTCTTAAGGCGGTCGTCCCTAGGTGAGTATTGGGCTTACCGCGACTAACGCGTTGACTGCAAAGATTGCAGATGGCAACGCTATTGTCAGCAGCGGACACGTTAAAAAAAGCCCACACTGCGGAGCCATGTGCCGGTGTCCTGGGAGCGCCAGATGTGACCGTACATGGTCGATGACTCGCTCCTGATACATTTGCAGTCTGCTTTGTCCCTGCTGTGCAATGTAAGTCATTGCTGCTTCTCCTCCCTATCTGCTGGTCCATATCTCCCTCTGAACTCCCCTCCTCTTCCTCTCTTGTGGGCACCCACGTGACATCACTAGACACGTCATCATCAACGTCACCTTCCCCACCGCTATAAGTAGAGTAGGCAGCAACACCGGGGACCAACCTCCTCCTTGGGCTGATCTGGGTACTGGCGTCAGACTGCTGAGTAGCGCTTGTTGCTACCTCCTCTTCCTGATCCAATACCAAGAGTGGCTGCGCATCAGAAATGTCCTCTTGATATGGATCGGAAAATAATTCCAGTGACTCAAGCGGAAGGTATGTGGTGGTGGTGGTGGTGGTCGTGTTGTTGGTGGTAGTGTCTTTGGGGGTGCACATAGCAGAGAGTGAAGAAGAGGGTGCAGATCGAGAGGATGAGGAGGGTGCAGAAGAGTAAGGCTGAGCGAGCCACTCAACCAAGTCTGGTGCATCCTTTAAAGTAATTGAACGCACCTTCTGCAACTTCCCACTTTGGCTCAAGCCTGTTGCTCCTGCCCTACCCCTACCACCCCTGCGGAAGGGCCTGCCTCTTCCTCTGCATGTCATTTTTTAAATGACCCTGTGACAAAACTCTTAGTCCCTATACCGCTGAAGGACTGCTGCAGTATAGGTGAGCGGTCAGCAGTGGTGCACGTCAACCCTATCTATTGTGGACCTATAGCGGTCCTTACAGAACAGCAGACTGTACCGCACTCAAGCCTATGTACCGTAGCACCCTATACCAAGTTACCAGTCCTTATAAGAACTTTTGTGGACCAAGCAGGTTGTGTATTAGTGTTTAGCAGACTGTACGTCAGTCCCTATACCGCTGAAGGACTGCTGCAGTATAGGGCAGCGGTCAGCAGTGGTGCACGTCAACCCTATCTATTGTGGACCTATAGCGGTCCTTACAGAACAGCAGACTGTACCGCACTCAAGCCTATGTACCGTAGCACCCTATACCAAGTTACCAGTCCTTATAAGAACTTTTGTGGACCAAGCAGGTTGTGTATTAGTGTTTAGCAGACTGTACGTCAGTCCCTATACCGCTGAAGGACTGCTGCAGTATAGGGCAGCGGTCAGCAGTGGTGCACGTCAACCCTATCTATTGTGGACCGATAGCGGTCCTTACAGAACAGCAGACTGTACCGCACTCAAGCCTATGTACCGTAGCACCCTATACCAAGTTACCAGTCCTTATAAGAACTTTTGTGGAACAAGCAGGTTGTGTGTTAGTGATTAGCAGACTGTACGTCAGTCCCTATACCAATGAAGGACTGCTGCAGTATAGGGCAGCGGTCAGCAGTAGTGCACGGCAACCCTATGTATTGTGGACCGATAGCGGTCCTTACAGAACAGCAGACTGTAACGCACTCAGGCCTATGTACCGTAGCACCCTATACCAAGTTACCAGTCCTTATAAGAACTTTTGTGGAACAAGCAGGTTGTGTGTTAGTGATTAGCAGACTGTACGTCAGTCCCTATACCAATGAAGGACTGCTGCAGTATAGGGCAGCGGTCAGCAGTAGTGCACGGCAACCCTATGTATTGTGGACCGATAGCGGTCCTTACAGAACAGCAGACTGTAACGCACTCAGGCCTATGTACCGTAGCACCCTATACCAAGTTACCAGTCCTTATAAGAACTTTTGTGGACCAAGCAGGTTGTGTGTTAGTGATTAGCAGACTGTACGTCAGTCCCTATACCAATGAAGGACTGCTGCAGTATAGGGCAGCGGTCAGCAGTAGTGCACGGCAACCCTATGTATTGTGGACCGATAGCGGTCCTTACAGAACAGCAGACTGTAACGCACTCAGGCCTATGTACCGTAGCACCCTATACCAAGTTACCAGTCCTTATAAGAACTTTTGTGGACCAAGCAGGTTGTGTGTTAGTGATTAGCAGACTGTACGTCAGTCCCTATACCAATGAAGGACTGCTGCAGTATAGGGCAGCGGTCAGCAGTAGTGCACGGCAACCCTATGTATTGTGGACCGATAGCGGTCCTTACAGAACAGCAGACTGTACTGCACTCAGGCCTATGTACCGTAGCACCCTATACCAAGTTACCAGTCCTTATAAAAACTTTTGTGGACCAAGCAGGTTGTGTGTTAGTGTTTAGCAGACTGTGCGTCAGTCCCTATACCGCTGAAGGACTGCTGCAGTATAGGGCAGCGGTCAGCAGTAGTGCACGGCAACCCTATGTATTGTGGACCGATAGCGGTCCTTACAGAACAGCAGACTGTAACGCACTCAGGCCTATGTACCGTAGCACCCTATACCAAGTTACCAGTCCTTATAAGAACTTTTGTGGACCAAGCAGGTTGTGTGTTAGTGATTAGCAGACTGTACGTCAGTCCCTATACCAATGAAGGACTGCTGCAGTATAGGGCAGCGGTCAGCAGTAGTGCACGGCAACCCTATGTATTGTGGACCGATAGCGGTCCTTACAGAACAGCAGACTGTAACGCACTCAGGCCTATGTACCGTAGCACCCTATACCAAGTTACCAGTCCTTATAAGAACTTTTGTGGACCAAGCAGGTTGTGTGTTAGTGATTAGCAGACTGTACGTCAGTCCCTATACCAATGAAGGACTGCTGCAGTATAGGGCAGCGGTCAGCAGTAGTGCACGGCAACCCTATGTATTGTGGACCGATAGCGGTCCTTACAGAACAGCAGACTGTACTGCACTCAGGCCTATGTACCGTAGCACCCTATACCAAGTTACCAGTCCTTATAAAAACTTTTGTGGACCAAGCAGGTTGTGTGTTAGTGTTTAGCAGACTGTGCGTCAGTCCCTATACCGCTGAAGGACTGCTGCAGTATAGGGCAGCGGTCAGCAGTAGTGCACGGCAACCCTATGTATTGTGGACCGATAGCGGTCCTTACAGAACAGCAGACTGTAACGCACTCAGGCCTATGTACCGTAGCACCCTATACCAAGTTACCAGTCCTTATAAGAACTTTTGTGGACCAAGCAGGTTGTGTGTTAGTGATTAGCAGACTGTACGTCAGTCCCTATACCAATGAAGGACTGCTGCAGTATAGGGCAGCGGTCAGCAGTAGTGCACGGCAACCCTATGTATTGTGGACCGATAGCGGTCCTTACAGAACAGCAGACTGTAACGCACTCAGGCCTATGTACCGTAGCACCCTATACCAAGTTACCAGTCCTTATAAGAACTTTTGTGGACCAAGCAGGTTGTGTGTTAGTGATTAGCAGACTGTACGTCAGTCCCTATACCAATGAAGGACTGCTGCAGTATAGGGCAGCGGTCAGCAGTAGTGCACGGCAACCCTATGTATTGTGGACCGATAGCGGTCCTTACAGAACAGCAGACTGTAACGCACTCAGGCCTATGTACCGTAGCACCCTATACCAAGTTACCAGTCCTTATAAGAACTTTTGTGGACCAAGCAGGTTGTGTGTTAGTGATTAGCAGACTGTACGTCAGTCCCTATACCAATGAAGGACTGCTGCAGTATAGGGCAGCGGTCAGCAGTAGTGCACGGCAACCCTATGTATTGTGGACCGATAGCGGTCCTTACAGAACAGCAGACTGTACCGCACCCAAGCCTATGTACCGTAGCACCCTAGACAGACCAAGTTACCAGTCCTGATAAAGAGCTTTGTGGAACAAGTGAGTTGTGAATGATTAGCAGACTGCAGCAGAAGGGCAGCAGTCAAGTATAATATTCTTTCTATATTTGGAAGAAAGAATATTATACGTGTACAAGCCTATTACCGTACCACTGATACCAGTCCTGAAAAGAACCTTTGTGGAACTAATAGTAACAGCAAGTCTTTAAAATTATCCTCACTGCCTGACACACTGCTTCCTGCCTGTCCCTATACAAATTGGCAAAAAAGAGTAGGCTGGAACGATTAGCTGGAACAGCTCTTTTGTGGACCTGATAGTAACAGCTAATGATGATGATGATGATGATGATGAAGAAAGACTAATCTGGCTGAGCTGTCCCTAAAATAGCAGCATACAGCGCTCTGTCCCTTTATCTAAACTGACAAAAGAAACTCAGGCTGCTGACCTAACACCTATACCAGTCCTGAAAAGAACTTTTGTGTACCAAATAGCTAGCGTTTTCTCTGTCCCTACTCCACACAGGATCCTTTCCCTACAGTGACAGAAGAAAGAATGTAAAATGGCCACCGGATCGGGTGTATTTATAGGTTAGGGGGAATGTCCAAGTGTCCATGAGCTGTCATGTCTCAATTGGTTGTCCTGTAACACATGATAAACGTGTCACGAAAGGTTAAAGTTCTTGTATACATTAAACACGTAAGTCCGCCGGGGCGAACGACGGAAAAAGGCGTTCGAACCCGCGGACGGCGAAAGTCGGAAATTCGCCGCGAAACGACCGCCGGGCGAACCGTTCGGCCATCACTATTCTGTTTGCTTTGTTAGCAGCAGCTTGGCATTGCTGAGCCCATCATATACTAGGACCCCCAGGTCCTTCTCCATCCAACATCCCCCCCAGAGGTTCTCCCCCCAGTCTATAGATTGCATTCGGGTTTTTACCACCCAAATGCATTATTTTACATTTTTCTACACTGAACCTCATTTGTCATGTAGTTGCCCCTCCCCCCATTAATGTGTTCAGATTTCTTTGCAAGGTTTCCACATCCTGCGGGGAAGTTATTGCCCTGCTTAGCTTAGAATCGCCCCCAAATATAGAGATTGAGCTGTTTCCCCCATCCCCCTCCTCCAGGTCATCTATGTACAAATTAAATATGATTGGTCCCAGCACAGAACCCTGGGGGACCCCACTACCCACCCCCGACCATTCTGAGTACTCCCCATTTATCATCACCCTCTGAACTCGCCCTTGTAGCCAGTTTTCAATCCATGTACTCACCCCTATGGTTCATGCCAACGGGCCTTACTTTGTACAGTAAACATTTATGGGGAACTGTGTCAAATGCTTTTGCAAAATCCAGATACACCACATCTACGGGCCTTCCTTTATCTAGATACACCACGTCTACAGCCTTCCTTTATCTAGATACACCACATCTACAGCCTTCCTTTATCTAGATACACCACGTCTACGAGCCTTCCTTTATCAAGATACACCACGTCTACAGACCTTCCTTTATCTAGATACACCACGTCTACGGACCTTCCTTTATCCAGATACACCACGTCTACGGCCTTCCTTTATCTAGATACACCACGTCTACGGGCCTTCCCTTATCTAGATACACCACGTCTACGGCCTTCCTTTATCTAGATACACCACGTCTACGGGCCTTCCCTTATCTAGATACACCACGTCTACGGACCTTCCTTTATCTAGATACACCATTTCTACGGGCCTTCCTTTATCTAGATACACCACGTCTACGGGCCTTCCTTTATCTAGATACACCACGTCTACGGGCCTTCCTTCATCTAGATACACCACATCTACGGGCCTTCCTTTATCCAGATACACCACGTCTACGGGCCTTCCTTTATCTAGATACACCACATCTATGGGCCTTCCTTTATCTAGATACACCACATCTACGGGCCTTCCTTCATCTAGATACACCACGTCTACGGGCCTTCCTTTATCTATATACACCACATCTACGGGCCTTCCTTTATCTAGATACACCACATCTACGGGCCTTCCTTTATCTAGATACACCACATCTACGGGCCTTCCTTTATCCAGATACACCACGTCTACGGGCCTTCCTTTATCTAGATACACCACGGCTACGGGCCTTCCTTTATCTAGATACACCACGTCTACGGGCCTTCCTTTATCCAGATACACCACGTCTACGGACCTTCCTTTATCCAGATACACCACGTCTACGGGCCTTCCTTTATCTAGATACACCACGTCTACGGGCCTTCCTTTATCTAGATACACCATGTCTACGGACCTTCCTTTATCTAGATACACGACGTCTACGGACCTTCCTTTATCTAGATACACGACGTCTACGGGCCTTCCTTTATCCAGATACACCACGTCTACGGGCCTTCCTTTATCCAGATACACCACGTCTACGGGCCTTCCTTTATCTAGATACACCACGTCTACGGGCCTTCCTTTATCTAGATACACCACGTCTACGGGCCTTCCTTTATCTAGATACACCACGTCTACGGGCCTTCCTTTATCTAGATACACCACGTCTACGGGCCTTCCTTTATCCAGATACACCACGTCTACGGGCCTTCCTTTATCCAGATACACCACGTCTACGGGCCTTCCTTTATCTAGATACACCACGTCTACGGGCCTTCCTTTATCTAGATACACCACGTCTACGGGCCTTCCTTTATCTAGATACACCACGTCTACGGGCCTTCCTTTATCTAGATACACCGCGTCTACGGGCCTTCCTTTATCTAGATACACCACGTCTACGGGCCTTCCTTTATCTAGATACACAACGTCTACGGGCTTTCCTTTATCTAGATACACGACGTCTACGGGCCTTCCTTTATCTAGATACACCACGTCTACGGGCCTTCCTTTATCCAGATACACCACGTCTACGGGCCTTCCTTTATCCAGATACACCACGTCTACGGGCCTTCCTTTATCTAGATACACCACGTCTACGGGCCTTCCTTTATCTAGATACACCACATCTACGGGCCTTCCTTTATCTAGATACACCACGTCTACGGGCCTTCCTTTATCCAGATACACCACGTCTACGGGCCTTCCTTTATCCAGATACACCACGTCTACGGGCCTTCCTTTATCTAGATACACCACGTCTACGGGCCTTCCTTTATCTAGATACACCACATCTACGGGCCTTCCTTTATCTAGATACACCAAGTCTACGGGCCTTCCTTTACCTAGATACACCACGTCTACGGGCCTTCCTTTATCTAGATACACCACGTCTACGGGCCTTCCTTTATCTAGATACACCCCGTCTACGGGCCTTCCTTTATCTAGATACACCACGTCTGCGGGCCTTCCTTTATCTAGATACACCACGTCTGCGGGCCTTCCTTTATCTAGATACACCACGTCTGCGGGCCTTCCTTTATCTAGATACACCACATCTACGGGACTTCCTTTATCCAGATACACCACGTCTACGGGCCTTCCTTTATCCAGATACACCACGTCTACGGACCTTCCTTTATCTAGATACACCACGTCTACTGGCCTTCCTTTATCTAGATACACCACGTCTACGGGGCTTCCTTTATCTAGATACACCACGTCTACGGGCCTTCCTTTATCTAGATGGCAACTCACCCCCTCATAGAAGGTTAGTAGATTGATTTGGCAACAACAATTCTTCATGAATCCATGCGGAGTACTGATAATGATAGCGTTCTCATTACTAAAATCTTGTATATAGTCCCTTATCATCCCCTCCAAGAGTTTACATACTATTGATGTTGGGCTGACTGGTCTGTAATTCCCAGGGATGTATTTTGGTCCTTTTTTAACTATTGGTTTTACGTTGGCTTTTCTCCAATCAGCTGGTACCATTCCAGTCAGTAAACTGTCAGTAAAAATTAGGAACAATGGTCTGGCAATTACTTGACTGGGTTCCCTAAGTACCCTCGGGTGCAAGCCATCTTGGCCCGGTGATTTATTAATGTTAAGTTTCCCAAGTCTAATTCTAATTCTGTCCTCTGATAACCATGGAGGTGCTTCCTGTGATGTGTCATGAGGATAAACACTGCAGTTTTGGTTACTGAAGCCCCCGATTCCCTCGTGAAGACTGAGGAGAAGAATGAATTCAATACCTTCACCATCTCCCCATCCTTTGTACCCAGATGTCCTTCCTCATTCTTTATGGGACCAATATGGTCTGTCCTCCCTTTTTTACTATTTATATACTTAAAGAATTTCTTGGGATTTTTTTTGCTCTCCTCCGCTATGTGTCTCTCATGTTCTATCTTAGCCGTCCTTATTGCATCCTTACATTTCTTGTTGCTTTCTTTATAAAGTTGAAATGCTGATGTATTTTTTGAAGGGTTTCTCCTTTGCTGTAAATGTAAACAAAAGAATTGCCAGCATTAAAAAGTAGAAAAAAAACAGCATATGGGTCCCCCCAATCCATACCAGGCCCTCATCTGAAGCCAAGAAAGGGGGGGGGGTGGGTGAGTGAGTGCCCAGTCTCCTGATCCATACCAGGCCACATGCCCTCAACATGAGGAGGTGCTCTCCCCAAAGCACCTTGTCCCCATGATGATTGGGGTCTCTTCTCCACAACCCTGGCCCAGTAGTTGTGGGGGTCTGCGGGCTACTGGGTCCCGTCACATGCCAAATGACATGTACACATAGGGGCGGGGTCATTTAATTACATTACTGGAATTTTAATAAAGGACGTGTCAAAAACTGTGTGTTTGTGTTTATATTTTACTTTTGATACTTTTTTTGGTGAATGGGTAGGGGTATTATGTACACAATACTCATTCACATGGGGGGGGGGTGTATCAGGATCTGGGGGCCCCCTGCCTGCTGACCCCCATAACCACTGGACTAGGGTTGTGGGGAAGAGGCCCTTGTCCTCATCAACATGTGGATAAGGTGCTTTGGGGTTGGGAGGGGGGCAAAGTACAATCTCCATGTTGAGGGCATGTGGCCTGGTATGTTCCCCCCCCCCCCCCAAGTTCAGGGAACGTGGCCTGGAATGGTCCCCCCAGGGTAAAGAGCATGTAGCCTGGTATGGTTCCTCCCCCATGTTGAGGGCATGTGGCCTGGTATGGTTCCCCCCCCCAAGTTCAGGGAACGTGGCCTGGAATGGTCCCCCCAGGGTAAAGAGCATGTAGCCTGGTATGGTTCCTCCCCCATGTTGAGGGCATGTGGCCTGGTATGGTCCCCCTCCATGGTGAGGGCATGTGGCCTGGTATGGTTCTCCCCTTTATGGTGAGGACATGTGGCCTGGTATGGTTCCCCCCATGGTGAGGGCATATGGCCTGGTATGGCTCTCCCCCATGGTGAGGGCATGTGGCCTGGTATGGTCCCCCCATATTGAGGGCATGTGGCCTGGTATGGTTCCCCTCCATAGTGAGGGAATGTGGCCTGGTATGGTTCCCTCTATGTTGAGGGCATGTGGCCTGGTATGGTTCCCCTCCATAGTGAGGGAATGTGACCTGGTATGGTCCCCCCATGTTGAGGGCATGTGGCCTGGTATGGGTCCCCTCCATGGTGAGGGTATGTGGCCTGGTATGTTCTCCCCCATGTTGAGGTGATGTGGCCTGGTATGTTCTCCCCCATGTTGAGGTGATGTGGCCTGGTATGTTCTCCCCCATGTTGAGGTGATGTGGCCTGGTATGTTCTCCCCCATGTTGAGGTGATGTGGCCTGGTATGTTCTCCCCCATGTTGAGGTGATGTGGCCTGGTATGTTCTCCCCCATGTTGAGGTGATGTGGCCTGGTATGGTCTCCCACATGTTGAGGGCATGTGGCCCCTTTCCTTCCATGCCAGCCTGCATGAT
The DNA here is from genome assembly GCF_037356315.1 of Lithobates pipiens. Classification (NCBI taxonomy): domain Eukaryota; kingdom Metazoa; phylum Chordata; class Amphibia; order Anura; family Ranidae; genus Lithobates; species Lithobates pipiens. The sequence continues at coordinate 7,580,651 of NW_027507861.1, read as the reverse complement.
TGGATAAGGGTCCAGTATATATTTTGGGAGGGGGGGCACCACCCCTTCATTATCATCATGTGAAGTGTGTAATATGAAGTTCTGAGCAATCCCTTCATATGCGTGAAAATCCAGAAGAGTGATTCGTTTTCAGGGAATGCTTCTAACTTGACTTCAAGCTCTGTGAGGACGCCTGGCGAGAACAAGGGACCAATCACATTCACTGTGTTTTTTTTTTTGTTTTCTTTTTCATTAAAACTTTATCTCCATGGAATAATTTTAGAATGTACGGGGATGATATCATAGAGGAACGGCCTTCCGTGACCTTCTGGATGGGAATCCGGCAGAGTTCACGTGTTCCTCGTTCTCCTCCATCTGTCGCTGGATGAAGTTTGTGTCCAACTCATGACCCAAAATACCCGAAAATGATTTATTATCAACCTTCCTTCCTGAGAACCTGAACTCTGAGCCCCCCAGAGGGTCTGCCGCCATTCTTCTCATGTCTTCTCCTCATCTGTGCCCCCCCACACAGAGATGACCATTGCCAGAGTTTATTTTACTGGATACAATGTTATCTACAGCAAATAAAATTATACTAATATATATATATATATGTAACAGCTCCTATTTATTTTATTGTTACTATTATTATTATTATTATTATTGGTTCCTCGTCCCCAACCTGCGATTTCCAGAGTTTATTTTACTGGATACAATGTTACATTCCGCAAATAAAATATTAAATAGACAGTTCTTATTGTAATCCAAATAAAACAGATTAATAATATTTTCCTTTTCTGCCCCCCCCCCCCCCCCCCACCCCCACGGTCCATGCGACATTGATGATTTCCAGGTTTTATTTTTTGTTGGATATAATTATAATAAGGACAATAAAACAATATTAAATCAATTGTTTCCTTTTTGTTTTATTGTAATCTAATTATCAAAGATGATTTTTTTTTCCTCCTGGTCCCCGGTCTGCACGACAGTTTCCAGGTTTTATTTTATCGGATACGATGTTATGTACAACAAATAAAATTCTATTCAAATAACGGTTCCTCTTGAGTTTATTTGTAATCTAATTATATTGTATTATTACTATTATTTTCCTCGTTTCCCTGGGCTGACAATTTGCAGGTTTTATTTTACTGGATACAATTTTATATACGCCAATCACAATCCTAAGTGAAAAGCTCCTCTTTTTTTTTATCGTGATCAATTATATAAAAGATTATTTATATTATTGTTATTTTCTTGATCATACATCACGGGACACAGGAGCTTCATTACATAGTGGGTTATATAGGCACCTCTGGTGATTGGACACTGGTTGACCCAATTAAAGAGAATTCCTCCCCTATATAACCCCTCCCATTAGGGAGGCACCTCAGTTTTTTCGCCAGTGTCTGGTCGATGGTCACGTAAAACTTAGCTCTATGCGGGTCCCGGCGAGGGCCGAAGGGCTACAACAAACCGGATCCATACCTCGGGCCGATAATTGACTCCCAAGATGGTATGGTACCCGGGCCTCGTCTGCCGAAGACACGAGGTTTTGCCTGTAAGTCCTCTCCATTGGAAGACTGGACTCTGGGACAACCAGACTTGGGGTACTGTTTACTCAGGGCGCCCGTAAGTTTCTGGCAGAGTTTTTTACAAGGCCCAGGTGGGAGGATCTTTTCGTAAGAACCCCAGATACGCCTGAAGGTTGGCTAACAATACCCGCCGTGATGGGTGAAGGCTGGAATTGGTCTGAACACAGCAATTCCTGCGGCGGGGAACAGGTATGGGAAGTCATCCTATATATTTAATATATGAATGGATTTCTTCATTGTGAGTAGTTGTATGTCTTACCTGGTTTCCACCACTTGAGGGAGTAAGAGCAAGCCTGATGCATACTTACATGCCTTTCAAACAAACACGCTCAGTGAAATGCCTGGTCCTCCCAGCTACTCACGTCTCCTTGCAGTCCCTGCCACAATAAAGGTAAAAGAGGGGTCCCACGCAGATCAGGGGGTCCCATGTCACTCCCTTTGGGTTCTCCTCCCCCCCCGGATCCCGCGGTCCTCGTGCACGCGCGCAGGCGCGTGCACGCGCGCCGGGCGCGCTCCCGGCCTAATGGGGAAAGGGGGGGGTGTGGTTGCCAGCTGTGCACAATCAGGTGCTCTATGCTGCAGTGCAGGCGCCAAAACGGCCGTTTTTAAAAGCCCAGAGCGTCAGGGGACTGTAAGGTGAGACACAGGAGCTGTGGGCTGTAAGCATCCGTGGGATTGGATCCAGGCGAACCTTAAGACACCTACTCAGCATCATATTGTGCAGTTAAGCTAATATTGATTTATTGTGAGACTTTAAGCACAAACAAGTGATTGCATTTTACATTAGTAACTCTGCTTTGTAGCTCAGTACTATGTCTCCTCGTAAGAGGGTTTCAGGGGCAGGTAACAAAAGCACTGGCAGGTCACCGCCTAGGTCCAGGGGTTCCAAAAGTGCATGCAGATTACCATCCCCCTCTGCAAGAGTGGAGCCTGCATCTCAAGACGAGTCAGTGCCCCTTTCAGGCTTTGCAGCCTCTCCTAATGTCGCAGCCCCGGTCTATGTCACTGAGGACTCCCTTAGGGCTTCATTGGAGAGTTTTGAAGGGAGGATAATGAATTTTATTTCTGCTTCCCTAAAAGATAGCAGAAAAAGGGGTAGATCCCCTCCCTCTGCTGAAATCCCTCTCTCAGACAGTTGTTCTGAAAATGAGGAGAGATCCCTATCTTTGGATAGGGATCATGAGCAGTCGGATCAGTCAGAGGATGAGGAGTTAGTCCCCTCCTCCCAGGCACTCAGAAAGCAGGTGCAGTATTACACTGAATTGGTGCGTACCACATTCAGAATGCCGGCTGCTGAAGTCGCTACATCCTCTGTCTCTTCCCTGGGAGTCAGGAAAGCCCCACAGACTGCTTGTTCCTTCCCAATTCATCCTTTAATGGCTGACTTGATGTATAAGGACTGGGGACATCCCGATAAACTGTTTTCTCCTCCCAAGAGGTTTTCTATGTATTATCCCGTGGAGGAAAGTTTCACCAAGAAATGGGGGGCCCCATCTGTGGATGCGGCTATCTCTTGTGTGAATAAAAACCTAACTTGTCCTTTGGATAATGCGCAGGTATTTAAGGATCCAGCTGACAAAAGGCTGGAAACCTTGTTAAAAGCCTCCTTTTCCATGGCCGGCGCTGTGGTGCAACCTACAGTCGCAGCCGTGGGGTTGTGCCAGTTCCTTCAGGAACAGGTTAAACAGATGTTTGAACTCCTTCCCAATGAGGAAGTAGAGAAATATGCAGAGATGCCTCACATCTTATGTTTCATAATTGATGCGATTTTGGATTCTGTCCAACAAGCATCACGTTTGTCCCTCATGTTGGTACACATGCGAAGGGCTCTATGGCTAAAAAATTGGGCTGCTGAGATGTCATGCAAAAAGCATTTGGCTGGGTTCCCGTTTAAAGGGGAACGGTTGTTTGGAGAGGAATTAGATAAATTCGTCCAAAATATTTCGGGAGGTAGATCTACACTCCTTCCAGTCAAGAAGAGTAAACGTCCTTCATTCAGGCGTACTCTCTCTCCCGAAGCATCAAGCTCTAAACAGTGGCGACGGCCTTCCCAGCCCTCCTCGGCTGGAAAGCCTCAGGGCCGAGCCCAGGGACAGAAGAAAACTTGGGGGCGGAAGCCTGCCAAGCAAACCTCCAAGACCTCCTTGTGAAGGGGCGCCCCCGCTCGGCCGAGTGGGGGGAAGGCTCCTGCAGTTTGCAGGCGCCTGGCGGGAGGAGATTCAGGACAGATGGGTGATCTCTTCAGTATCTCTAGGCTACAGGCTAGAGTTTCAGGAGATTCCACCTTCTCGTTTTCTAAGGTCAAGGATCCCCAGGGATCCGATAAAGCAGAAACCGCTATTTCTGGCCTTAGATCAATTACTATCCCAGGGTGTGATAGTAGAAGTGAGCCCGAGAGATCAGGGTTCAGGTTTCTATTCGAATCTCTTCACCGTTCCAAAACCAAACGGAAGTGTCAGACCTATCTTGGATCTGAGAGACTTAAACCGGTTTCTACACATCCAGACCTTCCGGATGCAGTCAATACGCACTGTGCTCTCCTCCCTACAAGGAGGAGAATTCATGGCATCAATAGATATCAAAGACGCATATCTTCATGTGCCAATATTTCCCGCACACCAGAAGTTTCTGAGGTTCGCGGTAGAGCAGCGCCATTTTCAATTTGTGGCCCTGCCATTCGGCCTAGCCACGGCCCCCCGAGTCTTCACGAAGATTCTAGACCCTCTCTTAGCAATCTTAAGAGTTCAGGGCATAGCCGTCATGGCTTACCTAGACGACTTGCTTCTCGTAGAGAGAACTGCAACATGCCTAAGTCGCAGCGTCACCAAAACGCTAGAACATCTGGGCCACCTAGGTTGGATTATAAACCTAGAAAAGTCGTCTTTACAACCGACCACCAGGTTGGATTACCTGGGTCTGATTATCGACACCGCTCAAGGCAGGGTGTTCCTTCCAAAGCCAAGGGCCTTGGCCATTGGAGATCTGGTGCGCCTGATTCTGGGCAGATCTTCCTCCATTCGGTTGTGCATGAGACTGTTGGGAAAAATGGTCGCCTCTTTCGAGGCCGTTCCATTCGCCCAGTTCCACTCAAGGCCCCTGCAAAGATGCATCCTTGCGATTTGGCACAGGAAGCCCCAATCCCTGGATCTTCCTATGCGTTTATCCCCTCGGGCACGCAAAAGTCTTGTCTGGTGGTTACAGACCAAAAATTTGCTGAAGGGCAAAACCTTTCTTCCCCTCTCATGGAAGATTGTCACAACGGATGCCAGCCTGACAGGCTGGGGAGCCGTATTAGAGGGAACATGCTCGCAGGGAAAACGGTCTGCGACCGAAAGTCTGCTGCCCATAAATATCTTGGAGATTCGGGCAGTTTACATGGCACTCAGAGAGTGGTCTCACAGACTGCGAGGTTTCCCGGTTCGGATTCAGTCCGACAATGCCACCGCAGTGGCTTACATCAATCACCAGGGCGGTACCAGAAGTCTGGTGGCCCAAAAGGAGGTGAATCGCATACTTGTCTGGGCAGAAGAGCATGTTCCGTGCCTCTCTGCAGTCTTCATCCCAGGAGTGGACAATTGGCAGGCGGATTATCTCAGCCACCAGCAGTTGTGCCCAGGAGAATGGGCTCTGCACCCCGATGTGTTTCAGGACATATGTTACAAGTGGGGCACTCCAGACGTGGATCTGTTTGCGTCCAGATTTAACAGGAAACTGGACAGCTTTGTATCAAGGACAAGAGATGCACTTGCTCAGGGGTCAGATGCTCTGACAGTTCCCTGGGATCAGTGCAATCTGATCTATGCCTTCCCCCCGAGCCCGCCGCTATCGAGGTTCCTGGGAAGGGTCAAAAGGGAGACGAAGCCGGTCCTTCTAGTGGCCGCGGCTTGGCCCAGGCGACCATGGTTCGCAGAAATCATGAAGTTGGCAGTGGGCAGGCCATGGACCCTCCCTCTCTGGCCAGATCTGCTCTCACAGGGTCCAATTTGCCATCCTGCTTTACGCAGTCTGAATTTGACGGTCTGGCTGCTGAGACCCACATTTTGAGAGGCCGTGGTCTTTCGGGGCCAGTCCTTTCCACTCTGGTCAATGCCAGAAAACCGGCCTCCAGGCGTATCTATTACATGATCTGGAGGACATATGTTTCCTGGTGTGAACCCAGGAGATGGCATCCTAGAAGGTATGTCATTGGCAGAATCTTGGCCTTTCTCCAGTCAGGCCTTGAAATGAATTTGGCCATAAGCACCATCAAGGTGCAGATTTCGGCCCTATCGGTCTTTTTTCAAAGATCGCTTGCATCACATTCCCTAGTACGGGCTTTTATCCAGGGGGCTATGCGGATGAGACCGCCAGTCAAACCTCCGGTATGCCCTTGGGATCTGAATTTGGTTCTCTCGGCCTTAGAAGCCCAACCATTTGAACCTCTGCATCTAGCTTCTTTGACTCTCCTGACAAAGAAGCTGGTTTTCCTAGTAGCCATATCCACGGCTAGAAGGGTATCAGAATTGGCAGCTCTTTCCTGTAAAGAGCCCTATTTAATTATCCATAAGGACCGAGTGGTCATGCGTCCCAACAGGTCCTTTCTACCTAAGGTGGTTTCAGGTTTTCATCTGAATCAAGATGTAATCCTACCATCCTTTTTTCCAAATCCTCAGTCCATAGAGGAAGAATCCTTACACACTTTAGATGTGGTTAGAGCAATCAGTCTTTATCTTCAAGCAACTGCTCAGATAAGAAAAGCTGACTGTTTATTTATTCTGCCAGAAGGCCCTAGAAGGGGTCAGGCAGCTTCAAAGTCCACTCTCTCGAGGTGGATCAGACAGGTTATTTCTCAGGCCTATAGCTTAAAGGGGAAGATTCCTCCTTTTCAGGTGAAAGCGCACTCTACTAGGGCTATCAGTGCTTCTTGGGCAGTGCATCACCAGGCCTCCCTGGCTCAGATCTGTAAGGCTGCGACTTGGTCATCAGTCCACACATTCACCAGATTCTATCAGGTGGATGTCAGAGGGCAAGAGGATATCGCCTTCGGGCGCAGTGTACTGCAGGCTGCAGTTTAGGTCCTCAGGTCCCTGGCGGTCTATATTTATGATCTGTGTCTCCCTCCCCTCAACCTGAGCATTGCTATGGGACATCCCACTATGTAATGAAGCTCCTGTGTCCCGTGATGTATGATCAAGAAAATAGGATTTTTATATACAGCTTACCTGTAAAATCCTTTTCTTGAGAGTACATCACGGGACACAGGGCTCCCGCCCCTCTTGGGTTTTACGTGGTTTCTTATTGCTTTGCTACAAAACTGAGGTGCCTCCCTAATGGGAGGGGTTATATAGGGGAGGAATTCTCTTTAATTGGGTCAACCAGTGTCCAATCACCAGAGGTGCCTATATAACCCACTATGTAATGAAGCTCCTGTGTCCCGTGATGTACTCTCAAGAAAAGGATTTTACAGGTAAGCTGTATATAAAAATCCTATTATTATGTTCCTCGCCTGCTTCCTCAGCGCTAATAATTTCTGTTTATATTTTATTGGCTAAAATGTTACAAATCACAAATATAATATAAAGTTAATTGATCCTCTTAATTTTATTGTAATCAATTATAATATATTAATACTTCCGATGCGTTCTCATCCCTGGTCTGCACGGCGCTGACCGTTTTCAGGTTTTATTTTTATTGGATACAGTGTTATATACATTATCTCACAAAAGTAAGTACACCCCTTACATTTGTGTAAATCTTTTCATGTGACAACACTGAAGAAATGACACTTGTCTACAATGTAAAGTAGTGAGTGTACAGCTTGTATAACAGTGTAAATTTCCTGTCCCCTCAAAATAACTCAACACACAGCCATTAATGTCTAAACCGCTGGCAACGAAAGTCAGTACACCCCTAAGTGAAAATCTCCAAATTGGGCCCAAAGTGTCAATATTTTGTATGGCCGCCATTATTTTCCAGCACTGCCTTCACCCTCTTGGGTATGGAGGTCACCAGAGCTTCACAGGTCACCACTGGAGTCCTCTTCCCCTCCCCCATGATGACATCACAGAGCTGGTGGATGTTGGAGACCTTCCCCTCCTCCTCCTTCCGTTTGAGGACGTCCCACAGATGATCAATAGGGTTTAGGTCTGGAGACATGCTTGGCCAGTCCATCACCTTCACCCTCAGCTTCTGTAGCAAGGCAGTGGTGGTGTTGGAGGTGTGTTTGGGGTGGTTATCATGTTGGAATACTGCCCTGCGGCCCAGTCTCTGAAGGGAGGGGATCATGCTCTGCTTCAGTATGTCACAGTACATGTTGGCATTCATGGTCCCCTCAATGATCTGTAGCCCCCCAGTGCTGGTATTCTGGCATATTCAGTCCGGCCATCATATAGTGTCCGCCCCGTACTGCGCATGCGCAGCGCTTGCGCAGTGCGGAGCAGAAGAAGCTTCAGAAAAACTCCGAAGATGAACGGTCCCTGCGCCGTGAGTCGAGGTGGTAGCCCCACCATCCAAGCAGACATAGGGCTGGGAAAATTAGAGGGCTTCGCTCGCCACGCTTCGGCCTCGCTGCGATCGGCTCTTTTATATTCCAACTCTATGTCTACTTGGATGGTGGGGCTAGAACCTGGACTCACGGCACAGGCACCGTTCATCTTCGGCTATTTTCAGAATCTGTGTGTGCTGTGCACTGTGCATGCGCAGTACACAGCGGACACTATCGGATGGGGGACCGTATATGATAGGACACCGGCAGCACTCATCCAGCCCCAGAACATGACACTCCCACCACCATGCTTGACTGTAGACAAGACACACTTGAGGCCTGTTCTGAGTGGAACCTGTCCTGTTATACCACTGTATGGTCTTGACTAGGGATGAGCTTCGAGTTAGAGTCAATTTAACAAGGGGACCCCCAGATCCCGGCCCCCCCATGTTTGAAATGGTAAGGGGGTACAAAAGTACCCCTACCATTTCACAAACAAAGTGTAAACAATTGTTCAAAAACACTCACACACACCGTTGGGAAAAGTCCTTTATTAAAAATAAAAAAAATAAAAAAAAGATTCCAGGGATGGATGATCTCTTCTCCGGGGTCCAGTGATGGATGACCTCTTCTCCGGGGTCCAGTGATGGGTGATCTCTTCTCCGGGGTCCAGTGATGGCTGATCTCTTCTCCGGAGTCCAGCGATGGGTGATCTCTTCTTCGGGGTCCAGTGATGGGTGATCTCTTCTCCGGAGTCCAGCGATGGGTGATCTCTTCTCCAGGGTCCAGTGATGGGTGATCTCTTCTCCGGGGTCCAGTGATGGGTGATCTCTTCTCCGGGGTCCAGTGATGGGTGATCTCTTCTCCGGGGTCCAGCGATGGGTGATCTCTTCTCCGGGGTCCAGCGATGGCTGATCTCTTCTCCGGGGTCCAGTGATGGGTGATCTCTTCTCCGGGGTCCAGTGATGGATGATCTCTTCTCCGGGGTCTAGTGATGGCTGATCTCTTCTCCGGTGTCCAGCGATGGGTGATCTCTTCTCCGGTGTCCAGCGATGGGTGATCTCTTCTCCGGTGTCCAGTGATGGGTGATCTCTTCCCCGGGGTCCAGTGATGGCTGATCTCTTATCCGGGGTCCAGTGATGGCTGATCTCTTCTCCGGGGTCCAGCGATGGGTGATCTGATCCAGTGATGGGTGATCTCTCCCTATGGTCCAGCGCAGCGCATTCTGTCTCAACCGGAGACACTGCGGGAATCCCGGCAGCCTGACACGTCTTAGTTGAGAAGGCCGGGGCCACCCACCACCTGACCCCGCCCCCCTCTGACGCAAGGGGAAAGCTGGACTTCCCCAGTGACGTGCGGGTGACCCCACCCCCTCTGATGTAACGGAAACCTGCGTTACATCAGAGGGGGGCGGGGTCACCCGTACATCTGGGGGTCCCCTTGTTAACATGGGGACAAGATGCTTTGAAGGGTCACAGACGTCCAAAGCATCCTCCCAATGTTGAGGGCATGTGGCCTGGTATGGTTCAGGAAGGGGGGGGCGCTCTCTCGTCCCCCCCTCTTTTTCTGCGGCCTGCCAGGTTCCGTGCTCGGATAAAGGGTCTGATATGGATATTTGGGGGGAACCCCACGTCATTTTTTTAAATTTAACGCAAGGTTCTCCTTAATATCCATACCAGACCTGAAGGGCCTGGTAATTGAATTTGGGGGGAACCCTACGCTTTTTTTTTATCATTGACTTTCAATGAGTGTTCTCTGTATTACGAGGAGCTGACAATTCATTATAGCCACGAGGGATTTTAACCACTTGACCACTGGGCACTTAAACACCCTTAATAACCAGACCAATTTTCAGCTTTCGGTGCTCTCACATTTTGAGTGACAATTACTCAGTCATGCAACACTGGACCTATATGAAATTTTTGTCCTTTTTTTCACACAAATGGAGCTTTCTTTTGGTGGTATTTAATCACCGCTGGGTTTTTTATTTTTTGTGCTATAAAAGAAAAAATACAGAAAATTCTGTAAAAAAATGAATTTTTCTTTGTTTCTGTTATAAAATTTAGCAGATTAGTAATTTTTTCTTCATAAATTTTGGCCAAAATTTATACCACTACATATCTTTGGTAAAAATAAGTACAAATTGGTGGATATTATTTGGTCTTTGTGAAAGTTATAGAGTCCACAAGCTATGGTGCCAATATCTGAAAATTGATCACACCTGAAGGACTGACGGCTTATTTCAATTCTTGAGACCCCAACATGCCAGAAAAGTACAAATACCCCCCAAATTACCCCTTTTTGGAAAGAAGACATTCCAAGGTATTTAGTAAGAGGCATGATGAGTTTTTTGAAGTTGTCATTTTTTCCCACAATTCTTTGCAAAATCAAGATTTTTTTTTACCTTTTTTTTTTTTTCACAAAATTTTCATATTATCAGTTTATTTCTCACACACAGCATATGCATACCACAACTTACACCCCAAAACACATTCTGCTATTACTCCCGAGTACGGCGATACCACATGTGTGAGACTTTTACACAGCGTGGCCACATACAGAGGCCCAACATGCAGGGAGCGCCATCAGGCGTTCTGGAGCACCCAGGCCAATTCTGACATTTCTCTCCTACATGTAAAAATCATCATTTATTTGCTAGAAATTTACAGAGAACCCCAAAACATTATATATGTTTTTTTTAGCAAAGACCCTGGAGAATACAATGGTGGTCGTTGCAACTTTTTATCACGCACGGTATTTGCGCAGCAATTTTTCTAACGCGTTTTTATTTTTTTTTAAAACAGTTTTGTGCTTAAAAAAAAAAAACAGTAAAGTTAGCCCATAATGTGAAAGAAGAAGTTATGCTGAGTAAATAGATACCTAACATGTCACCCTTTAAAATTGTACACGCTCGTGGAATGGCGCCAAACGTCGCTACTTAAAAATCCCCATAGACAATGCTTTAAATTTTTTTACTGGTTACATGTTTTGAGTTACAGAGGAGGTCTAGGGCTACAATGATTGTTCTCGCTCTAACGTTCGCGGCGATACCTCACATGTGTGGTTTGAACACCGTTTTCATATGTGGGCGGGACTTACGTGTGTGTTCGCTTCTGCATGCGAGCACATGGGGACAGGGGCGCTTTACATTTTTTTTTTCTTTTTTATTGTTCATTTTTCTTTATTTATTTTAGTTTGACATTTTTTTCCCCAAAAATAAATGTTTTGATCACTTTTATTCCTATTACAAGGAATGTAAACATCCCTTGTAATAGGAATATGACATGACAGGTCCTCTTTACAGTGAGATATGGGGGGGGGTCAATAAGACCCCACATCTCACCTCTAGGCTGGGAAGCCTGAAATAAAAATGTCAGGGTATTGCAGAGTATTGGCAGGGTATTGGGTATTACAGAGTATTGGCGGGGTATTGGGTATTGCAGAGTATTGGCAGGTTATTGGCAGGGTATGGCAGAGTATTGGCAGGGTATGGCAGAGTATTGGCAGGGTATTGCATATTGCAGATTATTGGCAGGGTATTGGCAGGGTATGGCAGAGTATTGGCAGGGTATGGCAGAGTATTAGCAGGGTATTGGCAGGGTATGGCAGAGTATTGGCAGGGTATTGGGTATTGCAGAGTATTGGCAGGGTATTGCAGAGTATTGGCAGGGTACTGGGTATTGCAGAGTATTGGCAGGGTATTAGCAGAGTATTGGCAGGGTACTGGGTATTGCAGAGTATTGGCAGGGTATTGCAGAGTATTGGCGGGTATTGCAGAGTATTGGCAGAGTATTGGCAGGGTATTGGGTATTGCAGAGTATTGGCAGGGTATTGGCAGGGTATGGCAGAGTATTGGCAGGGTATTGGGTATTGCAGAGTATTGGCAGGGTATTGGCAGAGTATTGGCAGGGTATTGGCAGAGTTTTGGCAGGGTATTGGGTATTGCAGAGTATTGGCAGGGTATTGGGTATTGCAGAGTATTGGCAGGGTATTGCAGACTATTGGCAGGGTATGGCAGAGTATTGGCAGGGTATTGGGTATTGCAGAGTATTGGCAAGGTATTGGCAGGGTATGGCAGAGTATTGGCAAGGTATTGGCAGGGTATGGCAGAGTATTGGCAGGGTATTGCAGAGTATTGGCAGGGTATTGGGTATTGGCAGGGTATTGGCAGGGTAGTGCAGAGTATTGGCAGGGTATTGAGGGGTTAATTTTCGGTGAGCAGCACTGTGGGCACTGCAGATGCAGCCCACAGCACTGCTGACACCGATCTCTTCCCCCTCCACTGTACCGATCGGTAGAGAGAGGGGAGGGAGGAACCGGCGTCAACACTTGTTTACAAGTATTCGCTTCGTCATTTGACGGAGCGATCACGTGGTAAACGCTCGCGATGAGCGGCGTTTACCGTGATTCTTGATGCGCCGGGTCCTGTGGACCGGTGGTCATGGATGCTCTCGAGTGCGCACCCTAGGGGGCGCGCGAGAGCGGAATTCTGAGAGGACGTCATATGATGGCCTCTCAGAGTTAAACAACCGCCCTGTAGCCATCATTCGGCTATGGGCCGGTTGTTAAGTGGTTAAATTACTTTTTTTCCTGCAGAAATGACACTTTGTGGAGGGACAGTTCTAAGCACCAGAAACATGCGCCCCTTCACAGGCATACTATAGACACCCCCCAGGTACGAAATTTAAAGGAATATTACACTTTTATTGCTTCACTTTAATCATTATTAAAATCACTGCTCCCCCCAAAACGGTCATTTTTAAGAACATTTTAGGCATTGATCCATGTCCCCTGGGGCAGGACCCGGGTCCCCAAACACTTTTTAGGACAGTATCTTGCATATTAGCCTTTAAAATTAGCACTTTAGATTGTGAACGTTCGAGTCCCATAGACTTTAATAGGGTTCTAAAGTTCACACGAATTTTAGGTCTGTTCGCAGGTTCTGGTGCGAACCGAACATTGGGGGTGTTCTGCTCATCCTTAGTCTTGACCACCGTGCTGCAGCTCAGTTTCAGGGTCTTGGCAATCTTCTTATAGCCTAGGCCATCTTTATGTAGAGCAACAATTCTTTTTATCAGATCCTCAGAGAGTTCTTTGCCATGAGGTGCCATGTTGTCCTTCCAGTGACCAGTATGAGAGAGTGAGAGCGATAACACCAAATTTAACACACCTGCTCCCCATTCACACCTGAGACCTTGTAACACTAACAAGTCACATGACACTGGGGAGGGAAAATGGCTAATTTGGCCCAATCTGGACATTTTTACTTAGGGGTGTCCTGACTTTTGTTGCCAGCGGTTTAGACATTAATGGCTGTGTGTTGAGTTATTTTGAGGGGACGGGAAATTTACACTGTTATACAAGCTGTACACTCACTACTTTACATTGTAGACAAGTGTCATTTCTTCAGTGTTATAAAGTATGACACATCTCTAGCAGCCCATATCAAACAATTAGGGATGAGCCGAACACCCCCCGGTTCGGTTCGCACCAGAACTTTCGAACGGACCCAAAATTCGTACGAACGTTAGAACCCCATTGAAGTCTATGGGACTCGAACGTTCGAAATTAAAAGTGCTAATTTTAACGGCTAATATGCAAGATACTGTCCTAAAAAGGGTTTGGGGACCTGGCTCCTGCCCCAGGGGACATGGATCAATGCAAAAAATGTTTTTAAAAATGGCCATTTTGGCGGGAGCACTGATTTTAATGACGATTAAAGTGAAAAAAATATATATATTCCTTTAAATATGGTGCCTGGGGGGTGTCTGTAGTATGCCTGTGAAGTGCCACGTGTTTCCCGTGTTTAGAACAGTCCCTGCACAAAATGACATTTAACGGAAAAAAAGTCATTTAAAACTGCTTGCGGTTTTAATGTTATAGCTGGTTCCTGCAATATGGTTGAATTCATTGAGAAAAATGGCATGGGTAGCCCTCCCTGCCCATTACCAGCCTATTTGGGTCTTGTACAGATATTAAGGGGAACCCCGTACCCATATTAAAAAAAGGAAATGCGTGTGGCCCCCAGGCCCTATATACTCAGAACAGCAGTATACAGGCGGTGCAAACAAGACAGGGACTGTGTAGGTTTGTTGTGTTAAGTTGAATCTGTTTGTCATTTTCAACTGGTACATTTTTAAAGTGTAGCTCCAGTCAAAAAAACTATCTTTAAGCTTTTTGGAAAACATAGGGAAGGGTTATCACCCCTGTATAATTTGTTTTGTCGTCCATCTTTTTTCATCTCACTTGCTGTTGTCTCCTTCCGTTTACAAGTAGGAGATGTTTGTAAGTTGGATGTTTGAAAGTAGGGGCCTGCCCTATATGCTCTGCAGAAATGGCGGAACAAGGTGTTGGTTTTGCCACAACATTGTAAGCCCTCAAAGTGACTCTTGGTGGGCGCTGGAGCGCCCTGCTGTGAACGATTATATCAAGAATTGTAATTACATGCCATTGTTGAACAGTGGTAGAAAAATTGACCTTTGGTGGTTGTGGTGCTGGTGCCACAACACTATAAGTCCTCACCGTTACTCTGGGTGGGCACAGGAACGGGCCCTGCTGTGAAATATTATATCAAGAATTGTAATTACATGCCCCTGTTAAACAGGAGCAGAAAAATTGGGCCTTAGGCACTGGTGCCACCACACTGCAACCTCTCCCATATACTCTAGTTGTAGTGCAGGAATTAGCCCTGCTGCAAAGCATTGCATCAAAAATTGTAATTAAATGCCCCTGTTAAACAGGGGCAGAAAAATTGGGCCTTAGGCACTGGTGCTGGTATAGGTGGATATAATGGTGTATACTGCGGTCAGGGCACGCAGACAACACGCACTAACTCCTGCAGATTGCTAACAGAAGAGCAAGAACGCTAAATCGGCCGATAACGGTCGGTGTATACTGTGTTGAAGGTACACAGAACACCCACTAACTTCTACAGATGCCAACACACTACACAAGGCTGCCGCCATGGCGGCCTTATATAGTGTGGGGGTGTACTACACAGTCTGAGCTATGATTGGCCACAGGCATCCTACCTGTGGCCAATCATGGCTCTCCTCGTTGCCGGCGCTGTGATTGGCCAAGCATGCGGGGTCTCAGTGCATGCTTGGCCAATCATGAGCCAGCAATGCACTGCGATGGTGCAGTCCATTGTGGGCCGTGAGTGCCACGCGAATTTGGCGCGAACGGTCTATAACGTTCGGTATTCGCCGAATGTGTGAACAGCCGATGTTCAACTCGAGCGCGAAGCTCATCCCTACAAACAACACATGAATGGCACCTTATACATCAATGTATTTATACCATAAAAAAGTTCTTGGTGGACCTGTAAAAAGTGCAATGGTGCGCCAAAACTTTAAACAAGTGAGGTGACTCCGCCTTCGGTGACCCCACTCACCAGAAATATTAGATCCTCAGCTTCACAGTCTGGGTCAAAAAAGCCGTGATCTAATAATCTGGGGATGTGCAGGATGGTTCCTCAGCAAACTTCTTCCAAGAAGATATTTTATGACGCCCTGGAGGAGGAGCGAAACGCGTCAATGTACTTCCAGTTTGTGCTAACCAGTGACGCAATTTCCACCTCCGTGGAACGCACGCCACACTAATGTGAACTCGGATGTTTTTTTACTGAAGCCTGTCTTTGCCAAATATCCTGGGTGTGTATGATATACTCCTGACCTCTACACTCTATACACTGGGCTGAGTATGATATACTCCTGACCTCTGCACTCTATACACTGGGCTGTATATGATATACTTCTGACCTCTGCACTCTATACACTGGGCTGTATATGATATACTCCTGACCTCTGCACTCTATACACTGGGCTGTGTATGATATACTCCAGACCTCTGCACTCTATACACGTCTGTGTGCAGGAACGTACGGTGTTTTTTCCATATTGGAGTCATTGTGCTGAGGTTTGTGTGTGTCTGTCAGACTCCAGCACAGTCATGAAAGCATATGATTGGATACAAGAACTGTCACACATCATACGGCATACAGTCCGCCCACGTTTCAAGCCCCTCCCACCAACTTTTCATGGTGGCACACTGCATGTGAACCTACTTACTCCCCTCTGGGTGCCCAAGGCTGACTCCTCCCCTTCAAATATTACTTATAGCGCTGCCTACCAGGAGCCCGCCCATGGCATCAGGACTGAGGGCTCTGGAGAGGAGTACTGAGGCAGCACCCTGCTGGCCCCTCCCATTGGCCATGATTGGCCCGCATTGCGTAGAGAAGCACAGAGGTGATGACATCACAGGGTCTAAAACAAAGTATGTCATGAAAACAAAGTTTTATTGAAAAATCTCAGTGCAAGGAAGGCAAATAGAAGTTCAACCCAGACAGTCAGCATTTCTTCCATCAGCTTTCATGAACACGAATCCCCGGTGATCCCGCCATAAAGGTCCTCATCCAGGCACTTCCAGCTGTGGGGGTGACAACGCTGTGTCCTCGTCTCCTCATCGTGTCTCCCCCATTGTTGCCAGAGCTGATCCCCAAATGCTTGTGGATGGCAAATTCAGACTTCCAGTCCCCCTACCCCTCCACTTCCGGTCCCCCTACCCCTCCATGTCCAATCCCACCACCCCTCCACTTCCAGTCCCCCTACCGCTCCACTTCCAATCCCACCACCCCTCTGCTTCCAGTCCCCCTATCCCTCCGCTTCCAGTCCCACCACCCCTCCGCTTCCAGTCCCCCTACCCCTCCGCTTCCAGTCCCACCACCCCTCCGCTTCCAGTCCCACCACCCCTCCGCTTCCAGTCCCACCACCCCTCCGCTTCCAGTCCCACCACCCCTCCGCTTCCAGTCCCCCTACCCTTCCGCTTCCAGTCCCACCACCCCTCCGCTTCCAGTCCCACCACCCCTCCGCTTCCAGTCCCACCACCCCTCCGCTTCCAGTCCCACCACCCCTCCGCTTCCAGTCCCACCACCCCTCCGCTTCCAGTCCCACCACCCCTCCGCTTCCAGTCCCACCACCCCTCCGCTTCCAGTCCCCCTACCCCTCCGCTTCCAGTCCCCCTACCCCTCCGCTTCCAGTCCCCCTACCCCTCCGCTTCCAGTCCCACCACCCCTCCGCTTCCAGTCCCACCACCCCTCCACATCCAGTCCCCCTACCCCTCCACTTCCAGTCCCCCTACCAATCCAATTCCAGTCTCACCACCCCTCCGCTTCCAGTCCCACCACCCCTCCGCTTCCAGTCCCACCACCCCTCCACTTCCAGTCCCCCTACCCCTGCGCTTCCAGTCCCCCTACCCCTCCGCTTCCAGTCCCCCTACCCCTCCGCTTCCAGTCCCACCACCCCTCCGCTTCCAGTCCCACCACCCCTCCACATCCAGTCCCCCTACCCCTCCACTTCCAGTCCCCCTACCAATCCAATTCCAGTCTCACCACCCCTCCGCTTCCAGTCCCACCACCCCTCCGCTTCCAGTCCCACCACCCCTCCACTTCCAGTCCCCCTACCCCTCCGCTTCCAGTCCCCCTACCCCTCCGCTTCCAGTCCCCCTACCCCTCCGCTTCCAGTCCCACCACCCCTCCGCTTCCAGTCCCACCACCCCTCCACATCCAGTCCCCCTACCCCTCCACTTCCAGTCCCCCTACCAATCCAATTCCAGTCTCACCACCCCTCCGCTTCCAGTCCCACCACCCCTCCGCTTCCAGTCCCACCACCCCTCCACTTCCAGTCCCACCACCCCTCCACTTCCAGTCCCCCTACCCCTCCACTTCCAGTCCCCCTACCGCTCCGCTTCCAGTCCCCCTACCCCTCCGCTTCCAGTCCCCCTACCCCTCCGCTTCCAGTCCCCCTACCCCTCCGCTTCCAGTCCCACCACCCCTCCACTTCCAGTCCCCCTACCCCTCCACTTCCAGTCCCCCTACCAATCCAATTCCAGTCCCACCACCCCTCCGCTTCCAGTCCCACCACCCCTCCACTTCCAGTCCCCCTACCCCTCCACTTCCAGTCCCCCTACCAATCCAATTCCAGTCCCACCACCCCTCCGCTTCCAGTCCCACCACCCCTCCACTTCCAGTCCCACCACCCCTCCACTTCCAGTCCCCCTACCCCTCCACTTCCAGTCCCCCTACCCCTCCGCTTCCAGTCCCCCTACCCCTCCGCTTCCAGTCCCCCTACCGCTCCGCTTCCAGTCCCACCACCCCTCCGCTTCCAGTCCCCCTACCCCTCCGCTTCCAGTCCCACCACCCCTCCGCTTCCAGTCCCACCACCCCTCCACTTCCAGTCCCCCTACCCCTCCGCTTCCAGTCCCACCACCCCTCCACTTTCAGTGCCACCACCCCTCCACTTTCAGTGCCACCACCCCTCCACCTCCAGCCCCCCTACCCCTCCGCTTCCAGTACCCCTACCCCTCCGCTTCCAGTCCCACCACCCCTCCGCTTCCAGTCCCACTATCCCTCCGCTTCCAGTCCCCCTACCCCTCCGCTTCCAGTCCCACCACCCCTCCGCTTCCAGTCCCACCACCCCTCCGCTTCCAGTCCCACCACCCCTCCGCTTCCAGCCCCCCTACCCCTCCGCTTCCAGTACCCCTACCCCTCCGCTTCCAGTCCCACCACCCCTCCGCTTCCAGTCCCACTATCCCTCCGCTTCCAGTCCCCCTACCCCTCCGCTTCCAGTCCCACCACCCCTCCGCTTCCAGTCCCACCACCCCTCCGCTTCCAGTCCCACCACCCCTCCGCTTCCAGTCCCACCACCCCTCCGCTTCCAGTCCCCCTACCCCTCCGCTTCCAGTCCCCCTACCAATCCAATTCCAGTCCCCCTACCCCTCCGCTTCCAGTCCCACCACCCCTCCGCTTCCAGTCCCACCACCCCTCCGCTTCCAGTCCCACCACCCCTCCGCTTTCAGTCCCACCACCCCTCCACCTCCAGCCCCCCTACCCCTCCACTTCCAGCCCCCCTACCCCTCCGGGGATCCCGGACAGAATAGGGGGTGGTTGAAGTGGCAAAGGGGGACCAATCCTTGGAACCAAGCCCCCTGTGGCTCCCCTGCAGCATTTGACAGTCAGCAGGAGGGGGAGGAGCTGTGCTGCAGGGATGGGAGAACTGCCTATATCATAAAGCTGCCCAGGTCCCCCTGTTGAACTGATGGGGCCCGGGCCCTATACAGAGGGGCTGGTGCTACCCCCTTATCAGCATCTCTGTGCTGGGCTACACATATGGCATACTCCTGGGGGGGGGGGATAAAACAGCAGATAAGGGGGATCCTGGACAGGAGAGGGGGTGGTTGAAGTGGCGGAGGGGGAGCCATTCCCTGAAATCGATCCCCCACTGTGGCTCCCCCTGCAGCAGCCTACAGCAGTTGGGGGGAGGAGAAGCCAGCTGTGCTGCAGGGAAAGGGGGATTGCCTGCACCATAAAGCTTCCTGGGCCCCCCTGTAGTAAACGTGAAGGGGGTGAAGGGGATCAAAGCAGCAGATAAGGGGAACCCTGGACAGGAGAGGGGGTGGTTGAAGTGGTGGAGGGGGACCAAACCTTAGAACCTATCCCCCTGTGGCTCCCCTGCAGCAGCTGACAGTCAGCAGGAGGGGGAGAAGGAGATGCCAGCTGTGCTGCAGGGAAAGGGCTCTACCTGCACCATAAAGCTGCTTGTGCCCCCTTGAACTGATAAGGGCCCAGACCTTATACAGGAGGGCCCTAATTAGCGACCCTGACCATAAGGAAACCCATCCTGGGAAATGGCATGCAGCCCTCACTGGAGTGCATTTAGATGGGAAATGGTAGCAAATAGTCTGCAGTTGAGCAGCACTGGGATATAATGAAGCATGAAACAAAGGGGAAGGCCACATTCATATCACAATGTTTATAGGAGAGACCAGTTGGGGTGAATATCTACGTTAAGCACGAGTTACATCCACAATTTTCTCACTCTTGTACAATTTCCCTGGTGTCTCCATAACGGTGACGGGTCAAAGTCCCGGGAACGTCTTGTTCCTGCTTTTCCCTTTACTGAACAGCTTGGCCAGCCTGCTGCGGATCTGCTTGGTTTTAATGCCATAGATTAAGGGGTTAATCACGGGAGGGAGTAGAAGGTAGATATTCCCAAACAGGATATGCAGGTTGGGAATCGGAGCGATGGGAACCCGGTGCACCACAGAAAGGCCGATGAGGGGGATGTAGTAGACGAGGACGGCACATATGTGGGCGGCACAGGTGCTGATGGCCTTCAGACTGGACTTCTTCACCAGACAAACAGCCTCCTTTATAATCAGCAGGTAGGAGATGGAGATGAACAGCGAGTCAATGCCCATGATGGAGGCGATGACGAACATTCCGTAGATGATGTTCACTCTTATGTCGCCGCAGGCCAACTTCATGACGTCCTGGTGGAGGCAGTACGAATGGGTCAAGAGATTGCTCCTCCAATAGGGCAGCCGCTTGATAATCAGGGGAATGGGGATCATCACCGCCGACCCTCTGGCCAGGTTGACCAGGGAGATCTTCGTAATGTTCCGATGGGTTAAAATGGCAGTATACCGGAGAGGGTGGCAGATGGCCACATATCGGTCTACGGCCATAGCCACTAGTATCCCGGACTCCAGAGCGGACAGGAAATGAAGGAAGAACATTTGAGCCAGGCAGGCATCAAAGGCAATCTTATTGTGGGCAAACCAAACAATGTTCAGCATCTGGGGCATGACGGCGGTGGCGATCAGGAGCTCTATCACTGAAAGCATGAAGAGGAAGATGTACATGGGCTCGTGAAGTTCCTGCTCCACCCTAATGATATAAATGAGGGTGGCATTCCCGAGGACCGCCACCATATACATCGAGAGAAAGAGCAATCCGAACCAGAAATTCAAGTGTTCTAGGTTAGGGAGACCACTGAGGGTGAAATTACTGATATGGCTGCACGTTGAGTTGTTTGTCTCCGTCATGACCTGGATCACAGAAGCTGCATCTTGTCCTGAAACAAGAATGACATAATGCCCATTATGAGGGGTTCCCACCATCCCTGTGCTAAGATCCCAGGTCTGTACACCCGCTGTGCCCATTATGAGGGGTTCACACCATCCCTGTGCTGAGTTCCCGGGTCTGTACACCCGCTGTGCCCATTATGAGGGGTTCCCACCATCCCTGTGCTGAGTTCCTGGGTCTGTACACCCACTGTGCCCATTATGAGGGGTTCCCACCATCCCTGTGCTGAGTTCCCGGGTCTGTACACCCGCTGTGCCCATTATGAGGGGTTCCCACCATCCCTGTGCTGAGTTCCTGGGTCTGTACACCCACTGTGCCCATTATGAGGGGTTCCCACCATCCCTGTGCTGAGTTCCTGGGTCTGTACACCCACTGTGCCCATTATGAGGGGTTCCCACCATCCCTGTGCTGAGTTCCCGGGTCTGTACACCCGCTGTGCCCATTATGAGGGGTTCCCACCATCCCTGTGCTGAGTTCCTGGGTCTGTACACCCGCTGTGCCCATTATGAGGGGTTCCCACCATCCCTGTGCTGAGTTCCTGGGTCTGTACACCCACTGTGCCCATTATGAGGGGTTCCCACCATCCCTGTGCTGAGTTCCTGGGTCTGTACACCCGCTGTGCCCATTATGAGGGGTTACCACCATCCCTCTGCTGAGTTCCCAGGTCTGTACACCCGCTGTGCCCATTATGAGGGGTTCCCACCATCCCTGTGCTGAGTTCCTGGGTCTGTACACCTGCTGTGCCCATTATGAGGGGTTCCCACCATCCCTGTGCTGAGTTCCCGGGTCTGTACACCCGCTGTGCCCATTATGAGAGGTTCCCACCATCCCTGTGCTGAGTTCCTGGGTCTGTACACCCCTGTCCCTATTATGAGGGGTTACTTTTGTTTATTGAAAGTCTTACAAACAACAACTTATATACAATAAAACCATAATAAATAAATAAAGAATATTTACAAAATAATTGACTATACAAACCAGAAAGAACAAGAACATAATAAATGGTGCAAACCAAATTGCGCACAACATAATCCCTACGGGAGAGCCAGACTGAGGAACATCACCGTCACCATGCATGGAGCCTTTTATAAAAACGGAGTGGGAACTGCCATTAGGGTAGTTGAGGCAGACGCTTCTAAAGCCGCGTACACACGGGCGGACTGTCTGGCCAACTAAGTCCGTCAGACAATCCGACGGACAGTCCGTCCTACTTTTGAATGAACGGACTTGACCACACACGATGAACAGACAGTCCGCTGAAAGCTTGCGCGATGACGTGTACAGCACGTACGACGGGACTAGAAATACGACGTCCAATACACTGCAATGCAACCTTTCGCCGTGTAAATCCTTTCTGAGCATGCGCCATACTTAGTCCATCCAACTTGCCTACACACGAGCGGACTGTCCGCTGAAACCAAATTTGGACGGACAATATTACGGAAATTCCGAAAGACTTAGTCCGCCAGACTGTCCGCTGAAAAAGTCCGCTGAAGCTCACACACGAGCGGACTGTTCCGCTGAAATGTGTTTCAGCGGACTAAGTTGGACAGACAGTCCGCCCGTGTGTACGCGGCTTTAGCCTGACTACTCCCTCTGCCTGGAGAATCAACGCGCTTCGTTGCACCCTGACACTCATCATCATCATCCAACAGGACCTCAAAATGATTTGCAAAATTGTAAATGCAAAACCTCAGGACTTAAGGTAACTGTAGCTCTTTTTTTTCCTTTCCTTTTGCCCCTCTTCCTTTTATCCTCCAACCACTCCATATCATCCTTGGACAAAACTGAGTCAACAGCCTCCCCACACCTATCCTCCCCTTCACCCCCTCCCCCCCACTCCCCCTTCCCTTATCTAGTTGAAAGACTTGGAGCAAGCTGAGCATCCTTCATCCACTCATAGACCCAAACACCTACTCACCCATTCCATCCCCCCATCCTTCATCCACCCACAGACTCAACCACCTACTCACTCATTCCATCCCTCTATCCTTCATCCATCCATAGACCCAACCACCTACTCAACCATCCCATCCCTCCATCCTTTTACCATCCATAGACCCAACCACCCACTCACCCATTCCATCCCTCCATCTTTCATTCATCCATAGACCCAACCACCCACTCACCCATTTCAACCATCCATCCTTCATCCATCCATAGACCCAACCAGCCACTCACCCATTCCATCCCTCCATCCTTCACACATCCATATATCCAACCACCCACTGACCCATTCCATCCCTCCATCCTTCATTTATCCATAGACTCAACCACCCACTCACCCATTTCATCCCTCCATCCTTCATCCATCCATAGACCCAACCACCCACTCACCCATTCCAATCATCCATCCTTTTACCATCCATAGACCAAACCTCCCACTCACCCATTCCATCCTTCATCCATCCATAGACTCAACAACCCATTCCATCCATGTATCCATCCTTCATCCATCCATAGACCAAACCTCCCACTCACCCATTCCTCCATCCATCCATCCATCATCCCAACCACTCACTCACCCATTCCATCCCCTCCATCCATCCATAGACCAAACCCAGCACTCACTCATTCCATCCCTCCATCGATCCATAGACCTAACCCTCCACTCACCAATTCCATCCCTCCATCCATCTATCCATAGACCCAACCCCCCACTCACCCATTCCATCCCTATATCTGTCATCCATTCATAGACCCAAACACCTACTCACCCATTCCATCCCCCCATCCTTCATCCACCCATAGACTCAACCACCTACTCACTCATTCCATCCCTCTATCCTTCATCCATCCATAGACCCAACCACCCACTCACCCATTCCATCCCTCCATCCTTCATCCATCCATAGACTAGGCTTGTGCAATTCGTTTCGTAACGAACCGAAATTCGGCCGAATTTTGCATCTTTCCGACATTCGGATGCATCCGAATGTCCGAATAAAAAATAACGAATAACAACGAATACGAAAGAAATATAACGAATTAATTTGAATTAATTCGACATGATTAGGTAATTCTTTTAAGATCTAATGAAACAAAAGGTCAGCTCAAAGTAAATCTTATAGTCCAATCAGCTAATTAATTTTGTATCGGAGGTTGGATTACTGGCAAAGTGCATTCCTGAGAACTGAGTGAGAAGGGTGTTGTGTTGTATTTGAGCCGAGGAGAAGAGACATTGTCATTGTGTATGTTAAAAGATTCAATAAACAAATGACTTTCCAAACTAGGAATCATTATCACGAATGTCTATGCATACATAAATAGCGAATTTCAACGAATACGAACGAATGAATTCGACACTCTACGAATAATAACGAAATATCCAAAAACTTATTAACGTAACATAACGAATATAACAGAACGAAATGATGTATTTTACAAATGACAACAAACCGAAACTAAACTAAATTTTCCGTTGTGCACAAGTCTACCATAGACCCAACCACCTACTCACTCATTCCATCCCTCCATCCTTTTACCATCCATAGACCCAACCACCCACTCACCCATTCCATCCCTCCATCCTTCATTCATCCATAGACCCAACCACCCATTCACCCATTTCAACCATCCATCCTTTTACCATCCATAGATCCAACCAGCCACTCACCCATTCCATCCCTCCATCCTTCATTCATCCATAGACCCAACCACCCACTCACCCATTTCAACCATCCATCCTTTTACCATCCATAGATCCAACCACCCACTCACCCATTCCATCCCTCCATCCTTCATTCATCCATAGACCCAACCACCCATTCACCCATTTCAACCATCCATCCTTTTACCATCCATAGATCCAACCAGCCACTCACCCATTCCATCCCTCCATCCTTCATTCATCCATAGACCCAACCACCCATTCACCCATTTCAACCATCCATCCTTTTACCATCCATAGATCCAACCACCCACTCACCCATTCCATCCCTCCATCCTTCATCCATCCATAGACCCAACCACCCATTCACCCATTCCATCCCTCCATCCTTCATCCATAGAACCAACCACCCACTCACCCATTCCATCCCTCCATCCTTCATCCATCCATAGACCCAACCACCCATTCACCCATTCCATCCCTCCATCCTTCATCCATCCATAGACCCAACCACCCACTCACCCATTCCATCCCTCCATCCTTCATCCATCCATAGACCCAACCACCCACTCACCCATTCCATCCCTCCATCCTTCATCCATCCATAGACCCAACCACCCATTCACCCATTCCATCCCTCCAACCTTCATCCATCCATAGACCCAACCACCCACTCACCCATTCCATCCCTCCATCCTTCATCCATCCATAGACCCAACCACCCACTCACCCATTCCATCCCTCCATCCTTCATTCATCCATAGACCCAACCACCCACTCACCCATTTCAACCATCCATCCTTTTACCATCCATAGATTCAACCAGCCACTCACCCATTCCATCCCTCCATCCTTCATTCATCCATAGACCAAACCCCCCACTCACCCATTCCATCCATGCATCCATCCTTCATCCATCCATAGACCAAACCCCACACTCAGCCATTCCATTCCTCCATCCATCCATCATCCCAACCACACACTTAGCCATTCCATTCCTCCATCCATCATCCCAACTACTCACTCACCCATTCCATCCCTCCATCCATCCATCCATAGACCTAACCCTCCACTCACTCATTCCATCCCGCCATCCATCTATCCATGGACCCAACCCCCCACTCATCCATTCCATCCCTATATCTGTCATCCATTCATAGACCCAACCCCATCACTCACCCATTCCATCCCTCCATCCTTCATCCATCCATAGACCCAACCACCCACTCACCCATTTCATCCCCCATCCTTCATCCATTCATAGACTCAACCACCCACTCACCCATTTCATCCCTCCATCCTTCATCCATCCATAGACCCAACCACCCACTCACCCATTCCATCCCTCCATCCTTTTACCATCCATAGACCCAACCACCTACTCACCCATTTTATCCCCCATCCTTCATCCATTCATAGACTCAACCACCCACTCACCCATACCATCCCTCCATTCTTCATCCATCCATAGACCCAACCACCCACTCACCCATTTCATCCCCCATCCTTCATCCATTCATAGACTCAACCACCCACTCACCCATACCATCCCTCCATTCTTCATCCATCCATAGACCCAACCACCTACTCACTCATTCCATCCCTTCATCCTTTTACCATCCATAGACCCAACCACCCACTCACCCATTCCATCCATCCATCTATCTATCCTTTTGTCCATCTTTCCATCAGTCCATTCACCTACTCTGTACCTGCCAACCAGCCATTCACCCATGCATTCATCCAACTGTCCATCAATGCATCCACATACTCACCGATCTATCCATCTGTCTATCTATTCATCCATCCACCTACTCAATGATCCAAGCAACCATCAGCCCAACCTACCACACACTCCATCCATCCATCCATCCACACATTCACTCATCACCCATCCATCCATCTGTTCATCCGTACATACACCTACTTATTCACCAAACCCCCCACTGACCCATTCCATCCATCCATCCATTCACCTATTCATCCATGCATGTACCCACTCAATCATCCTACAGCCCACTCAACCATTCCATCCATCTATCCATCCAGGTACTCATCCATTCAATCATCCTACCACCCACTCATACATTTCATTCATCCAGTCAGCCATCCATCCACTCACCCATCCATCTGTCCATCAGTTCATCCACCTACTCACCCAAACCATCCGGCCATCCTTCTGTCTGTCCGTCTATCCATCCACCCAGCTACCCCCTCACTCATTTTGAGAAAACAAACATTGCAAGAACCTGAAGAGACGTGAGCCCGGCTGCCATGACCCCTCCCCCTACCAAATCCAGGTCAATGTGTCGGTGATCCGAGTTAAACTCTTTCTTATTTATAGAAATAAGCAATAAGGTGTTCGGACTTCACTGGCTGCATGCTTGCCATAAAGAAGTCAAGGGAAATTCCTAGAGCCGGAGACAACCAGGTAACCGGCATTTTCCGATGGAGGTCAACAGTCTTCAGATCCTAAGCCTTACCTCTGTACAAACTGCAGGATCCTTTCCTCCTAAGTCCGGGACACGAGGTGTTCCATCCTCCAGAGTACAGCCAGGTCGGAGGATTCATAGAGGAAGGTCCAGCCAGGGATACAATCCATTGATGGACATCCTATCGACAGGTCCAGACGCTGGGGGGAGAAGTGGACCGTCTGATGATGAGGAACATCTGGAGATCCTGGAGGAAGTCCTGGTTGTGACAGTCGGGGGGGGGGGGGGTCAGGAAAAGAGGAAGTCACTGTTACTGGCAATAATATAAACATCATAGGGAAATAATTTCCTATCACAGGAGCTGACACTCGGCCAAGAGCACACAGTGACAGATATAAGACATATCGCGCTCTCTTCCTCTACTTATAAAGCTATAAATGGAAAGTTTCATCTCCGATGTGCTAAACCGAGAGAGTCCTCCTAATTCCCTCATCTTTATAGAAGGGAATGACTTGTGTAAACAGGACTGGAAGGCGAGAGCTCTCAGCTCCGATCTGCACCGAACGTCCTCATCAGACAGGAACAGGACTCCCCGGAGCTCAGAGATTATGGCAGAAGATTATGTACTAGAGCTGAACTCCAGACAAACAGCTAAATACACAAATCACACATAGGAGCCTCCTAAAGAATATGGATTTCTGTCCATCCTGTCCTGACATTTACACAGCACTGTCACACAGTATCTCACACATCTTTTCCCTCCCCCAGAATTCTACTGGATAGTGAAAAGAGAATCAGCATAACATTGTTTATAAACAATGATCACACAGGTGATAGAGAGATACAAAGTAACATTGTTTATAAACAATGATCACACAGGTGATAGAGAGATACAAAGTAACATTGTTTATAAACAATGATCACACAGGTGATAGAGAGATACAAAGTAACATTGTATATAAACATTGATCAGATGAAAGATAGATTGATACAAAGTAGCATTGTTTATAAACATTGATCGGATATTAGATAGAGAGATACAAAGTAACATTGTTTATAAACATTGATCAGATGAAAGATAGAGAGAAACAAAGTAACATTATTTATAAACATTAGTCAGACGGGAGGTATAGAGATACAAAGTAACATTGTTTATAAGCATTGATAAAATAGAAGACCTGTGATCTCACCTTTGTCAATTATCTCCTCTCACCTATATTAGTTATTTCAGCACAGTCTCTCCTCTGTCCTGCTCTTCTCACCTGTGTCAGTTATCTCCTCTCACCTGTGTCAGTTATCTCCTCTCACCTGTGTCAGTTATCTCCTCTCACCTGTGTCAGTTATCTCCTCTCACCTGTGTCAGTTATCTCCTCTCACCTGTGTCAGTTATCTCCTCTCACCTGTGTCAGGTATCTCCTCTCCCCTGTGTCAGGTATCTCCTCTCACCTGTGCCAGGTATCTCCTCTCACCTGTGCCAGGTATCTCCTCTCACCTGTGCCAGGTATCCCCTCTCACCTGTGCCAGGTATCTCCTCTCACCTGTGTCAGGTATCTCCTCTCACCTGTGTCAGGTATCTCCTCTCACCTGTGTCAGATATCTTCCCTCACCTGTGTCAGTTATCTCCTCTCACCTGTGTCAGTTATCTCCCTCACCTGTGTCAGTTATCTCCTCTCACCTGTGTCAGGTATCTCCTCTCACCTGTGCCAGGTATCCCCTCTCACCTGTGCCAGGTATCTCCTCTCACCTGTGCCAGGTATCTCCTCTCACCTGTGTCAGGTATCTCCTCTCACCTGTGTCAGTTATCTCCTCTCACCTGTGTCAGGTATCTCCTCTCACCTGTGTCAGGTATTTCCTCTCACCTGTGTCAGTTATCTCCCCTCACCTGTGTCAGTTATCTCCTCTCACCTGTGTCAGTTATCTACTCTCACCTGTGTCAGTTATCTACTCTCACCTGTGTCAGTTATCTCCTCTCACCTGTGTCAGATATCTCCTCTCACCTGTGTCAGGTATCTCCTCTCACCTGTGTCAGTTATCTCCCCTCACCTGTGTCAGTTATCTCCTCTCACCTGTGTCAGTTATCTGCTCTCACCTGTGTCAGTTATCTTCTCTCACCTGTGTCAGGTATCTCCCATCACCTGTGTCAGGTATCTCCCATCACCTGTGTCAGGTATCTCCCCTCACCTATGTCAGGTATCTCCTCTCACCTGTGTCAGGTATCTCCTCTCACCTGTGTCAGTTATCTCCTCTCACCTGTGCCAGGCATCTCCTCTCACCTGTGTCAGTTATCTCCTCTCACCTGTGTCAGGTATCTCCCATCACCTTTGTCAGGTATCTCCTCTCACCTGTGTCAGGTATCTCCTCTCACCTGTGCTAGGTATATCCTCTCACCTGTGTCAGGTATTTCCTCTCACCTGTGTCAGTTATCTGCTCTCACCTGTGTCAGTTATCTTCTCTCACCTGTGTCAGTTATCTTCTCTCACCTGTGTCAGGTATCTCCCATCACCTGTGTCAGGTATCTCCCCTCACCTGTGTCAGTTATCTCCTCTCACCTGTGTCAGTTATCTGCTCTCACCTGTGTCAGTTATCTTCTCTCACCTGTGTCAGGTATCTCCCATCACCTGTGTCAGGTATCTCCCCTCACCTATGTCAGGTATCTCCTCTCACCTGTGTCAGGTATCTCCTCTCACCTGTGTCAGTTATCTCCTCTCACCTGTGCCAGGCATCTCCTCTCACCTGTGTCAGTTATCTCCTCTCACCTGTGTTAGGTATCTCCCATCACCTTTGTCAGGTATCTCCTCTCACCTGTGTCAGGTATCTCCTCTCACCTGTGCTAGGTATATCCTCTCACCTGTGTCAGGTATTTCCTCTCACCTGTGTCAGTTATCTGCTCTCACCTGTGTCAGTTATCTTCTCTCACCTGTGTCAGTTATCTCCCCTCACCTGTGTCAGGTATCTACCATCACCTGTGTCAGGTATCTCCCCTCACCTATGTCAGGTATCTCCTCTCACCTGTGTCAGGTATCTCCTCTCACCTGTGCCAGGCATCACCTCTCACCTGTGTCAGTTATCTCCTCTCACCTGTGTTAGGTATCTCCCATCACCTTTGTCAGGTATCTCCTCTCACCTGTGTCAGGTATCTTCTCTCACCTGTGCTAGGTATATCCTCTCACCTGTGTCAGGTATTTCCTCTCACCTGTGTCAGTTATCTGCTCTCACCTGTGTCAGTTATCTTCTCTCACCTGTGTCAGTTATCTCCTCTCACCTGTGTCAGGTATCTACCATCACCTGTGTCAGGTATCTCCCCTCACCTATGTCAGGTATCTCCTCTCACCTGTGTCAGGTATCTCCTCTCACCTGTGTCAGTTATCTCCTCTCACCTGTGCCAGGCATCTCCTCTCACCTGTGTCAGTTATCTCCTCTCACCTGTGTTAGGTATCTCCCATCACTTTTGTCAGGTATCTCCTCTCACCTGTGCTAGGTATATCCTCTCACCTGTGTCAGGTATTTCCTCTCACCTGTGTCAGTTATCTGCTCTCACCTGTGTCAGTTATCTTCTCTCACCTGTGTCAGGTATCTCCCATCACCTGTGTCAGGTATCTCCCCTCACCTATGTCAGGTATCTCCTCTCACCTATGTCAGGTATCTCCTCTCACCTGTGTCAGGTATCTCCTCTCACCTGTGTCAGGTATTTCCTCTCACCTGTGTCAGTTATCTCCTCTCACCTGTGTCAGTTATCTCCCATCACCTGTGTCAGGTATCTCCCCTCACCTGTGTCAGTTATCTCCCCTCATCTGTGTCAGTTATCTCCTCTCACCTGTGTCAGGTATCTCCTCTCACCTGAGTCAGTTATCTCCTCTCACCTGTGTCAGTTATCTCCCCTCACCTGTGTCAGTTATCTCCCCTCACCTGTGTCAGTTATCTCCCCTCATCTGTGTCAGTTATCTCCTCTCACCTGTGTCAGGTATCTCCTCTCACCTGAGTCAGTTATCTCCTCTCACCTGTGTCAGTTATCTCCCCTCACCTGTGTCAGTTATCTCCTCTCACCTGTGTCAGTTATCTGCTCTCACCTGTGTCAGTTATCTCCCCTCACCTGTGTCAGTTATCTCCTCTCATCTGTGCCAGGTATCTCCTCTCACCTGTGTCAGTTATCTTCTCTCACCTGTGTTAGGTATCTCCCATCACCTATGTCAGGTATCTCTTTCTCACCTGTGTCAGTTATCTCCTCTCATCTGTGCCAGGTATCTCCTCTCACCTGTGTCAGTTATCTCCTCTCACCTGTGTTAGGTATCTCCCATCACCTATGTCAGGTATCTCCTCTCACCTGTGTCAGGTATCTCCTCTCACCTGTGTCAGGTATTTCCTCTCACCTGTGTCAGTTATCTCCCCTCACCTGTGTCAGGTATCTCCTCTCACCTGTGTCAGTTATCTGCTCTCACCTGTGTCAGTTATCTGCTCTCACCTGTGTCAGTTATCTCCTCTCACCTGTGTCAGTTATCTCCCATCACCTGTGTCAGGTATCTCCTCTCACCTGTGTCAGTTATCTCCTCTCACCTGTGTCAGTTATCTCCCCTCCCCTGTGTCAGGTATCTCCCCTCACCCGTGTCAGTTATCTCCCCTCACCTGTGTCAGTTATCTCCCCTCCCCTGTGTCAGGTATCTCCCCTCACCCGTGTCAGTTATCTCCCCTCACCTGTGTCAGTTATCTCCTCTCACCTGTGTCAGTTATCTGCTCTCACCTGTGTCAGTTATCTGCTCTCACCTGTGTCAGTTATCTCCTCTCACCTGTGTCAGTTATCTCCCATCACCTGTGTCAGGTATCTCCTCTCACCTGTGTCAGTTATCTCCTCTCACCTGTGTCAGTTATCTCCCCTCCCCTGTGTCAGGTATCTCCCCTCACCCGTGTCAGTTATCTCCCCTCACCTGTGTCAGTTATCTCCCCTCACCTGTGTCAGTTATCTCCTCTCACCTGTGTCAGTTATCTCCCCTCACCTGTGTCAGTTATCTCCCCTCACCTGTGTCAGGTATCTCCCCTCACCTGTGTCAGTTATCTCCCCTCACCTGTGTCAGTTATCTCCCCTCACCTGTGTCAGTTATCTCCTCTCACCTGTGTCCGTTATCTCCCCTCACCTGTGTCAGGTATCTCGGTGTAGTCTCTCCTCTGTCTCTCTCTCTCTCCGATAGGTGTGGGATCTCCTCGGTGATGGATCATTTATAGGGAATGTTGGGATCCCGGAGGACTCTTCCAGTTGTTGTCCTCTTGGGGAGGGACGGGGACTCTCTGCCATATAATGTTGCCTTCATTATGAAGGTGGACATTCCCTGAAGACTCGGCTGTCCCCACAGACTCCACAATCACCAGCAGAGAAGACCTTCACCTCCTTTATATTATAATTGTGTCTAATGAATACTTTCTACTCAACAGTACAAAGATTTTCACAGTTTTTTTGGAGAAATTTCGAATCACTCAGAAGAACCTCGTCATCTGCCGGTCTCTGATTGGCTGAGTTATTATTAGAACTTCCATAGAAGGAAATGCTGATTTAGTGTCATGATTCAACAATCATTGCTCTTCTATTACTTGGAGAGAAATACGGGAACAAAGAGGAATATCACATCACATATTAGCACTTCTAGAGGAACAAGCTCAGATTTTTCATAACAGAAATAAAACCTGTGGGGGAACTCCGAGATAATAAATCCATCGGTCACGTGATGTCTTCTGGAATCTTCTTCAAGATCTGTGCAGTCATCCAGTGCGAGACTTCCTGTGATAAAGACCACCCACTGCGGCTCTCTCTCCTTGTGCATGGGACTGGTCTTGGCTCCACCTCTTCCTGTAGTTTTCCGTAGTGGGTGGAGCCCCCTGGGCCCCTCCCACAGCTCAGCTCTCTCTCTTTGTGCCAGGGGACTCGTCTTGTCTCCACCTGTAGTTTCCTTTATTGGGTGGAGCCTGCTGGACATTTATTGGGTGGAGCCTGTAGTTTCCTTTATTGGGTGGAGCCTGCTGGACCCCTCCCACAGCTCTACTCTCTCCTTGTGCAAGGGGACTGGTCTTGTCTCCGCCCCTCCTTTAGTTTTCTGTATTGGGTGGAGCCTGCTGGGACCCTCCCACAGCCTCTGCTCTCTCTCCTTATGCAGGGGAACTGGTATTGTCTCCACCCCCTATAGTTTTCTGTAGTGGGTGGAGCCTGCTTGCCCCCTCCCACAACACTGCTCTCTCTGCTTGTGCAGGGAGACCAGTCTTGTCTCTGCCCCTCCTGTTTTTTTATAGTGGGTGGAGCCTGCTGCCCCCTCCCACAGCTCTGCTGACTCTCCTTGTGCAGGGGGACTGGTCTTGTCTCCACCACCTCATGTAATGGGTGGAACCTGCTGGGCCCCTCCCACAGGTCTGCTCTCTCTCCTTGTGCAGGGTGACTGGCGTTGTCTCCGCCCCTCCTTTCATTTTCTGTAGTGGGTGGAGCCTGCTGGGCCCCTCCCACAGCTCCGCTCTCTCTCTTTGTGCAGGGTGACTGGCGTTGTCTCCGCCCCCTCCTTTCGTTTTCTGTAGTGGGTGGAGCCTGCTGGGCCCCTCCCACAGCTCTGCTCTCTCTCCTTGTGCAGGGTGACTGGTCTTGTCTCCACCCCTCCTTTAGTTGTCTGCAGTGGGTGGAGACTGCTGGGCCCCTCCCACAGCTCTGCTCACTCTCCTTGTGCAGGGTGATGGGTCTCGTCTCCGCCCCCTCTTTTAGTTGTGAGCAGTGGGTGGAGACTGCTGGGCTCCTCCCACAGCTCTGCTCTATATCCTTGTGCAGGGTGACTGTTTCTGCCTCCGCCCTCTCTTGTAAGTTTTTGTAGTGGGTGGAGCTTGAAGGACCGCTCCCACAGAACTGCTCTCTGTCCTTGTGCAGGTTGACCGGTCTTGTCTCCGCCCCCTCTTGTAATTTTCCACCTGTTGGGCCCCCTCCACGGCTCTGATCTCTGCATGGGCACGGTGATGATGTCACTTCTGCTTTTACAAAGTAACATTTATATCCTTTGTGGCTGGTGAGGAATGTATTTGCATGAAAGTTTTTGTTCAGCTTCAAAGAACACAGAACAAAACTGGATGCAGGAACACAAACAAGGGGCACATGGAAGGGTAGAACCACAAAGTAGGGGGGGTGATCAGCAATAAAGTGATTGGCCGGCCACCATACGCCTTGTGGTCATCACCACCCTGATAGTCACTGGTATGGAGATTCAATGCTTATAACTCAATCCAACTCCAAGGTGGGCTCAATTCACCTGAGAGGTCCACAGGAAAGTCCTCCACACTTCTGGGTTCCTCGGCATGCTGAATCGAGCTCCGTCCGTGGACTGTCCTTAACTTTCAGAAGAAGTCAGGCTTTGGAAATGGGCTTAGTGGCTTTTCAGAGGGCAGTATAGTAGCAGTTGGTGATCCTGCTGCATCCTGAATGTCTTATTTTTTAATACCAAGGGGGACTTGGTAGTAAAAAAAAATTAACTGCAACCGCAACCTGAGAGTCCTTTATAAAAAAAAATGTGATCACTTTGAATCTCGCAAAAAAAAACCGCACACAATCCCTCACAGTCGCGCTAGTCAAATGACAGCTCCCCGAGGCCTCATTGGCTATATCCAGGAAGGGGTAGAGATAGTGATGACATAATTGACCAAAATATGGCCATGGCCGTTATTAAGCAATGATGTAACACTCCGCTCCCTGTCCATTTGCTTGTGTAGCCCGGGAATCCTGGCCATGTAAGTTTATAGTCCGGGTGATGTCAGTGGCTGGTAAGGATGCAGAGGGTGCAAGCAGCTGCTGCTTCCTTAACAACCATCAACAGATGGGATACTTATTATATCATTGCCCAAATATGGCCAAGTGACGTCAGCGGTTAGTATGGACTTAATAGCTAAAATCAACCTCTGCTTCCTTAGCAACCATTGACAGATGAGGTAATGGTGACATCATTGACCAAATTTAGCCATGTGGTCATATTTAGGCAGTGATATATCCTACTGCATTCCCTGCCAGTTTGCTTATGTGGCCTTGCAAGTGAAGGGCCAAGTGACTTAGTATGGACACAGCAGCTGCAAGTACCCTCTGCTTCCTTAACAACCATTGACAGATGAGATAATGGTGATACCATTGCCTGAATATTCGCCATTTCCCGCCCATTTGCTTGTGGCCTTGTAAGTGAAGGGACCAAGTGACGCCAGTGGTTAGTATGGACATAATAGCTAAAAGCACCCTCTGCTTCCTTAGCAACCATTGACAGACAAGGTAGTGGTGATATCATTGTCCCAATATGGCCATGTGGTCATATTTAGGCAGTGATGTAACCCAGAAGTTTCTCAACTCAAGTCCTCAAGGCACCCCAACAGTTCAGGTTTTCAGGCTTTCCATTATTTTGCACAGGTGATTTGATCACTACCTTAGTAATTGCCACAGCTGTTTCATCCGAAGGAAATCCTGAAAACATGACCTGTTGGGGCGCCTTGAGGACTGGAGTAGAAAAACACTGATGTAACCTACTCCATTCCCTGCCTGTTTGCTTATGTGGCCTTGTAAGTGAAGGAGCCAAGTGACATCAGCTGGTTGGTATGGACACAGCAGCTGCAAGCACCCTCTGCTTACTTAGCGACCATTGACAGAAGAGATGATAGAGATATCATTGCCTGAATATAACAATGTGGTCATATTTAGGTGGTCATGTAACCTACTCCATTCACCGCCCATTTGCTTTTGTGGCCTTGTAAGTGAAGGAGCCTAGTGACATCAGCGGTTAGTATGGACACAGCAGCTGCAAGTACCCTCTGCTTCCTTAGCAACCATTCACAGACAAGATAGTAGTAATTTCATTGCCAGAATATGACAATGTGGTCATATTTAGGTGGTCATGTAACCTACTCCATTCACCGCCCATTTGCTTTTGTGGCCTTGTAAGTGAAGGAGCCAAGTGACATCAGTGGATTAGTATGGACACAGCAGCTGCAAGCACACTCTCCTTCCTTAGCAACCATTCACAGAAAACATAGTAGTAATTTCATTGCCAGAAAATGGCAATGTGGTCATATTTAGGCAGTGATGTAACCTGCTCCATTCCCCACCCATTTGCTTTTGTGGCCCTGTAAGTGAAGGGGCCAAGTGATGTCAGTGTTTAGTATGGACATAATAGCTATAACCACCCTCTGCTTCCTTAGCAACCATTGACAGATGAGATGATGGTGATATCATTGGCCAAATATAGCCATGCCGTCACATTTAGGCAGTGATATAACCTACTCCATTCCCTGCCTATTTGCTTATGTGGCCTTGAAAGTGAAGGAGCCAAGTGATATCAGCGGTTAGTATGGACACAGCAGCTGCAAGCACCCACTGCTTCCTTAGCAACCATTCACAGACAAGATAGTAGTAATTTCATTGCCAGAATATGACAATGTGGTCATATTTAGGCAGTGATGTAACCTGCTCCATTCCCCACTCATTTGCTTTTGTGGCCTTGTAAGTGAAGGAGCCAAGTGACATCAGCGGTTAGTATGGACACAGCAGTTGCAAGCATCCTCTGCTTCCTTAGCAACCATTCACAGACAAGATAGTAGTAATTTCATTGCCATAAAATGGCAATGTGGTCATATTTAGGCAGTGATGTAACCTGCTCCATTCCCCACCCATTTGCTTTTGTGGCCCTGTAAGTGAAGGGGCCAAGTGACGTCAGTGGTTAGTATGGACATAATAGCTATAACCACCCTCTGCTTCCTTAGCAACCATTGACAGATGAGATGATGGTGATATCATTGGCCAAATATAGCCATGCGGACACATTTAGGCAGTGATATAACCTACTCCATTCCCTGCCTATTTGCTTATGTGGCCTTGAAAGGAGCCAAGTGATATCAGCGGTTAGTATGGACACAGCAGCTGCAAGCACCCACTGCTTCCTTAGCAACCATTGACAACCGGATCCTGTCAAGTTCGTCTTTGCCAATTCGGCCTGAACTAATGTGCATTCCTATTGGACAGTTGTTACCAAAACATTTGTTCCCATTGGGAGTCTTCCCTTACCCCTTGCTCTGCTGGCAACTCCAACATTTTAGATTTCCCTTCACTTTCTGTTGACAAGGACCAATGAAGAGGGTGAATCTCCCCAGCAGGGACACAGACATCTATAAAAACCTCTTAATTTGTAGGTAGGAGATGATGGATCTGAAATGTTTTTGGTTCCCCAGGGTGAGGATACATCTGTATGGTGGAGAACAATGACTTTGGTTAGGCAGCTCTGTAACACAAAAGGGCCTCCAGTGAACAATAGAAAGGTATAAAGATAGGAGAGTCACACCAAAAGTCCAAATGCTTTATTTAATCACAGAAGTCCACAAATAACAAATTGACAAACGTGTTTCGGGGAATATTAGGTCCCCCCTCCCCCTTCATTCAGTCTCAAATAAGCTGGCTTGTTAATGAGGAACAAAACTGTATCTGAGCACCACAACCTGACAACACAATTTAATTTATTTCTAATATTCAACGCAAACTTCTCCATCCATCCATCTCTCCATGCTTTATTTGGTAGAGAAACAACCTCCCTAGCATTTCTAGCCATGGACATCTTGAGTTAGGGCAGATGATTCATGCAGCATTTACTTTCTGCAATCCACCTGCCCTTAGCTCAGGAATGCAAGCAGGAAGGTGTGCTTTTAAGCAGGTGAGGACAGAGTAGGTCCCCTTTTAATGGCTCCTCCTCTCTCTGGGAGAAGGTCGGGAGCTTCTATATAGGTGAGAGAGGAGAGGAGGTCAGTAGGCCCCAGGAAGAGAGAGAAACCGAGAGCTAGCAGACTGCTGTGCTCCTGTTCTCCCCCCTCCTAGGGGACAGCAGGGTGTCCCGGGGGATTCCCTCTCTGGATCCATGGGGAAGTTGAGGACACGCCACAGTACTTCTGAGTTGAGGTGAAACAGCTAGGACTTTGTCCGCTTCCTTGGTTCTCCTTTCACCACGGGAAGGAAGCTATGAAGATAATAGCTGGGAGAATGTTGGCTAACCACTCTTGTTGAGGCGGGGGGCGGACATCTTCCAGTTGGGCAGGGATTAACTACTTCCCTCACCTTGGGATCGGTTTTAGGGGTCCTGGACCCAACACTGTTGTGCTGCTAGTCAGTTTGATAAAGTAAAGGAACTCAACTTCGACCTCCATGTGAATCTGTCTATAAGCACAGCCAAATCCGGGTAGCATCTTAGAAGAGTGCCAGGGCCGTCTTTAATGCAGGGCAAAAGGGGGAAGCCACCCCAGGCCCAGTCATTGTTGTGGGGCCCAAAGCAGTTGAGCTGCCCCTTGACCCCACGCTGCCCGCAAACAGTTGATAAGTGGATTTGGCTATCACTCAGGAGGGGAGGGTGGAATTGAATGTTGGGGGTGCTGGTGATTGGTTGGGTGTTATGTCTGCAGCCTGTGTGGTGATTGGCCTGCCTGGTAAAGTAAACCTTGTCTGAGGATAGCATCTGTCAGTCTCGGGAACAGTCACACTGACCCCTCTCCCTCACCATGTCCGACAAACCGCAGACCATCGGCCCGCTGAGGAACCTCTTCACACCAGGGTTGCGGAATGGTGTGCCTGGTGTTCACCTGACATCCTCTGGACAATATCAAGGGATGGGGGTGGTATGAGGGAGGGGGGTTTTGTGTAATGATGGTGTAGTATGGGGTTTCTGTGTAATAATGAGGGTAGAATGGGGGAGGGGGTCCTGATTAATGATGGGGGTGGTATAGAGGGTCCTGCGTAATAATGGGGGTAGCATGTGGGAGGCGTCCTGTGTAATGATGGGGTAGAATGGAGGAGTGGGTCCTGTTTAATGATGGAGGTATTATGAGGGGGTCCTGTGTAATGATGGGGGTAGAATGGAGGAGGGGTCCTGTGTAATGATGGGGGTAGAATGGGGGAGGGGTCCTGTGTAATGATGGGGGTAGAATGGGGGCGGGGTCCTGTGTAATGATGGGGGTAGAATGGGGGAGGGGTCCTGTGTAATGATGGGGGTAGTATTAAGGGGTCCTGTATAATGATGGGGGTAGTATGGGGGAGGGGGTCGTGTATAATGATGGGGGTAGTATGGGGGGTTCCTGTGTAATGATGGGGTAGTATGGGGGAGTATGGGGAAGGGGTCCTGTATAATGATGGGTGTAGTATGAGGGGGTCCTGTATAATGATGGGGGTAGTGTGGGGGAGGGGGTCGTGTGTAATGATGGGGGTAGTGGGGGGGGGTCTTGTGTAATGATGGGGATAGTATGGGGGGTCCTGTGTAATGATGGGGATAGTATGGGGGGTCCTGTGTAATGATGGGGGTAGTATGGTTCCAACTGAAAAGCAGCTTTAACTGGTTTTGAGAGCCAATTTGATCTCCGCAGAGGGTCTTAGACGACCTCTGTCCGTAAAATTAGGAGGTAAAAAGCACTGGAATTGGACCTCTGATTGGCCGCAGTTCTACGACGTTCCCGATATTGTCTTGTGCTCATCCTGAGTCTTAAACCTCAACAAGTTTTACTTGGACTTTATTATTTTACTGACCAATTTGCTAAGCCTGTTTCGAATCTGCTTGGTTTTAATGCCATAAACTAAGGGGTTTATCACCGGGGGCAGTAGAAGGTAAACATTTCCAAAAAGGATATAAAGGTAGGGAGGCGAGGCATTCGGATACCGGTGCACCAAAGAAAGGCCGATGAGGGGGATGTAGTAGACGAGGACGGCACATATGTGGGCGGCGCAGGTACTAATGGCCTTCAGACTGGCCTCGGCCAGCAGACACACCGCCGTCTTTATGATCAGCAGGTACGAGATGGAGATGAAGAGAGAGTCCATGCCCATGGTATAGAGGATGATGAACAGGCCGTAGATGATGTTGACATTATAGTCAACGCAGGACAACGTCATGACTTCTTGGTGGAGGCAGTAAGAATGCTTCAGTGAATATTTCTGAAACAAGGTAAGCCTTTTAATAAGCAGCGGGAGAGGGGTCATCCCCGCTACCCCTCGTATTATTATGACCAAGGAGATCTTTGCGATGTTTCGGTTCGTTAAAGTGGAAGTATATCGAAGTGGGTGGCAAATGGCCACATATCGGTCTACAGCCATGGCCACCAGTATCCCAGAATCCAGAGCGGATAGGAAATGGATGAAGAACATCTGAGTCAGACACATGTTGAAAGTGATCTGCCGCCGGTTAAACCAGAAGATCCCCAACATCTGGGGCATGACTGTGGTGGCTATTAGGATTTCCACAACCGATAGCAGGAAAAGGAAGACGTACATGGGTTCATGAAGCTCCTGGTCCACCTTAATGATGTAGAGAATGGTGGAATTCCCCACGACAGCCATGACATACATTATGGCAACGAGAATCCCAAGCCATAAATTATAGCTATCCAAGTTGGGTATACCGCTGAGGGTGAATTCACTGACATTGCTGCATGACGTGATGTTGGCCTCTGCCATGTCTTTTAGACGGTCACCAGAGCTGCATCTTGTCCTGGAACAAGAGTGGAACACATTAGTCACATGATAGGACAATTCTGATCTTACCACCGTCTCCTTAGAGAAGATGTTTGACTTGGGATCAAACGAATACAATGTAATGGCCACAAAGCCATCGCTGTCTTACACACCTCCTTTCCGGCAATGCCCCCCACCCTGCTCCAAGGCCTACCACCTGCCTTCTTCTTTAATGAACAGCATTATAACAACCACTTCCTGTGACTCCAGGACCTCATTGACCCACCCCCTGGGAAAGCAGCATTAAGCCATCCTTGAGATTGAGTCGCTCCGTGTGTTGGATCTGGGACAGGATATTGCTGCACTAATTAACACTTTACTTTGCTTACTATCTTTCCCTTTGGTGGGAACCCAGTCAGGGTTCCAGGACATAGACTGATGGACTTGTGTAGCGCTGGCTCCTAACGAGCAGGCGCTATGGTTTTTTCAAAGTTAACCTTTCTGAAACCACAGTTGGGTTTTGGGGCTAATTTACTAAATTTATGGTTTCAGTACCAGTCTAGCACTGGGTTTCTCCTTGGCCGCAGGTGTCACCGTCATCCCTGGAAAGGGTAAGAACGCAGTCTAGCTGGGTGTATTGAATGCCACGTTTCTTTCAGAACCAGCCCAGTGGGAGTTTTCTCCTGCTGTGCATTCTGGGAGGTGGTATTTAAGGTACCGACATCACATGCTTCGGGGTTCCACTCCAGAGAATATTTTCTGTCTGTTTGGTTCTGGTCCTCCTCACCAGCCTCCATGGCCCTCCTGGCCTGGGGTGCGGAACCATGCATTTCCAAGTCTCGGGGTTGGCTAGCCCGAGGCAACGCAACTGCAGGGACAGGCCTGAATGGATCTCGGGGGCCTATTGATTCAAAGGTGGTCCGGTGCCGTCTCATCTAAGGGAGAGGCCCAGCAACTGGAGAAACCCCAGGGGGGGACTCTTCAGGATAAGGCCGTGCACAAGGCTGGCTTCTCTGAAGGAGCCTGGAGGCTCCGTTGAAGGACACTACATGGATCTTCACTCATACGGTATCTCCAGATTAGCTGAGAGATACTGATACCGTATGATAGCTCTTTAAATTTGTCTACGTCCTTCAGTTACTCAAGTCTGTGGCAGAGACTTTTCTCAAGTATTCTACGCTCAAGTTTGTGGCAGAGACTTTCCTTAACACCTTACCAGCTGCTAGGCCTAGTGAGAGGAGGTCTATCCGGGGGTTGTAAAATCCAGCTGTGAAACAGTCGCTATTCTCTGGATTTTTTCTATAAGAGCCTTTCTATTTTTTGCAGTTCAAAGTATCTGAACTTACTCCTCCCGTCTACCCTAACCTGTGAGACTCTGTTTCTGCTTCAAATAAATAACCCAAAAGAAGATTCAGTGTCAGTTTCCACAGTTCTTTGGGCCATCTACCACGGGAAACCCTAGATGCAAACAAGAAGGTAACGGTAAGCCCAATAAAACCAGCAGCTCCTTCGGGGGCCAGTGCTACACTTGTATAAGTGTACTAGGGACTTTGAGGACTCTCTCCAATTCAAATGGTATGACCACCTCAAGGAGCAAGGGCACCTGGAGGCACAAGCTAGAACTTTGTAAGAGGAGTGAAATGTATATGGAGAAGCTAACCCTAAAATTCCTCCCCAGCTTCCTTCTGGGACCTTCTTCCAGAGACAATATGATAAATATTTATACTGGATATTTGACTCTTCCTGCCCTACATTACAAAGGTGATAAACCACAGGGATATCCCGGACGAGCCCCCATATGTAACGCTCACCCCCTGGAGGAGCCACTAAAAATATGCCCAGGTCTGGAGCCCAGACATCAATTATTGTCTTAGTAGCCCTCTCCCAGGAGCAGCAGCCCCAGGAAAACTGGAACCCTCCCTGGAGAGGAAAAAACTCAGGAAAGGCCTCCTAAACATTTATCATCTCCCCAGTCACCTTCTGGGTACCTCTTTCCAGGGATTGCCTGAGGCATGATAAATATTCATACTGGATATTTGACTATTCCTGCCCTACATTACAGGTCCTTCTCAAAAAATTAGCATATTGTGATAAAGTTCATTATTTTCTGTAATGTACTGATAAACATTAGACTTTCATATATTTTAGATTCATTACACACAACTGAAGTAGTTCAAGCCTTTTCTTGTTTTAATATTGATGATTTTGGCATACAGCTCATGAAAACCCAAAATTCCTATCTCAAAAAATTAGCATATCATGAAAAGGTTCTCTAAACAAGCTATTAACCTAATCATCTGAATCAACTAATTAACTCTAAACACCTGCAAAAGATTCCTGAGGCTTTTAAAAACTCCCAGCCTGGTTCATTACTCAAAACCGCAATCATGGGTAAGACTGCCGACCTGACTGCTGTCCAGAAGGCCATCATTGACACCCTCAAGCAAGAGGGTAAGACACAGAAAGAAATTTCTGAACGAATAGGCTGTTCCCAGAGTGCTGTATCGAGGCACCTCAGTGGGAAGTCTGTGGGAAGGAAAAAGTGTGGCAGAAAACGCTGCACAATGAGAAGAGGTGACCGGACCCTGAAGAAGATTGTGGAGAAGGACCGATTCCAGACCTTGGAGGACCTGCGGAAGCAGTGGACTGAGTCTGGAGTAGAAACATCCAGAGACACCGTGAACAGGCGTGTGCAGGAAATGGGCTACAGGTGCCGCATTCCCCAGGTCAAGCCACTTTTGAACCAGAAACAGCGGCAGAAGCGCCTGACCTGGGCTACAGAGAAGCAGCACTGGACTGTTGCTCAGTGGTCCAAAGTACTTTTTTCGGATGAAAGCAAATTTTGCATGTCATTCGGAAATCAAGGTGCCAGAGTCTGGAGGAAGACTGGGGAGAGGGAAATGCCAAAATGCCTGAGGTCCAGTGTCAAGTACCCACAGTCAGTGATGGTCTGGGGTGCCATGTCAGCTGCTGGTGTTGGTCCTCTGTGTTTTATCAAGGGCAGGGTCAATGCAGCTAGCTATCAGGAGATTTTGGAGCACTTCATGCTTCCATCTGCTGAAAAGCTTTATGGAGATGAAGATTTCATTTTTCAGCACGACCTGGCACCTGCTCACAGTGCCAAAACCACTGGTAAATGGTTTACTGACCATGGTATTACTGTGCTCAATTGGCCTGCCAACTCTCCTGACCTGAACCCCATAGAGAATCTGTGGGATATTGGGAAGAGAAAGTTGAGAGACCCAACACTCTGGATGAGCTTAAGGCCGTTATCGAAGCATCCTGGGCCTCCATAACACCTCAGCAGTGCCACAGGCTGGTTGCCTCCATGCCACGCCGCATTGAAGCAGTCATTTCTGCAAAAGGATTCCCGACCAAGTATTGAGTGCATAACTGAACATAATTATTTGAAGGTTGACTTTTTTTGTATTAAAAACACTTTTCTTTTATTGGTCGGATGAAATATGCTAATTTTTTGAGATAGGAATTTGGGGTTTTCAGGAGCTGTATGCCAAAATCATCAATATTAAAACAAGAAAAGGCTTGAACTACTTCAGTTGTGTGTAATGAATCTAAAATATATGAAAGTCTAATGTTTATCAGTACATTACAGAAAATAATGAACTTTATCACAATATGCTAATTTTTTGAGAAGGACCTGTATATAGGCGATGGCAGCAT
Organism: Lithobates pipiens; assembly: GCF_037356315.1. NCBI lineage: Eukaryota > Metazoa > Chordata > Amphibia > Anura > Ranidae > Lithobates > Lithobates pipiens. Next base: position 7,536,513 of record NW_027507861.1, on the reverse strand, counting down.
ATACCACAGGGATATTCTAGACGAGCCTCCACATGTAACACTCACCCCCTGGAGGGGCCACTGAGAATATGCCCAGGTCTGGAGCCCAGAATGCAATTCTTGTCTCAGTAGCCCTCTCCCAGGAGCAGCAGCCCCAGGAAAACTGGAACCTCCCCTGGAGAGGAAAGAACCGTCTGGAAAGGCTTCCCAAACATTTTTTTACCTCCCCAGTCACCTTCTGGGTGCCTCCTTCAAGGGATTGGTTGAAACACGACAAATATTCATGTAGTGGCAGCTCCTGAAGAGCACGTGCTATGCATTTTTCTAAAGTTAAAGTTGCCTAAACTGCAGTTTGGTTTGGGTATAATTGCCTAAATTGGAACTCAGCATCAGTCTGACTAGACCATGAGATGTTCAGCCTGGCCACAGAGGGCACTGTCTCTGGTGGCAGGTGTGGAACTATGGCTCTCTTTCGGAGTCAGGTCAGTGGGAGTGGCGCTCTCGCTGTGCTTTCTGGGAGAGGGTATTTAAGATGTGGACATCACGTGGTTCGGGGGTTCCGGTCCAGAATGATGTGCTGACTTCATGGTCCTGGTCCTCCTGACCAGCCCCCAGGAAGGCTATGGCCTGGGGTGCGGATCCACCCGACTTTAATGTCTCAGGGCTGGCTAGCCCGAGGCAAGGAAACTAAAGGAGGATTCTGAGGTGGTTGGGTGCCGTCCTCGGTTTGGGAGAGACCCATTGGACTTCAAGCATTCCAGGGGAGGACTCTTCAGAAGAAGACCACGTACGGGTTGGTTTTCTTAACAAGAGCCTGGAAGGGCTGAAGATACCGAGAGAATCCGGTCTTGTGGGTACTTTATACTGGAGCCCCCCCATTGTATTACAAATGTACTTTATACTGGAGCCCCCCCCCCATTGTATTATACATGTACTTTATACTGGAGCCCCCCCCCCCCATTGTATTACAAATGTACTTTATACTGAAGCCCCCCCCCCCATTGTATTATACATGTGCTTTATACTGGAGCCCCCCCCCATTGTATTATACATGTACTTTATACTGGAGCCCCCCCCATTGTAGTATACATGTACTTTATACTGGAGCCCCCCCCATTGTATTATACATGTACTTTATACTGGAGCCCCCCCATTGTATTACAAATGTACTTTATACTGGAGCCCCCCCCCCATTGTATTATACATGTGCTTTATACTGGAGCCCCCCCCCCCCATTGTATTATACATGTACTTTATACTGGAGCCCCCCCCATTGTAGTATACATGTACTTTATACTGGAGCCCCCCCCCCCATTGTATTATACATGTACTTTATACTGGAGCCCCCCCCATTGTATTATACATGTACTTTATACTGGTACCCCCCCCCATTGTATTATACATGTACTTTATACTGGAGCCCCCCCCCCATTGTATTATACATGTACTTTATACTGGAGCCCCCCCCCCCATTGTATTATACATGTACTTTATACTGGAGCCCCCCCCATTGTATTGTACATGTACTTTATACTGGAGCCCCCCCCATTGTATTGTACATGTACTTTATACTGGAGCCCCCCCATTGTATTATACAAGTACTTTATACTGGAGCCCCCCCCCATTGTATTATACATGTACTTTATACTGGAGCCCCCCCCCCATTGTATTATACATGTACTTTATACTGGAGCCCCCCCCCCCCCATTGTATTATACATGTACTTTATACTGGAGCCCCCCCCCCATTGTATTATACATGTACTTTATACTGGAGCCCCCCCCCCATTGTATTATACATGTACTTTATACTGGAGCCCCCCCCCATTGTATTGTACATGTACTTTATACTGGAGCCCCCCCCCCATTGTATTGTACATGTACTTTATACTGGAGCCCCCCCATTGTATTATACATGTACTTTATACTGGAGCCCCCCCCCATTGTATTGTACATGTACTTTATACTGGAGCCCCCCCCCCCATTGTATTGTACATGTACTTTATACTGGAGCCCCCCCCCATTGTATTATACATGAGCTTTATACTGGAGCCCCCCCCCCCATTGTATTATACATGTACTTTATACTGGACCCCCCCCCATTGTATTATACATGTACTTTATACTGGAGCCCCCCCCATTGTATTATACATGTACTTTATACTGAAGCCCCCCCCCATTGTATTATACATGTACTTTGTACTGGAGCCCCCCCTCCATTGTATTATACATGTACTTTATACTATAGCCCCCCCCCCATTGTATTATACATGTACTTTATACTGGAGCCCCCCCCCATTGTATTATACATTTACTTTATACTGGAGCCCCCCCATTGTATTATACATGTACTTTATACTGGAGCCCCCCCCCCATTGTATTATACATGTACTTTATACTGGAGCCCCCCCATTGTATTATACATGTACTTTATACTGGAGCCCCCCCCCATTGTATTATACATGTACTTTATACTGGAGCCCCCCCCCCCATTGTATTATACATGTACTTTATACTGGAGCCCCCCCATTCTATTATACATGTGCTTTATACTGGAGCCCCCCCCCATTCTATTATACATGTACTTTATACTGGAGCCCCCTCCCCCATTGTATTATACATGTGCTTTATACTGGAGCCCCCCCCCCCCCCCATTGTATTATACATGTGCTTTATACTGGAGCCCCCCCCCATTGTATTATACATGTACTTTATACTGGAGCCCCCCCCCCATTGTATTATACATGTACTTTATACTGGAGCCCCCCCCCATTGTATTATACATGTACTTTATACTGGAGCCCCCCCCCCCCCCATTGTATTATACATGTACTTTATACTGGAGCCCCCCCCCCATTGTATTATACATGTACTTTATACTGGAGCCCCCCCCCCATTGTATTATACATGTGCTTTATACTGGAGCCCCCCCCATTGTATTATACATGTGCTTTATACTGGAGCCCCCCCCATTGTATTATACATGTGCTTTATACTGGAGCCCCCCCCCCATTGTATTATACATGTACTTTATACTGGAGCCCCCCCATTGTATTATACATGTGCTTTATACTGGAGCCCCCCCCCCCCATTGTATTATACATGTACTTTATACTGGAGCCCCCCCCCCATTGTATTATACATGTGCTTTATACTGGAGCCCCCCCATTGAATTATACATGTACTTTATACTGGAGCCCCCCCCCCCATTGTATTATACATGTACTTTATACTGGAGCCCCCCCATTGTATTATACATGTACTTTATACTGGAGCCCCCCCCCCATTGTATTATACATGTACTTTATACTGGAGCCCCCCCCCATTGTATTATACATGTACTTTATACTGGAGCCCCCCCATTGTATTATACATGTACTTTATACTGGAGCCCCCCCCCCATTGTATTATACATGTACTTTATACTGGAGCCCCCCCCATTGTATTATACATGTACTTTATACTGGAGCCCCCCCATTGTATTATACATGTACTTTATACTGAAGCCCCCCCCATTGTATTATACATGTACTTTATACTGGAGCCCCCCCCATTGTATTATACATGTACTTTATACTGGAGCCCCCCCATTGTATTATACATGTGCTTTATACTGGAGCCCCCCCCCCATTGTATTATACATGTACTTTATACTGGAGCCCCCCCATTGTATTATACATGTGCTTTATACTGGAGCCCCCCCATTGTATTATACATGTACTTTATACTGGAGCCCCCCCCCCCATTGTATTATACATGTACTTTATACTGGAGCCCCCCCCCCCATTGTATTATACATGTGCTTTATACTGGAGCCCCCCCATTGTATTATACATGTACTTTATACTGGAGCCCCCCCCATTGTATTATACATGTACTTTATACTGGAGCCCCCCCCCATTGTATTATACATGCGCTTTATACTGGAGCCCCCCCATTGAATTATACATGTACTTTATACTGGAGCCCCCCCCATTGTATTATACATGTACTTTATACTGGAGCCCCCCCATTGTATTATACATGTACTTTATACTGGAGCCCCCCCCATTGTATTATACATGTGCTTTATACTGGAGCCCCCCCCCCATTGTATTATACATGTACTTTATACTGGAGCCCCCCCATTGTATTATACATGTGCTTTATACTGGAGCCCCCCCATTGTATTATACATGTACTTTATACTGGAGCCCCCCCCCCATTGTATTATACATGTACTTTATACTGGAGCCCCCCCCCATTGTATTATACATGTGCTTTATACTGGAGCCCCCCCATTGTATTATACATGTACTTTATACTGGAGCCCCCCCCATTGTATTATACATGTACTTTATACTGGAGCCCCCCCCCCCATTGTATTATACATGCGCTTTATACTGGAGCCCCCCCCATTGTATTATACATGTACTTTATACTGGAGCCCCCCCCATTGTATTATACATGCGCTTTATACTGGAGCCCCCCCCCCCATTGTATTATACATGCGCTTTATACTGGAGCCCCCCCCCCATTGTATTATACATGCGCTTTATACTGGAGCCCCCCCCCCATTGTATTATACATGTGCTTTATACTGGAGCCCCCCCCATTGTATTATACATGTACTTTATACTGGAGCCCCCCCCCCCCCATTGTATTATACATGTGCTTTATACTGGAGCCCCCCCCCCATTGTATTATACATGTACTTTATACTGGAGCCCCCCCCCCATTGTATTATACATGTGCTTTATACTGGAGCCCCCCCATTGTATTATACATGTACTTTTTACTGGAGCCCCCCCCCCATTGTATTATACATGTACTTTATACTGGAGCCCCCCCCCCCATTGTATTATACATGTACTTTATACTGGAGCCCCCCCATTGTATTATACATGTACTTTATACTGGAGCCCCCCCCATTGTATTATACATGTACTTTATACTGGAGCCCCCCCCCCCCATTGTATTGTACATGTACTTTATACTGGAGCCCCCCCATTGTATTATACATGTACTTTATACTGGAGCCCCCCCCCATTGTATTATACATGTACTTTATACTGGAGCCCCCCCCATTGTATTATACATGTACTTTATACTGGAGCCCCCCCATTGTATTATACATGTACTTTATACTGAAGCCCCCCCCATTGTATTATACATGTACTTTATACTGGAGCCCCCCCCATTGTATTATACATGTACTTTATACTGGAGCCCCCCCATTGTATTATACATGTGCTTTATACTGGAGCCCCCCCCCCCCATTGTATTATACATGTACTTTATACTGGAGCCCCCCCATTGTATTATACATGTGCTTTATACTGGAGCCCCCCCATTGTATTATACATGTACTTTATACTGGAGCCCCCCCCCCCCATTGTATTATACATGTACTTTATACTGGAGCCCCCCCCCCCCATTGTATTATACATGTGCTTTATACTGGAGCCCCCCCATTGTATTATACATGTACTTTATACTGGAGCCCCCCCCATTGTATTATACATGTACTTTATACTGGAGCCCCCCCCCCATTGTATTATACATGCGCTTTATACTGGAGCCCCCCCATTGAATTATACATGTACTTTATACTGGAGCCCCCCCCATTGTATTATACATGTACTTTATACTGGAGCCCCCCCATTGTATTATACATGTACTTTATACTGGAGCCCCCCCCATTGTATTATACATGTGCTTTATACTGGAGCCCCCCCCCATTGTATTATACATGTACTTTATACTGGAGCCCCCCCATTGTATTATACATGTGCTTTATACTGGAGCCCCCCCATTGTATTATACATGTACTTTATACTGGAGCCCCCCCCCATTGTATTATACATGTACTTTATACTGGAGCCCCCCCCCCATTGTATTATACATGTGCTTTATACTGGAGCCCCCCCATTGTATTATACATGTACTTTATACTGGAGCCCCCCCCATTGTATTATACATGTACTTTATACTGGAGCCCCCCCCCCATTGTATTATACATGCGCTTTATACTGGAGCCCCCCCCATTGTATTATACATGTACTTTATACTGGAGCCCCCCCCCATTGTATTATACATGCGCTTTATACTGGAGCCCCCCCCCCCATTGTATTATACATGCGCTTTATACTGGAGCCCCCCCCCATTGTATTATACATGCGCTTTATACTGGAGCCCCCCCCCATTGTATTATACATGTGCTTTATACTGGAGCCCCCCCCATTGTATTATACATGTACTTTATACTGGAGCCCCCCCCCCATTGTATTATACATGTGCTTTATACTGGAGCCCCCCCCCATTGTATTATACATGTACTTTATACTGGAGCCCCCCCCCCCATTGTATTATACATGTGCTTTATACTGGAGCCCCCCCATTGTATTATACATGTACTTTTTACTGGAGCCCCCCCCCCCATTGTATTATACATGTACTTTATACTGGAGCCCCCCCCCCCATTGTATTATACATGTACTTTATACTGGAGCCCCCCCATTGTATTATACATGTACTTTATACTGGAGCCCCCCCCATTGTATTATACATGTACTTTATACTGGAGCCCCCCCCCCCATTGTATTGTACATGTACTTTATACTGGAGCCCCCCCATTGTATTATACATGTACTTTATACTGGAGCCCCCCCCCATTGTATTATACATGTACTTTATACTGGAGCCCCCCCCATTGTATTATACATGTGCTTTATACTGGAGCCCCCCCATTGTATTATACATGTATTTTATACTGGAGCCCCCCCCCATTGTATTATACATGTACTTTATACTGGAGCCCCCCCCCATTGTATTATACATCTACTTTATACAGGAGCCCCCCCATTGTATTATACATGTACTTTATACTGGAGCCCCCCCCCATTGTATTATACATGTACTTTATACTGGAGCCCCCCCATTGTATTATACATGTACTTTATACTGGAGCCCCCCCCCCCATTGTATTATACATGTACTTTATACTGGAGCCCCCCCATTGTATTATACATGTGCTTTATACTGGAGCCCCCCCCCCCCATTGTATTATACATGTGCTTTATACTGGAGCCCCCCCATTGTATTATACATGTACTTTATACTGGAGCCCCCCCATTGTATTATACATGTGCTTTATACTGGAGCCCCCCCCCCCATTGTATTATACATGTACTTTATACTGGAGCCCCCCCCCATTGTATTATACATGTGCTTTATACTGGAGCCCCCCCCCCCCATTGTATTATACATGTACTTTATACTGGAGCCCCCCCATTGTATTATACATGTACTTTATACTGGAGCCCCCCCATTGTATTATACATGTACTTTATACTGGAGCCCCCCCCATTGTATTATACATGTACTTTATACTGGAGCCCCCCCCCCCCCATTGTATTATACATGTGCTTTATACTGGAGCCCCCCCATTGTATTATACATGTACTTTATACTGGAGCCCCCCCCCATTGTATTATACATGTACTTTATACTGGAGCCCCCCCCCCCCCCATTGTATTATACATGTGCTTTATACTGGAGCCCCCCCATTGTATTATACATGTGCTTTATACTGGAGCCCCCCCCCATTGTATTATACATGTGCTTTATACTGGAGCCCCCCCCCATTGTATTATACATGTACTTTATACTGGAGCCCCCCCATTGTATTATACATGTGCTTTATACTGGAGCCCCCCCATTGTATTATACATGTGCTTTATACTGGAGCCCCCCCATTGTATTATACATGTGCTTTATACTGGAGCCCCCCCCCCCCATTGTATTATACATGCGCTTTATACTGGAGCCCCCCCCATTGTATTATACATGTACTTTATACTGGAGCCCCCCCATTGTATTATACATGTGCTTTATACTGGAGCCCCCCCCCATTGTATTATACATGTGCTTTTATACTGGAGCCCCCCCCCCATTGTATTATACATGTACTTTATACTGGAGCCCCCCCCCCCCATTGTATTATACATGTGCTTTATACTGGAGCCCCCCCATTGTATTATACATGTACTTTATACTGGAGCCCCCCCCCCCCATTGTATTATACATGTACTTTATACTGGAGCCCCCCCATTGTATTATACATGTACTTTATACTGGAGCCCCCCCCATTGTATTATACATGTACTTTATACTGGAGCCCCCCCCCCCATTGTATTGTACATGTACGTTATACTGGAGCCCCCCCATTGTATTATACATGTACTTTATACTGGAGCCCCCCCCCATTGTATTGTACATGTACGTTATACTGGAGCCCCCCCATTGTATTATACATGTACTTTATACTGGAGCCCCCCCCCATTGTATTATACATGTACTTTATACTGGAGCCCCCCCCATTGTATTATACATGTGCTTTATACTGGAGCCCCCCCATTGTATTATACATGTATTTTATACTGGAGCCCCCCCCCATTGTATTATACATGTACTTTATACTGGAGCCCCCCCATTGTATTATACATCTACTTTATACAGGAGCCCCCCCATTGTATTATACATGTACTTTATACTGGAGCCCCCCCCCCCATTGTATTATACATGTACTTTATACTGGAGCCCCCCCATTGTATTATACATGTACTTTATACTGGAGCCCCCCCCCATTGTATTATACATGTACTTTATACTGGAGCCCCCCCATTGTATTATACATGTGCTTTATACTGGAGCCCCCCCCATTGTATTATACATGTGCTTTATACTGGAGCCCCCCCCCATTGTATTATACATGTACTTTATACTGGAGCCCCCCCCCATTGTATTATACATGTACTTTATACTGGAGCCCCCCCATTGTATTATACATGTGCTTTATACTGGAGCCCCCCCCCCATTGTATTATACATGTACTTTATACTGGAGCCCCCCCCCATTGTATTATACATGTGCTTTATACTGGAGCCCCCCCCCCCCATTGTATTATACATGTACTTTATACTGGAGCCCCCCCCCCCCATTGTATTATACATGTACTTTATACTGGAGCCCCCCCCCCCCATTGTATTATACATGTACTTTATACTGGAGCCCCCCCCATTGTATTATACATGTACTTTATACTGAAGCCCCCCCCCATTGTATTATACATGTACTTTATACTGGAGCCCCCCCATTGTATTATACATGTACTTTATACTGGAGCCCCCCCCATTGTATTATACATGTACTTTATACTGGAGCCCCCCCATTGTATTATACATGTACTTTATACTGGAGCCCCCCCCCATTGTATTATACATGTACTTTATACTGGAGCCCCCCCCCCCCTGTATTATACATGTGCTTTATACTGGAGCCCCCCATTGTATTATACATGTACTTTATACTGGAGCCCCCCCCCATTGTATTATACATGTACTTTATACTGGAGCCCCCCCCCCCCCATTGTATTATACATGTGCTTTATACTGGAGCCCCCCCATTGTATTATACATGTGCTTTATACTGGAGCCCCCCCCATTGTATTATACATGTGCTTTATACTGGAGCCCCCCCCCCCCCATTGTATTATACATGTACTTTATACTGGAGCCCCCCCATTGTATTATACATGTACTTTATACTGGAGCCCCCCCCCCATTGTATTATACATGTGCTTTATACTGGAGCCCCCCCATTGTATTATACATGTGCTTTATACTGGAGCCCCCCCCCCATTGTATTATACATGTGCTTTATACTGGAGCCCCCCCCCATTGTATTATACATGTGCTTTATACTGGAGCCCCCCCCCATTGTATTATACATGTGCTTTATATTGGAGCCCCCCCCCCCATTGTATTATACATGTACTTTATACTGGAGCCCCCCCCCATTGTATTATACATGTGCTTTATACTGGAGCCCCCCCATTGTATTATACATGTACTTTATACTGGAGCCCCCCCCCCATTGTATTATACATGTGCTTTATACTGGAGCCCCCCCCCCATTGTATTATACATGTGCTTTATACTGGAGCCCCCCCCCCATTGTATTATACATGTACTTTATACTGGAGCCCCCCCCATTGTATTATACATGTGCTTTATACTGGAGCCCCCCCCCCCCATTGTATTATACATGTACTTTATACTGGAGCCCCCCCATTGTATTATACATGTGCTTTATACTGGAGCCCCCCCCCATTGTATTATACATGTACTTTATACTGGAGCCCCCCCCCCATTGTATTATACATGTACTTTATACTGGAGCCCCCCCCCCCATTGTATTATACATGTACTTTATACTGGAGCCCCCCCATTGTATTATACATGTACTTTATACTGGAGCCCCCCCATTGTATTATACATGTACTTTATACTGAAGCCCCCCCCCATTGTATTATACATGTACTTTATACTGGAGCCCCCCATTGTATTATACATGTACTTTATACTGGAGCCCCCCCCATTGTATTATACATGTACTTTATACTGGAGCCCCCCCATTGTATTATACATGTACTTTATACTGGAGCCCCCCCCCATTGTATTATACATGTACTTTATACTGGAGCCCCCCCCCATTGTATTATACATGTGCTTTATACTGGAGCCCCCCCATTGTATTATACATGTACTTTATACTGGAGCCCCCCCCCCCCATTGTATTATACATGTACTTTATACTGGAGCCCCCCCCCCCATTGTATTATACATGTGCTTTATACTGGAGCCCCCCCATTGTATTATACATGTGCTTTATACTGGAGCCCCCCCCCCATTGTATTATACATGTGCTTTATACTGGAGCCCCCCCCCCCATTGTATTATACATGTACTTTATACTGGAGCCCCCCCATTGTATTATACATGTACTTTATACTGGAGCCCCCCCCCATTGTATTATACATGTGCTTTATACTGGAGCCCCCCCATTGTATTATACATGTGCTTTATACTGGAGCCCCCCCCCATTGTATTATACATGTGCTTTATACTGGAGCCCCCCCCCATTGTATTATACATGTGCTTTATACTGGAGCCCCCCCCATTGTATTATACATGTACTTTATACTGGAGCCCCCCCCCATTGTATTATACATGTGCTTTATATTGGAGCCCCCCCCCCATTGTATTATACATGTACTTTATACTGGAGCCCCCCCCCCATTGTATTATACATGTGCTTTATACTGGAGCCCCCCCATTGTATTATACATGTACTTTATACTGGAGCCCCCCCCCCCATTGTATTATACATGTACTTTGTACTGGAGCCCCCCCATTGTATTATACATGTACTTTATACTGGAGCCCCCCCATTGTATTATACATGTACTTTATACTGGAGCCCCCCCCATTGTATTATACATGTGCTTTATACTGGAGCCCCCCCCCCATTGTATTATACATGTACTTTATACTGGAGCCCCCCCCCCATTGTATTATACATGTGCTTTATACTGGAGCCCCCCCATTGTATTATACATGTATTTTATACTGGAGCCCCCCCCCCCATTGTATTATACATGTACTTTATACTGGAGCCCCCCCCCCCCCCATTGTATTATACATCTACTTTATACAGGAGCCCCCCCATTGTATTATACATGTACTTTATACTGGAGCCCCCCCCATTGTATTATACATGTACTTTATACTGGAGCCCCCCCCCATTGTATTATACATGTACTTTATACTGGAGCCCCCCCATTGTATTATACATGTGCTTTATACTGGAGCCCCCCCATTGTATTATACATGTGCTTTATACTGGAGCCCCCCCCCCATTGTATTATACATGTACTTTATACTGGAGCCCCCCCCATTGTATTATACATGTACTTTATACTGGAGCCCCCCCCCCCATTGTATTATACATGTACTTTATACTGGAGCCCCCCCCCATTGTATTATACATGTGCTTTATACTGGAGCCCCCCCATTGAATTATACATGTACTTTATACTGGAGCCCCCCCCCCCCATTGTATTATACATGTACTTTATACTGGAGCCCCCCCCATTGTATTATACATGTACTTTATACTGGAGCCCCCCCCCCATTGTATTATACATGTACTTTATACTGGAGCCCCCCCATTGTATTATACATGTGCTTTATACTGGAGCCCCCCCCCCCATTGTATTATACATGTACTTTATACTGGAGCCCCCCCCCATTGTATTATACATGTGCTTTATACTGGAGCCCCCCCCCCATTGTATTATACATGTACTTTATACTGGAGCCCCCCCCCCCATTGTATTATACATGTACTTTATACTGGAGCCCCCCCCCCCATTGTATTATACATGTACTTTATACTGGAGCCCCCCCATTGTATTATACATGTACTTTATACTGAAGCCCCCCCCCATTGTATTATACATGTACTTTATACTGGAGCCCCCCCATTGTATTATACATGTACTTTATACTGGAGCCCCCCCCATTGTATTATACATGTACTTTATACTGGAGCCCCCCCATTGTATTATACATGTACTTTATACTGGAGCCCCCCCCCATTGTATTATACATGTACTTTATACTGGAGCCCCCCCCCCCTTGTATTATACATGTGCTTTATACTGGAGCCCCCCCATTGTATTATACATGTACTTTATACTGGAGCCCCCCCCCATTGTATTATACATGTACTTTATACTGGAGCCCCCCCCCCATTGTATTATACATGTGCTTTATACTGGAGCCCCCCCATTGTATTATACATGTGCTTTATACTGGAGCCCCCCCCATTGTATTATACATGTGCTTTATACTGGAGCCCCCCCCCCATTGTATTATACATGTACTTTATACTGGAGCCCCCCCATTGTATTATACATGTACTTTATACTGGAGCCCCCCCCCCATTGTATTATACATGTGCTTTATACTGGAGCCCCCCCATTGTATTATACATGTGCTTTATACTGGAGCCCCCCCCCATTGTATTATACATGTGCTTTATACTGGAGCCCCCCCCCATTGTATTATACATGTGCTTTATACTGGAGCCCCCCCCATTGTATTATACATGTGCTTTATACTGGAGCCCCCCCCCATTGTATTATACATGTACTTTATACTGGAGCCCCCCCCCATTGTATTATACATGTGCTTTATACTGGAGCCCCCCCATTGTATTATACATGTACTTTATACTGGAGCCCCCCCCCCATTGTATTATACATGTACTGGAGCCCCCCCCCATTGTATTATACATGTACTTTATACTGGAGCCCCCCCCCCCATTGTATTATACATGTAGCTTTATACTGGAGCCCCCCCCCCATTGTATTATACATGTTCTTTATACTGGAGCCCCCCCCCATTGTATTATACATGTGCTTTATACTGGAGCCCCCCCCCCATTGTATTATACATGTACTTTATACTGGAGCCCCCCCCATTGTATTATACATGTGCTTTATACTGGAGCCCCCCCCCATTGTATTATACATGTGCTTTATACTGGAGCCCCCCCCCATTGTATTATACATGTGCTTTATACTGGAGCCCCCCCCCATTGTATTATACATGTGCTTTATACTGGAGCCCCCCCCCCCCATTGTATTATACATGTACTTTATACTGGAGCCCCCCCCCATTGTATTATACATGTGCTTTATACTGGAGCCCCCCCCCATTGTATTATACATGTAAGCCTTTTACTGGAGCCCCCCCCCCCATTGTATTATACATGTACTTTATACTGGAGCCCCCCCCCATTGTATTATACATGTACTTTATACTGGAGCCCCCCCCATTGTATTATACATGTACTTTATACTGGAGCCCCCCCCATTGTATTATACATGTACTTTATACTGAGCCCCCCCCCATTGTATTATACATGTACTTTATACTGGAGCCCCCCCATTGTATTATACATGTACTTTATACTGGAGCCCCCCCATTGTATTATACATGTACTTTATACTGGAGCCCCCCCCCATTGTATTATACATGTACTTTATACTGGAGCCCCCCCATTGTATTATACATGTACTTTATACTGGAGCCCCCCCCCATTGTATTATACATGTACTTTATACTGGAGCCCCCCCATTGTATTATACATGTACTTTATACTGGAGCCCCCCCCATTGTATTATACATGTACTTTATACTGGAGCCCCCCCCCATTGTATTATACATGTACTTTATACTGGAGCCCCCCCCATTGTATTATACATGTGCTTTATACTGGAGCCCCCCCCCATTGTATTATACATGTACTTTATACTGGAGCCCCCCCCCCATTGTATTATACATGTGCTTTATACTGGAGCCCCCCCCATTGTATTATACATGTGCTTTATACTGGAGCCCCCCCCCATTGTATTATACATGTGCTTTATACTGGAGCCCCCCCCCATTGTATTATACATGTACTTTATACTGGAGCCCCCCCCCATTGTATTATACATGTACTTTATACTGGAGCCCCCCCCATTGTATTATACATGTGCTTTATACTGGAGCCCCCCCATTGTATTATACATGTGCTTTATACTGGAGCCCCCCCCCATTGTATTATACATGTGCTTTATACTGGAGCCCCCCCCATTGTATTATACATGTGCTTTATACTGGAGCCCCCCCCATTGTATTATACATGTACTTTATACTGGAGCCCCCCCATTGTATTATACATGTTACTTTATATTGGAGCCCCCCCCCATTGTATTATACATGTACTTTATACTGGAGCCCCCCCCATTGTATTATACATGTGCTTTATACTGGAGCCCCCCCCCATTGTATTATACATGTACTTTATACTGGAGCCCCCCCCATTGTATTATACATGTGCTTTATACTGGAGCCCCCCCCATTGTATTATACATGTACTTTATACTGGAGCCCCCCCCCCCATTGTATTATACATGTGCTTTATACTGGAGCCCCCCCCATTGTATTATACATCTACTTTATACAGGAGCCCCCCCCCATTGTATTATACATGTATTTATACTGGAGCCCCCCCCCATTGTATTATAACATGTACTTTATACTGGAGCCCCCCCCCCATTGTATTATACATGTACTTTATACTGGAGCCCCCCCCATTGTATTATACATGTGCTTTATACTGGAGCCCCCCCATTGTATTATACATGTGCTTTATACTGGAGCCCCCCCCCATTGTATTATACATGTACTTTATACTGGAGCCCCCCCCCATTGTATTATACATGTACTTTATACTGGAGCCCCCCCCCCATTGTATTATACATGTACTTTATACTGGAGCCCCCCCCATTGTATTATACATGTGCTTTATACTGGAGCCCCCCATTGAATTATACATGTACTTTATACTGGAGCCCCCCCCCCATTGTATTATACATGTACTTTATACTGGAGCCCCCCCCATTGTATTATACATGTACTTTATACTGGAGCCCCCCCCCATTGTATTATAAAACATGTACTTTATACTGGAGCCCCCCCCATTGTATTATACATGTACTTTATACTGGAGCCCCCCCATTGTATTATACATGTACTTTATACTGGAGCCCCCCCCATTGTATTATACATGTACTTTATACTGGAGCCCCCCCCCATTGTATTATACATGTGCTTTATACTGGAGCCCCCCCATTGTATTATACATGTACTTTATACTGGAGCCCCCCCCCATTGTATTATACATGTGCTTTATACTGGAGCCCCCCCCATTGTATTATACATGTACTTTATACTGGAGCCCCCCCCATTGTATTATACATGTACTTTATACTGGAGCCCCCCCCCCATTGTATTATACATGTACTTTATACTGGAGCCCCCCCCATTGTATTATACATGTACTTTATACTGGAGCCCCCCCCATTGTATTATACATGTACTTTATACTGGAGCCCCCCCCCCATTGTATTATACATGTGCTTTATACTGGAGCCCCCCCATTGTATTATACATGTGTTTTATACTGGAGCCCCCCCCATTGTATTATACATGTGCTTTATACTGGAGCCCCCCCCCATTGTATTATACATGTACTTTATACTGGAGCCCCCCCCCCCATTGTATTATACATGTGCTTTATACTGGAGCCCCCCCATTGTATTATACATGTACTTTATACTGAGCCCCCCCCCCCATTGTATTATACATGTACTTTATACTGGAGCCCCCCCCTATTGTATTATACATCTACTTTATACAGGAGCCCCCCCCATTGTATTATACATGTACTTTATACTGGACCCCCCCCCATTGTATTATACATGTACTTTATACTGGAGCCCCCCCATTGTATTATACATGTACTTTATACTGGAGCCCCCCCATTGTATTATACATGTGCTTTATACTGGAGCCCCCCCCATTGTATTATACATGTGCTTTATACTGGAGCCCCCCCCCCCATTGTATTATACATGTACTTTATACTGGAGCCCCCCCCCATTGTATTATACATGTGCTTTATACTGGAGCCCCCCCATTGAATTATACATGTACTTTATACTGGAGCCCCCCCCCATTGTATTATACATGTACTTTATACTGGAGCCCCCCCCCATTGTATTATACATGTACTTTATACTGGAGCCCCCCCCCCATTGTATTATACATGTACTTTATACTGGAGCCCCCCCATTGTATTATACATGTACTTTATACTGGAGCCCCCCCCCATTGTATTATACATGTGCTTTATACTGGAGCCCCCCCCCATTGTATTATACATGTACTTTATACTGGAGCCCCCCCCCCATTGTATTATACATGTACTTTATACTGGAGCCCCCCCCCATTGTATTATACATGTACTTTATACTGGAGCCCCCCCCCCATTGTATTATACATGTGCTTTATACTGGAGCCCCCCCCCATTGTATTATACATGTGCTTTATACTGGAGCCCCCCCCCCATTGTATTATACATGTACTTTATACTGGAGCCCCCCCATTGTATTATACATGTGCTTTATACTGGAGCCCCCCCATTGTATTATACATGTACTTTATACTGGAGCCCCCCCCATTGTATTATACATGTACTTTATACTGGAGCCCCCCCCCCATTGTATTATACATGTGCTTTATACTGGAGCCCCCCCATTGTATTATACATGTGCTTTATACTGGAGCCCCCCCCCCCATTGTATTATACATGCGCTTTATACTGGAGCCCCCCCCCATTGTATTATACATGTACTTTATACTGGAGCCCCCCCATTGTATTATACATGTGCTTTATACTGGAGCCCCCCCCCCCCCATTGTATTATACATGTGCTTTATACTGGAGCCCCCCCCCCATTGTATTATACATGTACTTTATACTGGAGCCCCCCCCCCATTGTATTATACATGTACTTTATACTGGAGCCCCCCCCCATTGTATTATACATGTGCTTTATACTGGAGCCCCCCCATTGTATTATACATGTATTTTATACTGGAGCCCCCCCCATTGTATTATACATGTACTTTATACTGGAGCCCCCCCCATTGTATTATACATCTACTTTATACAGGAGCCCCCCATTGTATTATACATGTACTTTATACTGGAGCCCCCCCCCCCATTGTATTATACATGTACTTTATACTGAGCCCCCCCATTGTATTATACATGTACTTTATACTGGAGCCCCCCCCATTGTATTATACATGTACTTTATACTGGAGCCCCCCCATTGTATTATACATGTGCTTTATACTGGAGCCCCCCCCCCATTGTATTATACATGTACTTTATACTGGAGCCCCCCCCATTGTATTATACATGTGCTTTATACTGGAGCCCCCCCCCCCATTGTATTATACATGTACTTTATACTGGAGCCCCCCCCCCCATTGTATTATACATGTGCTTTATACTGGAGCCCCCCCATTGAATTATACATGTACTTTATACTGGAGCCCCCCCCCCCATTGTATTATACATGTACTTTATACTGGAGCCCCCCCATTGTATTATACATGTACTTTATACTGGAGCCCCCCCCCATTGTATTATACATGTACTTTATACTGGAGCCCCCCCATTGTATTATACATGTACTTTATACTGGAGCCCCCCCCATTGTATTATACATGTACTTTATACTGGAGCCCCCCCCCCATTGTATTATACATGTACTTTATACTGGAGCCCCCCCCCCCATTGTATTATACATGTGCTTTATACTGGAGCCCCCCCATTGTATTATACATGTGTTTTATACTGGAGCCCCCCCATTGTATTATACATGTGCTTTATACTGGAGCCCCCCCCATTGTATTATACATGTACTTTATACTGGAGCCCCCCCCCCATTGTATTATACATGTGCTTTATACTGGAGCCCCCCCATTGTATTATACATGTACTTTATACTGGAGCCCCCCCCCCCATTGTATTATACATGTACTTTATACTGGAGCCCCCCCTATTGTATTATACATCTACTTTATACAGGAGCCCCCCCATTGTATTATACATGTACTTTATACTGGACCCCCCCCCCATTGTATTATACATGTACTTTATACTGGAGCCCCCCCCATTGTATTATACATGTACTTTATACTGGAGCCCCCCCCATTGTATTATACATGTGCTTTATACTGGAGCCCCCCCCCATTGTATTATACATGTGCTTTATACTGGAGCCCCCCCCCCCATTGTATTATACATGTACTTTATACTGGAGCCCCCCCCATTGTATTATACATGTGCTTTATACTGGAGCCCCCCCATTGTAATTATACATGTACTTTATACTGGAGCCCCCCCCATTGTATTATACATGTACTTTATACTGGAGCCCCCCCCCATTGTATTATACATGTACTTTATACTGGAGCCCCCCCCCATTGTATTATACATGTACTTTATACTGGAGCCCCCCCATTGTATTATACATGTACTTTATACTGGAGCCCCCCCCCATTGTATTATACATGTGCTTTATACTGGAGCCCCCCCCCATTGTATTATACATGTACTTTATACTGGAGCCCCCCCCCCATTGTATTATACATGTACTTTATACTGGAGCCCCCCCCCATTGTATTATACATGTACTTTATACTGGAGCCCCCCCCCCATTGTATTATACATGTGCTTTATACTGGAGCCCCCCCCCATTGTATTATACATGTGCTTTATACTGGAGCCCCCCCCCATTGTATTATACATGTACTTTATACTGGAGCCCCCCCATTGTATTATACATGTGCTTTATACTGGAGCCCCCCCCATTGTATTATACATGTACTTTATACTGGAGCCCCCCCCCATTGTATTATACATGTACTTTATACTGGAGCCCCCCCCCCATTGTATTATACATGTGCTTTATACTGGAGCCCCCCCATTGTATTATACATGTGCTTTATACTGGAGCCCCCCCCCCATTGTATTATACATGCCTTTATACTGGAGCCCCCCCCCCATTGTATTATACATGTACTTTATACTGGAGCCCCCCCATTGTATTATACATGTGCTTTATACTGGAGCCCCCCCCCCCATTGTATTATACATGTGCTTTATACTGGAGCCCCCCCCCCATTGTATTATACATGTACTTTATACTGGAGCCCCCCCCCCATTGTATTATACATGTACTTTATACTGGAGCCCCCCCCCATTGTATTATACATGTGCTTTATACTGGAGCCCCCCCATTGTATTATACATGTATTTTATACTGGAGCCCCCCCCCCATTGTATTATACATGTACTTTATACTGGAGCCCCCCCCATTGTATTATACATCTACTTTATACAGGAGCCCCCCCATTGTATTATACATGTACTTTATACTGGAGCCCCCCCCCATTGTATTATACATGTACTTTATACTGGAGCCCCCCCATTGTATTATACATGTACTTTATACTGGAGCCCCCCCCCATTGTATTATACATGTACTTTATACTGGAGCCCCCCCATTGTATTATACATGTGCTTTATACTGGAGCCCCCCCCCCATTGTATTATACATGTACTTTATACTGGAGCCCCCCCATTGTATTATACATGTGCTTTATACTGGAGCCCCCCCCCCCATTGTATTATACATGTACTTTATACTGGAGCCCCCCCATTGTATTATACATGTGCTTTATACTGGAGCCCCCCCCCCCATTGTATTATACATGTACTTTATACTGGAGCCCCCCCCCCCATTGTATTATACATGTGCTTTATACTGGAGCCCCCCCATTGAATTATACATGTACTTTATACTGGAGCCCCCCCCCCCATTGTATTATACATGTACTTTATACTGGAGCCCCCCCATTGTATTATACATGTACTTTATACTGGAGCCCCCCCCCCATTGTATTATACATGTACTTTATACTGGAGCCCCCCCATTGTATTATACATGTACTTTATACTGGAGCCCCCCCCCATTGTATTATACATGTGCTTTATACTGGAGCCCCCCCCCCCCCCATTGTATTATACATGTACTTTATACTGGAGCCCCCCCATTGTATTATACATGTACTTTATACTGGAGCCCCCCCCCCATTGTATTATACATGTACTTTATACTGGAGCCCCCCCATTGTATTATACATGTACTTTATACTGGAGCCCCCCCCATTGTATTATACATGTGCTTTATACTGGAGCCCCCCCATTGTATTATACATGTACTTTATACTGGAGCCCCCCCATTGTATTATACATGTACTTTATACTGGAGCCCCCCCCCCCATTGTATTATACATGTGCTTTATACTGGAGCCCCCCCATTGTATTATACATGTGCTTTATACTGGAGCCCCCCCCCATTGTATTATACATGTGCTTTATACTGGAGCCCCCCCCCCCATTGTATTATACATGTACTTTATACTGGAGCCCCCCCATTGTATTATACATGTGCTTTATACTGGAGCCCCCCATTGTATTATACATGTGCTTTATACTGGAGCCCCCCCCCATTGTATTATACATGTACTTTATACTGGAGCCCCCCCCCCATTGTATTATACATGTGCTGTATACTGGAGCCCCCTCATTGTATAATACATGTACTTTATACTGGAGCCCCCCCCCCATTGTATTATACATGTACTTTATACTGGAGCCCCCCCATTGTATTATACATGTACTTTATACTGGAGCCCCCCCCCATTGTATTATACATGTACTTTATACTGGAGCCCCCCCCCCCCATTGTATTATACATGTACTTTATACTGGAGCCCCCCCCATTGTATTATACATGTACTTTATACTGGAGCCCCCCCCATTGTATTATACATGTACTTTATACTGGAGCCCCCCCCCCATTGTATTATACATGTACTTTATACTGGAGCCCCCCCCATTGTATTATACATGTACTTTATACTGGAGCCCCCCGAATTATACATGTACTTTATACTGGAGCCCCCCCCCCCATTTGTATTATACATCTACTTTATACAGGAGCCCCCCCATTGGATTATACATGTGCTTTTATACTGGAGCCCCCCCCCATTGTATTATACATGTGCTTTATACTGGAGCCCCCCCCCCCATTGTATTATACATGTACTTTATACTGGAGCCCCCCCATTGTATTATACATGTGCTTTTATACTGGAGCCCCCCCATTGTATTATACATGTGCTTTATACTGGAGCCCCCCCCCCATTGTATTATACATGTACTTTATACTGGAGCCCCCCCCCATTGTATTATACATGTGCTGTATACTGGAGCCCCCTCATTGTATAATACATGTACTTTATACTGGAGCCCCCCCCCCATTGTATTATACATGTACTTTATACTGGAGCCCCCCCCATTGTATTATACATGTACTTTATACTGAGCCCCCCCCCATTGTATTATACATGTACTTTATACTGGAAGCCCCCCCCCCCCATTGTATTATACATGTACTTTATACTGGAGCCCCCCCCCATTGTATTATACATGTACTTTATACTGGAGCCCCCCCATTGTATTATACATGTACTTTATACTGGAGCCCCCCCCCCCATTGTATTATACATGTACTTTATACTGGAGCCCCCCCCATTGTATTATACATGTACTTTATACTGGAGCCCCCCATTGAATTATACATGTACTTTATACTGGAGCCCCCCCCCCATTGTATTATACATGTACTTTATACTGGAGCCCCCCCCATTGTATTATACATGTACTTTATACTGGAGCCCCCCCCCCCCATTGTATTATACATGTGCTTTATACTGGAGCCCCCCCCCCATTGTAATATACATGTACTTTATACTGGAGCCCCCCCATTGTATTATACATGTACTTTATACTGGAGCCCCCCCCCCCCATTGTATTATACATGTGCTTTATACTGGAGCCCCCCCCCATTGTATTATACATGTACTTTATACTGCAGCCCCCCCCATTGTATTATACATGTGCTTTATACTGGAGCCCCCCCCCCATTGTATTATACATGTGCTTTATATTGGAGCCCCCCCCCCATTGTATTATACATGTACTTTATACTGGAGCCCCCCCATTGTATTATACATGTACTTTATACTGGAGCCCCCCCCCATTGTATTATACATCTACTTTATACAGGAGCCCCCCCATTGTATTATACATGTACTTTATACTGGAGCCCCCCCCCCATTGTATTATACATGTACTTTATACTGGAGCCCCCCCCCATTGTATTATACATGTACTTTATACTGGAGCCCCCCCATTGTATTATACATGTGCTTTATACTGGAGCCCCCCCATTGTATTATACATGTGCTTTATACTGGAGCCCCCCCCCCCCATTGTATTATACATGTGCTTTATACTGGAGCCCCCCCCCCATTGTATTATACATGTACTTTATACTGGAGCCCCCCTCCCCCATTGTATTATACATGTGCTTTATACTGGAGCCCCCCCATTGAATTATACATGTACTTTATACTGGAGCCCCCCCCCCATTGTATTATACATGTACTTTATACTGGAGCCCCCCCCCCATTGTATTATACATGTAATTTATACTGGAGCCCTCCCTCCATTGTATTGTACATGTACTTTATACTGGAGCCCCCCCATTTTATTATACATGTACTTTATACTGGAGTCCCCCCCCCCATTGTATTGTACATGTACTTTATACTGGAGCCCCCCCCCCCATTGTATTATACATGTACTTTATACTGGAGCCCCCCCATTGTAGTATACATGTACTTTATACTGGAGACCCCCCCATTGTATTATACATGTACTTTATACTGGAGCCCCCCCACATTCTATTATACATGTGCTTTATACTGAAGCCCCCCCCATTCTATTATACATGTGCTTTATACTGGAGCCCCCCCATTGTATTATACATGTACTTTATACTGGAGCCCCCCCCCCATAGTATTATACATGTACTTTATATTGGAGCCCCCCCCCCATTGTATTATACATGTACTTTTTACAGGAGCCCCCCCCCCATTGTATTATACATGTACTTTTTACTGGAGCCCCCCCCCCATTGTATTATACATGTACTTTATACTGGAGCCCCCCCCTATTGTATTATACATGTACTTTTTACTGGAGCCCCCCCCCATTGTATTATACATGTACTTTATACTGGAGCCCCCCCCATTGTATTATACATGTACTTTATACTGGAGCCCCCCCCCCCCATTGTATTGTACATGTACTTTATACTGGAGCCCCCCCCCCATTGTATTATACATGTACTTTTTACTGGAGCCCCCCCCCATTGTATTATACATGTACTTTATACTGGAGCCCTCCCCATTGTATTATACATGTACTTTATACTGGAGCCCCCCCCATTGTATTATACATGTACTTTATACTGGAGCCCCCCCCCATTGTATTATACATGTACTTTATACTGGAGCCCCCCCCCCCCCCATTGTATTATACATGTACTTTATACTGGAGCCCCCCCATTGTATTATACATGTACTTTATACTGGAGCCCCCCCCCATTGTATTATACATGTACTTTATACTGGAGCCCCCCCCCCATTGTATTATACATGTGCTTTATACTGGAGCCCCCCCCATTGTATTATACATGTACTTTATACTGGAGCCCCCCCCCCATTGTATTATACATGTACTTTATACTGGAGCCCCCCCCCCATTGTATTATACATGTACTTTATACTGGAGCCCCCCCCCCATTGTATTATACATGTACTTTATACTGGAGCCCCCCCCCATTGTATTATACATGTAATTTATACTGGAGCCCTCCCTCCATTGTATTGTACATGTACTTTATACTGGAGCCCCCCCCATTGTATTATACATGTACTTTATACTGGAGCCCCCCCCCATTGTATTATACATGTGCTTTATACTGGAGCCCCCCCCATTGTATTATACATGTGCTTTATACTGGAGCCCCCCCCCATTGTATTATACATGTACTTTATACTGGAGCCCCCCCATTGTATTATACATGTGCTTTATACTGGAGCCCCCCCATTGTATTATACATGTACTTTATACTGGAGCCCCCCCCCATTGTATTATACATGTACTTTATACTGGAGCCCCCCCCCCCCCCATTGTATTATACATGTGCTTTATACTGGAGCCCCCCCCCCCCATTGTATTATACATGCGCTTTATACTGGAGCCCCCCCCATTGTATTATACATGTACTTTATACTGGAACCCCCCCCTATTGTATTATACATGTGCTTTATACTGGAGCCCCCCCCCCATTGTATTATACATGTGCTTTATACTGGAGCCCCCCCCCCCATTGTATTATACATGTACTTTATACTGGAGCCCCCCCCCCCCATTGTATTATACATGTACTTTATACTGGAGCCCCCCCCCATTGTATTATACATGTGCTTTATACTGGAGCCCCCCCATTGTATTATACATGTATTTTATACTGGAGCCCCCCCCCCCATTGTATTATACATGTACTTTATACTGGAGCCCCCCCCCCATTGTATTATACATGTACTTTATACTGGAGCCCCCCCCCCATTGTATTATACATGTGCTTTATACTGGAGCCCCCCCCCCATTGTATTATACATGTACTTTATACTGGAGCCCCCCCATTGTAATTATACATGTACTTTATACTGGAGCCCCCCCCCCCCATTGTATTATACATGTACTTTATACTGGAGCCCCCCCATTGTATTATACATGTACTTTATACTGGAGCCCCCCCCCCATTGTATTATACATGTACTTTATACTGGAGCCCCCCCATTGTATTATACATGTACTTTATACTGGAGCCCCCCCCATTGTATTATACATGTACTTTATACTGGAGCCCCCCCATTGTATTATACAGGTGCTTTATACTGGAGCCCCCCCCCCCATTGTATTATACATGTACTTTATACTGGAGCCCCCCGCCATTGTATTATACATGTACTTTATACTGGAGCCCCCCCCATTGTATTATACATGTACTTTATACTGGAGCCCCCCCCCATTGTATTATACATGTGCTTTATACTGGAGCCCCCCCATTGTATTATACATGTACTTTATACTGGAGCCCCCCCCCATTGTATTATACATGTACTTTATACTGGAGCCCCCCCCATTGTATTATACATGTGCTTTATACTGGAGCCCCCCCCATTGTATTATACATGTGCTTTATACTGGAGCCCCCCCCCCCATTGTATTATACATGTACTTTATACTGGAGCCCCCCCATTGTATTATACATGTACTTTATACTGGAGCCCCCCCATTGTATTATACATGTGCTTTATACTGGAGCCCCCCCCATTGTATTATACATGTGCTTTATACTGGAGCCCCCCCCCCCATTGTATTATACATGTACTTTATACTGGAGCCCCCCCCCCCATTGTATTATACATGTGCTGTATACTGGAGCCCCCTCATTGTATTATACATGTACTTTATACTGGAGCCCCCCATTGTATTATACATGTACTTTATACTGGAGCCCCCCCCCATTGTATTATACATCTACTTTATACAGGAGCCCCCCCATT
Organism: Lithobates pipiens; assembly: GCF_037356315.1. Classification (NCBI taxonomy): domain Eukaryota; kingdom Metazoa; phylum Chordata; class Amphibia; order Anura; family Ranidae; genus Lithobates; species Lithobates pipiens. Next base: position 7,510,629 of record NW_027507861.1, on the reverse strand, counting down.
GTATTATACATGTGCTTTATACTGGAGCCCCCCCCCCCATTGTATTATACATGTACTTTATACTGGAGCCCCCCCATTGAATTATACATGTACTTTATACTGGAGCCCCCCCCCCCCATTGTATTATACATGTACTTTATACTGGAGCCCCCCCCATTGTATTATACATGTACTTTATACTGGAGCCCCCCCCCATTGTATTATACATGTGCTTTATACTGGAGCCCCCCCATTGTATTATACATGTACTTTATACTGGAGCCCCCCCCCATTGTATTATACATGTACTTTATACTGGAGCCCCCCCCCATTGTATTATACATGTGCTTTATACTGGAGCCCCCCCCATTGTATTATACATGTGCTTTATATTGGAGCCCCCCCCCATTGTATTATACATGTACTTTATACTGGAGCCCCCCCCATTGTATTATACATGTACTTTATACTGGAGCCCCCCCCCATTGTATTATACATCTACTTTATACAGGAGCCCCCCCATTGTATTATACATGTACTTTATACTGGAGCCCCCCCCCCATTGTATTATACATGTACTTTATACTGGAGCCCCCCCCCCCATTGTATTATACATGTACTTTATACTGGAGCCCCCCCCCATTGTATTATACATGTGCTTTATACTGGAGCCCCCCCATTGTATTATACATGTACTTTATACTGGAGCCCCCCCCCCCATTGTATTATACATGTGCTTTATACTGGAGCCCCCCCCCCATTGTATTATACATGTGCTTTATACTGGAGCCCCCCCCCATTGTATTATACATGTACTTTATACTGGAGCCCCCTCCCCCATTGTATTATACATGTGCTTTATACTGGAGCCCCCCCCCATTGAATTATACATGTACTTTATACTGGAGCCCCCCCCCATTGTATTATACATGTACTTTATACTGGAGCCCCCCCCCATTGTATTATACATGTACTTTATACTGGAGCCCCCCCCCCATTGTATTATAAATGTACTTTATACTGGAGCCCCCCCATTGTATTATACACGTACTTTATACTGGAGCCCCCCCCATTGTATTATACATGTACTTTATACTGGAGCCCCCCCATTGTATTATACATGTACTTTATACTGGAGCCCCCCCCCATTGTATTATACATGTGCTTTATACTGGAGCCCCCCCCCATTGTATTATACATGTGCTTTATACTGGAGCCCCCCCCATTGTATTATACATGTACTTTATACTGGAGCCCCCCCCCATTGTATTATACATGTACTTTATACTGGAGCCCCCCCCCCCATTGTATTATACATGTACTTTATACTGGAGCCCCCCCCCCCCCATTGTATTATACATGTGCTTTATACTGGAGCCCCCCCCCCATTGTATTATACATGTGCTTTATACTGGAGCCCCCCCCCCCCATTGTATTATACATGTACTTTATACTGGAGCCCCCCCCCCCATTGTATTATACATGTGCTTTATACTGGAGCCCCCCCCCCCATTGTATTATACATGTGCTTTATACTGGAGCCCCCCCCCATTGTATTATACATGTACTTTATACTGGAGCCCCCTCCCCCATTGTATTATACATGTGCTTTATACTGGAGCCCCCCCCATTGAATTATACATGTACTTTATACTGGAGCCCCCCCCCATTGTATTATACATGTACTTTATACTGGAGCCCCCCCCCATTGTATTATACATGTACTTTATACTGGAGCCCCCCCCCCCATTGTATTATAAATGTACTTTATACTGGAGCCCCCCCATTGTATTATACACGTACTTTATACTGGAGCCCCCCCCATTGTATTATACATGTACTTTATACTGGAGCCCCCCCATTGTATTATACATGTACTTTATACTGGAGCCCCCCCCCATTGTATTATACATGTGCTTTATACTGGAGCCCCCCCCATTGTATTATACATGTGCTTTATACTGGAGCCCCCCCCCATTGTATTATACATGTACTTTATACTGGAGCCCCCCCCCATTGTATTATACATGTACTTTATACTGGAGCCCCCCCCCATTGTATTATACATGTACTTTATACTGGAGCCCCCCCCCATTGTATTATACATGTGCTTTATACTGGAGCCCCCCCATTGTATTATACATGTGCTTTATACTGGAGCCCCCCCCATTGTATTATACATGTGCTTTATACTGGAGCCCCCCCCCCATTGTATTATACATGTACTTTATACTGGAGCCCCCCCCCCCATTGTATTATACATGTGCTTTATACTGGAGCCCCCCCATTGTATTATACATGTATTTTATACTGGAGCCCCCCCCATTGTATTATACATGTACTTTATACTGGAGCCCCCCCCATTGTATTATACATGTACTTTATACTGGAGCCCCCCCATTGTATTATACATGTGCTTTATACTGGAGCCCCCCCCCATTGTATTATACATGTACTTTATACTGGAGCCCCCCCCCATTGTATTATACATGTACTTTATACTGGAGCCCCCCCATTGTATTATACATGTACTTTATACTGGAGCCCCCCCCCCATTGTATTATACATGTGCTTTATACTGGAGCCCCCCCCCCATTATATTATACATGTACTTTATACTGGAGCCCCCCCCCCATTGTATTATACATGTGCTTTATACTGGAGCCCCCCCATTGAATTATACATGTACTTTATACTGGAGCCCCCCCCCCCCATTGTATTATACATGTACTTTATACTGGAGCCCCCCCCCATTGTATTATACATGTACTTTATACTGGAGCCCCCCCCCCCCATTGTATTATACATGTACTTTATACTGGAGTCCCCCCCATTGTATTATATATGTACTTTATACTGGAGCCCCCCCATTGTATTATACATGTGCTTTATACTGGAGCCCCCCCCCATTGTATTATACATGTACTTTATACTGGAGCCCCCCCCCCATTGTATTATACATGTACTTTATACTGGAGCCCCCCCCATTGTATTATACATGTACTTTATACTGGAGCCCCCCCCATTGTATTATACATGTGCTTTATACTGGAGCCCCCCCCCCATTGTATTATACATGTACTTTATACTGGAGCCCCCCCCCATTGTATTATACATGTGCTTTATACTGGAGCCCCCCCATTGAATTATACATGTACTTTATACTGGAGCCCCCCCCCCATTGTATTATACATGTACTTTATACTGGAGCCCCCCCCCCATTGTATTATACATGTACTTTATACTGGAGCCCCCCCCCCCATTGTATTATACATGTACTTTATACTGGAGCCCCCCCATTGTATTATACATGTACTTTATACTGGAGCCCCCCCCCCCCATTGTATTATACATGTACTTTATACTGGAGCCCCCCCCCATTGTATTATACATGTGCTTTATACTGGAGCCCCCCCCCATTGTATTATACATGTACTTTATACTGGAGCCCCCCCCCCCCATTGTATTATACATGTACTTTATACTGGAGCCCCCCCCCCATTTTAGTATACATGTACTTTATACTGGAGCCCCCCCCCCATTGTATTATACATGTACTTTATACTGGAGCCCCCCCCCATTGTATTATACATGTACTTTATACTGGAGCCCCCCCCCCCCCATTGTATTATACATGTAACTTATACTGGAGCCCTCCCTTCATTGTATTGTACATGTACTTTATACTGGAGCCCCCCCATTGTATTATACATGTACTTTATACTGGAGCCCCCCCCCCATTGTATTGTACATGTACTTTATACTGGAGCCCCCCCCCATTGTATTATACATGTACTTTATACTGGAGCCCCCCCATTGTAGTATACATGTACTTTATACTGGAGACCCCCCCATTGTATTATACATGTACTTTATACTGGAGCCCCCCCCATTGTATTATACATGTACTTTATACTGGAGACCCCCCCATTGTATTATACATGTACTTTATACTGGAGCCCCCCCACATTCTATTATACATGTGCTTTATACTGAAGCCCCCCCCCCCATTCTATTATACATGTGCTTTATACTGGAGCCCCCCCATTGTATTATACATGTACTTTATACTGGAGCCCCCCCCCCATAGTATTATACATGTACTTTATATTGGAGCCCCCCCCCCATTGTATTATACATGTACTTTTTACAGGAGCCCCCCCCCCCCCATTGTATTATACATGTACTTTATACTGGAGCCCCCCCTATTGTATTATACATGTACTTTTTACTGGAGCCCCCCCCATTGTATTATACATGTACTTTATACTGGAGCCCCCCCCATTGTATTATACATGTACTTTATACTGGAGCCCCCCCCCCATTGTATTGTACATGTACTTTATACTGGAGCCCCCCCCCATTGTATTATACATGTACTTTTTACTGGAGCCCCCCCCCCATTGTATTATACATGTACTTTATACTGGAGCCCCCCCCATTGTATTATACATGTACTTTATACTGGAGCCCCCCCCCCCATTGTATTATACATGTACTTTATACTGGAGCCCCCCCCCCATTGTATTATACATGTACTTTATACTGGAGCCCCCCCCCCCATTGTATTATACATGTTCTTTATACTGGAGCCCCCCCCCCCATTGTATTATACATGTACTTTATACTGGAGCCCCCCCCCTCATTGTATTATACATGTACTTTATACTGGAGCCCCCCCCATTGTATTATACATGTACTTTATACTGGAGCCCCCCCACCCCATTGTATTATACATGTACTTTATACTGGAGCCCCCCCCATTTTATTATACATGTACTTTATACTGGAGCCCCCCCCATTGTATTATACATGTACTTTATACTGGAGCCCCCCCCCCCCATTGTATTATACATGTACTTTATACTGGAGCCCCCCCCATTGTATTATACATGTACTTTATACTGGAGCCCCCCCCCATTGTATTATACATGTACTTTATACTGGAGCCCCCCCCCCATTGTATTATACATGTACTTTATACTGGAGCCCCCCCCCCCCCATTGTATTATACATGTACTTTATACTGGAGCCCCCCCCATTGTATTATACATGTACTTTATACTGGAGCCCCCCCCCCATTGTATTATACATGTACTTTATACTGGAGCCCCTCCCCATTGTATTATACATGTACTTTATACTGGAGCCCCCCCCCCATTGTATTATACATGTACTTTATACTGGAGCCCCCCCCCCATTGTATTATACATGTACTTTATACTGGAGCCCCTCCCCCATTGTATTATACATGTACTTTATACTGGAGCCCCCCCCCATTGTATTATACATGTACTTTATACTGGAGCCCCCCCCCCATTGTATTATACATGTACTTTATACTGGAGCCCCCCCCCCATTGTATTATACATGTACTTTATACTGGAGCCCCCCCCCCATTGTATTATACATGTACTTTATACTGGAGCCCCCCCCATTGTATTATACATGTACTTTATACTGGAGCCCCCCCCCCATTGTATTATACATGTACTTTATACTGGAGCCCCCCCCCATTGTATTATACATGTACTTTATACTGGAGCCCCCCCCATTGTATTATACATGTACTTTATACTGGAGCCCCCCCCCCCCATTGTATTATACATGTACTTTATACTGGAGCCCCCCCCATTGTATTATACATGTACTTTATACTGGAGCCCCCCCCCCCCCCATTGTATTATACATGTACTTTATACTGGAGCCCCCCCCATTGTATTATACATGTACTTTATACTGGAGCCCCCCCCCCCATTGTATTATACATGTACTTTATACTGGAGCCCCCCCCCCATTGTATTATACATGTACTTTATACTGGAGCCCCCCCCCCCATTGTATTATACATGTACTTTATACTGGAGCCCCCCCCATTGTATTATACATGTACTTTATACTGGAGCCCCCCCCCCATTGTATTATACATGTACTTTATACTGGAGCCCCCCCCCATTGTATTATACATGTACTTTATACTGGAGCCCCCCCCCATTGTATTATACATGTACTTTATACTGGAGCCCCCCCCCCATTGTATTATACATGTACTTTATACTGGAGCCCCCCCCATTGTATTATACATGTACTTTATACTGGAGCCCCCCCCCCCCCATTGTATTATACATGTACTTTATACTGGAGCCCCCCCCCATTGTATTATACATGTACTTTATACTGGAGCCCCCCCCCATTGTATTATACATGTACTTTATACTGGAGCCCCCCCCATTGTATTATACATGTACTTTATACTGGAGCCCCCCCCCCCCATTGTATTATACATGTACTTTATACTGGAGCCCCCCCCATTGTATTATACATGTACTTTATACTGGAGCCCCCCCCCCCCCATTGTATTATACATGTACTTTATACTGGAGCCCCCCCCATTGTATTATACATGTACTTTATATTGAACCCTATTGTACATTTTGTAGATATTTATGATTTTCTTTCCTCTATTTTCTCTCCGTTGTATGAAGAGATGAGAGACGCCGGAAATCTCACCACAAACATTTCCCAGGCCTTGTCATAAAATGGAAATCAGATCAATCACAACCCTAATTATTGTCTGTATTCCCAGCGATCAATACGAGAGAACGATCGTCACACGGCTCCGATTGGAACAGATTCCAACTGTAGATCAATATATCAGCCGGGAATTCCTTATTTTACACAATATGAAATGTAATACTCATTTCATGTTCACACACCTCACAGTGACATCACACAGACTTCATAGTGACATCACAGTGACATCACACACACCTTACAGTGACATCACACACACCTCACAGTGACATCACACACACCTCAAAGTGACATCACACACACACAAACACACCTCACGGTGACATCACACACAACTCACAGTGACATCACACACAGACACACACCACAGTGACATCACACACACACATCACAGTGACATCACAGTGACATCACACACACACATCACAGTGACATCACACACACACACACACATCACAGTGACATCACACACATCACAGTGACATCACACACACACACACACACACATCACAGTGACATCACACACACACATCACAGTGACATCACACACACATCACAGTGACATCACACACACACACACACACACACACACACATCACAGTGACATCACACACACACACATCACAGTGACATCACACACACACACACACACACATCACAGTGACATCACACACACATCACAGTGACATCACACACACACATCACAGTGACATCACACACACACACATCACAGTGACATAACACACACACACACACACACACATCACAGTGACATCACACACACACACACATCACAGTGACATCACACACACACACACACACACACACACACACACACACACACACACACATCACAATGACATCACACACACATCACAGTGACATCACACACACATCACAGTGACATCACACACACACACACATCACAGTGACATCACACACACACACATCACAGTGACATCACACACACACATCACAGTGACATCACACACACACACACATCACAGTGACATCACACACACACACACACACACACACACATCACAATGACATCACACACACATTACAGTGACATCACACACACACACACACACACATCACAGTGACATCACACACACACACACATCACAGTGACATCACACACACACACACACACACACACACATCACAATGACATCACACACACACATCACAGTGACATCACACACACATCACAGTGACATCACACACACACACACATCACAGTGACATCACACACACACACATCACAGTGACATCACACACACACATCACAGTGACATCACACACACACACATCACAGTGACATCACACACACACACACACACACACACATCACAATGACATCACACACACATCACAGTGACATCACACACACACACATCACAGTGACATCACACACACACATCACAGTGACATCACACACACACACACACATCACAGTGACATCACACACACGCACACACACATCACAGTGATATCACACACACACACACACACACACACACACACACACACACACACACACACACATCACAGTGACATCACACACACACACACACACACATCACAATGACATCACACACACACACACATCACAGTGACATCACACACATCACAGTGACATCACACACACACACACACACATCACAGTGACATCACACACACACATCACAGTGACATCACACACACATCACAGTGACATCACACACACACACACACACACACACACACACACACACACATCACAGTGACATCACACACACACATCACAGTGACATCACACACACACACACACACACATCACAGTGACATCACACACACACATCACAGTGACATCACACACACACATCACAGTGACATCACACACACACACATCACAGTGACATAACACACACACACACACACACACACACACATCACAGTGACATCACACACACACACACATCACAGTGACATCACACACACACACACACACACACACACACACATCACAATGACATCACACACACATCACAGTGACATCACACACACATCACAGTGACATCACACACACACACACATCACAGTGACATCACACACACACACACATCACAGTGACATCACACACACACATCACAGTGACATCACACACACACACACACACACACACATCACAATGACATCACACACACATTACAGTGACATCACACACACATCACAGTGACATCACACACACACACACACATCACAGTGACATCACACACACGCACACACACATCACAGTGATATCACACACACACACACACACACACACACACACACACACACACACACACACACACACACACACATCACAGTGACATCACACACACACACACATCACAGTGACATCACACACACACACATCACAGTGACATCACACACACACATCACAGTGACATCACACACACACACACACACACACACATCACAATGACATCACACACACATTACAGTGACATCACACACACATCACAGTGACATCACACACACACACACACATCACAGTGACATCACACACACGCACACACACATCACAGTGATATCACACACACACACACACACACACACACACACACACACACACACACACACACACACACACACACATCACAGTGACATCACACACACACACACACACACATCACAATGACATCACACACACACACATTATACATGTACTTTATACTGGAGCCCCCCCCCCCATTGTATTGTACATGTACTTTATACTGGAGTCCCCCCCCATTGTATTGTACATGTACTTTATACTGGAGCCCCCCCCCCCCATTGTATTATACATGTACTTTATACTGGAGCCCCCCCATTGTATTATACATGTACTTTATACTGGAGCCCCCCCCCCATTGTATTATACATGTACTTTATACTGGAGCCCCCCCCCCATTGTATTATACATGTACTTTATACTGGAGCCCCCCCCCATTGTATTATACATGTACTTTATACTGGAGCCCCCCCATTGTATTATACATGTGCTTTATACTGGAGCCCCCCCATTGTATTGTACATGTACTTTATACTGGAGTCCCCCCCCCATTGTATTGTACATGTACTTTATACTGGAGCCCCCCCCATTGTATTGTACATGTACTTTATACTGGAGTCCCCCCCCCATTGTATTGTACATGTACTTTATACTGGAGCCCCCCCCCCCCATTGTATTATACATGTACTTTATACTGGAGACCCCCCCATTGTATTATACATGTACTTTATACTGGAGCCCCCCCCCATTGTATTATACATGTACTTTATACTGGAGACCCCCCCATTGTATTATACATGTACTTTATACTGGAGCCCCCCCACATTCTATTATACATGTGCTTTATACTGAAGCCCCCCCCCCATTCTATTATACATGTGCTTTATACTGGAGCCCCCCCATTGTATTATACATGTACTTTATACTGGAGCCCCCCCCCCCCATAGTATTATACATGTACTTTATATTGGAGCCCCCCCCCCCCCATTGTATTATACATGTACTTTTTACAGGAGCCCCCCCCCCCCCCATTGTATTATACATGTACTTTTTACTGGAGCCCCCCCCCCCCATTGTATTATACATGTACTTTATACTGGAGCCCCCCCTATTGTATTATACATGTACTTTTTACTGGAGCCCCCCCCATTGTATTATACATGTACTTTATACTGGAGCCCCCCCCATTGTATTATACATGTACTTTATACTGGAGCCCCCCCCCCCATTGTATTGTACATGTACTTTATACTGGAGCCCCCCCCCATTGTATTATACATGTACTTTTTACTGGAGCCCCCCCCCCCATTGTATTATACATGTACTTTATACTGGAGCCCCCCCCATTGTATTATACATGTACTTTATACTGGAGCCCCCCCCCCCATTGTATTATACATGTACTTTATACTGGAGCCCCCCCCCCCATTGTATTATACATGTACTTTATACTGGAGCCCCCCCCCATTGTATTATACATGTTCTTTATACTGGAGCCCCCCCCCCCCATTGTATTATACATGTACTTTATACTGGAGCCCCCCCCCCCTCATTGTATTATACATGTACTTTATACTGGAGCCCCCCCCCCCATTGTATTATACATGTACTTTATACTGGAGCCCCCCCACCCCATTGTATTATACATGTACTTTATACTGGAGCCCCCCCCATTGTATTATACATGTACTTTATACTGGAGCCCCCCCCCCCCATTGTATTATACATGTACTTTATACTGGAGCCCCCCCCCATTGTATTATACATGTACTTTATACTGGAGCCCCCCCCCCATTGTATTATACATGTACTTTATACTGGAGCCCCCCCCCCCATTGTATTATACATGTACTTTATACTGGAGCCCCCCCCCATTGTATTATACATGTACTTTATACTGGAGCCCCCCCCCCCATTGTATTATACATGTACTTTATACTGGAGCCCCCCCCCATTGTATTATACATGTACTTTATACTGGAGCCCCTCCCCATTGTATTATACATGTACTTTATACTGGAGCCCCCCCCCCCCATTGTATTATACATGTACTTTATACTGGAGCCCCCCCCCCATTGTATTATACATGTACTTTATACTGGAGCCCCTCCCCCATTGTATTATACATGTACTTTATACTGGAGCCCCCCCCCCCATTGTATTATACATGTACTTTATACTGGAGCCCCCCCCCCATTGTATTATACATGTACTTTATACTGGAGCCCCCCCCCCCCATTGTATTATACATGTACTTTATACTGGAGCCCCCCCCATTGTATTATACATGTACTTTATACTGGAGCCCCCCCCCATTGTATTATACATGTACTTTATACTGGAGCCCCCCCCCCCATTGTATTATACATGTACTTTATACTGGAGCCCCCCCCATTGTATTATACATGTACTTTATACTGGAGCCCCCCCCCCATTGTATTATACATGTACTTTATACTGGAGCCCCCCCCCCCATTGTATTATACATGTACTTTATACTGGAGCCCCCCCCATTGTATTATACATGTACTTTATACTGGAGCCCCCCCCCCCCCCATTGTATTATACATGTACTTTATACTGGAGCCCCCCCCCCCCCCCATTGTATTATACATGTACTTTATACTGGAGCCCCCCCCATTGTATTATACATGTACTTTATACTGGAGCCCCCCCCCCCCATTGTATTATACATGTACTTTATACTGGAGCCCCCCCCATTGTATTATACATGTACTTTATATTGAACCCTATTGTACATTTTGTAGATATTTATGATTTTCTTTCCTCTATTTTCTCTCCGTTGTATGAAGAGATGAGAGACGCCGGAAATCTCACCACAAACATTTCCCAGGCCTTGTCATAAAATGGAAATCAGATCAATCACAACCCTAATTATTGTCTGTATTCCCAGCGATCAATACGAGAGAACGATCGTCACACGGCTCCGATTGGAACAGATTCCAACTGTAGATCAATATATCAGCCGGGAATTCCTTATTTTACACAATATGAAATGTAATACTCATTTCATGTTCACACACCTCACAGTGACATCACACAGACTTCATAGTGACATCACAGTGACATCACACACACCTTACAGTGACATCACACACACCTCACAGTGACATCACACACACCTCAAAGTGACATCACACACACACAAACACACCTCACGGTGACATCACACACAACTCACAGTGACATCACACACAGACACACACCACAGTGACATCACACACACACATCACAGTGACATCACAGTGACATCACACACACACATCACAGTGACATCACACACACACACACACATCACAGTGACATCACACACATCACAGTGACATCACACACACACACACACATCACAGTGACATCACACACACACATCACAGTGACATCACACACACATCACAGTGACATCACACACACACACACACACACACATCACAGTGACATCACACACACACATCACAGTGACATCACACACACACACACACACACACACATCACAGTGACATCACACACACATCACAGTGACATCACACACACACATCACAGTGACATCACACACACACACATCACAGTGACATCACACACACACACACACACACACACACACACACATCACAGTGACATCACACACACACACACATCACAGTGACATCACACACACACACACACACACACACACACACACACACATCACAATGACATCACACACACATTACAGTGACATCACACACACATCACAGTGACATCACACACACACACACATCACAGTGACATCACACACACGCACACACACATCACAGTGATATCACACACACACACACACACACACACACACACACACACACACACACACACATCACAATGACATCACACACACACATCACAATGACATCACACACACACACACACACATCACAATGACATCACACACACACACATTATACATGTACTTTATACTGGAGCCCCCCCCCATTGTATTGTACATGTACTTTATACTGGAGTCCCCCCCCATTGTATTATACATGTACTTTATACTGGAGTCCCCCCCCCATTGTATTGTACATGTACTTTATACTGGAGCCCCCCCATTGTATTATACATGTACTTTATACTGGAGCCCCCCCCCCATTGTATTATACATGTACTTTATACTGGAGCCCCCCCCCCCCCCATTGTATTATACATGTACTTTATACTGGAGCCCCCCCCCATTGTATTATACATGTACTTTATACTGGAGCCCCCCCCCCCCATTGTATTATACATGTACTTTATACTGGAGCCCCCCCCATTGTATTATACATGTACTTTATACTGGAGCCCCCCCCCCCCCCATTGTATTATACATGTACTTTATACTGGAGCCCCCCCCATTGTATTATACATGTACTTTATATTGAACCCTATTGTACATTTTGTAGATATTTATGATTTTCTTTCCTCTATTTTCTCTCCGTTGTATGAAGAGATGAGAGACGCCGGAAATCTCACCACAAACATTTCCCAGGCCTTGTCATAAAATGGAAATCAGATCAATCACAACCCTAATTATTGTCTGTATTCCCAGCGATCAATACGAGAGAACGATCGTCACACGGCTCCGATTGGAACAGATTCCAACTGTAGATCAATATATCAGCCGGGAATTCCTTATTTTACACAATATGAAATGTAATACTCATTTCATGTTCACACACCTCACAGTGACATCACACAGACTTCATAGTGACATCACAGTGACATCACACACACCTTACAGTGACATCACACACACCTCACAGTGACATCACACACACCTCAAAGTGACATCACACACACACAAACACACCTCACGGTGACATCACACACAACTCACAGTGACATCACACACAGACACACACCACAGTGACATCACACACACACACACACATCACAGTGACATCACACACACACATCACAGTGACATCACACACACATCACAGTGACATCACACACACACACACACACACACACACATCACAGTGACATCACACACACACATCACAGTGACATCACACACACACACACACACACATACATCACAGTGACATCACACACACATCACAGTGACATCACACACACACATCACAGTGACATCACACACACACACATCACAGTGACATCACACACACACACACACACACACACACACATCACAGTGACATCACACACACACACACATCACAGTGACATCACACACACACACACACACACACACACATCACAATGACATCACACACACATTACAGTGACATCACACACACATCACAGTGACATCACACACACACACACATCACAGTGACATCACACACACGCACACACACATCACAGTGATATCACACACACACACACACACACACACACACACACACACACACACACACACACACACACACATCACAGTGACATCACACACACACACACACACATCACAATGACATCACACACACACACATTATACATGTACTTTATACTGGAGCCCCCCCCCATTGTATTGTACATGTACTTTATACTGGAGTCCCCCCCCCATTGTATTGTACATGTACTTTATACTGGAGCCCCCCCATTGTATTATACATGTACTTTATACTGGAGCCCCCCCCCCATTGTATTATACATGTACTTTATACTGGAGCCCCCCCCCCCCCCATTGTATTATACATGTACTTTATACTGGAGCCCCCCCCCCATTGTATTATACATGTACTTTATACTGGAGCCCCCCCATTGTATTATACATGTGCTTTATACTGGAGCCCCCCCATTGTATTGTACATGTACTTTATACTGGAGTCCCCCCCCCATTGTATTGTACATGTACTTTATACTGGAGCCCCCCCCATTGTATTGTACATGTACTTTATACTGGAGTCCCCCCCCCATTGTATTGTACATGTACTTTATACTGGAGCCCCCCCCCCCCATTGTATTATACATGTACTTTATACTGGAGACCCCCCATTGTATTATACATGTACTTTATACTGGAGCCCCCCCCCCATTGTATTATACATGTACTTTATACTGGAGACCCCCCCATTGTATTATACATGTACTTTATACTGGAGCCCCCCCACATTCTATTATACATGTGCTTTATACTGAAGCCCCCCCCCCCATTCTATTATACATGTGCTTTATACTGGAGCCCCCCCATTGTATTATACATGTACTTTATACTGGAGCCCCCCCCCCATAGTATTATACATGTACTTTATATTGGAGCCCCCCCCCCCATTGTATTATACATGTACTTTTTACAGGAGCCCCCCCCCCCCATTGTATTATACATGTACTTTTTACTGGAGCCCCCCCCCCCATTGTATTATACATGTACTTTATACTGGAGCCCCCCCTATTGTATTATACATGTACTTTTTACTGGAGCCCCCCCCATTGTATTATACATGTACTTTATACTGGAGCCCCCCCCATTGTATTATACATGTACTTTATACTGGAGCCCCCCCCCCATTGTATTGTACATGTACTTTATACTGGAGCCCCCCCCCCCCATTGTATTATACATGTACTTTTTACTGGAGCCCCCCCCCCCCATTGTATTATACATGTACTTTATACTGGAGCCCCCCCCATTGTATTATACATGTACTTTATACTGGAGCCCCCCCCCCCATTGTATTATACATGTACTTTATACTGGAGCCCCCCCCCCCATTGTATTATACATGTACTTTATACTGGAGCCCCCCCCCCATTGTATTATACATGTTCTTTATACTGGAGCCCCCCCCCCCATTGTATTATACATGTACTTTATACTGGAGCCCCCCCCTCATTGTATTATACATGTACTTTATACTGGAGCCCCCCCCCATTGTATTATACATGTACTTTATACTGGAGCCCCCCCACCCCATTGTATTATACATGTACTTTATACTGGAGCCCCCCCCATTTTATTATACATGTACTTTATACTGGAGCCCCCCCCATTGTATTATACATGTACTTTATACTGGAGCCCCCCCCCATTGTATTATACATGTACTTTATACTGGAGCCCCCCCCCATTGTATTATACATGTACTTTATACTGGAGCCCCCCCCCATTGTATTATACATGTACTTTATACTGGAGCCCCCCCCCCATTGTATTATACATGTACTTTATACTGGAGCCCCCCCCCCATTGTATTATACATGTACTTTATACTGGAGCCCCCCCCCCCCATTGTATTATACATGTACTTTATACTGGAGCCCCCCCCCCATTGTATTATACATGTACTTTATACTGGAGCCCCTCCCCATTGTATTATACATGTACTTTATACTGGAGCCCCCCCCATTGTATTATACATGTACTTTATACTGGAGCCCCCCCCCCCCATTGTATTATACATGTACTTTATACTGGAGCCCCCCCCCCCCATTGTATTATACATGTACTTTATACTGGAGCCCCCCCATTGTATTATACATGTACTTTATACTGGAGCCCCCCCCCCCCCCATTGTATTATACATGTACTTTATACTGGAGCCCCCCCCATTGTATTATACATGTACTTTATATTGAACCCTATTGTACATTTTGTAGATATTTATGATTTTCTTTGCTCTATTTTCTCTCCGTTGTATGAAGAGATGAGAGACGCCGGAAATCTCACCACAAACATTTCCCAGGCCTTGTCATAAAATGGAAATCAGATCAATCACAACCCTAATTATTGTCTGTATTCCCAGCGATCAATACGAGAGAACGATCGTCACACGGCTCCGATTGGAACAGATTCCAACTGTAGATCAATATATCAGCCGGGAATTCCTTATTTTACACAATATGAAATGTAATACTCATTTCATGTTCACACACCTCACAGTGACATCACACAGACTTCATAGTGACATCACAGTGACATCACACACACCTTACAGTGACATCACACACACCTCACAGTGACATCACACACACCTCAAAGTGACATCACACACACACAAACACACCTCACGGTGACATCACACACAACTCACAGTGACATCACACACAGACACACACCACAGTGACATCACACACACACATCACAGTGACATCACAGTGACATCACACACACACATCACAGTGACATCACACACACACACACACATCACAGTGACATCACACACATCACAGTGACATCACACACACACACACACACATCACAGTGACATCACACACACACATCACAGTGACATCACACACACATCACAGTGACATCACACACACACACACACACACACACACATCACAGTGACATCACACACACACATCACAGTGACATCACACACACACACACACACACACATCACAGTGACATCACACACACATCACAGTGACATCACACACACACACACACACACATCACAGTGACATCACACACACATCACAGTGACATCACACACACACATCACAGTGACATCACACACACACACATCACAGTGACATCACACACACACACACACACACACATCACAGTGACATCACACACACACACACATCACAGTGACATCACACACACACACACACACACACACACACACATCACAATGACATCACACACACATTACAGTGACATCACACACACATCACAGTGACATCACACACACACACACATCACAGTGACATCACACACACGCACACACACATCACAGTGATATCACACACACACACACACACACACACAGACACACACACACACACACACACACACACACACATCACAGTGACATCACACACACACACATCACAGTGACATCACACACACACACATCACAATGACATCACACATACATCACAGTGACATCACACACACACACACACATCACAGTGACATCACACACACACATCACAGTGACATCACACACACACACACACACATCACAGTGACATCACACACACACACACACATCACAGTGAAATCACACACACACATCACAGTGACATCACACACACACACACACACACACACATCACAGTGACATCACACACACACACACACACACACACACACACATCACAGTGACATCACACACACATCACAGTGACATCACACACACACACACACACACACACACACACACACACACACACACACATCACAGTGACATCACACACACATCACAGTGACATCACACACACACACACACACACACACACACACACACACACATTACAGTGACATCACACGCACATCACAGTGACATCACAAACACACTTCACAGTGACATCACACACACCTCACAGTGGCATCACACACACCTCACAGTGACATCACACACCTCACAGTGGCATCACACACACCTCACAGTGGCATCACACACCTCACAGTGACATCACACACACCTCACAGTGGCATCACACACACCTCACAGTAACATCACACACACCTCACAGTGGCATCACACACACCTCACAGTGGCATCACACACAACTCACAGTGACATCACACACACACACATCACAGTGACATCACACACACACACACACACACACATCACAGTGACGTCACTGTGATGTGTGTGTGTGTGTGTGTGATGTCACTGTGATGTGTGTGTGTGTGTGTGTGATGTCACTGTGATGTGTGTGTGTGTGATGTCACTGTGATGTATGTGTGATGTCATTGTGATGTGTGTGTGTGTGTGATGTCACTGTGATGTGTGTGTGTGTGATGTCACTGTGATGTGTGTGATATCACTGTGATGTGTGTGTGTGTGTGTGTGTGTGTGTGTGATGTCACTGTGATGTGTGTGTGTGTGATGTCACTGTGATGTGTGTGTGTGATGTCACTGTGATGTGTGTGTGATGTCATTGTGATGTGTGTGTGTGTGTGTGTGTGTTTGTGTGATGTCACTGTGATGTGTGTGTGTGTGTGTGTGATATCACACACACACACACACACACACATCACAATGACATCACACACACATCACAGTGACATCACACACACATCACAGTGACATCACACACACACATCACAGTGACATCACACACACACACACACACACACACACATCACAGTGATATCACACACATCACAGTGACATCACACACACACACACACACACACACATCACAGTGATATCACACACATCACAGTGACATCACACACACACACACACACATCACAATGACATCACACATACATCACAGTGACATCACACACACACACACATCACAGTGACATCAAACACACACATCACAGTGACATCACACACACACACACACACACATCACAGTGAAATCACACACACACATCACAGTGACATCACACACACACACACACACACACATCACAGTGACATCACACACACACACACACACACACACACACACATCACAGTGACATCACACACACACACACATTACAGTGACATCACACACACATCACAGTGACATCACAAACACACCTCACAGTGACATCACACACACCTCACAGTGACATCACACACACCTCACAGGGGCATCACACACACCTCACAGTGGCATCACACACACCTCACAGTGGCATCACACACACCTCACAGTGACATCACACACACCTCACAGTGGCATCACACACACCTCACAGTGGCATCACACACACCTCACAGTGGCATCACACACACCTCACAGTGACATCACACACACCTCACAGTGGCATCACACACACCTCACAGTGGCATCACACACACCTCACAGTGGCATCACACACACCTCACAGTGACATGACACACACCTCACAGTGGCATCACACACACCTCACAGTGACATGACACACACCTCACAGTGGCATCACACACACCTCACAGTGACATCACACACACCTCACAGTGACATCACACACACCTCACAGTGGCATCACACACACCTCACAGTAACATCACACACACCTCACAGTGGCATCACACACACCTCACAGTGACATCACACACAACTCACAGGGACATCACACACACACACACACACACACACACACACATCACAGTGACATCACACAAACACACATCACAGTGACATCATACACATCACACAAACACACATCACAGTGACATCACACACACACACATACACACACATCACAGTGACATCACACACACACACACACACATCACAGTGACATCACACACACACACACACACACACACACACACACATCACAGTGACATCACACACACATCACAGTGACATCACACACACACACACACACACACACACACACACATTACAGTGACATCACACGCACATCACAGTGACATCACAAACACACTTCACAGTGACATCACACACACCTCACAGTGGCATCACACACACCTCACAGTGACATCACACACCTCACAGTGGCATCACACACACCTCACAGTGGCATCACACACCTCACAGTGACATCACACACACCTCACAGTGGCATCACACACACCTCACAGTAACATCACACACACCTCACAGTGGCATCACACACACCTCACAGTGGCATCACATACAACTCACAGTGACATCACACACACACACATCACAGTGACATCACACACACACACACACACATCACAGTGACGTCACTGTGATGTGTGTGTGTGTGTGTGTGTGATGTCACTGTGATGTGTGTGTGTGTGTGTGATGTCACTGTGATGTGTGTGTTTGTGTGATGTCACTGTGATGTATGTGTGATGTCATTGTGATGTGTGTGTGTGTGTGATGTCACTGTGATGTGTGTGTGTGTGATGTCACTGTGATGTGTGTGATATCACTGTGATGTGTGTGTGTGTGTGTGTGATGTCACTGTGATGTGTGTGTGTGTGATGTCACTGTGATGTGTGTGTGATGTCACTGTGATGTGTGTGTGATGTCATTGTGATGTGTGTGTGTGTGTGTTTGTGTGATGTCACTGTGATGTGTGTGTGTGTGTGTGTGTGTGTGTGATATCACACACACACACACACACACACACACACACACACACATCACAATGACATCACACACACATCACAGTGACATCACACACACATCACAGTGACATCACACACACACACACATCACAGTGACATCACACACACACACACACACACACACATCACAGTGATATCACACACACCTCACAGTGGCATCACACACACCTCACAGTGGCATCACACACACCTCACAGTGGCATCACACACACCTCACAGTGGCATCACACACACCTCACAGTGGCATCACACACACCTCACAGTGACATCACACACACCTCACAGTGACATCACACACACCTCACAGTGACATCACACACACCTCACAGTGGCATCACACACACCTCACAGTAACATCACACACACCTCACAGTGGCATCACACACACCTCACAGTGACATCACACACAACTCACAGGGACATCACACACACACACACACACACACACACACACATCACAGTGACATCACACAAACACACATCACAGTGACATCATACACATCACACAAACACACATCACAGTGACATCACACACACACACATACACACACTTCACAGTGACATCATACACACACACACACACACACATCACAGTGACATCACACAAACACACATCACAGTGACATCATACACATCACACAAACACATCACAGTGACATCACACACACACACACACACTTCACAGTGACATCATACACACACACATCACAGTGACATTACACACACATCGCAGTGACCTCACATGTACATTTCAGTGAAGTGATACATATTGTGGTGACATCACAGACATCCCGGTGACATCACACATATACGTTAATGGTAAATACCTCGCAGCACAGCAGAGTTTCTCGCCCCTATGCCCAGTGTAGAAGGTTGCCCATCTCTCAGGGTACATCCAGGTCAGAGGGGGTCATTAGACAGGGTCCGCCAGGCCAGGTGGAAGCTTCCAGCATGGGCTTTGCACAGCGGTGGACAGAGTGGGGTCACCGGGGTGGTCCAGCATTGAGTCCCCTGGAGAAGATGTGGAAGGTTGGTGTGACTCTGCAGACCACAGAGAGGGGAAGAGGAAGTTTCTACATCTCATGAAAACTCTCAGAGAAGAAATCTAAACATAACAGAACAATAGTTATCAGTCAGGAGAGGGAACGGCCGCCAGCTGAGACTCAGCCAAGAGGAGAAACTTTCCATACAGGGACCATGGGCCAATCTGCCTGATAAAAGGCTGGCGCTGGCTGGATGGGCACAGCGGGGGAGGGGGGGGGGGCACTCAGTATTTGGAATCAGTCATTGTGGGTAGTTTTCCATAGATTTGAATTCTGATAGTTATCAGGCAAACTCTGCAACTTACTCATTCTCTATGAGCCTGTACCCCACATGGAGACCCGAGAGATACGCAGAGGTTCAATGCTGGCGTCCGAGCAACCGCAGTCCAGGGGATGGCATGGAGCACCCCCTAGTGTAGAGTGCTAGCTGTGTGTTTAGTGTAGGTACATTGTAACCTGGCTGAGAGCCAGACTGGCTGGAATCTGGGTCAGGACTGAGTGACTCGGGGAGGCCGGATGACTCCTCAGGCAGCATCTCTGGTACCTCTCCCTACTTGCTGGAACATTGGAGAAGCTTCCAGAACAAATGGATGGAGGTTAGGAGGAGCTGCTTGGAGTATTGAGGAGGTCTCCAGCCAATCCCCAGCAAGTGGGCTGGCAGGGGGTCTTAAATTCTCTTAAGTACTCTGAGTTATACCAGAAGGGTCAGTAGGATGGAAGCTGGAGATGGAGTGCTGAGGAGGCTGTCAGCGGCCCTTTAGGGTGCCCCCTAGTGTGGGAGGCTGATCTCGAGCCTGGGGCTTGGATGCTGGAAGGATTCTCTTACAACACACGGAATGGTCCTGATGGGTCACTATTCCTCCCACTGACACCAATGATGGGGCACTATTCCTCCCACTGACACCTATAATGGGGCACTATTCCTCCCACTGACACCAATGATGGGGTATTATTCATCCCACTGACACCAATCATGGGGCACTATTACTCCCACTGACACCAATGATTGGGCACTATTCCTCCCACTGATACTAATGATGGGACACTATTCCTCCCACTGACACCAATGATGGGGTACTATTCATCCCACTGACACCAATCATGGGGCACTATTCCTCCCACTGACACCTATAATGGGGCACTATTCCTCCCACTGACACCAATGATGGGGTACTATTCATCCCACTGACACCTATAATGGGGCACTATTCCTCCCACTGATACCAATGATGGGGCACTATTCTTCCCATTGATACCAATGATGGGGCACCATTCCTCCCACTGATACCAATGATGGGACACTATTCTTCCCATTGATACCAATGATGGGGCACCATTCCTCCCACTGATACCAATGATGGGGCACTATTCCCCCCACTGATATCAATGAATGGGTACTATTTCTCCCACTGATACTAATGATGGGGCACTATTCCCCCCACTGATACCAATGATGGGGTACTATTCCTCCCACTGATACTAATGATGGGGCACTATTCCTCCCACTGATGCCAATGATGGGACATTTTTCCCCCAATGACACCAATGATGGGACACTATTCCTCCCACTGATACCAATGATGGGGTACTATTCCTCCCACTGATACTAATAATGGGGCACTATTCCTCCCACTGACACCAATGATGGGGCACTATTCCTCCCACTGATACCAATGATGGGGTACTATTCCTCCCACTGATACTAATAATGGGGCACTATTCCTCCCACTGACACCAATGATGGGGCACTATTCCTCCCACTGATACCAATGATGGGACACCATTCTTCCCACTGATACCAATGATGGGGCACTATTCCTCCCACTGATACCAATGATGGGACACGATTCTTCCCATTGATACCAATGATGGGGCACTATTCCTCCCACTGATACCAATGATGGGGTACTATTCCTCCCACTGATACTAATAATGGGGCACTATTCCTCCCACTGACACCAATGATGGGGTACTATTCCTCCCACTGATACCAATGATGGGACACTTTTCCCCCCACTGACACCAATGATGGGGCACTATTCCCCCCACTGATACCAATGATGGGACACTTTTCCCCCCACTGACACCAATGATGGGGTACTATTCCCCCCACTGATACCAATGATGGGACACTTTTCCCCCCACTGACACCAATGATGGGACACCATTCTTCCCATTGATACCAATGATGGGGCACTATTCCTCCCACTGATACCAATGATGGGGTACTATTCCTCCCACTGATACTAATGATGGGGCACTATTCCTCCCACTGATACCAATGATGGGACACCATTCTTCCCATTGATACCAATGATGGGGCACTATTCCTCCCACTGATACCAGTGATGGGGCACTATTCCTCCCACTGATACCAGTGATGGGGCACTATTCCTCCCACTGATACCAATGATGGGGCACTATTCCTCCCACTGATACCAGTGATGGGGCACTATTCCTCCCACTGATACCAGTGATGGGGCACTATTCCTCCCACTGACACCAATGATGGGGCACTATTCCTCCCACTGACACCAATGATGGGGCACTATTCCTCCCACTGATACCAGTGATGGGGCACTATTCCTCCCACTGACACCAATGATGGGGTACTATTCCTCCCACTGATACCAGTGATGGGGCACTATTCCTCCCACTGATACCAGTGATGGGGCACTATTCCTCCCACTGACACCAATGATGGGGCACTATTCCTCCCACTGACACCAATGATGGGACACTATTCCTTCCACCAGGCATGGACTGGCCATCGGGACTACTGGGAGATTCCTGTGGATGGATGGCTCAGTGGGCCAGTCTGGTGCAGTCCTGGAGCCACTCCTCTCTGACAGTGAGTGATTGCGATTGCATTCCTGTCAGGAAGAGCAGCTCCACCATATGCTGGAGAGAGCATTAGGCGTTATGCTCCCTCCAGCCTGCAGGGGGAGATAGACAGCGGCAGACTTCCCTTCCTCTCTCCCCTTATCACTTAAGAAAAGCTGCCTTCAAAACTGTGAGTACATGTGGGAGGGGGAGGAGAGGGAGGACACTCTGATGTGAAGGGGGGCTGCTGATAGGGACTTATGTGAAGGGGACTTCTGATGGGAAATGATGTGAAGTGGGCTTCTGTAGGGGACTCTGATGTGAAGAGGGCTTCTGGTGGGGAATCTGATGAGAAGGGGACATTTGGTGGGGACTCTGATGAGAAGGGGACATTTGGTGGGGACTCTGATGAGAAGGGGACATTTGGTGGGGACTCTGATGTGAAAGGGGGCTGCTGATGGGGACTGATGTGAAGGGAGCTTCTATTGAGGACTGGTATGAAGGGGGTTTCTGTAGGGGAATCAGATGTGAAGGGGGCTTCTGATGAGGACTGGTGTGAAAGGGGCTTCTGTAGGGGAGTCTGATGTGAATGGGGCTCCTGTAGGGGACTCTGATGTGAAGGGGGCTTCTGTAGGGGAGTCTGATGTGAAAGGGGCTGCTGGTGGGGACTTATGTGAACGGGTTTCTGTAGGGGACTCTGATGTGAAGGGGGCTTCTGGAGGGGACTCTGATGTGAAGGGGGCTGCTGATGGGGACTCTGATGTGAAGGGGGCTTCTGTAGGGGAGTCTGATGTGAAAGGGGCTGCTGGTGGGGACTTATGTGAACGGGTTTCTGTAGGGGACTCTGGTGTGAAGGGGGCTTCTAGAGGGGACTCTGATGTGAAGGGGGCTGCTGATGGGGACTCTGATGTGAAGGGGGCTGCTGATGGGGATTGATGTGAAGGGGGCTGCTGATGGGGATTCTAAAGTGAAGGGGGCTGCTGATGGGGATTGATGTGAAGGGGGCTGCTGATGGGGATTGATGTGAAGGGGGCTGCTGATGGGGACTCTGATGTTAAGGGGGCTGCTGATGGGGACTGATGGGAAGGGGGCTGCTGATGGGGACTGAGTGAAGGGGGCTGCTGGTGAGGACTCTGATGTGAAGGGGGCATCTGGAGGGGACTCTGATGTGAAGGGGACTCTGATGTGAAGTGAGCTTCTGTAGGGGAGTCTGATGTGAAGGTGGCTGCTAGTGGGAACTCTGATGTGAAGGGGGCTGCTAGTGGGGACTCTGATGTGAAGGGGGCTGCTGGTGGGACTCTAATGTGAAGGGGCTTCTGGTGGGGACTGATGTGAAGGGGGCTTCTGGTGGGGACTCTGATGTTAAGGGGACTTCTGGTGGGAACTCTGATGTGAAGGGGACTTCTGATGGGGACTGATGTGAAGGGGGCTTTTGTAGGGGACTCTGATGTGAAGGGGGCTTCTGATGGGGACTGGTGTGAAAGGGGCTTCTGTAGGAGAGTCTGATGGGAAAGGGGCTGCTGGTGGGGAATCTGGTGTGAATGGGGCTTCTAGAGGGGACTCTGATGTACAGGGGGCTGCTGGTGGGGACTCTGCTGTGAAGGGGGCTTCTGGAGGGGACTCTGATGTGAAAGGGGCTTCTGTAGGAGAGTCTGATGTAAAGGGGGCTGCTGGTGGGGACTCTGATGTGAAGGGGTCTTCTGATAGGGACAGATGTGAAGGGGGCTTCTGTAGGGGACTCTGATGTGAAAGGGGCTGCTGGTGAGGACTCTGATGTGAAGGGGGCTTCTGGAGGGGACTCTGATGTGAAGGAGGCTTCTGGAGGGGACTCTGATGTGAAACGGGCTTCTGATGGGGACCTTAATGTGAAGGGGGCTTCTGGTGGGGACTGACGTGAAGGGGGCTTCTGTAGTGGTCTCTGATGTGAAAGGGGCTTCTGATGGGGACTCTGATGTGAAGGGGCTGCTGATGGGGACTCTGATGTGAAGGGGCTGCTGATGGGGACTCTGATGTGAAGGGGCTGCTGATGGGGACTCTGATGTGAAGGGGCTGCTGATGGGGACTCTGTTGTGAAAGGGGCTTCTGATGGGGACTAATGTGAAGGGGGCTTCTGTAGGGGAGTGGTATGAAGGGGGCTTCTGTAGGGGACTCTGATGTGAAGGGGACTTCTGATGGGGACAAATGTGAAGGGGGCTTCTGTAGGGGACTCTGATGTGAAGGGGACTTCTGATGGGGACTAATGTGAAGGGGGCTTCTGTAGGGGACTCTAATGTGAAGGGGGCTTCTGATGGGGACTGGTGTGAAAGGTGCTTCTGTAGGAAAGTCTGATGGGAAAGGGGCTGCTGGTGGGGAGTCTGATGTGAAGGGGGCTTCTGGAGGGGACTCTGATGTGAAGGGGGCTTATGATGGGGACAGATATGAAGGGGGCTTCTGTAGGGGACTCTGATGTGAAGGGGCTGCTGGTGGGGACTCTGATGTGAAGGGGGCTGCTGGTGGGGACTCTGATGTGAAGGGGGCTTCTGATGGGGACAGATGTGAAGGGAGCTTCTGTAGGGGACTCTGATGTGAAGGGGGCTGCTTGTGGGGACTCTGATGTGAAGGGGGCTTTTGTCGGGGACTCTGATGTGAAGGGGGCTTCTGATGGGGACTGGTGTGAAAGGGGCTTCTGTAGGAGAGTCTGATGGGAAAGGGGCTGCTGGTGGGGAATCTGATGTGAAGGGGGCTTCTAGAGGGGACTCTGATGTAAAGGGGGCTGCTGGTGGGGACTCTGATGTGAAGGGGTCTTCTGATGGGGACAGATGTAAAGGGCGCTTCTGTAGGGGACTCTGATGTGAAAGGGGCTGCTGGTGAGGACTCTGATGTGAAGGGGGCTTCTGGAGGGGACTCTGATGTGAAGGGAGCTTCTGGAGGGGACTCTGATGTGAAACAGGCTTCTGATGGCGACCTTAAGGTGAAGGGGGCTTCTGATGGGTACTGACGTGAAGGGGGCTTCTGTAGTGGACTCTGATGTGAAGGCGGCTTCTGATTGGGACTCTGATGTGAAGGGGCTGCTGATGGGGACTCTGATGTGAAGAAGCTGCTAATGGGGACTGATGTGAAGGTAGCTTCTGATGGGGACTGGTAGGAAGGGTGCTTCTGGTGGGAACTCTGATTTTTAGGGGACTTCTGGTGGGGACACTGATGTGAAGGGGACTTCTGTAGGGGTCTCTGATGTGAAGGGGGCTTCTGATGGGGACTGGTGTGAAAGGGGCTTCTGTAGGAGAGTCTGATGGGAAAGGGGCTGCTGGTGGGGAATCTGGTGTGAATGGGGCTGCTGGTGGGGAATCTGGTGTGAATGGGGCTTCTAGAGGGGACTCTGATGTACAGGGGGCTGCTGGTGGGGACTCTGATGTGAAAGGGGCTTATGATGGGGACAGATATGAAGGGTGCTTCTGTAGTGGACTCTGATGTGAAAGGGGCTTCTGGTAGGGACTCTGATGTGAAGGGGGCTGCTGGTGGGGACTCTGATGTGAAGGGGGCTTCTGTAGTGGACTCTGATGTGAAGAGGGCTGCTGGTGGGGACTCTCATGTGAAGGGGCTGATAATATAGACTGATGTGAAGGGGGCTTCTGATGGGGACTGGTATGAAGGGGGCTTCTGTAGGGGAGTCTTAAGTCAAAGGGGCTGCTGGTGGGGACATCGATGTGAAGGGGTCTTCTGGTGGAGACTGATGTGAAGGGGGCTTCTGGAGGGGACTCTGATGTCAAAGGGGCTTCTGGAGGGGACTCTGATGTGAAGGGGACTTCTGATGGGGACTAATGTGAAGGGGGCTTCTGTAGGGGTCTCTGATGTGAAAGGGGCTTATGATGGGGACAGATATGAAGGGTGCTTCTGTAGTGGACTCTGATGTGAAAGGGGCTTCTGGTAGGGACTCTGATGTGAAGGGGGCTGCTGGTGGGGACTCTGATGTGAAGGGGGCTTCTGTAGTGGACTCTGATGTGAAGAGGGCTGCTGGTGGGGACTCTCATGTGAAGGGGGCTTCTGGAGGGGACTCTGATGTGAAGGGGCTTCTGGAGGGGACTCTGATGTGAAGGGGCTGATAATATAGACTGATGTGAAGGGGGCTTCTGATGGGGACTGGTATGAAGGGGGCTTCTGTAGGGGAGTCTTAAGTCAAAGGGGCTGCTGGTGGGGACTCTGATGTGAAGGGGTCTTCTGGTGGAGACTGATGTGAAGGGGGCTTCTGGAGGGGACTCTGATGTCAAAGGGGCTTCTGGAGGGGACTCTGATGTGAAGGGGGCTTCTGATGGGGACTGATGTGAAGGGGCCTTCTGGTGGGGACTGACGTGAAGGGGGCTTCTGTAGTGGACTCTGATGTCAAAGGGGCTTCTGGAGGGGACGCTGATGTGAAGGGGACTTCTGATGGGGACTAATGTCAAGGGGGCTTCTGTAGGGGTCTCTGATGTGAAGGGGGCTTCTGATGAGGACTGGTGTGAAAGGGGCTTCTGTAGGAGAGTCTGATGTGAAGGGGGCTTATGATGGGGACAGATATGAAGGGGGCTTCTGTAGGGGACTCTGATGTGAAGGGGCTGCTGGTGGGGACTCTGATGTGAAGGGGGCTGCTGGTGGGGACTCTGATGTGAAGGGGGCTTCTGATGGGGACAGATATGAAGGGGGCTTCTGTAGGGGACTGTGATGTGAAGGGCACTTCTGATGGGCACTAATGTGAAGGGGGCTTTTGTAGGGGACTCTGATGTAAAGGGGGCTTCTGATGGGGACTGGTGTGAAAGGGGCTTCTGTAGGAGAGTCTGATGTGAAGGGGCTGCTGGTGGGGACTCTGATGTGAAGGGGGCTTCTGTAGGGGACTCTGATGTGAAGGGGCTGCTGGTGGGGACTCTGATGTGAAGGGGGCTTCTGTAGGGGACTCTGATGTGAAGGGGGCTGCTGGTGAGGACTCTGATGTGAAGGGTGCTTCTGGAGGGGACTCTGATGTGAAGGGTGCTTCTGGAGGGGACTCTGATGTGAAGCGGTCTTCTGATGGGGACCTTAATGTGAAGGGGGCTTCTGGTGGGGACTGACGTGAAGGGGGCTTCTTTGGTGGACTCTGATGTGAAGGGGGCTTCTGATGGGGACTCTGATGTGAAGGGGGCTTCTGATGGGGACTCTGATGTGAAGGGGCTGCTGATGGGGACTCTGATGTGAAGGGGGCTGCTAATGGCGACTGATGTGAAGGGGGCTTCTGATGGGGACTGGTATGAAGGGGGCTTCTGGTGGGGACTCTGATGTTAAGGGGACTTCTGGTGGGGACTCTGATGTTAAGCGGACTTCTGGTGGGGACTCTGATGTGAAGGGGACTTCTGATGGGGACTGATGTGAAGGGGGCTTCTGTAGGGGACTGTGATGTGAAGGGCACTTCTGATGGGCACTAATGTGAAGGGGGCTTTTGTAGGGGACTCTGATGTAAAGGGGGCTTCTGATGGGGACTGGTGTGAAAGGGGCTTCTGTAGGAGAGTCTGATGGGAAAGGGGCTGCTGGTGGGGAATCTGGTGTGAATGGGGCTTCTAGAGGGGACTCTGATGTACAGGGGGCTGCTGGTGAGGACTCTGATGTGAAGGGGGCTTCTGGAGGGGACTCTGATGTGAAGGGGGCTTCTGGAGGGGACTCTGATGTGAAGGGGGCTTCTGGAGGGGACTCTGATGTCAAAGGGGCTTCTGGAGGGGACTCTGATGTGAAGGGGACTTCTGATGGGGACTAATGTGAAGGGGGCTTCTGTAGGGGTCTCTGATGTGAAGGGGGCTTCTGATGGGGACTGGTGTGAAAGGGGCTTCTGTAGGAGAGTCTGATGGGAAAGGGGCTGCTGGAGGGGACTCTGATGTGAAACGGGCTTCTGGAGGGGACCTTAATGTGAAGGGGGCTTCTGGTGGGGACTGACGTGAAGGGGGCTTCTGTAGTGGACTCTGATGTGAAAGGGGCTTCTGATGGGGACTCTGATGTGAAGGGGCTGCTGATTGGGACTCTGATGTGAAGGGGCTGCTGATGGGGACTCTGATGTGAAGGGGCTGCTGATGGGGACTCTGTTGTGAAGGGGACTTCTGATGGGGACTGGTGTGAAAGGTGCTTCTGTAGGAAAGTCTGATGGGAAAGGGGCTGCTGGTGGGGAGTCTGATGTGAAGGGGGCTTCTGGTGGGGACTCTGATGTGAAGGGGTCTTCTGATGGGGACAGATGTAAAGGGCGCTTCTGTAGGGGACTCTGATGTGAAAGGGGCTGCTGGTGAGGACTCTGATGTGAAGGGGGCTTCTGGAGGGGACTCTGATGTAAAGGGGGCTTCTGGAGGGGACTCTCATGTGAAACAGGCTTCTGATGGGGACCTTAATGTGAAGGGGGCTTCTGATGGGGACTGACGTGAAGGGGGCTTCTGTAGTGGACTCTGATGTGAAAGGGGCTTCTGATGGAGACTCTGATGTGAAGGGGCTGCTGATGGGGACTCTGATGTGAAGGGGCTGCTGATGGGGACTCTGATGTGAAGGGGCTGCTGATGGGGACTCTGATGTGAAGGGGCTGCTGATGGGGACTCTGTTGTGAAGGGGACTTCTGATGGGGACTAATGTGAAGGGGGCTTCTGTAGGGGACTCTGATGTGAAGGGGGCTTCTGATGAGGACTGGTGTGAAAGGTGCTTCTGTAGGAGAGTCTGATGGGAAAGGGGCTGCTGGTGGGGAGTCTGATGTGAAGGGGGCTTCTTGAGGGGACTCTGATGTGAAGGGGGCTTATGATGGGGACAGATATGAAGGGGGCTTCTGTAGGGGACTCTGATGTGAAGGGGCTGCTGGTGGGGACTCTGATGTGAAGGGGGCTTCTGATGGGGACAGATATGAAGGGGGCTTCTGTAGGGGAATCTGATGTGAAGGGGCTGCTGGTGGGGACTCTAATGTGAAGTGGGCTTCTGTAGGGGACTCTGATGTGAAGGAAGCTTCTGGAGGGGACTCTGATGTGAAGGAAGCTTCTGGAGGGGACTCTGATGTGAAGGAAGCTTCTGGAGGGGACTCTGATGTGAAGGAAGCTTCTGGAGGGGACTCTGATGTGAAGGAAGCTTCTGGAGGGGACTCTGATGTGAAGGAAGCTTCTGGAGGGGACTCTGATGTGAAGGAAGCTTCTGGAGGGGACTCTGATGTGAAGCGGTCTTCTGATGGGGACCTTAATGTGAAGGGGGCTTCTGGTGGGGACTGACGTGAAGCGGGCTTCTTTGGTGGACTCTGATGTGAAGGGGGCTTCTGATGGGGACTCTGATGTGAAGGGGGCTTCTGATGGGGATTCTGATGTGAAGGGGCTGCTGATGGGGACTCTGATGTGAAGGGGCTGCTGATGGTGACTCTGATGTGAAGGGGCTGCTGATGGGGACTCTGATGTGAAGGGGGCTGCTAATGGCGACTGATGTGAAGGGGGCTTCTGATGGGGACTGGTATGAAGGGGACTTCTGGTGGGGAATCTGATGTGAAGGGGGCTTCTGGTGGGGACTGGTATGAAGGGTGCTTCTGGTGGGGACTCTGATGTGAAGGGGGCTTCTGGTGGGGACTCTGATTTTAAGGGGACTTCTGGTGGGGACTCTGATGTGAAGGGGACTTCTGGTGGGGACTCTGATGTGAAGGGGGCTTCTGTAGGGGACTCTGATGTGAAGGGGGCTTCTGATGGGAACTGGTGTGAAAGCGGCTTCTGTAGAAGAGGCTGATGGGAAAGGGGCTGCTGGTGGGGAATCTGATGTGAAGGGGGCTTCTGATGTTGACAGATGTAAAAGGGGGCTTCTGTAGGGTACTCTGATGTAAAGGGGGCTTATGATGGGGACTCTGATGTGAAAGGGGCTGCTGGTAGGGACTCTGATGTGAAGGGGGCTTCTGCTGGGGACTGATGTGAAGGGGTCTGCTGTAGGGGACTCTGATGTAAAGGGGGCTACTGGTGGGGACTCTGATGTGAAGGGGGCTTCTGGAGGGGACTCTGATGTGAAGGGGGCTTCTGATGGGGACAGATGTGAAGGGGGTTTCTGTAGGGAATTCTGAAGTAAAAGGGGCTGCTGGTGGGGACTCTGATGTGAAGGGGGCTTCTGGTGGGGACTCTGATGTGGAAGGGGCTTCTGTAGTGGACTCTGATGTGAAGGCGGCTTCTGATTGGGACTCTGATGTAAAGGGGCTGCTGATGGGGACTCTGATGTGAAGGGGCTGCTGATGGGGACTCTGATGTGAAGAAGCTGCTAATGGGGACTGATGTGAAGGGAGCTTCTGATGGTGACTGGTAGGAAGGGTGCTTCTGGTGGTAACTCTGATGTGAAGTGGGCTACTGATGGGGACTCTGATGTGAAGGGGGCTTCTGGTGGGGACTGACGTGAAGGGGGCTTCTGGTGGGGACTCTGATGTGAAGGGGGCTTCTGGTGGGGACTCTGATTTTAAAGGGACTTCTGGTGGGGACTCTGATGTGAAGGGGACTTCTGATGGGGACTAATGTGAAGGGGGCTGCTGTAGGGGTCTCTGATGTGAAGGGGGCTTCTGATGGGGACTGGTGTGAAAGGGGCTTCTGTAGGAGAGTCTGATGGGAAAGGGGCTGCTTGTGGGGAATCTGGTGTGAATGGGGCTTCTAGAGGGGACTCTGATGTACAGGGGGCTGCTGGTGGGGACTCTGATGTGAAGGGGCTGCTGATGGGGACTCTGATGTGAAGGGGGCTGCTAATGGCGACTGATGTGAAGGGGGCTTCTGATGGGGACTGATGTGAAGGGGGCTTCTGTAGGGTACTCTGATGTAAAGGGGGCTTATGATGGGGACTCTGATGTGAAAGGGGCTGCTGGTAGGGACTCTGATGTGAAGGGGGCTTCTGCTGGGGACTGATGTGAAGGGGTCTGCTGTAGGGAATTCTGAAGTAAAAGGGGCTGCTGGTGGGGACTGACGTGAAGGGGGCTTCTGTAGTGGACTCTGATGTGAAGGCGGCTTATGATGGGGACTCTGATGTGAAGGGGCTGCTGATGGGGACTCTGATGTGAAGAAGCTGCTAATGGGGACTGATGTGAAGGGAGCTTCTGATGGGGACTGGTAGGAAGGGTGCTTCTGGTGGGAACTCTGATGTGAAGGGGGCTTCTGGTGGGGACTCTGATTTTTAGGGGACTTCTGGTGGGGACACTGATGTGAAGGGGACTTCTGATGGGGACTAATGTGAAGGGGGCTTCTGTAGGGGTCTCTGATGTGAAGGGGGCTTCTGATGGGTACTGACGTGAAGGGGGCTTCTGTAGTGGACTCTGATGTGAAGGGGGCTTCTGATGGGGACAGATGTGAAGGGGGTTTCTGTAGGGAATTCTGAAGTAAAAGGGGCTGCTGGTGGGGATTCTGATGTGAAGAGGGCTTCTGTAGTGGACTCTGATGTGAAGGCGGCTTCTGATTGGGACTCTGATGTGAAGGGGCTGCTGATGGGGACTCTGATGTGAAGGGGCTGCTGATGGGGACTCTGATGTGAAGAAGCTGCTAATGGGGACTGATGTGAAGGGAGCTTCTGATGGGGACTGGTAGGAAGGGTGCTTCTGGTGGGAACTCTGATGTGAAGGGGGTTTCTGGTGGGGACTCTGATTTTTAGGGGACTTCTGGTGGGGTCTCTGATGTGAAGGGGGCTTCTGATGGGGACTGGTATGAAAGGGGCTTCTGTAGGAGAGTCTGATGGGAAAGGGGCTGCTGGTGGGGACTCTGATGTGAAAGGGGCTTCTGGTAGGGACTCTGATGTGAAGGGGGCTGCTGGTGGGGACTCTGATGTGAAGTGGGCTTCTGGAGGGGACTCTGATGTGAAGGGGCTTCTGGAGGGGACTCTGATGTGAAGGGGCTGATAATATAGACTGATGTGAAGGGGGCTTCTGATGGGGACTGGTATGAAGGGGGCTTCTGTAGGGGAGTCTTAAGTCAAAGGGGCTGCTGGTGGGGACATCGATGTGAAGGGGTCTTCTGGTGGAGACTGATGTGAAGGGGGCTTCTGGAGGGGACTCTGATGTCAAAGGGGCTTCTGGAGGGGACTCTGATGTGAAGGGGGCTTCTGATGGGGACTGATGTGAAGGGGCCTTCTGGTGGGGACTCTGATGTGAAAGGGGCTTATGATGGGGACAGATATGAAGGGTGCTTCTGTAGTGGACTCTGATGTGAAGGGGGCTGCTGGTGGGGACTCTGATGTGAAGGGGGCTTCTGGAGGGGACTCTGATGTGAAGGGGGCTGCTGGTAAGGACTCTCATGTGAAGGGGGCTTCTGGAGGGGACTCTGATGTGAAGGGGGCTGCTGGTGGGGACTCTGATGTGAAGTGGGCTTCTGTAGGGGACTCTGATGTAAAGAGGGCTGCTGGTAAGGACTCTCATGTGAAGGGGGCTTCTGGAGGGGACTCTGATGTGAAGGGGGCTTCTGATGTGGACTATGATGTGAAGGGGGCTTCTGGAGGGGACTCTGATGTGAAGGGGGCTTCTGATGGGGATTCTGATGTGAAGGGGCTGCTGATGGGGACTCTGATGTGAAGGGGCTGCTGATGGGGACTCTGATGTGAAGGGGCTGTTAATGGGGACTGATGTGAAGGGGGCTTCTGATGGGGACTGGTGTTAAGGGGCTTCTGGTGGGGACTCTCATGTTAAGGGAACTTCTGATGGGGACGGATGTGAAGGGGGCTTCTGTAGGGGACTCTGATGTGAAGGGGGCTTCTGATGGGGACTCTGATGTGAAAGGGGCTGCTGGTAGGGACTCTGATGTGAAGGGGGCTTCTTATGGGGACTGATGTGAAGGGGGCTTCTTATGGGGACTGATGTGAAGGGGTCTGCTGTAGGGGACTCTGATGTAAAGGGGGCTACTGGTGGGGACTCTGATGTGAAGGGGGCTTCTGGAGGGGACTCTGATGTGAAGGGGGCTTCTGGAGGGGACTCTGATGTGAAGGGGGCTTCTGGAGGGGACTGATGTGAAGGGGTCTGCTGTAGGGAACTCTGAAGTAAAAGGGGCTGCTGGTGGGGATTCTGATGTGAAGGGGGCTTCTGGTGGGGACTCTGATGTGAAGGGGGCTTCTGGTGGGGACTCTGATGTGAAAGGGGCTTCTTTAGTGGACTCTGATGTGAAGGCGGCTTCTGATTGGGACTCTGATGTGAAGGGGCTGCTGATGGGGACTCTGATGTGAAGGGGCTGCTGATGGGGACTCTGATGTGAAGGGGCTGCTGATGGGGACTCTGATGTGAAGGGGCTGCTGATGGGAACTGATGTGAAGGGAGCTTCTGATGGGGGCTGATAGGAAGGGTGCTTCTGGTGGGGACTCTGATGTGAAGGGGGCTTCTGGTGGGGACTCTGATTTTAAGGGGACTTCTGGTGGGGACTAATGTGAAGGGGGCTACTGTAGGGGACTCTGATGTGAAGAAGCTGCTAATGGGGACTGATGTGAAGGGGGCTTCTGATGGTGACTGGTGTGAAAGGGGCTTCTGTAGGAGAGTCTGATGGGAAAGGGGCTGCTGGTGGGGAATCTGTTGTGAAGGGGGCTTCTAGAGGGGACTCTGATGTACAGGGGGCTGCTGGAGGGGACTCTGATGTGAAGGGGGCTTCTGGAGGGGACTCTGATGTGAAAGGGGCTTATGATGGGGACAGATATAAAGGGTGCTTCTGTAGTGGACTCTGATGTGAAAGGGGCTTCTGGTAGGGACTCTGATGTGAAGTGGGCTTCCGTTAGGGGACTCTGATGTGAAGAGGGCTGCTGGTGGGGACTCTGATGTGAAGGGGGCTTCTGGAGGGGACTCTGATGTGAAGGGGGCTTCTGATGGGGACTTTAATGTGAAGGGTTTTCTGGTGGGGACTGACGTGAAGGGGGCTTCTGTAGGGGACTCTGATGTGAGGGGGGCTTCTGATGGGGATTCTGATGTGAAGGGGCTGCTGATGGGGACTCTGATGTGAAGGGGCTGTTAATGGGGACTGATGTGAAGGGGGCTTCTGATGGGGACTGGTGTGAAGGGGCTTCTGTAGGGGACTCTGATGTGAAGGGGGCTTCTGATGGGGACTCGTGTGAAAGGGGCTTCTGTAGGAGAGTCTGATGTGAAAGGGGCTGTTGGTGGGAAATCTGATGTGAAGGGGGCTTCTGATGCGGACAGATGTAAAAGGGAGCTGCTGGTGGGGACTCTGATGTGAAGGTGAAATCTGATGGGGAGTCTGACGTGAAGGGGGCTGCTGATGTGGACTGATGTGAAGGGGGCTGCTGATGTGGACTGGTATGAAGGGGGCTTCTGTAGGGGACTCTGATGTAAAGGGTGCTTCTGGTGGGGACTCTGATGTTAAGTGGACTTCTGGTGGGGACTCTGATGTGAAGGGGGCTTATGTAGGGGACTCTGATGTTAAGCAGGCTTCTGGTGGGGACTCTGATGTGAAGGGGGCTTATGTAGGGGACTCTGATGTTAAGCAGGCTTCTGTAAGGGACTATGATGTGAAGGGGCTTCCGATGGTGACTCTGATGTGAAGGGACTGCTGATGGGGACTCTGATGTGAAGGGGCTGTTAATGGGGACTGATGTGAAGGGGGCTTCTGATGGGGACTCGTGTAAAAGGGGCTTCTGTAGGAGAGTCTGATGTGAAAGGGGCTGCTGGTGGGAAATCTGATGTGAAGGGGTTTTCTAGAGGGGACTCTGATGTGAAGGGGGCTTCTGATGCGGACAGATGTAAAAGGGAGCTGCTGGTGGGGACTCTGATGTGAAGGGGGCTGCTGATGGGGACTGATGTGAAGGGGGCTTCTGATGGGGACTCTGATGTGAAGGGGAAATCTGATGG
Organism: Lithobates pipiens; assembly: GCF_037356315.1. Classification (NCBI taxonomy): domain Eukaryota; kingdom Metazoa; phylum Chordata; class Amphibia; order Anura; family Ranidae; genus Lithobates; species Lithobates pipiens. The sequence goes on along the minus strand of NW_027507861.1, from coordinate 7,472,982 downwards.
GGACTGATGTGAAGGGGGCTTCTGACGGGGACTGGTATGAAGGGGGCTTCTGTAGGGGACTCTGATGTAAAGGGTGCTTCTGGTGGGGACTCTGATGTGAAGGGGCAGCTGATGGGGACTCTGATGTGAATGGGGCTGATAATAGGGACTGATGTGAAGGGGGCTTCTGATGGGGACTGATGTGAAGGGGCTTCTGTAGGGGACTCTGATATGAATGGGGCTTCTGGAGGGGACTCTGATGTGAAGGGGGCTTCTGTAGGGGACTCTGGTGTGAAGGGGCTGCTGATGGAGGCTCTTATATGAAGGGGGCTGTTAATGGGGACTGATGTGAAGAGGGCTTCTGGTGGGGACTCTGATGTGAAGGGGGCTTCTGATGGGACTCTGATGTGAAAGGGGCTGCTGGTGGGGACAGTCAAAATTAAAGTGGGCCGGTCATGATAAAGTCTAGTGACAAATTTCTGTCCCAGTCCAGCCCTGCCTCCCACTGATTCTAATGATGGGGCACTATTCCTCCCACTGACACCAATGATGGGGAACTATTCCTCCCACTGACACCAGTGATGGGGCACTATTCCTTCCACTGACACCAGTGATGGGGCACTATTCCCCCCACTGACACCAATGATGGGGCACTATTCCTTCCACTGACACCAGTGATGGGGCACTATTCCCCCCACTGACACCAAAGATGGGGAACTATTCCTCCCACTGACACCAGTGATGGGGCACTATTCCTCCCACTGACACCAATGATGGGGCACTATTCCTCCCACTGATACCAATGATGGGGCACTATTCCCCCCACTGACACCAATGATGGGGAACTATTCCTCCCACTGACACCAGTGATGGGGCACTATTCCCCCCACTGACACCAATGATGGGACACTATTCCTCCCACTGACACCAATGATGGAGCACTATTCCCCCCACTGACACCAATGATGGGGCACTATTCCTCCCACTGACACCAATGATGGGGCACTATTTCTCCCACTGACACCAATGATGGAGCACTATTCCCCCCACTGACACCAATGATGGGGCACTATTCCTCCCACTGACACCAATGATGGGGCACTATTCCTCCCACTGACACCAATGATGGGGCACTATTCCTCCCACTGACACCAATGATGGGGCACTATTCCTCCCACTGATACCAATGATGGGGCACTATTCCTCCCACTGATACCAATGATGGGGCACTATTCCCCCCACTGACACCAATGATGTGGCACCATTCCTCCCACTGATACCAATGATGGGGCACTATTCCTCCCACTGATACCAATGATGGGGCACTATTCCTCCCACTAATACCAATGATGGGGCACTATTCCTCCCACTAATACCAATGATGGGGCACTATTCCTCCCACTGATACCAATGATGGGGCACTATTCCTCCCACTAATACCAATGATGGGGCACTATTCCTCCCACTGACACCAATGATGGGGCACTATTCCTCCCACTGACACCAATGATGGGGCACTATTCCTCCCACTGACACCAATGATGGGGCACTATTCCTCCCACTGATACCAATGATGGGGCACTATTCCTCCCACTGACACCAATGATGGGGCACTATTCCTCCCACTGACACCAATGATGGGGCACTATTCCTCCCACTGACACCAATGATGGGGCACTATTCCTCCCACTGACACCAATGATGGGGCACTATTCCTCCCACTGACACCAATGATGGGGCACTATTCCTCCCACTGATACCAATGATGGGGCACTATTCCTCCCACTGATACCAATGATGGGGTCCAGTCAAGGATCACCCCTCCCGGTCAGTAATCATATCTCACCTTCATCGTTCTCTCATCAATTGTGCCAGTATGATGATCTATGTCAGTGACAACCCCTCCCGATCATCGATCACTCTCCATCCATGTCAGTGTGATTGTCTGTATCAGATCTTCCCTCCACCTTGCTTTGTAATCTTATTATTTCCCTCTCTTGTTTATCTTGTAGTAAATGTTGTCTTCGTTACATCACTAATCCCTTCTGACCTGTGCCAGTAATCTCCCCTTATCCATGGCAGTAATATCTGTCCTGTGTCAGGTATCTCCTCTCACCTGCGTCAGGTATCTCCTCTCACCTGTGTCAGGTATCTCCTCTCACCTGCGTCAGGTATCTCCTCTCACCTGTGTCAGGTATCTCCTCTCACCTGCGTCAGGTATCTCCTCTCACCTGCGTCAGGTATCTCCTCTCACCTGTGTCAGGTATCTCCTCTCACCTGCGTCAGGTATCTCCTCTCACCTGTGTCAGGTATCTCCTCTCACCTGTGTCAGGTATCTCCTCTCACCTGTGTCAGGTATCTCCTCTCACCTGCGTCAGGTATCTCCTCTCACCTGCGTCAGGTATCTCCTCTCACCTGTGTCAGGTATCTCCTCTCACCTGCGTCAGGTATCTCCTCTCACCTGCGTCAGGTATCTCCTCTCACCTGCGTCAGGTATCTCCTCTCACCTGCGTCAGGTATCTCCTCTCACCTGCGTCAGGTATCTCCTCTCACCTGTGTCAGTTATCTCCTCTCACCTGTGTCAGTTATCTCCTCTCACCTGTGCCAGGTATCTCCTCTCACCTGTCTCAGTTATCTCCTCTCACCTGTGTCAGTTATCTCCTCTCACCTGTCTCAGTTATCTCCTCTCACCTGTGTCAGTTATCTCCTCTCACCTGTGTCAGTTATCTCCTCTCACCTGTGTCAGTTATCTCCCCTCACCTGTGTCAGGTATCTCCTCTCACCTGCGTCAGTTATCTCCTCTCACCTGTGTCAGTTATCTCCTCTCACCTGTGTCAGGTATCTCCTCTCACCTGTGTCAGGTATCTCCTCTCACCTGTCTCAGTTATCTCCTCTCACCTGTCTCAGTTATCTCCTCTCACCTGTGTCAGGTATCTCCTCTCACCTGTGTCAGGTATCTCCTCTCACCTGTCTCAGTTATCTCCTCTCACCTGTCTCAGTTATCTCCTCTCATCTGTGTCAGTTATCTCCTCTCACCTGTGTCAGTTATCTCCTCTCACCTGTGTCAGTTATCTCCTCTCACCTGTGTCAGGTATCTCCTCTCACCTGTGTCAGGTATCTCCTCTCCCCTGTGTCAGTTATCTCCTCTCACCTGTCTCAGTTATCTCCTCTCACCTGTGTCAGGTATCTCCCCTCACCTGTGTCAGGTATCTCCTCTCACCTGTGTCAGGTATCTCCTCTCACCTGTGTCAGGTATCTCCTCTCACCTGTCTCAGTTATCTCCTCTCACCTGTCTCAGTTATCTCCTCTCACCTGTGTCAGTTATCTCCCCTCACCTGTGTCAGGTATCTCCTCTCACCTGTGTCAGGTATCTCCTCTCACCTGTGTCAGGTATCTCCTCTCACCTGTCTCAGTTATCTCCTCTCATCTGTGTCAGTTATCTCCTCTCACCTGTGTCAGGTATCTCCTCTCACCTGTGTCAGGTATCTCCTCTCACCTGTCTCAGTTATCTCCTCTCATCTGTGTCGGTTATCTCCCCTCACCTGTGTCAGTTATCTCCTCTCACCTGTGTCAGTTATCTCCCCTCACCTGTGTCAGTTATCTCCCCTCACCTGTGTCAGTTATCTCCCCTCACCTGTGTCAGTTATCTCCCCTCACCTGTGTCAGTTATCTCCCCTCACCTGTGTCAGTTATCTCCTCTCACCTGTGTCAGATATCTCCCCTCACCTGTGTCAGTTATCTCCCCTCACCTGTGTCAGTTATCTCCCCTCACCTGTGTCAGTTATCTCCTCTCACCTGTGTCAGTTATCTCCTCTCACCTGTGTCGGTTATCTCCCCTCACCTGTGTCAGTTATCTCCTCTCACCTGTGTCAGTTATCTCCCCTCACCTGTGTCAGTTATCTCCCCTCACCTGTGTCAGTTATCTCCCCTCACCTGTGTCAGTTATCTCCTCTCACCTGTGTCGGTTATCTCCCCTCACCTGTGTCAGTTATCTCCTCTCACCTGTGTCAGTTATCTCCCCTCACCTGTGTCAGTTATCTCCCCTCACCTGTGTCAGTTATCTCCTCTCACCTGTGTCGGTTATCTCCCCTCACCTGTGTCAGTTATCTCCTCTCACCTGTGTCAGTTATCTCCCCTCACCTGTGTCAGTTATCTCCCCTCACCTGTGTCAGTTATCTCCCCTCACCTGTGTCAGGTATCTCCCCTCACCTGTGTCAGTTATCTCCTCTCACCTGTCTCAGGTATCTCTCAGCAGTATTGGCACAGCCTCTTCTCTCTCTCCAGTAGCTCTGGGATCTCGGCATTTATAGGGAATGTTGGGACCCCAGAGGAGATCCACCATTGGTTACCTGTGTGAAGATCAGGGAGTTCTGGGCTCTCTTGCTCATCATTAAGCTCTGATGTCTCTGGGACCTGTACAATCTCTTATAGGACCCCACCTGTAATAGTGAACATGTCCAGTCCTAGGGGTGTCCACACAAGAAAGTCAGAAGGAAGCGACTATTAGAATAAAACTTTGAATACTGTGAAGACACATAAAACATTGGTACTCCAGCACATGCTGGCTCAGAGTTGCCTTCCAGACGCATCCCCCTATCCATGCGTCCGGCATCCCCGATCTTCATACAGGGTGCTGCTGTGCCGGACTCATGGATTCCAAAGGTGGGGAAGTGTTTTTTTGAAGCACGTGATTAAAGCCAGAGACTCTATCAGGCTTAAAAAAAAGGGTGGGCTTGGGATGCAGAGCACTGTGCACCGAGCCCACCCACTTATGTGACAGCGAATGAATATTCGCTATCCCCACACTGATCCTCCTCCGAAAGCAGGTCTTTAAACCTGTCACCTGATTGGCTGAAAGGACAGGTAATCCTGTTGGACTTCTAGGAGGAGGAGGAGCCACACGAGCCACTGAATCTGAGGAGGAGAGAATAAAGGAGCCGCTGCCTGCAACCCGCCCGCTACCCCCCGCCGAGGAGGAGAGAACACACAAGTCATGCTGTCCGCCACTGAAGCTGAGGAGGAGACGACACAGGAGCCACTGCCCGCCCCGTGCCACCAAAGCTGAGGAGGAGACAACATACGAGCCGCTGCCAACCGCCCGCCTCCGAAGCTGAGAAGGAGAGGACACAGGAGCCGCTGACTGCAACCCACCCGCTGCCTGCTCCCAGGGAGGAGAGGACACAGGAGCTGCCGCCCACTGCCTGCTGCCAAAGTTGAAGAGGACACAGGAGCCGCAACACAGCCTGTCTTACACTAAAGGCTTGGAGGAGAGGACACAGGAGCCATTGCCTGCAATCCACCTGCTTCCCACTGCCGAAGCTGAGGAGGAGAGGACACAGGAGCCGTCACCCACTTCCCACCACCAAAGCCGAGGAGAAGAGGACACAGGAGCTGTCACCCGCTTCCCACCACCAAAGCCAAGGAGGAGAGGACACAGGAGCCACCACCCACTTCCCACCACCAAAGCCAAGGAGGAGAGGACACAGGAGCCGTCACCCACTTCCCACCACCAAAGCCGAGGAGGAGAGGATACAGGAGCAATCACTCGATTCCCACCACCAAAGCCGAGGAGGAGAGGACACAGGAGCCGTCACCCGCTTCCCACCACCAAAGCCGAGGAGGAGAGGACACAGGAGCCATCACTCGCTTCCCACCACCAAAGCCAAGAAGGAGAGGACACAGAAGCCATCACCCGCTTCCCACCACCAAAGCCGAGGAGGAGAGGACACAGGAGCCGTAACCCGCTTCCCACCACCAAAGCCGAGGAGGAGAGGACACAGGAGCCGTCACCTGCTTCCCACCACCAAAGCCGAGAGGACACAGGAGCCGTCACTCGCTTCCCACCACCAAAGCCAAGGAGGAGAGGACACAGGAGCCGTCACCTGCTTCCCACCACCAAAGCCAAGGAGGAGAGGACACAGGAGCCGTCACCCACTTCCCACCACCAAAGCCGAGGAGGAGAGGACACAGGAGCCGTCACCCGCTTCCCACCACCAAAGCCGAGGAGGAGAGGACACAGGAGCCGTCACCCGCTTCCCACCACCAAAGCCGAGGAGGAGAGGACACAGGAGCCGTAACCCGCTTCCCACCACCAAAGCCGAGGAGGAGAGGACACAGGAGCCGTCACCCGCTTCCCACCACCAAAGCCGAGGAGGAGAGGATACAGGAGCCACAACCTGACATGTTTGCCATTGAAGCCTAGGAGGAGAGGACACAGGAGCCATTGCCTGCAACTTGCCACCAAAGCCTAGATGGAGAGGACACAGGAGCCTCAACCTGGCCTGCCCGCCAATGAAGCCGAGGAGGAGAGGTCACAGGAGCCGCTGCCTGCCATCGATGCTGAGGAGGAGAGGACACAGAAGCTGCTGCCCCCAACCCACCCACTGCCTAAGCCGAGGAGGAGAGGTCACAGGAGCCACTGCACGCAACCCACCCACTGCTGAAGCCGAGGAGGAGAGGTCACAGGAGCCGCTGCCTGCCATAGATGGTGAGGAGGAGAGGACACAGAAGCTGCTGCCCCCAACCCACCCACTGCCCACCGCTGAAGCTGAGGAGAAGAGGACACATGAGCAACTGCCAGCCGCCAAAGCCGGGGAGGGAAGGACACAGGAGCTGCCAGCCACTGCCCGCTGCCTAGGCCCAGGGCCAGATTAAGAGCATCATGTGCTTGGTGCTGAGGATTTTGGTGGGCCTTTTACTGGGCACCCTTCTGCTTTCCAAGAGCTTGTATTGGCATGCGCCCAAACTCAAAAGTGTGCAGCCGCACAGGCATAACAGTAGGGAAGCCTGGCATTTTATTTGCCAAGTTTCTGTAAGGGCCGTGCATCGGCGTGCACTCAGAGCTGAAAGAGTGCAGCTGGGCAGGCCTAACACTATGGAAGCCCCAGACTTCTGTAAGAGCCCTGCATTGGCGTGCCCCAGGCTTCTGTTAGGACTGCTCATGCAGTGCCCATTATCAATCTCACCACCCTACCCAGGCGGTGCATGTGAAATGCGGGGCCCGTCAGGGGAGATCGCTTCCCGTTGACCCATTGCTTTCCATGTCCTTTTTGGGTGGCTGGGTCTATATTAAGGTAGGGGCCTGGAGCTGCAGCTCCAATAGCCCCTATGTTAATCCAGCCCTGCCTAGGCCAGAGGAGGAGAGGACACAGGAGTCGCTACCCACCGCCAAAGCCGAGAGGACACAGGAGCCACTGCCCGCAACCCTCCCACTGCCCACCACTGAAGCCTAGGAGGTGAGGACACAGGAGCCACTGCCCGCAACCCTCCCACTGCCCACCACTGAAGCCTAGGAGGTGAGGACACAGGAGCCACTGCCCGCAACCCTCCCACTGCCCACCACTGAAGCCTAGGAGGTGAGGACACATGAGCTGCTGCCCACAACCCACCCACTGCCCACCACTGAAGCCTAGGAGGTGAGGACACAGGAGCCACTGCCAGCAACCCACCCACTGCCCACCACTGAAGCCTAGGAGGTGAGGACACAGGAGCCACTGCCCGCAACCCACCCACTGTCCACCACTGAAGCCTAGGAGGTGAGGACACAGGAGCCACTGCCCGCAACCCTCCCACTGCCCACCACTGAAGCCTAGGAGGTGAGGACACAGGAGCCACTGCCCGCAACCCTCCCACTGCCCACCACTGAAGCCTAGGAGGTGAGGACACAGGAGCCACTGCCCGCAACCCACCCACTGCCCACCACTGAAGCCTAGGAGGTGAGGACACAGGAGCCACTGCCCGCAACCCTCCCACTGCCCACCACTGAAGCCTAGGAGGTGAGGACACAGGAGCCACTGCCCGCAACCCACCCACTGCCCACCACTGAAGCCTAGGAGGTGAGGACACAGGAGCCACTGCCCGCAACCCTCCCACTGCCCACCACTGAAGCCTAGGAGGTGAGGACACAGGAGCCACTGCCCGCAACCCTCCCACTGCCCACCACTGAAGCCTAGGAGGTGAGGACACAGGAGCCACTGCCCGCAACCCTCCCACTGCCCACCACTGAAGCCTAGGAGGTGAGGACACAGGAGCCACTGCCCGCAACCCACCCACTGCCCACCACTGAAGCCTAGGAGGTGAGGACACAGGAGCCACTGCCCGCAACCCTCCCACTGCCCACCACTGAAGCCTAGGAGGTGAGGACACAGGAGCCACTGCCCGCAACCCTCCCACTGCCCACCACTGAAGCCTAGGAGGTGAGGACACAGGAGCCACTGCCCGCAACCCACCCACTGCCCACCACTGAAGCCTAGGAGGTGAGGACACAGGAGCCACTGCCCGCAACCCACCCACTGCCCACCACTGAAGCCTAGGAGGTGAGGACACAGGAGCCACTGCCCGCAACCCTCCCACTGCCCACCACTGAAGCCTAGGAGGTGAGGACACAGGAGCCACTGCCCGCAACCCTCCCACTGCCCACCACTGAAGCCTAGGAGGTGAGGACACATGAGCTGCTGCCCACAACCCACCCACTGCCCACCGCCAAAGCCGAGGAGGAGAACACAAAGGAGCCTTATGCTCCTTTGTGCTGGGAGGGAGGATCAGGGAAGGGTGATTTATGCTGGGAGGGGGAGGAGGATTTGTGCTGGGAGGGAGGATCAGGGAAGGATGATTTATGCTGGGAGGGGGAGGAGGATTTGTGCTGGGAGGGAGGATCGGAGAAGGATGATTTATGCTGGGAGGGGGAGGAGTGTTTGTGCTGGGAGGGAGGATCAGGGAAGGATGATTTATGCTGGGAGGGGGAGGAGGATTTGTGCTGGGAGGGAGGATCGGAGAAGGATGATTTATGCTGGGAGGGGGAGGAGTGTTTTTGCTGGGAGGGAGGATCGGGGAAGGATGATTTATGCTGGTAGGGGGAGGAGGATTTGTGCTGGGAGGGAGGATCGGGGAAGGATGATTTATGCTGGGAGGGAGAGAGGATTTGTGCTGGGAGGGAGGATCGGGGAAGGATGATCTGTGCTAGGAGGGGAAGGATTATTTGTGCTAGGAGGGGAAGGAGGATTTGTGCTGGGAGGGACGATCAGGGAAGGATGATTTATGCTGGAATGGGGAGGGGATTTGTGCTGGGAGGGAGGATCGGGGAAGGATGATTTATGCTGGAATGGGGAGGGGATTTGTGCTGGGAGGGAGGATCGGGGAAGGATGATTTATGGTGGGAGGGGGAGGAGGATTTGTACTGGAAGGGGAGGAGGATTTATGCTGGAAGTGGGAGGAGGATTTGTGCTGGGAGGGAGGATCAGGGAAGGATGATTTATGCTGGGAGGGGGAGAAGGATTTGTGCTGGGAGAGAGGATCGGGGAAGGATGATTTATGCTGGAAGGGGGAGGAGGATTTGTGCTGGGAGGGAGGATCGGGGAAGGATGATTTATGCTGGTAGGGGGAGGAGGATTTGTGCTGGGAGGGAGGATCAGGGAAGGATGATTTATGCTGGGAGGGAGAGGAGGATTTGTGCTAGAAGGGAGGATTGGGGAAGGATGATTTATGCTGGGAGGGAGAGGAGGATTTGTGCTAGAAGGGAGGATTGGGGAAGGATGATTTATGCTGAGAGGGGGAGGAGGATTTGTGCTGGGAGGGAGGATCAGGGAAGGATGATTTATGCTAGGAGGGGAATGATGATTTTCTACTGGGTGGGAGAGGAGGATTTGTGCTAGAAGGGAGGATTAGGGAAGGATGATTTATGCTAGGAGGGGAGGAGGATTTTTGCTGGGAGGGAGGATCGGGGAAGGATCATTTATGCTAGAAGGGGGGAAGGGAGTATTTGTGCTAGGATGGGGGAGGTTGATGGCTGTTGGGAGGGGGGTTGATGAAGGATGATTTGTGCTAGAAAGGTAGGGGGGGATTTGTGCTGGGAAGGGGGAGGAGGGTTTGTGCTGGGAGGAGGAGGAGGATTTGTGCTGGGAGGGAGGATCGGGGAAGGATGATTTATGCTGGTAGGGGGAGGAGGATTTGTGCTGGGAGGGAGGATCGGGGAAGGATGATTTATGCTGGGAGGGGAAGGATGATTTGTGCTAGGAGGGGAAGGAGGATTTGTGCTGGGAGGGAGGATCAGGGAAGGATGATTTATGCTGGAAGGGGGAGGAGGATTTGTGCTGGGAGGGAGGATCGGGAAGGATGATTTATGCTGGGAGGGAGAGGAGGATTTGCCTTGGGAGGGAGGATCGGGGAAGGATGATCTGTGCTAGGAGGGGAAGGATGATTTGTGCTAGGAGGGGAAGGAGGATTTGTGCTGGGAGGGAGGATCAGGGAAGGATGATTTATGCTGGAATGGGGAAGGGTATTTGTGCTGGGAGGGAGGATCGGGGAAGGATGATTTATGGTGGGAGGGGGAGGAGGATTTGTACTGGAGGGGGAGGAGGATTTATGCTGAAAGTGGGAGGAGGATTTGTGCTGGGAGGGAGGATCAGGGAAGGATGATTTATGCTGGGAGGGGGAGAAAGATTTGTGCTGGGAGGGAGGATCGGGGAAGGATGATTCATGCTGGAAGGGGGAGGAGGATTTGTGCTGGGAGGGAGGATCGGGGAAGGATGATTCATGCTGGAAGGGGGAGGAGGATTTGTGCTGGGAGGGAGGATCGGGGAAGGATGATTTATGCTGGAAGGGGGGGGAGGATTTGTGCTGGGAGGGAGGATCGGGGAAGGATGATTTATGCTGGGAGGGGGAGGAGGATTTGTGCTGGGAGGGAGGATCGGGGAAGAATGATTTATGCTGGGAGGGGAGGAGGATTTTTGCTGGGAGGGAGGATCGGGGAAGGATCATTTATGCTAGAAGGGGGGAAGGGAGTATTTGTGCTAGGATGGGGGAGGTTGATGGCTGTTGGGAGGGGGGTTGATGAAGGATGATTTGTGCTAGAAAGGTGGGGGGGATTTGTGCTGGGAAGGGGAAGGAGAGTTTGTGCTGGGAGGGAGGATCGGGGAAGGATGATTTATGCTGGGAGGGGGAGAAGGATTTGTGCTGGGAGGGAGGATCGGGGAAGGATGATTCATGCTGGAAGGGGGAGGAGGATTTGTGCTGGGAGGGAGGATCGGGGAAGGATGATTTATGCTGGAAGGGGGAGGAGGATTTGTGCTGGGAGGGAGGATCGGGGAAGGATGATTTATGCTGGTAGGGGGAGGAGGATTTGTGCTGGGAGGGAGGATCGGGGAAGGATGATCTGTGCTAGGAGGGGGAAGGATGATTTGTGCTAGGAGGGGAAGGAGGATTTGTGCTGGGAGGGAGGATCGGGGAAGGATGATTTATGCTGGAAGGGGAGGAGGATTTGTGCTGGGAGGGAGGATCGGGAAAGGATGGTTTATGGTGGGAGGGGGAGGAGGATTTGTACTGGAAGGGGAGGAGGATTTATGCTGGAAGTGGGAGGAGGATTTGTGCTGGGAGGGAGGATCAGGGAAGGATGATTTATGCTGGGAGGGGGAGGAGGATTTGTGCTGGGAGGGAGGATCAGGGAAGGATGATTTATGCTGGGAGGGGGAGGAGGAATTGCGCTGGGAGAGAGGATCGGGGAAGGATGCTTTATGCTGGGAGGGGAGGAAGATTTTGTGCTAGAAGGGAGGATTGGGGAAGGATGATTTATGCTGAGAGGGGGGGGAGGAATTGTGCTGGGAGGGATTATCAGGGAAGGATTATTTATGCTAGGAGGGGAATGATGATTTTCTACTAGGTGGGGGAGGAGGATTTGTGTTAGAAGGGAGGATTAGGGAAGGATGATTTATGCTAGGAGGGGAGGAGGATTTTTGCTGGGAGGGAGGATCGGGGAAGGATCATTTATGCTAGAAGGGGGGAAGGGAGTATTTGTGCTAGGATGGGGGAGGTTGATGGCTGTTGGGAGGGGGGTTGATGAAGGATGATTTGTGCTAGAAAGGTGGGGGGATTTGTGCTGGGAAGGGGAAGGAGAGTTTGTGCTGGGAGGGAGGATCGGGGAAGGATGATTCATGCTGGAAGGGGGAGGAGGATTTGTGCTGGGAGGGAGGATCGGGGAAGGATGATTCATGCTGGAAGGGGGAGGAGGATTTGTGCTGGGAGGGAGGATCGGGGAAGGATGATTCATGCTGGAAGGGGGAGGAGGATTTGTGCTGGGAGGGAGGATCGGGGAAGGATGATTTATGGTGGGAGGGGGAGGAGGATTTGTGCTGGGAGGGAGGATCGGGGAAGGATGATTCATGCTGGAAGGGGGAGGAGGATTTGTGCTGGGAGGGAGGATCGGGGAAGGATGATTCATGCTGGAAGGGGGAGGAGGATTTGTGCTGGGAGGGAGGATCGGGGAAGGATGATTCATGCTGGAAGGGGGAGGAGGATTTGTGCTGGGAGGGAGGATCGGGGAAGGATGATTCATGCTGGAAGGGGGAGGAGGATTTGTGCTGGGAGGGAGGATCGGGGAAGGATGATTTATGCTGGTAGGGGGAGGAGGATTTGTGCTGGGAGGGAGGATCGGGGAAGGATGATTTGTGCTAGGAGGGGAAGGATGATTTGTGCTGGGAGGGAGGATCGGGGAAGGATGATTTATGGTGGGAGGGGGAGGAGGATTTATGCTGGAAGTGGGAGGAGGATTTGTGCTGGGAGGGAGGATCGAGGAAGGATGATTTATGCTGGAATGGGGAAGGGGATTTGTGCTGGGAGGGAGGATCTGGGAAGGATGATTTATGGTGGGAGGGGGAGGAGGATTTGTACTGGAAGGGGAGGAGGATTTATGCTGGAAGTGGGAGGAGGATTTGTGCTGGGAGGGAGGATCGGGGAAGGATGATTTATGCTGGAAGGGGGAGGAGGATTTGTGCTGGGAGGGAGGATCGGGGAAGGATGATTTATGGTGGGAGGGGAGGAGGATTTGTACTGGAAGGGGAGGAGGATTTATGCTGGAAGTGGGAGGAGGATTTGTGCTGGGAGGGAGGATCGGGGAAGGATGATTTATGCTGGAAGGGGGAGGAGGATTTGTGCTGGGAGGGAGGATCGGGGAAGGATGATTTATGGTGGGAGGGGAGGAGGATTTGTACTGGAAGGGGAGGAGGATTTATGCTGGAAGTGGGAGGAGGATTTGTGCTGGGAGGGAGGATCAGGGAAGGATGATTTATGCTGGGAGGGGGAGAAGGATTTGTGCTGGGAGGGAGGATCGGGGAAGGATGATTTATGCTGGAAGGGGGAGGAGGATTTGTGCTGGGAGGGAGGATCGGGGAAGGATGATTTATGCTGGGAGGGAGAGGAGTATTTGCCTTGGGAGGGAGGATCGGGGAAGGATGATCTGTGCTAGGAGGGGAAGGAGGATTTGTGCTGGGAGGGAGAGGAGGATGTGTGCTGGGAGGGAGGATCGGGGAAGGATGATCTGTGCTAGGAGGGGGAAGGATGATTTGTGCTAGGAGGGGAAGGAGGATTTGTGCTGGGAGGGAGGATCGGGGAAGGATGATTTATGCTGGAAGGGGAGGAGGATTTGTGCTGGGAGGGAGGATCGGGGAAGGATGGTTTATGGTGGGAGGGGGAGGAGGATTTGTACTGGAAGGGGAGGAGGATTTATGCTGGAAGTGGGAGGAGGATTTGTGCTGGGAGGGAGGATCAGGGAAGGATGATTTATGCTGGGAGGGGGAGGAGGAATTGCGCTGGGAGAGAGGATCGGGGAAGGATGCTTTATGCTGGGAGGGGAGGAAGATTTTGTGCTAGAAGGGAGGATTGGGGAAGGATGATTTATGCTGAGAGGGGGGGGAGGAATTGTGCTGGGAGGGATTATCAGGGAAGGATTATTTATGCTAGGAGGGGAATGATGATTTTCTACTAGGTGGGGGAGGAGGATTTGTGTTAGAAGGGAGGATTAGGGAAGGATGATTTATGCTAGGAGGGGAGGAGGATTTTTGCTGGGAGGGAGGATCGGGGAAGGATCATTTATGCTAGAAGGGGGGAAGGGAGTATTTGTGCTAGGATGGGGGAGGTTGATGGCTGTTGGGAGGGGGGTTGATGAAGGATGATTTGTGCTAGAAAGGTGGGGGGGATTTGTGCTGGGAAGGGGAAGGAGAGTTTGTGCTGGGAGGGAGGATCAGGGAAGGATGATTTATGCTGGGAGGGGGAGGAGGATTTGTGCTGGGAGGGAGGATCGGGGAAGGATGATTCATGCTGGAAGGGGGAGGAGGATTTGTGCTGGGAGGGAGGATCGGGGAAGGATGATTCATGCTGGAAGGGGGAGGAGGATTTGTGCTGGGAGGGAGGATCGGGGAAGGATGATTTATGCTGGAAGGGGGAGGAGGATTTGTGCTGGGAGGGAGGATCGGGGAAGGATGATTTATGCTGGTAGGGGAGGAGGATTTGTGCTGGGAGGGAGGATCGGGGAAGGATGATTTGTGCTAGGATGGGAAGGATGATTTGTGCTAGGAGGGGAAGGAGGATTTGTGCTGGGAGGGAGGATCAGGGAAGGATGATTTATGCTGGAATGGGGAAGGGGATTTGTGCTGGGAGGGAGGATCGGGGAAGGATGATTTATGGTGGGAGGGGGAGGAGGATTTATGCTGGAAGTGGGAGGAGGATTTGTGCTGGGAGGGAGGATCGGGGAAGGATGATTTATGCTGGGAGGGGGAGGAGGATTTGTGCTGGGAGGGAGGATCGAGGAAGGATGATTTATGCTGGAAGGGGGAGGAGGATTTGTGCTGGGAGGGAGGATCGGGGAAGGATGATTTATGCTGGAAGGGGGAGGAGGATTTGTGCTGGGAGGGAGGATCGGGGAAGGATGATTTATGCTGGAAGGGGAGGAGGATTTGTGCTGGAAGGGGAGGAGGATTTATGCTGGAAGCGAGAAGATGATTTGTGCTGGGAGGGAGGATCGGGGAAGGATGATTTATGCTGGAAGGGGGAGGAGGATTTGTGCTGGGATGGAGGATCGGGGAAGGATGATTTATGCTGGTAGGAGGAGGAGGATTTGTGCTGGGAGGGAGGATCAGGGAAGGATAATTTATGCTGGGAGGGAGAGGAGGATTTGTGCTAGAAGGAAGGATCGGGAAGGATGATTTATGCTGGGAGGGGAGGAAGATTTTGTGCTAGAAGGGAGGATTGGAGAAGGATGATTTATGCTGAGAGGGGGAGGAGGAATTGTGCTGGGAGGGATTATCAGGGAAGGATGATTTATGCTGGGAGGGGAATGATGATTTTCTACTAGGTGGGGGAGGAGGATTTGTGCTAGAAGGGAGGATTAGGGAAGGATGATTTATGCTAGGAGGGGAGGAGGATTTTTGCTGGGAGGGAGGATCGGGGAAGGATCATTTATGCTAGAAAGGGGGAAGGGAGTATTTGTGCTAGGATGGGGGAGGTTGATGGCTGTTGGGAGGGGGGTTGATGAAGGATGATTTGTGCTAGAAAGGTGGGGGGGATTTGTGCTGGGAAGGGGAAGGAGAGTTTGTGCTGGGAGGGAGGATCAGGGAAGGATGATTTATGCTGGGAGGGGGAGGAGGATTTGTGCTGGGAGGGAGGATCGGGGAAGGATGATTCATGCTGGAAGGGGGAGGAGGATTTGTGCTGGGAGGGAGGATCGGGGAAGGATGATTCATGCTGGAAGGGGGAGGAGGATTTGTGCTGGGAGGGAGGATCGGGGAAGGATGATTTATGCTGGAAGGGGGAGGAGGATTTGTGCTGGGAGGGAGGATCGGGGAAGGATGATTTATGCTGGTAGGGGAGGAGGATTTGTGCTGGGAGGGAGGATCGGGGAAGGATGATTTGTGCTAGGATGGGAAGGATGATTTGTGCTAGGAGGGGAAGGAGGATTTGTGCTGGGAGGGAGGATCAGGGAAGGATGATTTATGCTGGAATGGGGAAGGGGATTTGTGCTGGGAGGGAGGATCGGGGAAGGATGATTTATGGTGGGAGGGGGAGGAGGATTTATGCTGGAAGTGGGAGGAGGATTTGTGCTGGGAGGGAGGATCGGGGAAGGATGATTTATGCTGGGAGGGGGAGGAGGATTTGTGCTGGGAGGGAGGATCGAGGAAGGATGATTTATGCTGGAAGGGGGAGGAGGATTTGTGCTGGGAGGGAGGATCGGGAAGGATGATTTATGCTGGAAGGGGGAGGAGGATTTGTGCTGGGAGGGAGGATCGGGGAAGGATGATTTATGCTGGAAGGGGAGGAGGATTTGTGCTGGAAGGGGAGGAGGATTTATGCTGGAAGCGAGAAGATGATTTGTGCTGGGAGGGAGGATCGGGGAAGGATGATTTATGCTGGAAGGGGGAGGAGGATTTGTGCTGGGATGGAGGATCGGGGAAGGATGATTTATGCTGGTAGGAGGAGGAGGATTTGTGCTGGGAGGGAGGATCAGGGAAGGATAATTTATGCTGGGAGGGAGAGGAGGATTTGTGCTAGAAGGAAGGATCGGGAAGGATGATTTATGCTGGGAGGGGAGGAAGATTTTGTGCTAGAAGGGAGGATTGGAGAAGGATGATTTATGCTGAGAGGGGGAGGAGGAATTGTGCTGGGAGGGATTATCAGGGAAGGATGATTTATGCTGGGAGGGGAATGATGATTTTCTACTAGGTGGGGGAGGAGGATTTGTGCTAGAAGGGAGGATTAGGGAAGGATGATTTATGCTAGGAGGGGAGGAGGATTTTTGCTGGGAGAGAGGATCGGGGAAGGATCATTTATGCTAGAAAGGGGGAAGGGAGTATTTGTGCTAGGATGGGGGAGGTTGATGGCTGTTGGGAGGGGGGTTGATGAAGGATGATTTGTGCTAGAAAGGTGGGGGGGATTTGTGCTGGGAAGGGGGAGGAGGGTTTGTGCTGGGAGGAGGAGTTTGTGATGGGGGGGGGGGCTGATGGATAAAGGATGATTTGTGCTGGGAGGGGGGGGGGGGTATTTGTGCTGGGAGGGGGAGGAGGATTTGTGCTGGGAAGGGGGGATGATTTGTGTTAGGAGGGGGAGGATGCAATGACCCTCCACCTCATTATAAAGAGCTGATAATTGATTGGAGTGGCTGCCATCTTGGTTTGGTCAGAGCTCGTTGCCTATTGGCTCCCTGTAGGGGGTGTGTCCTCTATGTGGGTGGAGACCTCCATGAATGAAGGTATTGCCTCCAGTGAGATGGAAGATGATGGGCTTCCATTGATCATTCCTGATTATTATTGGTCTTCTCTTTCCTCTGCAGTAACACGGAGCTCTGCCTTGGCTCTCCATGGAGTGAGAGGAACGATCCCTCAGCTCAGAGACGTTTGTTCTATTGAAGTGTGAAGTTGGTTTATCATTCACTCTATTAGAACCCTCAACACTCCTTCCAGTCCGGGGCAATTCTCATATACTGAGGTGACCCTTTGCAGATATAACAGCCTCACCTCTTCTGGGAAGGCCGTCCACAAGGTTTAGGAGGGTGTCTATGGGAATGTTTGACCATTCATCCAGAAGAGCATTTGTGAGGTCAGGCACTGATGTTGGACGAGAAGGCCTGCCAGGCTATTTCATCCCAAAGGTGTTCTATGGGTGTTGAGGTCAAGACTCTGTGCAAGTCAGTCAAGTTCCTCCACCCCAAACCCGCTCATCTATATCATTATGGACCTTTCTTTGTGCACTGGTCCAAACCTCATTGTTTCCTCGGGGGGTGTCTTTATTGGTAGACCCTTGGGATGGTAATTGGGGGGTGTCTCGGTGATCAGTGTGAGGCACACATGACGGGACCTCATTGTCTCCTCGGGGGGTGTCATTATTGGTAGACCCTTGGGATGGTAATTGGGGTGTGTCTCGGGGGTGAGTGTGAGACATACATGACGGGACCTCATTGTCTCCTCAGGGGGTGTCATTATTGGTAGACCCTTGGGATGGTAATTGGGGGGTGTCTCGGTGATGAGTGTGAGACATACATGACGGGACCTCATTGTCTCCTCAGGGGGTGTCATTATTGGTAGACCCTTGGGATGGTAATTGGGGGGTGTCTCGGGGGTGAGTGTGAGACATACATGACGGGACCTCATTGTCTCCTCGGGGGGTGTCATTATTGGTAGACCCTTGGGATGGTAATTGGGGGGTCTCTCGGTGATGAGTGTGAGACACACATGACGGGACCTCATTGTCTCCTCGGGGGTGTCATTATTGGTAGACCCTTGGGATGGTAATTGGGGGGTGTCTCGGGGGTGAGTGTGAGACATACATGACGGGACCTCATTGTCTCCTCGGGGGGTGTCATTATTGGTAGACCCTTGGGATGGTAATTGGGGGGTGTCTCGGTGATCAGTGTGAGACACACATGACGGGGACCTCATTGTCTCCTCGGGGGGTGTCATTATTGGTAGACCCTTGGGATGATAATTGGGGGTGTCTCGGTGCTCAGTGTGAGACACACATGACGGGACCTCATTGTCTCCTCAGGAGGTGTCATTATTGGTAGACCCTTGGGATGGTAATTGGGGGGTGTCTCGGTGATCAGTGTGAGGCACACATGACGGGACCTCATTGTCTCCTCAGGGGGTGTCATTATTGGTAGACCCTTGGGATGGTAATTGGGGGGTGTCTCGGGGGTGAGTGTGAGACACACATGACGGGACCTCATTGTCTCCTCGGGGGGTGTCATTATTGGTAGACCCTTGGGATGGTAATTGGGGGGTGTCTCGGTGATGAGTGTGAGACACACATGACGGGACCTCATTGTCTCCTTGGGGGGTGTCATTATTGGTGGACCCTTGGGATGGTAATTGGAGGGTGTCTCGGTGATCAGTGTGAGGCACACATGACGGGACCTCATTGTCTCCTCGGGGGGTGTCATTATTGGTAGACCCTTGGGATGGTAATTGGGGTGTGTCTCGGGGGTGAGTGTGAGACATACATGACGGGACCTCATTGTCTCCTCAGGGGGTGTCATTATTGGTAGACCCTTGGGATGGTAATTGGGGGGTGTCTCGGTGATGAGTGTGAGACATACATGACGGGACCTCATTGTCTCCTTGGGGGGGTGTCATTATTGGTAGACCCTTGGGATGGTAATTGGGGGGTGTCTCGGTGATGAGTGTGAGACATACATGACGGGACCTCATTGTCTCCTCAGGGGGTGTCATTATTGGTAGACCCTTGGGATGGTAATTGGGGGGTGTCTCGGGGGTGAGTGTGAGACATACATGACGGGACCTCATTGTCTCCTCGGGGGGTGTCATTATTGGTAGACCCTTGGGATGGTAATTGGGGGGTCTCTCGGTGATGAGTGTGAGACACACATGACGGGACCTCATTGTCTCCTCGGGGGTGTCATTATTGGTAGACCCTTGGGATGGTAATTGGGGGGTGTCTCGGGGGTGAGTGTGAGACATACATGACGGGACCTCATTGTCTCCTCGGGGGGTGTCATTATTGGTAGACCCTTGGGATGGTAATTGGGGGGTGTCTCGGTGATCAGTGTGAGACACACATGACGGGGACCTCATTGTCTCCTCGGGGGGTGTCATTATTGGTAGACCCTTGGGATGGTAATTGGGGGGTGTCTCGGGGGTGAGTGTGAGACATACATGACGGGACCTCATTGTCTCCTCAGGGGGTGTCATTATTGGTAGACCCTTGGGATGGTAATTGGGGGGTGTCTCGGTGATGAGTGTGAGACACACATGACGGGACCTCATTGTCTCCTCGGGGGTGTCATTATTGGTAGACCCTTGGGATGGTAATTGGGGGGTGTCTCGGGGGTGAGTGTGAGACATACATGACGGGACCTCATTGTCTCCTCAGGGGGTGTCATTATTGGTAGACCCTTGGGATGGTAATTGGGGGGTGTCTCGGTGATGAGTGTGAGACACACATGACGGGGACCTCATTGTCTCCTCGGGGGGTGTCATTATTGGTAGACCCTTGGGATGGTAATTGGGGGGTGTCTCGGTGATCAGTGTGAGACACACATGACGGGGACCTCATTGTCTCCTTGGGGGGTGTCATTATTGGTAGACCCTTGGGATGGTAATTGGGGGGTGTCTCGGGGGTGAGTGTGAGACATACATGACGGGACCTCATTGTCTCCTCAGGGGGTGTCATTATTGGTAGACCCTTGGGATGGTAATTGGGGGGTGTCTCGGTGATGAGTGTGAGACATACATGACGGGACCTCATTGTCTCCTCAGGGGGTGTCATTATTGGTAGACCCTTGGGATGGTAATTGGGGGGTGTCTCGGGGGTGAGTGTGAGACATACATGACGGGACCTCATTGTCTCCTCGGGGGGTGTCATTATTGGTAGACCCTTGGGATGGTAATTGGGGGGTCTCTCGGTGATGAGTGTGAGACACACATGACGGGACCTCATTGTCTCCTCGGGGGTGTCATTATTGGTAGACCCTTGGGATGGTAATTGGGGGGTGTCTCGGGGGTGAGTGTGAGACATACATGACGGGACCTCATTGTCTCCTCAGGGGGTGTCATTATTGGTAGACCCTTGGGATGGTAATTGGGGGGTGTCTCGGTGATGAGTGTGAGACACACATGACGGGGACCTCATTGTCTCCTCGGGGGGTGTCATTATTGGTAGACCCTTGGGATGGTAATTGGGGGGTGTCTCGGGGGTGAGTGTGAGACATACATGACGGGACCTCATTGTCTCCTCGGGGGGTGTCATTATTGGTAGACCCTTGGGATGGTAATTGGGGGGTCTCTCGGTGATGAGTGTGAGACACACATGACGGGACCTCATTGTCTCCTCGGGGGTGTCATTATTGGTAGACCCTTGGGATGGTAATTGGGGGGTGTCTCGGGGGTGAGTGTGAGACATACATGACGGGACCTCATTGTCTCCTCGGGGGGTGTCATTATTGGTAGACCCTTGGGATGGTAATTGGGGGGTGTCTCGGTGATCAGTGTGAGACACACATGACGGGGACCTCATTGTCTCCTCGGGGGGTGTCATTATTGGTAGACCCTTGGGATGGTAATTGGGGGGTGTCTCGGGGGTGAGTGTGAGACATACATGACGGGACCTCATTGTCTCCTCAGGGGGTGTCATTATTGGTAGACCCTTGGGATGGTAATTGGGGGGTGTCTCGGTGATGAGTGTGAGACACACATGACGGGACCTCATTGTCTCCTCGGGGGTGTCATTATTGGTAGACCCTTGGGATGGTAATTGGGGGGTGTCTCGGGGGTGAGTGTGAGACATACATGACGGGACCTCATTGTCTCCTCAGGGGGTGTCATTATTGGTAGACCCTTGGGATGGTAATTGGGGGGTGTCTCGGTGATGAGTGTGAGACACACATGACGGGGACCTCATTGTCTCCTCGGGGGGTGTCATTATTGGTAGACCCTTGGGATGGTAATTGGGGGGTGTCTCGGTGATCAGTGTGAGACACACATGACGGGGACCTCATTGTCTCCTTGGGGGGTGTCATTATTGGTAGACCCTTGGGATGGTAATTGGGGGGTGTCTCGGGGGTGAGTGTGAGACATACATGACGGGACCTCATTGTCTCCTCAGGGGGTGTCATTATTGGTAGACCCTTGGGATGGTAATTGGGGGGTGTCTCGGTGATGAGTGTGAGACATACATGACGGGACCTCATTGTCTCCTCAGGGGGTGTCATTATTGGTAGACCCTTGGGATGGTAATTGGGGGGTGTCTCGGGGGTGAGTGTGAGACATACATGACGGGACCTCATTGTCTCCTCAGGGGGTGTCATTATTGGTAGACCCTTGGGATGGTAATTGGGGGGTGTCTCGGTGATGAGTGTGAGACACACATGACGGGACCTCATTGTCTCCTCGGGGGGTGTCATTATTGGTAGACCCTTGGGATGGTAATTGGGGGGTGTCTCGGTGATGAGTGTGAGACACACATGACGGGGACCTCATTGTCTCCTCGGGGGGTTTCATTATTGGTAGACCCTTGGGATGGTAATTGGGGGGTGTCTCGGGGGTGAGTGTGAGACATACATGACGGGACCTCATTGTCTCCTCAGGGGGTGTCATTATTGGTAGACCCTTGGGATGGTAATTGGGGGGTGTCTCGGTGATGAGTGTGAGACACACACGACGGGACCTCATTGTCTTCTTGGGGGGTGTCATTATTGGTAGACCCTTGGGATGCTAAATGGGGGGTGTCTCTGTGCTCAGTGTGAGACACACATGACGGGACCTCATTGTCCCTTGGGGGGTGTCATTATTGGTAGACCCTTGGGATGGTAATTGGGGGGTCTCTTGGTGATGAGTGTGAGACACACATGACGGGACCTCATTGTCTCCTCGGGGGTGTCATTATTGGTAGACCCTTGGGATGGTAATTGGGGGGTGTCTCGGTGATGAGTGTGAGACACACATGACAGGGACCTCATTGTCTCCTCGGGGGGTGTCATTATTGGTAGACCCTTGGGATGGTAATTGGGGGGTCTCTCGGTGATGAGTGTGAGACACACGGCGGGACCTCATTGTCTCCTCGGGGGGTGTCATTATTGGTAGACCCTTGGGATGGTAATTGGGGGGTGTCTCGGGGGTGAGTGTCAGACACACATGACGGGACCTCATTGTCTCCTCGGGGGTTGTCATTATTGGTAGACCCTTGGGATGGTAATTGGGGGGTGTCTCGGGGGTGAGTGTGAGACATACATGACGGGGACCTCATTGTCTCCTCGGGGGCTGTCATTATTGGTAGACCCTTGGAATGGTAATTGGGGGGTGTCTCGGTGATGAGTGTGAGACATACATGACGGGACCTCATTGTCTCCTCGGGAGGTGTCATTATTGGTAGACCCTTGGGATGGTAATTGGGGGGTGTCTCGGGGGTGAGTGTGAGACACACATGACGGGACCTCATTGTCTCCTCGGGGGTGTCATTATTGGTAGACCCTTGGCATGGTAATTGGGGGGTGTCTCGGTGATGAGTGTGAGACACACATGACGGGGACCTCATTGTCTCCTCGGGGGGTGTCATTATTGGTAGACCCTTGGGATGGTAATTGGGGGGTGTCTCGGTGATCAGTGTGAGACACACATGACGGGGACCTCATTGTCTCCTCGGGGGGTGTCATTATTGGTAGACCCTTGGGATGGTAATTGGGGGGTGTCTCGGGGGTGAGTGTGAGACACACATGACGGGACCTCATTGTCTCCTCGGGGGTGTCATTATTGGTAGACCCTTGGGATGGTAATTGGGGGGTGTCTCGGGGGTGAGTGTGAGACATACATGACGGGACCTCATTGTCTCCTCGGGGGGTGTCATTATTGGTAGACCCTTGGGATGGTAATTGGGGGGTGTCTCGGGGGTGAGTGTGAGACACACATGACGGGACCTCATTGTCTCCTCGGGGGTGTCATTATTGGTAGACCCTTGGCATGGTAATTGGGGGGTGTCTCGGTGATGAGTGTGAGACACACATGACGGGGACCTCATTGTCTCCTCGGGGGGTGTCATTATTGGTAGACCCTTGGGATGGTAATTGGAGGGTGTCTCGGTGCTCAGTGTGAGACGCACATGACGGGACCTCATTGTCTCCTCGGGGGGTGTCATTATTGGTAGACCCTTGGGATGGTAATTGGGGGGTGTCTCGGGGGTGAGTGTGAGACACACATGACGGGACCTCATTGTCTCCTCGGGGGTGTCATTATTGGTAGACCCTTGGAATGGTAATTGGGGGGTGTCTCGGGGGTGAGTGTGAGACATACATGACGGGACCTCATTGTCTCCTCGGGGGGTGTCATTATTGGTAGACCCTTGGGATGGTAATTGGGGGGTGTCTCGGTGATCAGTGTGAGACACACATGACGGGGACCTCATTGTCTCCTCGGGGGGTGTCATTATTGGTAGACCCTTGGGATGGTAATTGGGGGGTGTCTCGGGGGTGAGTGTGAGACATACATGACGGGACCTCATTGTCTCCTCAGGGGGTGTCATTATTGGTAGACCCTTGGGATGGTAATTGGGGGGTGTCTCGGTGATGAGTGTGAGACACACACGACGGGACCTCATTGTCTCCTTGGGGGGGTGTCATTATTGGTAGACCCTTGGGATGCTAAATGGGGGGTGTCTCTGTGCTCAGTGTGAGACACACATGACGGGACCTCATTGTCTCCTTGGGGGGTGTCATTATTGGTAGACCCTTGGGATGGTAATTGGGGGGTCTCATGGTGATGAGTGTGGGACACACATGACGGGGACCTCATTGTCTCCTCGGGGGTGTCATTATTGGTAGACCCCTGGGATGGTAATTGGGGGGTGTCTCGGTGATGAGTGTGAGACACACCTGACGGGACCTCATTGTCTCCTCGGGGGTGTCATTATTGGTAGACCCTTGGGATGGTAATTGGGGGGTGTCTCGGTGATGAGTGTGAGACACACGGCGGGACCTCATTGTCTCCTCGGGGGGTGTCATTATTGGTAGACCCTTGGGATGGTAATTGGGGGGTGTCTCGGGGGTGAGTGTCAGACACACATGACGGGACCTCATTGTCTCCTCGGGGGTGTCATTATTGGTAGACCCTTTGGATGGTAATTGGGGGGTCTCTCGGTGATGAGTGTGAGACACACGGCGGGACCTCATTGTCTCCTTGGGGGGTGTCATTATTGGTAGACCCTTGGGATAGTAATTGGGGGGTGTCTCGGGGGTGAGTGTCAGACACACATGACGGGACCTCATTGTCTCCTCGGGGGGTGTCATTATTGGTAGACCCTTGGGATGGTAATTGGAGGGTGTCTCGGTGCTCAGTGTGAGACACACATGACGGGACCTCATTGTCTCCTCGGAGGGTGTCATTATTGGTAGACCCTTGGGATGGTAATTGGGGGGTGTCTCGGGGGTGAGTGTGAGACACACATGACGGGACCTCATTGTCTCCTCGGGGGTGTCATTATTGGTAGACCCTTGGAATGGTAATTGGGGGGTGTCTCGGTGATGAGTGTGAGACACACATGACGGGACCTCATTGTCTCCTCGGGGGGTGTCATTATTGGTAGACCCTTGGGATGGTAATTGGGGGGTGTCTCGGTGATCAGTGTGAGACACACATGACGGGGACCTCATTGTCTCCTCGGGGGGTGTCATTATTGGTAGACCCTTGGGATGGTAATTGGGGGGTGTCTCGGGGGTGAGTGTGAGACATACATGACGGGACCTCATTGTCTCCTCAGGGGGTGTCATTATTGGTAGACCCTTGGGATGGTAATTGGGGGGTGTCTCGGTGATGAGTGTGAGACACACATGACGGGACCTCATTGTCTCCTCGGGAGGTGTCATTATTGGTAGACCCTTGGGATGGTAATTGGGGGGTGTCTCGGTGCTCAGTGTGAGACACACATGATGGGACCTTATTGTCTCCTCGGGGGGTGTCATTATTGGTAGACCCTTGGGATGGTAATTGGGGGGTGTCTCGGGGGTGAGTGTGAGACACACATGACGGGACCTCATTGTCTCCTCGGGGGTGTCATTATTGGTAGACCCTTGGGATGGTAATTGGGGGGTGTCTCGGGGGTGAGTGTGAGACATACATGACGGGACCTCATTGTCTCCTCGGGGGGTGTCATTATTGGTAGACCCTTGGGATGGTAATTGGGGGGTGTCTCGGTGATCAGTGTGAGACACACATGACGGGGACCTCATTGTCTCCTCGGGGGGTGTCATTATTGGTAGACCCTTGGGATGGTAATTGGGGGGTGTCTCGGGGGTGAGTGTGAGACATACATGACGGGACCTCATTGTCTCCTCAGGGGGTGTCATTATTGGTAGACCCTTGGGATGGTAATTGGGGGGTGTCTCGGTGATGAGTGTGAGACACACACGACGGGACCTCATTGTCTCCTTGGGGGGGTGTCATTATTGGTAGACCCTTGGGATGCTAAATGGGGGGTGTCTCTGTGCTCAGTGTGAGACACACATGACGGGACCTCATTGTCCCTTGGGGGGTGTCATTATTGGTAGACCCTTGGGATGGTAATTGGGGGGTCTCTTGGTGATGAGTGTGAGACACACATGACGGGACCTCTTTGTCTCCTCGGGGGTGTCATTATTGGTAGACCCTTGGGATGGTAATTGGGGGGTGTCTCGGTGATCAGTGTGAGGCACACATGACGGGACCTCATTGTCTCCTCGGGGGGTGTCATTATTGGTAGACCCTTGGAATGGTAATTGGGGGGTGTCTCGGTGATGAGTGTGAGACACACATGACGGGACCTTATTGTCTCCTCGGGGGGTGTCATTATTGGTAGACCCTTGGGATGGTAATTGGGGGGTGTCTCGGTGATGAGTGTGAGACACACATGACGGGACCTCATTGTCTCCTCGGGGGTGTCATTATTGGTAG
This sequence comes from Lithobates pipiens, assembly GCF_037356315.1. Taxonomy (NCBI): domain Eukaryota; kingdom Metazoa; phylum Chordata; class Amphibia; order Anura; family Ranidae; genus Lithobates; species Lithobates pipiens. Next base: position 7,446,817 of record NW_027507861.1, on the reverse strand, counting down.
ACCCTTGGGATGGTAATTGGGGGGTGTCTCGGGGGTGAGTGTGAGACATACATGACGGACCTCATTGTCTCCTCGGGGGGTGTCATTATTGGTAGACCCTTGGGATGGTAATTGGGGGGTGTCTCGGTGATCAGTGTGAGACACACATGACGGGGACCTCATTGTCTCCTCGGGGGGTGTCATTATTGGTAGACCCTTGGGATGGTAATTGGGGGGTGTCTCGGGGGTGAGTGTGAGACATACATGACGGGACCTCATTGTCTCCTCAGGGGGTGTCATTATTGGTAGACCCTTGGGATGGTAATTGGGGGGTGTCTCGGTGATGAGTGTGAGACACACACGACGGGACCTCATTGTCTTCTTGGGGGGTGTCATTATTGGTAGACCCTTGGGATGCTAAATGGGGGGTGTCTCTGTGCTCAGTGTGAGACACACATGACGGGACCTCATTGTCCCTTGGGGGGTGTCATTATTGGTAGACCCTTGGGATGGTAATTGGGGGGTCTCTTGGTGATGAGTGTGAGACACACATGACGGGACCTCATTGTCTCCTGGGGGGTGTCATTATTGGTAGACCCTTGGGATGGTAATTGGGGGGTGTCTCGGTGATCAGTGTGAGGCACACATGACGGGACCTCATTGTCTCCTCGGGGGGTGTCATTATTGGTAGACCCTTGGAATGGTAATTGGGGGGTGTCTCGGTGATGAGTGTGAGACACACATGACGGGACCTCATTGTCTCCTCGGGGGGTGTCATTATTGGTAGACCCTTGGGATGATAATTGGGGGGTGTCTCGGTGATCAGTGTGAGACACACATGACGGGGACCTCATTGTCTCCTCGGGGGGTGTCATTATTGGTAGACCCTTGGGATGGTAATTGGGGGGTGTCTCGGGGGTGAGTGTGAGACATACATGACGGGACCTCATTGTCTCCTCAGGGGGTGTCATTATTGGTAGACCCTTGGGATGGTAATTGGGGGGTGTCTCGGTGATGAGTGTGAGACACACATGACGGGACCTCATTGTCTCCTCGGGGGTGTCATTATTGGTAGACCCTTGGGATGGTAATTGGGGGGTGTCTCGGGGGTGAGTGTGAGACATACATGACGGGACCTCATTGTCTCCTCGGGGGGTGTCATTATTGGTAGACCCTTGGGATGGTAATTGGGGGGTGTCTCGGTGATCAGTGTGAGACACACATGACGGGGACCTCATTGTCTCCTCGGGGGGTGTCATTATTGGTAGACCCTTGGGATGGTAATTGGGGGGTGTCTCGGGGGTGAGTGTGAGACATACATGACGGGACCTCATTGTCTCCTCAGGGGGTGTCATTATTGGTAGACCCTTGTGATGGTAATTGGGGGGTGTCTCGGTGATGAGTGTGAGACACACACGACGGGACCTCATTATCTTCTTGGGGGTGTCATTATTGGTAGACCCTTGGGATGCTAAATGGGGGGTGTCTCTGTGCTCAGTGTGAGACACACATGACGGGACCTCATTGTCCCTTGGGGGGTGTCATTATTGGTAGACCCTTGGGATGGTAATTGGGGGGTCTCTTGGTGATGAGTGTGAGACACACATGACGGGACCTCATTGTCTCCTCGGGGGTGTCATTATTGGTAGACCCTTGGGATGGTAATTGGGGGGTCTCTCGGTGATGAGTGTGAGACACACGGCGGGACCTCATTGTCTCCTCGGGGGGTGTCATTATTGGTAGACCCTTGGGATGGTAATTGGGGGGTGTCTCGGGGGTGAGTATCAGACACACATGACGGGACCTCATTGTCTCCTCGGGGGGTGTCATTATTGGTAGACCCTTGGGATGGTAATTGGAGGGTGTCTCGGTGCTCAGTGTGAGACACACATGACGGGACCTCATTGTCTCCTCGGAGGGTGTCATTATTGGTAGACCCTTGGGATGGTAATTGGGGGGTGTCTCGGGGGTGAGTGTGAGACACACATGACGGGACCTCATTGTCTCCTCGGGGGTGTCATTATTGGTAGACCCTTGGAATGGTAATTGGGGGGTGTCTCGGTGATGAGTGTGAGACACACATGACGGGACCTCATTGTCTCCTCGGGGGGTGTCATTATTGGTAGACCCTTGGGATGGTAATTGGGGGGTGTCTCGGTGATCAGTGTGAGACACACATGACGGGGACCTCATTGTCTCCTCGGGGGGTGTCATTATTGGTAGACCCTTGGGATGGTAATTGGGGGGTGTCTCGGGGGTGAGTGTGAGACATACATGACGGGACCTCATTGTCTCCTCAGGGGGTGTCATTATTGGTAGACCCTTGGGATGGTAATTGGGGGGTGTCTCGGTGATGAGTGTGAGACACACATGACGGGACCTCATTGTCTCCTCGGGAGGTGTCATTATTGGTAGACCCTTGGGATGGTAATTGGGGGGTGTCTCGGTGCTCAGTGTGAGACACACATGACGGGACCTTATTGTCTCCTCGGGGGGTGTTATTATTGGTAGACCCTTGGGATGGTAATTGGGGGGTGTCTCGAGGGTGAGTGTGAGACACACATGACGGGACCTCATTGTCTCCTCGGGGGTGTCATTATTGGTAGACCCTTGGGATGGTAATTGGGGGGTGTCTCGGGGGTGAGTGTGAGACATACATGACGGGACCTCATTGTCTCCTCGGGGGGTGTCATTATTGGTAGACCCTTGGGATGGTAATTGGGGGGTGTCTCGGTGATCAGTGTGAGACACACATGACGGGGACCTCATTGTCTCCTCGGGGGGTGTCATTATTGGTAGACCCTTGGGATGGTAATTGGGGGGTGTCTCGGGGGTGAGTGTGAGACATACATGACGGGACCTCATTGTCTCCTCAGGGGGTGTCATTATTGGTAGACCCTTGGGATGGTAATTGGGGGGTGTCTCGGTGATGAGTGTGAGACACACACGACGGGACCTCATTGTCTCCTTGGGGGGGTGTCATTATTGGTAGACCCTTGGGATGCTAAATGGGGGGTGTCTCTGTGCTCAGTGTGAGACACACATGACGGGACCTCATTGTCTCCTTGGGGGGTGTCATTATTGGTAGACCCTTGGGATGGTAATTGGGGGGTCTCTTGGTGATGAGTGTGAGACACACATGACGGGGACCTCATTGTCTCCTCGGGGGTGTCATTATTGGTAGACCCCTGGGATGGTAATTGGGGGGTGTCTCGGTGATGAGTGTGAGACACACCTGACGGGACCTCATTGTCTCCTCGGGGGTGTCATTATTGGTAGACCCTTGGGATGGTAATTGGGGGGCGTCTCGGTGATGAGTGTGAGACACACATGACGGGGACCTCATTGTCTCCTCGGGGGGTGTCATTATTGGTAGACCCTTGGGATGGTAATTGGGGGGTCTCTCGGTTATGAGTGTGAGACACACGGCGGGACCTCATTGTCTCCTCGGGGGGTGTCATTATTGGTAGACCCTTGGGATGGTAATTGGGGGGTGTCTCGGGGGTGAGTGTCAGACACACATGACGGGACCTCATTGTCTCCTCGGGGGGTGTCATTATTGGTAGACCCTTGGGATGGTAATTGGGGGGGTGTCTCGGTGATGAGTGTGAGACACACATGACGGGGACCTCATTGTCTCCTTGGGGGTGTCATTATTGGTAGACCCTTGGGATGGTAATTGGGGGGTGTCTCGGGGGTGAGTGTGAGACACACATGACGGGACCTCATTGTCTCCTCGGGGGTGTCATCATTGGTAGACCCTTGGGATGGTAATTAGGGGGTGTCTCGGGGGTGAGTGTGAGACATACATGACGGGACCTCATTGTCTCCTCAGGGGGTGTCATTATTGGTAGACCCTTGGGATGGTAATTGGGGGGTGTCTCGGTGATGAGTGTGAGACACACATGACGGGACCTCATTGTCTCCTCGGGAGGTGTCATTATTGGTAGACCCTTGGGATGGTAATTGGGGGGTGTCTCGGGGGTGAGTGTCAGACACACATGACGGGACCTCATTGTCTCCTCGGGGGGTGTCATTATTGGTAGACCCTTGGGATGGTAATTGGAGGGTGTCTCGGTGCTCAGTGTGAGACACACATGACGGGACCTCATTGTCTCCTCGGAGGGTGTCATTATTGGTAGACCCTTGGGATGGTAATTGGGGGGTGTCTCGGGGGTGAGTGTGAGACACACATGACGGGACCTCATTGTCTCCTCAGGGGTGTCATTATTGGTAGACCCTTGGAATGGTAATTGGGGGGTGTCTCGGTGATCAGTGTGAGACACACATGACGGGGACCTCATTGTCTCCTCGGGGGGTGTCATTATTGGTAGACCCTTGGGATGGTAATTGGGGGGTGTCTCGGGGGTGAGTGTGAGACATACATGACGGGACCTCATTGTCTCCTCAGGGGGTGTCATTATTGGTAGACCCTTGGGATGGTAATTGGGGGGTGTCTCGGTGCTCAGTGTGAGACACACATGACGGGACCTTATTGTCTCCTCGGGGGGTGTCATTATTGGTAGACCCTTGGGATGGTAATTGGGGGGTGTCTCGGGGGTGAGTGTGAGACACACATGACGGGACCTCATTGTCTCCTCGGGGGTGTCATTATTGGTAGACCCTTGGGATGGTAATTGGGGGGTGTCTCGGGGGTGAGTGTGAGACACACATGACGGGACCTCATTGTCTCCTCAGGGGGTGTCATTATTGGTAGACCCTTGGGATGGTAATTGGGGGGTGTCTCGGTGATGAGTGTGAGACACACATGACGGGACCTCATTGTCTCCTCGGGAGGTGTCATTATTGGTAGACCCTTGGGATGGTAATTGGGGGGTGTCTCGGTGCTCAGTGTGAGACATACATGACGGGACCTCATTGTCTCCTCGGGGGGTGTCATTATTGGTAGACCCTTGGGATGGTAATTGGGGGGTGTCTCGGTGATCAGTGTGAGACACACATGACGGGGACCTCATTGTCTCCTCGGGGGGTGTCATTATTGGTAGACCCTTGGGATGGTAATTGGGGGGTGTCTCGGGGGTGAGTGTGAGACATACATGACGGGACCTCATTGTCTCCTCAGGGGGTGTCATTATTGGTAGACCCTTGGGATGGTAATTGGGGGGTGTCTCGGTGATGAGTGTGAGACACACACGACGGGACCTCATTGTCTCCTTGGGGGGGTGTCATTATTGGTAGACCCTTGGGATGCTAAATGGGGGGTGTCTCTGTGCTCAGTGTGAGACACACATGACGGGACCTCATTGTCTCCTTGGGGGGTGTCATTATTGGTAGACCCTTGGGATGGTAATTGGGGGGTCTCTTGGTGATGAGTGTGAGACACACATGACGGGGATCTCATTGTCTCCTCGGGGTGTCATTATTGGTAGACCCCTGGGATGGTAATTGGGGGGTGTCTCGGTGATGAGTGTGAGACACACCTGACGGGACCTCATTGTCTCCTCGGGGGTGTCATTATTGGTAGACCCTTGGGATGGTAATTGGGGGGTATCTCGGTGATGAGTGTGAGACACACATGACGGGGACCTCATTGTCTCCTCGGGGGGTGTCATTATTGGTAGACCCTTGGGATGGTAATTGGGGGGTCTCTCGGTGATGAGTGTGAGACACACGGCGGGACCTCATTGTCTCCTCGGGGGGTGTCATTATTGGTAGACCCTTGGGATGGTAATTGGGGGGTGTCTCGGGGGTGAGTGTCAGACACACATGACGGGACCTCATTGTCTCCTCGGGGGGTGTCATTATTGGTAGACCCTTGGGATGGTAATTGGGGGGTGTCTCGGTGATGAGTGTGAGACACACATGACGGGGACCTCATTGTCTCCTTGGGGGTGTCATTATTGGTAGACCCTTGGGATGGTAATTGGGAGGTGTCTCGGGGGTGAGTGTGAGACACACATGACGGGACCTCATTGTCTCCTCGGGGGTGTCATTATTGGTAGACCCTTGGGATGGTAATTAGGGGGTGTCTCGGGGGTGAGTGTGAGACATACATGACGGGACCTCATTGTCTCCTCAGGGGGTGTCATTATTGGTAGACCCTTGGGATGGTAATTGGGGGGTGTCTCGGTGATGAGTGTGAGACACACATGACGGGACCTCATTGTCTCCTCGGGAGGTGTCATTATTGGTAGACCCTTGGGATGGTAATTGGGGGTTGTCTCGGTGCTCAGTGTGAGACACACATGACGGGACCTCATTGTCTCCTCAGGGGGTGTCATTATTGGTAGACACTTGGGATGGTAATTGGGGGGTGTCTCGGTGATGAGTGTGAGACACACATGACGGGACCTCATTGTCTTCTTGGGGGGTGTCATTATTGGTAGACCCTTGGGATGCTAAATGGGGGGTGTCTCTGTGCTCAGTGTGAGACACACATGACGGGACCTCATTGTCCCTTGGGGGGTGTCATTATTGGTAGACCCTTGGGATGGTAATTGGGGGGTCTCTTGGTGATGAGTGTGAGACACACATGACGGGACCTCATTGTCTCCTCGGGGGTGTCATTATTGGTAGACCCTTGGGATGGTAATTGGGGGGTGTCTCGGTGATGAGTGTGAGACACACATGACGGGGACCTCATTGTCTCCTCGGGGGGTGTCATTATTGGTAGACCCTTGGGATGGTAATTGGGGGGTCTCTCGGTGATGAGTGTGAGACACACGGCGGGACCTCATTGTCTCCTCGGGGGGTGTCATTATTGGTAGACCCTTGGGATGGTAATTGGGGGGTGTCTCGGGGGTGAGTGTCAGACACACATGACGGGACCTCATTGTCTCCTCGGGGGGTGTCATTATTGGTAGACCCTTGGGATGGTAATTGGAGGGTGTCTCGGTGCTCAGTGTGAGACACACATGACGGGACCTCATTGTCTCCTCGGAGGGTGTCATTATTGGTAGACCCTTGGGATGGTAATTGGGGGTGTCTCGGTGATGAGTGTGAGACACACATGACGGGACCTCATTGTCTCCTCGGGAGGTGTCATTATTGGTAGACCCTTGGGATGGTAATTGGGGGGTGTCTCGGTGCTCAGTGTGAGACACACATGACGGGACCTCATTGTCTCCTCAGGGGGTGTCATTATTGGTAGACCCTTGGGATGGTAATTGGGGGGTGTCTCGGTGATGAGTGTGAGACACACATGACGGGACCTCATTGTCTTCTTGGGGGGTGTCATTATTGGTAGACCCTTGGGATGCTAAATGGGGGGTGTCTCTGTGCTCAGTGTGAGACACACATGACGGGACCTCATTGTCCCTTGGGGGGTGTCATTATTGGTAGACCCTTGGGATGGTAATTGGGGGGTCTCTTGGTGATGAGTGTGAGACACACATGACGGGACCTCATTGTCTCCTCGGGGGTGTCATTATTGGTAGACCCTTGGGATGGTAATTGGGGGGTGTCTCGGTGATGAGTGTGAGACACACATGACGGGGACCTCATTGTCTCCTCGGGGGGTGTCATTATTGGTAGACCCTTGGGATGGTAATTGGGGGGTCTCTCGGTGATGAGTGTGAGACACACGGCGGGACCTCATTGTCTCCTCGGGGGGTGTCATTATTGGTAGACCCTTGGGATGGTAATTGGGGGGTGTCTCGGGGGTGAGTGTCAGACACACATGACGGGACCTCATTGTCTCCTCGGGGGGTGTCATTATTGGTAGACCCTTGGGATGGTAATTGGAGGGTGTCTCGGTGCTCAGTGTGAGACACACATGACGGGACCTCATTGTCTCCTCGGAGGGTGTCATTATTGGTAGACCCTTGGGATGGTAATTGGGGGGTGTCTCGGGGGTGAGTGTGAGACACACATGACGGGACCTCATTGTCTCCTCGGGGGTGTCATTATTGGTAGACCCTTGGAATGGTAATTGGGGGGTGTCTCGGTGATGAGTGTGAGACACACATGACGGGACCTCATTGTCTCCTCGGGGGGTGTCATTATTGGTAGACCCTTGGGATGGTAATTGGGGGGTGTCTCGGTGATCAGTGTGAGACACACATGACGGGGACCTCATTGTCTCCTCGGGGGGTGTCATTATTGGTAGACCCTTGGGATGGTAATTGGGGGGTGTCTCGGGGGTGAGTGTGAGACATACATGACGGGACCTCATTGTCTCCTCAGGGGGTGTCATTATTGGTAGACCCTTGGGATGGTAATTGGGGGGTGTCTCGGTGATGAGTGTGAGACACACATGACGGGACCTCATTGTCTCCTCGGGAGGTGTCATTATTGGTAGACCCTTGGGATGGTAATTGGGGGGTGTCTCGGTGCTCAGTGTGAGACACACATGACGGGACCTTATTGTCTCCTCGGGGGGTGTCATTATTGGTAGACCCTTGGGATGGTAATTGGGGGGTGTCTCGGGGGTGAGTGTGAGACACACATGACGGGACCTCATTGTCTCCTCGGGGGTGTCATTATTGGTAGACCCTTGGGATTGTAATTGGGGGGTGTCTCGGGGGTGAGTGTGAGACATACATGACGGGACCTCATTGACTCCTCGGGGGGTGTCATTATTGGTAGACCCTTGGGATGGTAATTGGGGGGTGTCTCGGTGATCAGTGTGAGACACACATGACGGGGACCTCATTGTCTCCTCGGGGGGTGTCATTATTGGTAGACCCTTGGGATGGTAATTGGGGGGTGTCTCGGGGGTGAGTGTGAGACATACATGACGGGACCTCATTGTCTCCTCAGGGGGTGTCATTATTGGTAGACCCTTGGGATGGTAATTGGGGGGTGTCTCGGTGATGAGTGTGAGACACACACGACGGGACCTCATTGTCTCCTTGGGGGGGTGTCATTATTGGTAGACCCTTGGGATGCTAAATGGGGGGTGTCTCTGTGCTCAGTATGAGACACACATGACGGGACCTCATTGTCTCCTTGGGGGGTGTCATTATTGGTAGACCCTTGGGATGGTAATTGGGGGGTCTCTTGGTGATGAGTGTGAGACACACATGACGGGGACCTCATTGTCTCCTCGGGGGTGTCATTATTGGTAGACCCCTGGGATGGTAATTGGGGGGTGTCTCGGTGATGAGTGTGAGACACACCTGACGGGACCTCATTGTCTCCTCGGGGGGTGTCATTATTGGTAGACCCTTGGGATGGTAATTGGGGGGTCTCTCGGTGATGAGTGTGAGACACACGGCGGGACCTCATTGTCTCCTCGGGGGGTGTCATTATTGGTAGACCCTTGGGATGGTAATTGGGGGGTGTCTTGGGGGTGAGTGTCAGACACACATGACGGGACCTCATTGTCTCCTTGGGGGGTGTCATTATTGGTAGACCCTTGGGATGGTAATTGGGGGGTGTCTCGGGGGTGAGTGTGAGACACACATGACGGGACCTCATTGTCTCCTCGGGGGTGTCATCATTGGTAGACCCTTGGGATGGTAATTAGGGGGTGTCTCGGGGGTGAGTGTGAGACATTCATGACGGGACCTCATTGTCTCCTCGGGGGTGTCATTATTGGTAGACCCTTGGAATGGTAATTGGGGGGTGTCTCAGTGATGAGTGTGAGACACACATGACGGGGACCTCATTGTCTCCTCAGGGGGTGTCATTATTGGTAGACCCTTGGGATGGTAATTGGGGGGTGTCTCGGTGATGAGTGTGAGACACACATGACGGGACCTCATTGTCTCCTCGGGAGGTGTCATTATTGGTAGACCCTTGGGATGGTAATTGGGGGGTGTCTCGGTGCTCAGTGTGAGACACACATGACGGGACCTTATTGTCTCCTCGGGGGGTGTCATTATTGGTAGACCCTTGGGATGGTAATTGGGGGGTGTCTCGGGGGTGAGTGTGAGACACACATGACGGGACCTCATTGTCTCCTCGGGGGTGTCATTATTGGTAGACCCTTGGGATGGTAATTGGGGGGTGTCTCGGGGGTGAGTGTGAGACACACATGACGGGACCTCATTGTCTCCTCAGGGGGTGTCATTATTGGTAGACCCTTGGGATGGTAATTGGGGGGTGTCTCGGTGATGAGTGTGAGACACACATGACGGGACCTCATTGTCTCCTCGGGAGGTGTCATTATTGGTAGACCCTTGGGATGGTAATTGGGGGGTGTCTCGGTGCTCAGTGTGAGACATACATGACGGGACCTCATTGTCTCCTCGGGGGGTGTCATTATTGGTAGACCCTTGGGATGGTAATTGGGGGGTGTCTCGGTGATCAGTGTGAGACACACATGACGGGGACCTCATTGTCTCCTCGGGGGGTGTCATTATTGGTAGACCCTTGGGATGGTAATTGGGGGGTGTCTCGGGGGTGAGTGTGAGACATACATGACGGGACCTCATTGTCTCCTCAGGGGGTGTCATTATTGGTAGACCCTTGGGATGGTAATTGGGGGGTGTCTCGGTGATGAGTGTGAGACACACACGACGGGACCTCATTGTCTCCTTGGGGGTTGTCATTATTGGTAGACCCTTGGGATGCTAAATGGGGGGTGTCTCTGTGCTCAGTGTGAGACACACATGACGGGACCTCATTGTCTCCTTGGGGGGTGTCATTATTGGTAGACCCTTGGGATGGTAATTGGGGGGTCTCTTGGTGATGAGTGTGAGACACACATGACGGGGACCTCATTGTCTCCTCGGGGGTGTCATTATTGGTAGACCCCTGGGATGGTAATTGGGGGGTGTCTCGGTGATGAGTGTGAGACACACATAACGGGACCTCATTGTCTCCTCGGGGGGTGTCATTATTGGTAGACCCTTGGGATGGTAATTGGGGGGTGTCTCGGTGATGAGTGTGAGACACACCTGACGGGACCTCATTGTCTCCTCGGGGGTGTCATTATTGGTAGACCCTTGGGATGGTAATTAGGGGGTGTCTCGGGGGTGAGTGTGAGACATACATGACGGGACCTCATTGTCTCCTCAGGGGGTGTCATTATTGGTAGACCCTTGGGATGGTAATTGGGGGGTGTCTCGGTGATGAGTGTGAGACACACATGACGGGACCTCATTGTCTCCTCGGGAGGTGTCATTATTGGTAGACCCTTGGGATGGTAATTGGGGGGTGTCTCGGTGCTCAGTGTGAGACACACATGACGGGACCTCATTGTCTCCTCAGGGGGTGTCATTATTGGTAGACCCTTGGGATGGTAATTGGGGGGTGTCTCGGTGATGAGTGTGAGACACACATGACGGGACCTCATTGTCTCCTTGGGGGGTGTCATTATTGGTAGACCCTTGGGATGCTAAATGGGGGTTGTCTCTGTGCTCAGTGGGAGACACACATGACGGGACCTCATTGTCTCCTTGGGGGGTGTCATTACTGGTAGACCCTTGGGATGGTAATTGGGGGGTCTCTTGGTGATGAGTGTGAGACACACATGACGGGACCTCATTGTCTCCTCGGGGGTGTCATTATTGGTAGACCCTTGGGATGGTAATTGGGGGGTGTCTCGGTGATGAGTGTGAGACACTCATGACGGGGACCTCATTGTCTCCTCGGGGGGTGTCATTATTGGTAGACCCTTGGGATGGTAATTGGGGGGTCTCTCGGTGATGAGTGTGAGACACACGGCGGGACCTCATTGTCTCCTCAGGGGGTGTCATTATTGGTAGACCCTTGGGATGGTAATTGGGGGGTGTCTCGGGGGTGAGTGTCAGACACACATGACGGGACCTCATTGTCTCCTCGGGGGGTGTCATTATTGGTAGACCCTTGGGATGGTAATTGGGGGGTGTCTCGGTGATGAGTGTGAGACACACATGACGGGGACCTCATTGTCTCCTTGGGGGGTGTCATTATTGGTAGACCCTTGGGATGGTAATTGGGGTGTGTCTCGGGGGTGAGTGTGAGACACACATGACGGGACCTCGTTGTCTCCTCGGGGGTGTCATCATTGGTAGACCCTTGGGATGGTAATTGGGGGTGTCTCGGGGGTGAGTGTGAGACACACATGACGGGGACCTCATTGTCTCCTCGGGGGGTGTTATTATTGGTAGACCCTTGGGATGGTAATTGGGGGGTGTCTCGGTGATGAGTGTGAGACACACATGATGGGGACCTCATTGTCTCCTCGGGGGGTGTCATTATTGGTAGACCCTTGGGATGGTAATTGGGGGGTGTCTCGGTGATGAGTGTGAGACACACATGACGGGGACCTCATTGTCTCCTTGGGGGGTGTCATTATTGGTAGACCCTTGGGATGGTAATTGGGGTGTGTCTCGGGGGTGAGTTTGAGACACACATGACGGGACCTCATTGTCTCCTCGGGGGTGTCATTATTGGTAGACCCTTGGGATGGTAATTGGGGGTGTCTCGGGGGTGAGTGTGAGACACACATGACGGGACCTCATTGTCTCCTTGGGGGGTGTCATTATTGGTAGACCCTTGGGATGCTAAATGGGGGTTGTCTCTGTGCTCAGTGTGAGACACACATGACGGGACCTCATTGTCTCCTTGGGGGGTGTCATTATTGGTAGACCCTTGGGATGGTAATTGGGGGGTCTCTTGGTGATGAGTGTGAGACACACATGACGGGACCTCATTGTCTCCTCGGGGGTGTCATTATTGGTAGACCCTTGGGATGGTAATTGGGGGGTGTCTCGGTGATGAGTGTGAGACACACATGACGGGGACCTCATTGTCTCCTCGGGGGTGTCATTATTGGTAGACCCTTGGGATGGTAATTGGGGGGTGTCTCGGTGATGAGTGGGAGACACACATGACGAGGACCTCATTGTCTCCTCGGGGGTGTCATTATTGGTAGACCCTTGGGATGGTAATTGGGGGGTCTCTCGGTGATGAGTGTGAGACACACGGCGGGACCTCATTGTCTCCTCAGGGGGTGTCATTATTGGTAGACCCTTGGGATGGTAATTGGGGGGTGTCTCGGGGGTGAGTGTCAGACACACATGACGGGACCTCATTGTTTCCTCGGGGGGTGTCATTATTGGTAGACCCTTGGGATGGTAATTGGGGGGTGTCTCGGGGGTGAGTGTGAGACACACATGACGGGGACCTCATTGTCTCCTTGGGGGGTGTCATTATTGGTAGACCCTTGGGATGGTAATTGGGGTGTGTCTCGGGGGTGAGTGTGAGACACACATGACGGGACCTCATTGTCTCCTCGGGGGTGTCATTATTGGTAGACCCTTGGGATGGTAATTGGGGGTGTCTCGGGGGTGAGTGTGAGACACACATGACGGGGACCTCATTGTCTCCTCGGGGGGTGTTATTATTGGTAGACCCTTGGGATGGTAATTGGGGGGTGTCTCGGTGATGAGTGTGAGACACACATGACGGGGACCTCATTGTCTCCTCGGGGGGTGTCATTATTGGTAGACCCTTGGGATGGTAATTGGGGGGTGTCTCGGTGATGAGTGTGAGACACACATGACGGGGACCTCATTGTCTCCTTGGGGGGTGTCATTATTGGTAGACCCTTGGGATGGTAATTGGGGTGTGTCTCGGGGGTGAGTTTGAGACACACATGACGGGACCTCATTGTCTCCTCGGGGGTGTCATTATTGGTAGACCCTTGGGATGGTAATTGGGGGTGTCTCGGGGGTGAGTGTGAGACACACATGACGGGACCTCATTGTCTCCTTGGGGGGTGTCATTATTGGTAGACCCTTGGGATGCTAAATGGGGGTTGTCTCTGTGCTCAGTGTGAGACACACATGACGGGACCTCATTGTCTCCTTGGGGGGTGTCATTATTGGTAGACCCTTGGGATGGTAATTGGGGGGTCTCTTGGTGATGAGTGTGAGACACACATGACGGGACCTCATTGTCTCCTCGGGGGTGTCATTATTGGTAGACCCTTGGGATGGTAATTGGGGGGTGTCTCGGTGATGAGTGTGAGACACACATGACGGGACCTCATTGTCTCCTCGGGGGTGTCATTATTGGTAGACCCTTGGGATGGTAATTGGAGGGTGTCTCGGTGATCAGTGTGAGACACACATGACGGGGACCTCATTGTCTCCTCGGGGGTGTCATTATTGGTAGACCCTTGGGATGGTAATTGGGGGGTGTCTCGGTGATGAGTGGGAGACACACATGACGAGGACCTCATTGTCTCCTCGGGGGTGTCATTATTGGTAGACCCTTGGGATGGTAATTGGGGGGTCTCTCGGTGATGAGTGTGAGACACACGGCGGGACCTCATTGTCTCCTCGGGGGGTGTCATTATTGGTAGACCCTTGGGATGGTAATTGGGGGGTGTCTCGGGGCTCAGTGTTGGGGAGAATGTTTGTTCCATGGATCTGGAGGAGGACCAGGAGGATGTAATGACCATAGTGACGTCATGTGAGTGGATGGAGGAGACGTTCTCCGCTGGTGTCTGGCTCGGTGTGAAGTGTATTTTATGGCTCCGGCGGTCCCCTCCCCCCCCCCCCCCCCCGTTTATTATAAATAAATACTTCATAAGTGCTGCTCTCTCTTCTATGGACTGTCTTGTGTCTGGGTGACAGCAGACACTTCCCCCACCCAACCGCAGCAGACACTTCCCCCACCCAACCGCAGCAGACGTTTAGTATACTGCGGAGAAGTGAGAATCTCAGGCTCAGATCTGGGGGGGGGGGGTGCAGATTTTAGATGTACCCCCTCCCCCCATACACATTGATCCATGAGCCTTTCTGATAAGAACAATTCATCTATAATCATGAGGAGGAGGACACCTAATGTAAAGGGTGACTCTGATGGGGACCCCTCATGTAAGGGGGACTTCTGATGAGGACACTTGATGTAAGGGGGCACTCTAATGGGGACAATCTATGTAAGGGGGCAATATGATGGGGGTGCCTGATGTAAAGGGGGACTCCTGATGTAAGGGAGGCTGTGATGGGGACCCTGCATGTAAGGAGGAAATCCGATGGGGGGGACTTGATGTAAAGGGGCACTCTGGGGGAGGACAATCCATGTAAGGGGGCACTCTGATGGAGATATTCCATGTAGGGGGGCAAGGTGATGGGGCACCTGATGTAAAGGGTGACTCCTGATGTAAGGGAGGCTGTAATGGGGGAACTCTGATGGGGGCACTTGATGTAAGGGAGAACTCTGATGGGGACAATCCATGTAAGGGGGCACTCTGATATAGATAAATCGTGTAAAGGGTCAATGTGATGGGGGCACCTGATCTAAAGGGGGACTCTTGATGTAAGGGAGGCTGTGATGGGGACCCCTCATGTAGGAGGGAATTCTAATAGGGACCCCTAATGTAAGGGGGCACTCTGATGGGGACAGTCCATGTAAGGGGGCAATATGATGGGAACCCCTGATGTAAAGGGGGACTCCTAATATAAGGAAGGCTGTGATGGGGACCCTTCATGTAAGGAGGAACTCTAATGGGGGACACTTCATGTAAGGGGGAGTCTGATGGGGACAATCCATTTAAGGGGACAATGTAATGGGGGCACCTGATGTAAAGGGGGACTCTGATGGGGACAATCCATGTAAGGGGCAATATCATGGGGACGTCTGATGTAAAGGGGACTCCTGATGTAAGGGAGGCTGTGATGGGGACCCTTCATGTAAGGGGGAACTCTTATGGGGGGATTTGATGTAAGGGGGCACTCTGATAAGCACAATCTATGTAAGGGGGCAATCTGATGAGGACATTTCATGTAAGGGGCACTCTGATGGACACAATCTATGTAAGGGGGCAATGTGATGGGGCACCTGATGTAAAGGGGGACTCTGATGGGGACAATCCATGTAAGGGGCAATATCATGGGGACGTCTGATGTAAAGGGGACTCCTGATGTAAGGGAGGCTGTGATGGGGACCCTTCGTGTAAGGGGGAACTCTTATGGGGGGACTTGATGTAAGGGGGCACTCTGATGAGCACAATCTATGTAAGGGGGCAATCTGATGAGGACATTTCATGTAAGGGGCACTCTGATGGGGACAATCTATGTAAGGGGGCAATGTGATGGGGGCACCTGATGTAAAGGGGGATTCCTGATGTAAGGGGGAACTCTGATGGGGGACAATTGATGTAAGGGGGAACTCTGATGGGGGCAATCTATGTAAGGGGGCAATATGATGGGGTCACCCTATGTAAGGGGTGGCTCTGATGTGGACAATCCATGTAAGGGGGACATTGTGATGGGGACACCTGATGTAAGGGGGGGGCATTGTAATAAGGACAACTGATGTAAGGGGGGCACTCTGATGGAGACACTTGATGTAAGGGGGGCATTGTGATGGCGACAGCTGATGTAAGGGGGGCAATAATCCTCTGTAGGCTTCTGACAGTAGATTCATATATGACAGCTCCTTGTATTACAATGTAGATAAAACAAAGGTGACAATTAGGGATGTGCACAACTGCCCTGGGTCTGGTTTGAGCGGGGTTCAATAAAGTTCAATTGCTGAACCCAAACCCCGATGAAATCTGTGGGACCTGAATCTAATACACAAGGGGGTATACAAAATAAAAGTAGCATGGGGATGGGCACTGCCCCGGGGAATGTGTACCAGTGCATATAACTAAAGAAATAAATAATTCCTCGCAGTTTGGAGCGGTGGCAAAGCACCCGGTCCTCATGTTAATGAGAACAAGGGCCTCTTCCCCACAACCCTGGCTGGTGGTTGTGGGGGGTCTGTGGTGGGGCTTATTGGAATCTGGAGGCCTGCAGATACTGCCCATCCTCCAAGTGTGAATGAGTATGGGGTACATAGTACTTGTGTATGTATGTGACCCGACCGGCTGGCCAGGTGGTGTGTGATTGGCGTTTTAGGGGCGGTGGTTAGGGATGAGCTTCGTGTTCGACTCGAATATCGGCTTCTCGCCCGTTCGCCGAATACCGAACATTATGGACCGTTCACGCCAAATTCGTGTGGCGCTCACGGCCCACAATGCACTGCACCATTGCAGGGCATTTCTGGCTCATGATTGCCCAAGCATGCACTGTGACCCCGCATGCTTGGCCAATCACAGCGCCAGCAGCGAGGAGAGCCATGATTGGCCACAGTCAGGATGCATGTGGCCAATCATAGCTCAGGCTGTGTAGTACACACCCAAGGCCGCCAGCACTGCGGCCTTGTGTAGTGTGTTGGCGTCTGTAGGAGTTAGTGGGTGTTCTGTGTACCTTCAACACAGTATACACCGATCGTTATCGGCCGATTTTGCGTTCTTGCTCTTCTGTACTTGAGCTGTTAGCAATCTGCAGGAGATTGTGCGTGCTGTCTGCGTGCCCTGACCACACTATACACCATTATATCCACCTATATAGCTAGCTATATTGCTCTTTTGTAATAGAGCTTGCAGTCAGTTGTAGGAGATTGTGCTTGCTGTCTGCGTGCCCTGACCGCAGTATACACCGTTATATCCACCTACATAGCTCTTCTCTATTTGAGCCATCTGCCATCTGCAGGAGTTAGTGGGTGTTGTGTGCCTCCAGCACAATATACACTACCCAATTTCTGTTTTTCCCATCTCCCTTCAGGCCATTACCATGTCTGGAAGGCCAGCAAGGAGAGGCAGACAGGCGCGAGCCGATAAAAGAGGACAAGCAGGCTCTGTGTCTAGAGACAACAGTGCTGGTCGTGGACGCGGTGCATCGTCATCATCAGCACGTGGCCATGGGACACGCTTGTCTTTCTTTCGGCAGCTGGACATGTTGAGCCGCAACATGCCGAAGACTTGGTAGAGTGGATGACCAAGCCCTCTTCATCCTCCTCATCCTCTCTCACCCAGACTCAGGGTACTAGCAAAGCAGCTGCCAACGCATCGTCTTCCCTCCTCTCAATGTCATCATCAGTGACTCCTTCCCTAGACCCACCACGTCCTCCTGAGGAGTCTCCTGAACTCTTTGAGCACAGTGTTGGGTACATGCTCCAGGAGGATGCCCAGTGTTTTGTGGGCTCTGATGATGACACTCAGCTAGAGGAAGGCAGTAGCGTGAGCGCAGAGAGAGGGGATGCTCAAAAAGGACAGCAATCTGGCAGTCATGTTCCACAAGCTGCAGCATACTGCCAGGTTTGCTCCAGCGATGAAGAGGGAGGGGATGATGAGGGCACTGACTCCACGTGGGTGCCTGGTAGGAGAGAGGAGGAGGAGGAGGAGGCACATCTCCAATGAGGAAGGATGCCCTCCGGGGGCCAGCTTAGGGGCAGCACACCGACTGAATCACACCGCAGAGCTCCGCCTGTGCAGGGCGCTGCCTCTGCGCGTTATTCTAAAAGTTCTTTGGTGTGGGCCTTTTTTGAGACGAGTGCATCAGATCGCACCGCTGCTATTTGCAACATATGTCTCAAGCGTATCTCACGTGGCCAAAACATCAGCCGCTTGGGCACCACATGCTTGACCAGACATATGTTGACCTGCCATGCAGCTCGTTGGCAAGCGTACCTCAAAGACCCACACCAAAGAACAAAGCGGACCTCTCCTTGCTCCTCATCAGCTGGCATCTCCAACCCCACTAGACCTTCAGTCCTCTCTGAAACCTGCTCTGAGAGGAATGAAGGTGTAGAATTAGGTGTGTCACAGCCAAGTGCTTCCGGGAACTCTGCTAGTGGTACACCCACATCCGATTATAGCAGGCAAATGTCCCTGCCCCAGCTGCTGGACCGGCGAAAGAAGTTCACTCCCAGCCATCCACATGCCCAGCGGTTGAATGCTAGCTTGGCTAAATTGCTAGCACTTCAACTGCTGCCTTTTCAGTTGGTAGACTCGGCCCCCTTCCGTGAGTTTGTACAATGTGCGGTTCCTCAGTGGCAGGTCCCCAAACGCCACTTTTTCTCACGGAAGGCGATTCCAGCTCTACCGGCATGTGGAAGGCAATGTCCTTGCCTTGCTGGACAGGGCGGTAAGGTGCATATTACCGCTGACTCATGGTCCAGCAGGCATGGACAGGGACGTTACCTGTCTTTCACGGCCCATTGGGTCACTCTTCTGGCTGCTGGGAAGGATGCAGGACAAGGTGCAGTAGTGTTGGAGGTTGTTCCGCCACCACGCCCCCAAAATGCTACTATTGGTTGTGACACACCTCTCTCCTCCACCCCCTCCTCTTCTTCTTCCTCCATGGCCTCTTCCAGTGCTCTGTCCTCAGAACCAGCGGTGCTCCGTAGGCGTTCCAGGGGCTACGCAAGTACGCAGGCAAAACGATGCCATGCCGTGCTTGCGCTGGTTTGTTTGGGGGACAGGAGCCACACTGGGGCGGATGTTTTGTCAGCTCTGCAGGGGCAGGCCGAGAGGCGGTTGACGCCACGCCAGCTTAAGCCAGGATTGGTGGTTTGTGACAATGGCACCAACCTCCTCTCCGCCCTCCGACAGGGACAACTGACCCATGTGCCCTGTGTGGCTCACGTCCTTAACCTGGTGGTGCAGCGGTTCTTGGGCAGGTATCCGGGCTTACAGGATGTCCTGAAGCAGGCCAGGAAAGTCTGTGTGCATTTCCGCCGATCATTTAATGCCTGTGCTCGGCTGGCTGAGCTCCAAAAGGAGTTGAACCTGCCCAAGAACCGCCTTATATGTGACATGCCCACCAGATGGAACTCAACGTTGGCCATGCTGCAGCGGCTGCACACGCAGCAGAGGGCCATCAATGAGTACCTGTGCGACTACGACACCAGGACAGGGTCAGGGGAGCTTGGTTTTTTCTCACCACGCCAGTGGGGCATGATCAGGGATGCATGCATTGTCCTGTCACCGTTTGAGGAGGCCACAAGGATGGTGAGCAGTGACAGTGCATGCATCAGTGACACTGTACCTCTTGTCCACCTCTTGGAGCATACGCTGCGTGGAATAATGGACAGGGCACTTGAGGCAGAACAGAGGCAGGAAGAGGAGGACTTCCTTGCCTCTCAAGGCCCCCTTTATCCAGACAGTGTTCCTGCTGTGCCACCCATCAGACAGGAAGAGGATGAGGAGGAGGAAGAGGAAGAGGAGGATGATTGTGTCAGCATGGAGGTGGAGGCTGGCACTCAGCAGCAGCAGCAGTCTTGTAGGGATGATTTACAGTCCCAAGAAACACGTGGACTTGTACGTGGCTGGGAGGAGGTAGCTGCGGATCATGTTGTCCTTAGTGACCCAGAGGACTCCGGACCGAATGCCTCAGCTAACCTACGCTGCATGGCCTCCCTGATCCTGCAAAGCCTGCGGAAGGATCCTCATATTCTTCGAATCAAGGAGAGGGACCATTACTGGCGGGCCACTCTCCTTGATCCACGGTACAAGGGTAAGGTTGCCGACCTTATCTTGCCATCGCAGAGGGAGCAGAGGATGAGACATCTCCGGGAGGCCTTGCAGAAAGGTCTGTGCAACGCGTTCCCAGAGACTGGGAGGTTACAAACTCCTGGTCCTGGACAAAGTGTTGCTGAGGCATCGGTCAGAAGGAGCGGTGGAGAAGGTGGCCGTCTGACTGATGCTTTCAGACAATTTTTTAGTCCGCAGCCCCAAGGTATGATCGGTTCCAGCACCCATCGCCAGCGTCTGATTTACATGGTGCAGGAATACCTAGGGGCAAGGTCAGACTTGAACACCTTTCCCACCGAAAATCCTCTGGCTTACTGGGTCTTGAGGATGGATCACTGGCCAGAGCTTGCACAGTATGCAATTGAGCTACTGGCCTGTCCTGCATCCAGCATTCTTTCGGAACGCACCTTCAGTGCTGCTGGTGGCTTTGTTACCGATCACAGGGTGCGCCTGTCCACCGAATCAGTTGATCGACTGACCTTCATCAAGATGAATCAGTCTTGGATCACCCACAGCTACCAAGCACCTGAAGCTGATGTAACCGAATAATTTTTTTTTTAAATATCACATCCCTTCAAGACTGCCTATGCTGATGCTGAGTGACTGTCCTGTTATGTTGATTGTCTATCCTCTTCCTCCTCCGCTGATATGTTGGAAGAACATTTTTTGGTTCTGGGTGATGCCACCAGCCAAATTTTTCTGCCCCTGTTTAACAGGGGCGTTTAATTACAATTTTTGATGCAATGCTTTGCAGCAGGGCTAATTCCTGCAATAAAACTAGAGTATATGGGAGAGGTTGCAGTGTCGTGGCACCAGCACCAGTGCCTAAGGCCCAATTTTTCAGCCCCTGTTTAACAGGGACATGTAATTACAATAGTTGATATAATATTTCACAGCAGGGCCCGTTCCTGTGCCCACCGAGAGTAACTGTGAGGACTTATAGTGTTGTGGCACCAGCACCACAACCACCAAAGGTCAATTTTTCTACCACTGTTCAACAATGGCATGTAATTACAATTCTTGATATAATCGTTCACAGCAGGGCTCTCCAGCGCCCACCAAGAGTCACTTTGAGGGCTTACAATGTTGTTGCAAAACCAACACCTTGTTCCGCCATTTCTGCAGAGCATATAGGGCAGGCCCCTACTTTCAAACATCCAATTTACAAACATCTCCTACTTGCAAACGGAAGGAGACAACAGCAAGTGAGATGAAAAAAGATGGACGACAAAACAAATTATACAGGGGTGATAACCCTTCCCTATGTTTTCCAAAAAGCTTAAAAATAGTTTTTTTGACTGGAGCTACACTTTAAAAATGTACCAGTTGAAAATGACAAACAGATTCAACTTAACACAACAAACCTACACAGTCCCTGTCTTGTTTGCACCGCCTGTATACTGCTGTTCTGAGTATATAGGGCCTGGGGGCCACACGCATTTCCTTTTTTTAATATGGGTACGGGGTTCCCCTTAATATGCGTACAAGACCCAAAGGGGCTGGTGATGGGCAGGGAGGGCTACCCATGCCATTTTTCTCAATGATTTTCATCCATATTGCAGGAACCAGATATAACATTAAAACCGCAAGCAGTTTTAAATGGTGTTATTTCCGTTTAATGTCATTTTGTGCAGGGACTGTTCTAAACACAGGAAACACGTGGCACTTCACAGGCATACTACAGACACCCCCCAGGCACCATATTTAAAGGAATATTTCACTTTTTTTTTCACTTTAATCATCATTAAAATCAGTGCTCCCACCAAAACGGCCATTTTTAAAAACATTTTAGGCATTGTCCCCTGGGGCAGGACCCGGGTCCCCAAACCCTTTTTAGGACAGTATCTTGCATATTAGCCATTAAAATGAGCACTTTTTATTTCAAACGTTCGAGTCCCATAGACTTCAATGGGGTTCTAAAGTTCACACAAATTTTCGGTCCGTTCGAAAGTTCTGGTGCGAACCGAACCGAGGGGTGTTCGGCTCATCCCTAGCGGTGGTAGAGCATGTGTGAAGATCTAAATGACAGACCCCCCGGAAGTGGCTGAGAGAGGCAGCAGTGAGACAGCCGGTGGGAAGCTGGTAGCCGTGGTTGGTCAGTTCTGGGAATTCTGCTGTGGAGAATTGGGCCGGGAGTTGAGGAGGGGGAAGTTCTCGGAGTAATGCTGGAGCTCCAGGGTAATGTGTTATCTTGAGGAGAACTTCCTAGTGAGGGGGGGGGTGGTTTTTGCCCTTAAGGCAGTAGAAGTGTACCTGCAAGCCGGTTATGTGCGGGGGGGAGGGGGGGGGGTGAGCTGCACTATACATTGTAGTCATATAATTCCCAGCATGAAGATTAGGCCCTATGTGGGATCAGCTGGGAACCTCAGCTGCTGTGCAAATATTGACCGATGATTGTCACCTCGCTGGTGTATGGGGCCACCAGCTGCGGTGGAGTGATCTTGGTATTTGATCAATAATGGAGAGACTGATGATGGATAGAAGGCCGTGGCTCTTTATTTGACATTTTCTGTGCTATGTATTCATGATGGGAATAATCTTCATGACGTGTATGGTATGTGAAGGAAACAGGCTTGGATCTAGAGGGGTGCTGGGCGGGGGGGCTGTGCCCATATTTTAGTTGTGCCCCTCCATATCTCTGAGAGTCCATCCACTGATCCATGAGCCAATCTGATAGGGAAACTTGATGTAAGGGGGCACATTGATGGGGCGACTGATGTAAGGGGGCATTGGTGGGGGCATTAGATGTAAGGGGGCACATTGATGGGGCAACTGATGTAAGGGGGCATTGATGGGAGCATTTGATGTAAGAAGGCACTTTGATTGGGACAATAGATGTAAGGGGGCATTGATGGGGGCATTATATGTAAGGGGGCACTCTGATGGAGGCAGTTTATGTAAAGAGACAGTTTGATGGGAATAGTTGATGTAAGAGGACATTGATAGAGACAATTAATGCAAGGGGGCACTATGATGGGGCAACTGATGTAAGGGGGCATTGATGGGGGCATTATATGTAAGGGGGGCATTGATGGGGATAATATATGTAAGGGGGCACATTGATGGGGGCATTAGGTGTAAGGGGGCACATTGATGGGGCAACTGATGTAAGGGGACATTGGTGGGGGCATTAGATGTAAGGGGGCACATTGATGGGGCAACTGATGTAAGGGGGCATTGGTGGGAGCATTTGATGTAAGAAGGCACTTTGATTGGGACAATAGATGTAAGGGGGCATTGATGGGGCATTTGATGTAAGAAGGCACTCTGATGGAGGCAGTTTATGTAAAGAGACAGTTTGATGGGAATAGTTGATGTAAGAAGGCACTTTCATTGGGACAATAGATGTAAGGGGGCATTGATGGGGGCATTATATGTAAGGGTGGCATTGATGGGGGCAATATATGTAAGGGGGCACATTGATGAGGGCATTAGCTGTAAGGGGGCACATTGATGGGATAAATGATGTAAGGGGACATTGGTGGGAGCATTTGATGTAAGAAGGCACTTTGATTGGGACAATAGATGTAAGGGGGCATTGATGGGGGCATTATATGTAAGGGGGGCATTGATGGGGGCAATATATGTAAGGGGGCACATTGATGGGGGCATTAGGTGTAAGGGGGCACATTGATGGGGCAACTGATGTAAGGGGACATTGGTGGGAGCATTTGATGTAAGAAGGCACTTTGATTGGGACAATAGATGTAAGGGGGCATTGATGGGGCATTTGATGTAAGAAGGCACTCTGATGGAGGCAGTTTATGTAAAGAGACAGTTTGATGGGAATAGTTGATGTAAGAGGACATTGATAGAGACAATTAATGCAAGGGGCACTATGATGGGGCAACTGATGTAAGGGGCATAAGTGTGGGCATTTGATATAAAAAGGCACTCTGATGGGGGTATTTGATGTAAAGGTGCACTCAGATGGGGACTCTGACAGGGACACCTGATATCAGGGGCACAGGTTCTGTTTATTCATCCTAATCTAATATACATAATAATATTCCCGGTATACTTCTGCCTTGCCTCTATACTACCAATCAGACATTACTTCCGGGTCGTGATACCAGATGAACGAGGGAATGTCGGTTCCCTGCATCCGTCACACACAGTGTTGGTATTATGCCCTCTTGCCCTCTAACTTTTTTTTTTTTTTTTTACTGAAGCCTTCACAATCTGGACCATGACCAATCGCAGAGCCCTGCTTGAGAAGTTCTCCGGTCATATCGGGTTGTTGTGGACCTTGATTAGGGAGTTGGGTGAGCTGGTTTTCAACCGGCATCCGTGCACATGACAACAGAGGGCCTGGGTGGATATGAAGTACAGAGTGTGCCCCCGAAAAGCCTTGTATACAGGCGGGGCCCCAGCTGCATGGTTTGGCCAAATGAAGCAGTGTTGGGGGGGGGGGGCAGCCTATATACAGATTTGTTCTTTTTTTTTTCCCCGAGTTTTTGATGTTATACTGTAGAAATGGTTTCCACAGATTCCTGATGAAACAGGAAAGATAACTGTGAAATGCCTTGAAGAAAAAAAAAAGAAAAAATACCCCTTCCCCAAAGCTAAACCCGGCAGCCATCACAAGGATAAATGGATAATTATCTCACAAAAGCGTTTATTTCGGAGGAAATTTTGAGAATATTTGAATGGACAGGACCAATTTGTAGGCAGGTGCAGTTCTTCTACTCTACTGCAGGTGGTGGCCCACTGGAGAAGCTCTTCAGATGGAAAGGAAGTCCTGAGGAACATGGTTCCTCTATGGGAGTGATGGGGAACCTCGGCACCCCAGATGTTTTGGAACTACATTTCCCATGATGCTCATGTACTCTTCAGTGTAGTTGAGCACCATGGGAAACGTAGTTCCAAAACATCTGGGGTCCCAAGGTTCGCCATCACTGCTCTATGGTTTTCTGGGTCACTGGGGAGCCTATTGGAGGCCCTGGCCTCCTGGGTGTAGGCACGCTTCATGCGGGTTGGTAGTGCAGGGAAGGGTGCCCTGGCCTCCTGGGTGTAGGCACGCTTCATGCGGGTTGGTAGTGCAGGGAAGGGTACCCTGTCTGTTAGGGCCCCGTACTAGCGATAGGGAAAGGTTTCTGATGAAGAGGGGAAGCATTGGGTTGCATCTCTACTAGAGATCTTCCAGATTGGGCACAAGATGGTACAGGCTGCCCCCTTCTACAGATGATGCCAGTCTGGTTGGAACTCGCTCTGTTCACCGTGAGTGCACCTAGCTGGGCCATCTTCCCACCGGCTTTGTTGTGACCTATCATCACATTACTTTACTACAAGTTTATTATTGCACTCGACTGTGTTAATTATTGCAGCTGCACCCTGCCGTACCCCGCCTACAAATTGTCCAAATGCCCCATAGCAAGGGTCAACATTTGAACTTATTAATCCACAATTGTTTTTTTTTTTTTTTTAATTTTGTGATTTTATTGAGAAATATGTGATAATAAAAATGTTTTTTAATATTTACATTTGGTCTATAAGTTGTTTATTTACCGGCAGTCCTTTTCTTTCAATAATGATATGAAATTCTAAGGACGTGGTGCCACCATCTTGGAGGCCAGCCACTCAGCTTCTACAGTAAGTGCTGCTTCGTGTTCTATGAACTGTCTTGTCTCCGGCTTGACAGCAACCCACGTCCAATGACAGCAGACGTCTAGTTTAGCCTGGGGCAGGGGCAGGCTGGGCCGGGGGGGGGCAGGGTGGCAATTTCCCCCCAGGCCGCCCTAACTTATGTTGAAGGCGGTTGCTGCCCACTGACATTTTTTTTTTCCTTCTCTAGGAAGCCGGGCTGGGGTTAAGGCTGCCACGGCCGGACACTTTTTGCTTTCTGGGAGTTGTAGTCTGTGCCCAAAACACAGAGGAGACAACTGTAGTCTTGGATGTGGGGAGCGTCAGGGAGTCGAGACTCGTGGCTGGCTCAGTGCTGGCAGAAACTTTACCCCAGGACCAGGAGAATCACCCCCCCCCCCCCCATGACATGCAAGGACCTGCTGAGCTGAGATGCCAGGTTAGAGACCCTGACACCCCCAGCTGACCCCCACATCCCATCTCCAGGCATGTACTGGCCGTTGGGACTATCAGGAGTTTCCCGGTGGGCCGATGGCTCAGTGGGCCACTCTGATGTAAGGGGGCTGGTGATGGGCCACTCTGATGTAAGGGGGCTGGTAATGGGCCACTCTGATGTAAGGGGGCTGGTGATGGGACACTCTGATGTAAGGGGGCTGGTGATGGGCCACTCTGATGTAAGGGGGCTGGTGATGGGCCACTCTGATGTAAGGGGGCTGGTGATGGGCCACTCTTATGTAAGGGGGCTGGTGATGGGACACTCTGATGTAAGGGGGCTGGTGATGGGACACTCTGATGTAAGGGGGCTGGTGATGGGCCACTCTGATGTAAGGGGGCTGGTGATGGGCCACTCTGATGTAAGGGGGCTGGTGATGGGCTACTCTGATGTAAGGGGGCTGGTGATGGGACACTCTGATGTAAGGGGGCTGGTGATGGGACACTCTGATGTAAGGGGGCTGGTGATGGGACACTCTGATGTAAGGGGGCTGGTGATGGGACACTCTGATGTAAGGGGGCTGGTGATGGGACACTCTGATGTAAGGGGGCTGGTGATGGGACACTCTGATGTAAGGGGGCTGGTGATGGGACACTCTGATGTAAGGGGGCCGGTGATGGGACACTCTGATGTAAGGGGGCCGGTGATGGGACACTCTGATGTAAGGGGGCTGCTGATGGGACACTCTGATGTAAGGGGGCTGGTGATGGGACACTCTGATGTAAGGGGGTGCTGATGGGACACTCTGATGTAAGGGGGCTGCTGATGGGACACTCTGATGTAAGGGGGCTGCTGATGGGACACTCTGATGTAAGGGGGCTGGTGATGGGACACTCTGATGTAAGGGGGCTGGTGATGGGACACTCTGATGTAAGGGGGCTGCTGATGGGACACTCTGATGTAAGGGGGCTGGTGATGGGACACTCTGATGTAAGGGGGTGCTGATGGGACACTCTGATGTAAGGGGGTGGTGATGGGACACTCTGATGTAAGGGGGCTGGTGATGGGACACTCTGATGTAAGGGGGGTGGTGATGGGACACTCTTATGTAAGGGGGTGGTGATGGGACACTCTGATGTAAGGGGTGCTGATGGGACACTCTGATGTAAGGGGGTGGTGATGGGACACTCTGATGTAAGGGGGCTGGTGATGGGACACTCTGATGTAAGGGGGCTGCTCATGGGACACTCTGATGTAAGTGGGTGCTGATGGGACACTCTGATGCAATGGAGTGTTGATGGGACACTCAAAATGTAAGTGGGCCGGTCTGGATGAAGTCCAGGGCCAAATTTCTGTCCCAGTCCAGCCCTGCCCATCTCTCACCCCATACGCCACGTTTGCCCTGCCCCAGTGATCAGACTACATTGGGTGGACACTGGTGAGGCTGCATTGATGGGCACTGATCAGGCAGCATTGATCAGGCTGCATTGATGGGCACTGATGAGGCTGCATTGAAAAAACAGGTGGGCATGGATGGTGTGCTGATTCGGTGGCTCAATGGGCCACTTGACTGGACTTGCGCCCCCCCAGGCCTAAGGCTGCCAGCCCTCCCCTGGCCTGGAGAAGTGTGAATGTTTCGATTTTTTTTTTCCTTCTCGATTTTCCTTTTTTTCAGTGAGGTTCCAGTAGAATTTTCCTAGTTCTCTGATGTTCTACCTTCGACTGAACAGTCTGCCGAGCCGGGTGCGGATTTGCTTTGTTTTAATTCCATAAATTAAGGGGTTAATCACAGGAGAAAACAGGAGATATATATTTCCAAACAGGACATGAAGATTGGGGGCTGTGCCGCTTGGAAAGCGGTGCACTACGGCAATGCCAATGAAGCCCATGTAGAAGACAATGACGGCACATATATGGGAGACACACGTACCGAAGGCCTTCAGACTGGCCTCGGCCACCACACTTACCACCATCTTCAAAAGTAGTAGGTACGAGATGATGATGAACAGAAAGTCGATGCCCACGGTTGAGAGGGCAATAAACAGGCCATAGACGATGTTGATGCTTATGTCGGCACAGGCCAACTTCATGACCTCTTGGTGGAGGCAGTAGGAGTGAGTTAAAAGATTCTTCTTAAACAAGGGAAACCTTTTAAGAAGCAACGGTAGAGGAATCATCCCAGCTGCTGACCAAGGTGATCTTTTTAATGGTCTTGTTGGTTAAAATGGAAGAATATCTAAGAGGGTGACAAATCGCCACATACCGGTCTATGGCCATGGCCACCAGTATCCCGGATTCCAGGGCAGACAGGAAATGGATGGAGAACAATTGGGTCAAACACATGTCAAAGATGATCTCCCGGTTATCAAACCAGAAGATCCAAAGCATTTTGGGCATGACTGCCGAGGCAATCAAGATGTCCAATACTGAGAGCATGAAAAGGAAAAAGAACATGGGTTCATGAAGCTTTCGTTCCACCTTAATGATATAGAGAATGGTGATGTTCCCAAGGATGGCGACGATGTATAGTAAGGCAAGAGGAAACCCAAACCAGAAATGAAAGTCATCTAGATTTGGTATACCGCTGAGAGTGAAATCACGGATACCGCTGCATGTTAAGTTGAGTGGTTCCATGATGACCTGTGTCCCACCACGTCCCAGCACAGGGGGCTCCATGATGACCCGTGTCCCACCACGTCCAAGCACAGGGGGCTCCATGATGACCCGTGTGCCGAAATGTCCAGTCATAGATGACTTCATGATGACTTCTATCACAAAGGCCTCATCTTCTCCTGAAACAGAAATAACAAAACATTTACTCATTGGCAAATTTTTTGTGCTGAACTTTTTGGTAGATGCTTTGTGTTAAGAATTGGGCTGAGCAAAATTGAGAGCTCTTCTTTACTGAAATTTCAGTGTAAATTGTGGGATTTTGAGGAAATTTTGCTATTTTGGTGAAATGCTGGAATAGGCAAATCAAAATGAATACTGTTTTTAAAGCCAAAATCTTTTTTGTTCAGCTTTGGATAGAGTAGGGAAGAGTTACAACTGCTTTATGGTTTTTCTTTTGCCACCTATGTCATGGAAGGTGCCTACAAGGGGAATGTTCTATCGTAAAAAGTGAGTTTAGGCTGCCCAGGTTAGGGAAGAGTCAAGTCCTGTACCAACAGACAGGTATACAGTCCACCACTGAGCACCACTGTCTCCTCACTGTCCACCCCACTTTCCACCATACTACTGCCCCCCCTCCACTCCACTACTCTCCAATCTATCCCTCTGCCTCCCTGTCCACCCCACTGCCTCCCTTTCCACCCCCTTGCCCTATGTCCATCCCACTGCCCTCCAGTACACCCCTCTGGCTCTCTGTCCATCCCTCTGCCCCCCCCCCCCGTCCACTCTGCTAATCTACAGTCCACCCCACTGCCCCGTGTCAATCCCACTTCCCTCCAGTCCACTCCACTGCCCACCTCATCCACTCTGCTACTTTCCAGTCCACCCCACTGGCCCGGTGTCTATCTCTCTGCCCTCCAGTCCACCCCGCTGCCCGCCCCCCCCCCCAGTCAGCTACTCTCCTGTCCCCCCACTGCCTTCCTGTCCACCCCACTGCCTCCCTTTCCACCCCACTGCTCCCATGTCCATCCCGGTCTCCCCATCTACTCTGCTACTCTACAGTTCACCCCACTGGTCCGTGTCCATCCCACTGCCCTCCAGTTTACCCCACTGCCCGCCTTGTCCACTCTGCTACTCTCCAGTCCACCCCACTGCCCCTGTGTCCATCCTGCTGTCCTCCAGGCCATCCCGCTGCCATCCAGTCCACCCCGATGCCCCCTCCACTCTGCTACTCTCCAGTCCACCCCACTGTCCCCTGTTCATCCCGCTGCCACTTTCGTCCACTCTTTTACTCTCCAGTCCTCCCCACTGCCCCATGTCCATCCCGCTGCCTCCCATCCACTCTGTTACTCTCCAGTCCACCCCACTGCCTCTCTGTCCATCCTACTGCCCTCCAGTCCACCACACTGCCTCCCTGTCCATCCCACTGCCCCATCCACTCTGCTACTCTCCAGTCCACCCCACTGCCTTTCTGTCCATCCTGCTGCCCCCTGTCTACTCCACTACTGTCCAATCCACCCTACTGCCCCCCTGTCAATTTTGCTGCCCTCCAGTCCACCCACTGCCTCACTATCCATCCTGCTGCCCTCCAGTCCACCCCACTGCCTCCCTATTCATCCCACTGCCCCTCTGTCCACTCCACTATTCTCTTGTCCACCCCACTGCCTCCCTGTCCATCTGGCTTCCCTCCAGTCCATCCCGCTGCCCCCCTGTCCACTCCACTACTCTCCAGTCCACCCCACTAACCTGCTGACCCCCTGTCTATTCCACTGCCCCCCTGACCACTCTGTGGTCCCCTTGTCCATCCCGGTGCCCCCCAGTCTATCCTGCTGCCTTCCCCCTGTCTACCCCACTGCCCCCCCAGTCCACCCCATTGCTGTGGGGCTCTTTGGGGTGCTGTGGCTAGGGTGGTCTGCTTTGGGGTGTGTTGGATACGATGATCTGCTTTGAGGTGTCATAGACAAAATGGGCCACTTTGGTGTGGTGTTGATAGTGTGGGTTGCTATTGGTAGGGTGGGCTATTCTGGACTGTCAGTGGAAGGTTGGGGTGCAGTGGATAGTAAGGGGTGGGGTAGGCTAATTTAGGCCTCTCCCACTGTTAACGCAACGTGGCCATACCCTCTGTTCACCATGATGTGCACAGCACGCCGCCGCATTACTACTCTCTTTTAGCCACCCCAAAGTTTCCTCTATTTTTTACCATCCTATTGTGTATCGTGTATACTGCAAATAAATGCTGTGTGCCAGTAAAGTGTTTGGGTTTGGCTTGAAAAGAAAGGTGGCAACATGACCTCCGGTAGCGAGGGCGTCAGTGTTTTGACTCTCTCCCTAGTGGTCAGTTCCTGAAAAGAAACCAGGACCAAACCCACAGTATGGAGACCTCATATTCTCAGCCGCATAGTACAGGAGAGGTGATGGCGGTAATGAAGTGCATGTATGAGGTCCATGCTAGGTGCACAACAGGACCCCCCTTCTGTCACTTGCTCAGCTGCACACAGTGTACGGCTCACCTTTAAGCAGGAGTACTGCCTTAATGTTGACATTGATCAGCGTGTACACACAGGATAGGTACCCCCACGTGTAAAGTGTGTAGGCCACGCCCACATATATCCCATTGGAGAAACTTAATTTCCCATCCTGCAGATACATCAGGAAGTGAGGCGAATTGTTTTCAAGGTGAGTAACCCCTTCTTGGTACCCCGTCACGGGTGGTCCTGTAGCCAGAAATAAATACCTGATAGGTTTATTAACCCATTCCTGCTCTATTTAAAACTAAAAACAAAGTGGCTTTAGATACACTTTAAACAAGCCTTTCTAAACCTCTTTTCCCTAGAAGCTCCCTTCAAAAAAAGTCTCAAAAAAAGTCTCAGATCTTAGTGAGCTTCTGATAAACATTAATATATCATCGATATATCTACAGTTCTGAGTGTGTCATTATAAGGGTGTATATAAGGGGGAGGATAGTGGGGTTCAACTTGCCCAGAGCATCTGTGGTGCTGTAGCTAGCTGCACAGCTGGTAAATAAATTTCATGCTGGGGGGGACGCTGAACTTGGGGGAGGGCAGGGGGGAGATGGGTGAAATTTTGACTGAGGGTGTTGTACTTGTGGGGAGGGAAGATTTGTACTGGAGGGGGGCCTGTACTGGGCTGAGATCTGTACTGGAGGTTAGATCTGTACTGGAGGATCTGTACTGGTGGGGTCCTGTACTGGGGGGAGATCTGTACTGGAGGGGACCTGTACTGGGGTGAGATCTGTACTGGGAGGTATGTGTACTGGTGCAGGAGCTGTATTGGAATGGAGATCTGTACTAGGGGATCTGCACTAGGGGAAGATCTGTATTGGGGAGAAGGGTTAGTACTGGGGAGGAAATCTGTACTAGGAGAAATCTGCAATGGGGGATCTGCACTGGGGGAGATCTGTACTGGAGGGGGGATCTAAACTAGAAGGGGATCTCTACTGGGGGTATCTGTACTGGGGAAGATCAGTACTGGGGGAGATCTGTACTGGAGGGGATCTATACTAGAAGGGGGTCTGAACTGGGGGTATTTGTACTGGCTGGGATCTGTACTGCAGGGGGGATCTGTACTAGAAGGAGATCTGAACTAGGGGAAATCTGAAATGGCGGGATATCTGTACTGGAGGGGGGATCTGTACTAGAAGGAGATCTGAACTGGGGGGATATATGTACTGGAGGGGGGATCTGTACTAGAAGGAGATCTGAACTGGAGGGGATAGCTGTACTTGAGGGGGGATCTGTACTAGAAGGAGATCTGAACTGGGGGGATATCTGTACTGGAGGGGGGATCTGTACTAGGAGATCTGAACTGGGGGGGATATCTGTACTGGAGGGGGGATCTGTACTAGAAGGAGATCTGAACTGGGGGGATATCTGTACTGGAGGGGGGATCTGTACTAGGAGATCTGAACTGGGGGGATATCTGTACTGGAGGGGGGATCTGTACTAGAAGGAGATCTGAACTGGGGGGGATATCTGTACTGGAGGGGGGATCTGTACTAGAAGGAGATCTGAATTGGGGGGATATCTGTACTGGAGGGGAATCTGTACTAGAAGGAGATCTGAACTGGGGGGATATCTGTACTGGAGGGGGGATCTGTACTAGAAGGAGATCTGAACTGGGGTGGAATATCTATACTGGAGGGGGGATCTGTACTAGAAGGAGATCTGAACTTGGGGGATATCTGTACTGGAGGGGGGATCTGTACTAGAAGGAGATCTGAACTTGGGGGATATCTGTACTGGAGGGGGGATCTGTACTAGAAGGAGATCTGAACTGGAGGGGAGATCTGTACAGGGGATACATCTGTACTGGTGAGGAAGGAATTTGTACTGGATGGGAGAGGATCTTTGAAAGTGGAGGGGGGATCTGTACTGGGGGAATTGTGGCTTGGAGAAGGTGGTTAGTTTTTGTCATACCCCATTTAGTGAACTGTGAGTTCCACATTCCTGACCCCTGCTGGACTCTCTCACCACAGCTTCACTCATGCCACAGTGCCTAATTCTTTGTCCATAGGAAAAATGATGTACAGACCTGATCATTAGTATGTTGTACTTCTTCCTCCACTCTCACTACTACTTCTTTATCTCCCCTCACCTGTGTCATTTATCTCCCCTCATCTGTGTCAGTTATCTCCTCTCACCTGTGTCAGTTATCTCCTCTCACCTGTGTCAGTTATCTTCCCTCACCTGCGTCAGTTATCTCCTCTCACCTGTGTCTGTTATCTCCCCTCACCTGTGTTAGTTATCTCCTCTCACCTGCGTCAGTTATCTCCCCTCACCTGTGTCAGTTATCTCCCCTCACCTGTGTTAGTTATCTCCCCTCACCTGCGTCAGTTATCTCCTCTCACCTGTGTCAGTTATCTCCCCTCACCTGTGTCAGTTATCTCCCCTCACCTGTGTTAGTTATCTCCCCTCACCTGCGTCAGTTATCTCCTCTCACCTGTGTCAGGTATCTCCTCTCACCTGTGTCAGTTATCTCCCCTCACCTGTGTCAGGTATCTCCCCTCACCTGTGTCAGTTATCTCCTCTCACCTGTGTCAGTTATCTCCTCTCACCTGTGTCAGGTATCTCCTCTCACCTGTGTCAGGTATCTCCCCTCACCTGTGTCAGTGATCTCCCCTCACCTGTGTCAGGTATCTCCCCTCACCTGTGTCAGTTATCTCCCCTCACCTGTGTCAGTTATCTCCCCTCACCTGTGTCAGTTATCTCCCCTCACCTGTGTCAGTTATCTCCTCTCACCTGTGTCAGTTATCTCCCCTCACCTGTGTCAGGTATCTCCCCTCACCTGTGTCAGGTATCTCCCCTCACCTGTGTCAGTGATCTCCCCTCACCTGTGCCAGTTATCTCCCCTCACCTGTGTCAGTTATCTCCCCTCACCTGTGTCAGTTATCTCCCCTCACCTGTGTCAGTTATCTCCCCTCACCTGTGTCAGTTATCTCCCCTCACCTGTGTCAGTTATCTCCCCTCACCTGTGTCAGTTATCTCCCCTCACCTGTGTCAGGTATCTCCCCTCACCTGTGTCAGGTATCTCCCCTCACCTGTGTCAGTTATCTCCCCTCACCTGTGTCAGTTATCTCCCCTCACCTGTGTCAGTTATCTCCTCTCACCTGTGTCAGTTATCTCCCCTCACCTGCGTCAGTTATCTCACCTCACCTGCGTCAGTTATCTCCCCTCACCTGCGTCAGTTATCTCCCCTCACCTGCGTCAGTTATCTCCCCTCCCCTGTGTCAGTTATCTCCCCTCCCCTGTGTCAGTTATCTCCCCTCACCTTTGTCAGGTATCTCCTCTCACCTGTGTCAGTTATCTCCTCTCACCTGTGTCAGTTATCTCCTCTCACCTGTGTCAGTTATCTCCTCTCACCTGTGTCAGGTATCTCCCCTCACCTGTGTCAGGTATCTCCTCTCAGCTGTGTCAGGTATCTCCCCTCACCTGTGTCAGTTATCTCCCCTCACCTGTGTCAGGTATCTCCCCTCAGCTGTGTCAGATATCTCCTCTCAGCTGTGTCAGGTATCTCCTCTCACCTGTGTCAGGTTTCTCCTCTCACCTGTGTCAGTTATCTCCTCTCACCTGTGTCAGGTATCTCCCCTCACCTGTGTCAGTTATCTCCCCTCACCTGTGTCAGTTATCTCCCCTCACCTGTGTCAGTTATCTCCTCTCACCTGTGTCAGTTATCTCCCCTCACCTGTGTCAGGTATCTCCTCTCACCTGTGTCAGTTATCTCCTCTCACCTGTGTCAGTTATCTCCTCTCATCTGTGTCAGTTATCTCCTCTCACCTGTGTCAGGTATCTCCCCTCACCTGTGTCAGTTATCTCCCCTCACCTGTGTCAGGTATCTCCCCTCACCTGTGTCAGTTATCTCCTCTCATCTGTGTCAGTTATCTCCTCTCACCTGTGTCAGTTATCTCCTCTCACCTGTGTCAGGTATCTCCCCTCACCTGTGTCAGGTATCTCCTCTCAGCTGTGTCAGGTATCTCCCCTCACCTGTGTCAGTTATCTCCCCTCACCTGTGTCAGGTATCTCCTCTCAGCTGTGTCAGATATCTCCTCTCAGCTGTGTCAGGTATCTCCTCTCACCTGTGTCAGGTATCTCCTCTCACCTGTGTCAGTTATCTCCTCTCACCTGTGTCAGGTATCTCCCCTCACCTGTGTCAGTTATCTCCCCTCACCTGTGTCAGTTATCTCCTCTCACCTGTGTCAGTTATCTCCCCTCACCTGTGTCAGGTATCTCCTCTCACCTGTGTCAGTTATCTCCTCTCACCTGTGTCAGTTATCTCCTCTCACCTGTGTCAGTTATCTCCCCTCACCTGTGTCAGTTATCTCCCCTCACCTGTGTCAGGTATCTCCCCTCACCTGTGTCAGTTATCTCCCCTCACCTGTGTCAGGTATCTCCCCTCACCTGTGTCAGTTATCTCCCCTCACCTGTGTCAGGTATCTCCCCTCACCTGTGTCAGTTATCTCCCCTCACCTGTGTCAGGTATCTCCCCTCACCTGTGTCAGTTATCTCCCCTCACCTGTGTCAGGTATCTCCTCTCACCTGTGTCAGGTATCTCCTCTCACCTGTGTCAGTTATCTCCTCTCACCTGTGTCAGGTATCTCCTCTCACCTGTGTCAGTTATCTCCTCTCACCTGTGTCAGGTATCTCCTCTCACCTGTGTCAGGTATCTCCTCTCACCTGTGTCAGGTATCTCCTCTCACCTGTGTCAGGTATCTCCCCTCACCTGTGTCAGTTATCTCCTCTCACCTGTGTCAGTTATCTCCTCTCACCTGTGTCAGTTATCTCCTCTCACCTGTGTCAGGTATCTCCTCTCACCTGTGTCAGGTATCTCCTCTCACCTGTGTCAGTTATCTCCTCTCACCTGTGTCAGTTATCTCCTCTCACCTGTGTCAGGTATCTCCTCTCACCTGTGTCAGTTATCTCCTCTCACCTGTGTCAGTTATCTCCTCTCACCTGTGTCAGTTATCTCCTCTCACCTGTGTCAGTTATCTCCCCTCACCTGTGTCAGGTATCTCAGTGTAGTCTCTCCTCTGTCTCTCTCCGGTGGGTGTGGGATCTCCTGAGTGACGGATCATTTATAGGGAATGTTGGGATCCCGGAGGACTCTCTGGGATATAATCATGACTTCCGCTGCTCATTATGGAATGTGAGGGTCTCCAGAGTCTGGATGACTTCCAGAGAAAGGAGGTTTTTATACTCTATTTAAATAATGGAGTAAAACTGATATGAAAATATATATATCATATACACTATATTGTCAAAAGTATTGGGACGCCTGCCTTTACACACACATGAACTTTAATGACCCCCCAGTCTTAGTCCGGAGGGTTCAATATTGAGGTGGCCCTTTGCAGATATAACAGCTTCACCTCTTCTGAGAAGGCCGTCCACAAGGTTTAGCAGTGTGTCTATGGGAAATGTTTGACCATTCTTCCAGAAGCAAGGTCCATAAAGACATGGGTGAGCGAGTTTTGGGGGAAGGGGGAGGAACTTGACTGGCCTGCACAGAGTCCTGACCTCAACCCAAAAGAACACATTTGGGATGATAAATCCGAGAGCAAACTGCAAGCCAGGCCTTCTCATGCAACATCAGTGCCTGACCTCACAAATGCCCTTCTGTAAGAATGGTCAAACATTCCAATAGACACCCACCTAAATAAGGATGAGCCGAACACCCCCCCTGTTCGGTTCGCACCAGAACCTGTGAACAGACTTTGACTTCCTGTGAACTTTAGAACCCTATTAAAGTCTATGGGACTTGAACGTTCAAAATCTAAAGTGCTAATTTTAAAGGCTAATATGCAAGTTACTGTCCTAAAAAGTGTTTGGGGACCCGGGTCCTGCCCCAGGGGAGTGTTTGGAGACCCGGGTCCTGCCCCAGGGGACATGGATCAATGCAAAAACAAGGTTTTAAAAACTGCAGTTTTTTCGGGAGCAGTGATTTCAATAATGATTAAAGTGAAACAATAAAAGTGTAATATTCCTTTAAATTTTGTACCTGGGGGGGTGTCTATAGTATGCCTGTGAAGGGGAGCATGTTTCCGGTGCTTAGAACTGTCCCTGCACAAAGTGTCATTTCTGCAGGAAAAAAAGTCATTTTAAATCACTCGTGGCTAAAATGAATTGTCGGCTCCTGTAATACAGAGAACAGTCATTGAAAGTCATTGATAAAAAAAAAAAAGCGTGGGGCTCCCCCAAATTCAATTACCGGGCCCTTCAGGTCTGGTATGGACTATTTTTTACACTTTCTTTGTGAAATGGTAGGGGTACTTTTGTACCCCCGTACCATTTCAAACAGGGGGGGGGCGGGATCTGAGGGTCCCCTTATTAAAGGGGGCTTCCAGATTCTGATAAGCCCCCTGCCCGCAAAACCCCCACAACCACCGGCCAGGGTTGTGGGGATGAGGCCCTTGTCCCCATCAACATGGGGACATGGTGCTTTGAGGAGTCACAGACCCCCCAAAGCATCCTCCCAATGTTGAGGGCATGTGGCCTGGTGCGGGTCGGGGGGGCGCTCTCTCACCACGCCATTTTTTTTTTACATTTGACGCAGAGTTCCCCTTAATATCCATTGCAGACCTGAAGGGTCTGGTAATTGAATTTGGGGGGAACCCCATGATTTTTTTTTTTTTTTATCAATGACTTTCAATGACTGTTCTCTGTATTATGGAGAGCTGACAATTCATTATAGCCGCGAGTGATTTTAAATGACATTTTTTCCTGCAGAAATGACACTTTGTGCAGGGACAGTTCTAAGCATGGGAAACATGCGCCTCTTCACAGGCATACTATAGACACCCCCCAGCTACGAAATTTAAAGGAATATTACACTTTTATTGTTTCACTTTAATCATTATTAAAATCACTGCTCCTGAAAAAACGGCAGTTTTTAAAACTTTTTTTTAGATTGATCCATGTCCCCTGGGGCAGGACCCGGGTCCCCAAACACTTTTTGACAATAACTTGCATATAAGCCTTTAAAATTAGCACTTTAGATTTCTCCCATAGACTTGTACAGGGTGTTCCGCGGCTTTTCAAATTTGCCGCCAACACCCCCAAATTGTTCACTATTCGGAGAACAGGCGAACAGGCAATGTTCAACTCGAACTCAAAGCTCATCCCTACTCCTAAACCTTGTGGACGGCCTTCCCAGAAGAGTTGAAGCTGTTTTAGCTGCAAAAGGGTGGGCCAACTCAACGGACTAAGACTGGAATGTCATTAAAGTTCATGTGCGTGTAAAGGCAAATGTCCCAATACTTTTATATAGTGTAAAAATGGTGGGAGATGTTTTTTAATGTTCCACTTTAAAGGGGTTGTAAAGGTTCGTTTTTTATTTTCTACATAGGTTCCTCTAAGCTAGTGCATTGTTGGTTCACTTACCTTTTCTTTCGATTTCCCTTCTAAATGTTTTTTTTTCTTTGTCTGAATATCTCACTTCCTGTTTCTCCTCAGTAACTTCTCACCATCATCCGAGCGGTGGTTAGTCAGCCAGAACAGCTTACTGAACAGCTTACTGAGGAGGAACAGGAAGTGAGAAATTCAGACAAAGAAAAAAAAAAAAAAAAAACATTTATAAGGGAAATCGAAAGAAAAGGTAAGTGAACCAACAATGCACTAGCTTAGAGGAACCTATGTAGAAAATAAAAAACGAACCTTTACAACCCCTTTAACTGTTCCTGATCTTCAGGTTTTGAAGGTTTCCACTGGAAAATTTGGCAGATGGAAATGAATATTGGTTGTAAATGTCACAAACTCCTATTGTAGATGATCATATCCAGTTAGTAACACCTACATAGTATATGATGCTACTCTATGGTCTGCCCGCACACAAACCAAGGATGGGCTTTGGGTTCTAATGAAAAAAAATGTTAAAATGAATCCATATCAATGTAGGACCTTAAAGGGTAACACATGGGGGTTTGTAACCCCGGAGCCCTCAACACCCTCACCCAACATCCATGTCAGCTACTTCTCCAGAGCCTCTCACCGCCATTAGTCTTGGTGAATTTCTCCACCATCTTGGATGACTTTCTATGATGTAATCACTACACATCTCTAAATTAAGATCTTTCTATTGGGAGATCCAGAAATTGATCTGGAAAGAACACAGAACTCTCAATGTTACAATTCGAGAGACTCCGGTGTGTATATTGTGATTGGAGAAAGTTGTGTTTTCAGCTTTCTCTGGGATTTGGATCTTCTCTGGAGTTTGAAGGTTGCAAAGTGTCTTGTGGGACAGAACCTTCAATCCGGTGTCTCGCGGCCCATGTGTCTCATTATGAGGAAAGCCTGAGAGCTTAGGATAGTTGAAGTTGGAGTTGCCGTGTGTTCCAGCCAGGAGGGGTGTCTTGCTTGGGGGACCCCATGTTGGGGGGGGGGACGTCTTGCCCATAGGATTGAGAAGGTCAGAACAAATATGTGGGTCCAGAGAGACTTTGAAAGCTCAGGAGACGAGCAAGTCCAGGGGGTTTGGAGGAAGTCTGAGTTCCCGAAGACTGTGTGAGAACACTGGGTGCCGGACAAACCCTATTAGGAGGCCAGGAGTGGGGCCCATACAGTGAGGTTCTGACCCAGGAAGGCTGAGGGAACCTGAGAAACCTGTGGTCGGGGAGACCATTGCCAACAGCGGCAGAGCTGTTGAAGTGTAACCAGGTGGGCTACTGTTCTTTATATGTGATGGAGAAGAATCCCTGGGTGGGCCACCTGCTCTAAAAAAAAATTGTTTAGAATAAAAGCGGGGCGGCCGTGCCAGTTCTGACTGACGTGGACTCACCACCTAAGAGCCAACCATCCCCCATATCACAGTAGGTACATGGTGGCTGACTATCTGAATTAGTAAGGAATCAGATGATCAGCAAAACAAAACCTGAAACATTGTAAAGAAGAGTCAGACCTGCTTGCAGGGCGATTTAGGAGGCTTTAAAGAGGAAGTAAACCCTGATGAGTGTTACTTCCTCTTTCATTCCCTGCAAAGGCAAAGCATAATGGACTACTATGCATCGCATCGCATCGCATCGCATAGTAGCCCATTATGTGTCACTTACCTGACACAGGAGCCAGCGAAGTCGCCGCTGTCCCCTGTAGTCCAGAGCATCCATCTTGTTGGTGGGGTCTCGCAGCTCTGCCGCTGTCATTCGGCGAAGCCGCGATGACGTCACTCCCACGCATGCGCAGCTCCATTCTTGGAAATGCCGCGCTCAGTGCGCCTGCGCTCCGCTGTCTAGCCGTTTTCGGGCAAATATCTCCTAAACCATATAGGTTTAGGAGATATTGCTTGGACCTACAGGTAAGCCTTAACCACTTGAGACCCGCGCTATAGCCGAATGACGGCTACAGCGCGGATCTCCTTTTCCAGGACGACGTCAATAGACGTAGTCCCGTGCAGGAGCGCCCTGCGCGCCCCCTGAGCGGCGCGCGCGGCGCGCTCTGTGAGCGGCGAGTCTGTGAGACTCGCCTGATCACCGATCCGTGCAAGGGGTCGATCCCGACCCCTTATCACGTGATCAGCTGTCAGCCAATGACAGCTGATCATGTGATATAACGGAGCCGGTAATCGGCTATTATTCCTCCCCACGCTGACAGCGCGAGGAGAAAAAAAAAAGCCGATCACCGGTGGCCGCGATCGAGACATCAGTCCCGATCACAGCCAGCCCTGCTAGTGCCCACCTGCCCACTGCTAGTAAAACATTAATAAAAAGTTAGTGCCCCCTGTCAGTGCCCCCCAGCAGTGCCCACAGTGCCACCCAGCAGTGCCACCCAGCAGTGCCCACAGTGCCACCCAGCAGTGCCCACAATCTGCCTCAACAAAGGTGCTGCACCCCAGTGCCACATATCCGTGCCCATCAGTGTCATCTACCAGTGCCCAGCAGTGCCGCCCAATCAGTGCCCAGCAGTGCCACCTATCAGAGCCACCTATCAGTGCCACCTATCAGTGCCCATCAGTCCCATCTATCAGTGGTACCTATCAGTGCCCACCCGTGCCACCCATCCGTGCCACCCGTCTGTGCCATCTTATCTTTGCCCATCGGTGCCGCCTTATCTGTGCCTATTAGTGCCGCCTTAACTATGCCCATCAGTGCCCACCAATGCAGCCCATCAGTGCCCACCAGTGCAGCCTATCAGTGCCGCCTCATCAGCGCACTTCAATGAAGGAGAAAAATGACCTGTTTGCAAAATTTTATAACAAACTATTAAACATGATTTTTTTTTTTTTTTGCATCTTTTTTTGTTTGTTTAGCAAAAAATAAAACTCCGAGCTGTAATTAAATACCACCAAAAGAAATCTCTATTTGTGGGAAAAAATTATAAAAATGTAATTTGGGTACAGTGTTGTATGACCGCGCAATTGTCATTCAAAGTGCATCAGCGCTGAAAGCTAAAAATTGGTCTGGGACTGAGGGGGGTTTAAGTGCCCAGTAAGCAAGTGGTTAATCTAGGCTTACCTGTAGGTCAAAGTGGTTTGTAAGGGTTTACAACCACTTTAAGTGGATATAAACCTTTAGATATGGGTCTACAACATGCTTTGTTTGGTCCTAGACACTAAACTTGCCTGAGACCAATGGGAGGCTCTTCTGCTCAAACCCTTCCAACATTTGAATTAAAGGGGTTGTAAAGGTTCGTTTTTTATTTTCTAAATAGGTTCCTTTAAGCTAGTGCATTGTTGGTTCACTTACCTTTTCCTTCGATTTCCCTTCTAAATGTTTTTTTTCTTTGTCTGAATTTTTCACTTCCTGTTTCTCCTCAGTAAACTTCACACCATCGTCCGAGCTGGTGGTTAGTCAGCCAGAACAGCTTACTGAACATCTTACTGAGGAGGAACAGGAAGTGAGAAATTCAGACCAAGAAAACAAAGAAAAAAAAACATTTAGAAGGGAAATCGAAGGAAAAGGTAAGTGAACCAACAATGCACTAGCTTAAAGGAACCTATTTAGAAAATAAAAAACAAACCTTTACAACCCCTTTAATTCAAATGTTGGAAGGGTTTGAGCAGAAGAGCCTCCCATTGGTCTCAGGCAAGTTTAGTGTCTAGGACCAAACAAAGCATGTTGTAGACCCATATCTAAAACAAACCTTTACAACCCCTTTAATACAAAATGAAGCCGGCGGGGGTACGGAATCCTAGCAGGCCAAAGCCTGGAGGCGACCATCGATAAATTTCACTGAGGTCAAACAACGGCTCTTGGGGACCATAATACATGAAAAATTGGCCTCCATGCTTACCGACACCCATGCAAAAGTATCCTAGGGCCCATAACTGGAGCACATTGCCCACTGGAACATGGACCACTCCCTTCTTTCTTTGTGACTGCTGGCCACAAACCAGTGGAATGAGACCATCGGGTGGACCTCAGGGGACATCCTTCTCTTCCCACCACCCCCTTCCCAGCTCGCCCACCTCCCCCCCCCCCCCCCCCTCTCTCTCTCTCTTGTCTCTCTTTGCTTTTTGTTGTTTTTCCTTTTGCCTAATATCAATCTACTCATCAAACCTCTCCAACGAAGTGCTTTGTGATCCCCCCGTTTCTGGGTGATGTCTATTCGCTGGCTGTTGGAGGACTTCTCATGGATTGTGAACCTCTCTCTGGGGGAACCCTGTCATCCAAGTCGCAATGGTCTCTGCCTCCTCTGGTGTAATACATCCCCTTGTTTTATGTATATGCCGTATTCCAAA
This sequence comes from Lithobates pipiens, assembly GCF_037356315.1. NCBI lineage: Eukaryota > Metazoa > Chordata > Amphibia > Anura > Ranidae > Lithobates > Lithobates pipiens. The sequence goes on along the minus strand of NW_027507861.1, from coordinate 7,403,828 downwards.
AATTCCATAAAAATGTACAATGGAAAGGTTATGGAATTTTACATGAGGCTCTGAGAATGAAGCATTTCGTGGTCAAACCCAAGAGCAGTAATAGGCCTTCTGGATGTTCAGAAATGTGTGTTTGTATACAGGATATATAAAACCAAAAAACGCTTGGATGTTTTAGATTCAGTAAGAAATGTGTTGCACCCCTGTGTGTGTTTTTTTATTTTTTATTTTTTTCTTCTGTCTTTTAGAGGCAACTGAAAATGAGAGAAAATCTCTCCAAAGTGACGGTCGGTTGTCACCAGAAGAAGTCTCCCCAATGGAGGAGTTCCCCTCTATATCTCAGGAAAGTCAAGTTTCTCCTTTCATCTTATGGACAAATGAAAGAACAACTCTGTGGGCAACGTTTTTTTTTTACCAGTTTTTTGTTCATTTTTTTTTTTCTTTGATTATCACATACAGTATTTGACAAAAGTAAGTACACCCCTCAGTCACCTTTGTGTAAATCTTTCCTTCTCTCTTTTCATGTGACAACACTGAAGAAATGACACTTGTCTACAATGTAAAGTAGTGAGTGTACAGCTTGTATAACAGTGTAAATTTCCTGTCCCCTCCAAATAACTCAACACACAGCCATTAATGTCTAAACCGCTGGCAACAAAAGTCAGTACACCCCCTAAGTGAAAATGTCCAGATTGGGCCCAAAGTGTCAATATTTTGTGTGGCCGCCATTATTTTCCAGCACTGCCTTCACCCTCTTGGGCATGGAGGTCACCAGAGCTTCACAGGTCACCACTGGAGTCCTCTTCCCTTCCCCCATGATGACATCACAGAGCTGGGGGATGTTGGAGACCTTCCCCTCCTCCACCTTCCGTTTGAGGATGTCCCACAGATGATCAATAGGGTTTAGGTCTGGAGACATGCTTGGCCAGTCCATCACCTTTACCCTCAGCTTCTTTAGCAAGGCAGTGGTGGCGTTGGAGGTGTGTTTGGGGTGGTTATCATGTTGGAATACTGCCCTGCGGTCCAGTCTCTGAAGGGAGGGGGTCATGCTCTGCTTCAGTATGTCACAGTACATGTTGGCATTCATGGTCCCCTCAATGATCTGTAGCCCCCCAGTGCCGGCAGCACTCATGCAGCCCCAGACCATGACACCCCCACCACCATGCCTGACTGTAGACAAGACACACTTGTCTTTGTCCTCCTCACCTGGTTGCCCCCACACACGCTTGTCACCATCTGACACCAAATACGTTTATCTTGGTCTCATCAGACCACAGGACATGGTTCCAGTAATCCATCTCCTTAGTCTGCTTGTCTTCAGAAAACTGTTTGTGGTCTTTCTTGTGCATCATCTTTAGAAGAGGCTACCTTCTGGGACGACAGCCATGCAGACCAATTTGATGCAGTGTGCGGCGTATGGTCTGAGCACTGACAAGCTGATCCCCCCCCCTACAACCTCTGCAGCAATGCTGGCAGCACTCATACGTCTATTTCCCAAAGACAACCTCTGGATATGACGCTGAGCACGTGACCTCAACTTCTTTGGTGGACCATGGCGAGGCCTGTTCTGAGGGGAACCCGTCCTGTTATACCGCTGTATGGTCTTGGCCACCGTGCTACAGCTCAGTTTCAGGGTCTTGGCAATCTTCTTATAGCCTAGGCCATCTTTATGTAGAGCAGCAATTCTTTTTCTCAGATCCTCAGAGAGTTCTTTGCCATGAGGTGCCATGTTGAATTTCCAGTGACCAGTATGAGAGAGTGAGAGCGATAACACCAAATTTAACACACCTGCTCCCCATTCACACCTGAGACCTTGTAACACTAACGAGTCACATGACACCGGAGAGGGAAAATGGCTAATTGGGCCCAATTTGGAGATTTACACTTAGGGGTGTACTGACTTTTGTTGCCAGCGGTTTAGACATTAATGGCTGTGTGTTGAGTTATTTTGAGGGGACAGGAAATTTACACTGTTATACAAGCTGTACACTCACTACTTTACATTGTAGACAAGTGTCATTTCTTCAGTGTTGTCACATGAAAAGAGAGAAGAAATGTCACTGAGGGGTGTACTTACTTTTGTTAGATACTGTAACTGCAATAATATTATCTACACAAAAAAATAAAAAATGAACTGCAAACTATGTTGTAATGGGATGGTGGTATTGTAGTAAAAGTCATGGAAAAGACATGCGTAGCACTCCTCTGTATTCGATGTGTGTGCGGGGGTCACCTCTTCTTGTGTACGCCCGCGCCAATGCCCCGAGACTAGGCAGAGCCGCAGTCATGTGGATATAACATTAGGGCGTAACCCCCGGCTTATAAGGGAGCCATACACCAGAACTTAGCATTTTTATGGAGCCTGTGCCCTGCCACACCAGGCCTTACTCTGCCACCTCACTTCCAGGGACAGAATGGGCATGCCCAACGCGGGGACCTCATGCATGCACTCAATTAGCTGCTTACTCTCCCTTGCCTGCAGCTAGGTCCATGGGGGTCTCCCTTTCATGGGTTTGGTCCGGATTGTTTTTGGGGTGCCAACCGCCAGGGAGGGAGTCAGAGTACTGACCCCCTCACTACCGGCCCGCTCACTACCCACGTCCAGCCCGCTCTTCTGCTGAGTTAACCTTTTGTGGTTGCCTTCCATTCTATCCTCTTTGACCCATTATGTGCCCTGTTCTTCTAGATACGCCATGTGCCACCATGCACCCCTTTCACCCCTTCACATCCACAGTACACAAATATGTGGGCTCTCAGTGGGTGGGCCTTAACACCGAGTGGCTGCATATTTGTAAATACAGCTGTGCCAAGAGCATGTGCCATGCTCGTCCCTGGCAACAGTTACCGATGGCTAACAGAATGCCCCCGATAGCAAGTATCAGTGATCACATGATCATAAACCCCACCCCTCCTCCCGGCATCTGAAAGCTCTTAAAGGGTTCCGGGAGGCACTTGTGCCAAGGGGTTAAGTAACTTCCGAATAGACTTTTAACAGTTAAGAAAACTTTATTGAATACATTCAGCATCACAGTCCAACGGTGCAGTAACAGTTTTTCCTTAACTAACTAGATCCAGGCTGCCCAGTGGTTACCTTACCCGGGGTGAGAGTCCATAACGTGGAAGAGTCTTGGTCCAGGTGGATTCCCTTGAGGGTACTTTGCCATCTGCTGTAGTTCTCATCCTTGTGGTTGAGCTGCTTGACCTTCCCACGCGGCTATAGCCAAGATGCCCGGAGCAGAGGCCTCCCCTCTTTTATTAGTAGTGCACGGTGGAGGGCAGGGCCCAGAAAAGCCCGGGATAAATACAGAACCCGAGTTAACCCTTTCCCACTTGGGCAGCCTGGACTTACCTATCTTACCTATCTAAACAACAATGACATTTATAAGCAACCTGCTTACAAGTGTAGCAGGGGTTGATTGCTCAGGCCTGCTCAGTGTCTCACAGATTACTGCTCTGTATTCTAGAGGATTATAGAGTTGTAGCAGGAGAAAGAAGAGAATGAGCAGCCTGGGTATTGATGGGGAGCCTAGCCAATCCCTGGGGAGGTGTGCCCAGCATGTGCCTGGAGAGCCCATAAATACTCTGAGGCCTGAGGCTGATTGAGAGAGTTCCTGGGTCCAGTTCTGCTGGAGGTCACCCCTGGGGCAGGATTACTGGAGGTTCCATCTAGAAGACATCGAGATCAGAGCTGGGAAGCCTATTTGCAAAGCCTAGCCTTGGAATCGGTTTGGATCTGGAAAGATTCACTGGAGAGAGCCAGGAGGAAGTTGGGGGGGGGGGGGGTCCAGCTGTCTTATGGTGGTGTGAGTCTGTATCTCCCTCACTGAAGAGTACCTGGCGGATATTGGAAGAAGGCGACTGATGATCCTGCGACCATGTGAGTAGAGGACCCCGGTGCTGGAAGTTTGTGACTGTTTCCTTTGGTGTTTTGGGAAAAGTCCTAGTCACCTGTGAGCATTCGAGTTTGTGTGGGATATTTTGTGAAGCTCAGCAAGATAGAGGAGTCCTCAAAGTGTTCAGTTCCCCATTTTTTTTTTTTGGGGGGGGGGGGTGTCCTATGCTCTCTTTACCCCATCCAAGTTCAATGTTATAATATAAAACCCTAAAAAAAATAGACACCCCCTAGACCAGTGATGGTGAACCTTGGCACCCCAGATGTTTAGGAACTACATTGCCCATGATGCTCTGGCACTCTGCAGTGTACTGGAGCATCATGGGAAATGTAGTTCCAAAACATCAGGAGTGCCGAGGTTCCCCATCACTGCCCTAGACTGTTCCTGTTGAGCGAGTGGAAGAGTGAAGAAGATGCTGTGTGCCTGGCTGTGTGTGGGGGGGGGAAGTCCTGATGGAAGAAACGTTTGGAAAGTTCTGTAAGCGGTTTATGCCGGAGTCGCAATGTTCTCTTAGAGAAGAATCATTTTACGAGTGAAATATTTCGGGGCTGGGTGACTCCGCTGTAAGAAACGTCACAGCAAACAGAAGAATGTTTTATTGATATAAATATTTACTGAACTGCGAATGTTTGGTTGGTCTTTTTTCCCCCCCCCTAAAAACATTTATGTCTTCTTATCATTAAAAATCCAAAATAGTTTTATTAGAAGATTTATATTGTCTTGGCAGCCGGGCTCTGCTTTCATTTCATTTCAAACTATTTTTTGTTTTTCTCTGTCATGACCCCAAAGTCCTGAGATGGGACCAAAAGTTTGAAGAGCCTGTTGGAGATCTGCTTTGCTTTAATTCCCCTGATTGAGCTACTACAGGAGGAAACAGAAAGGAGACCTGACCAAGGAGGACCCGAGGATTGACTATTCCTCCAGATATTCCGCCTTGGCCTCCTTCATTTGGTTCTCCCCCGGAGGCGGCCTCCCTCATTTGGTTCTCCCCCGGAGGCGGCCTCCCTCATTTGGTTCTTCTCCGGAGGCGGCCTCCCTCATTTGGTTCTCCTCCTCCGGAGGCGGCCTCCCTCATTTGGTTCTCCTCCTCCGGAGGCGGCCTCCCTCATTTGGTTCTCCTCCTCCGGAGGCGGCCTCCCTCATTTGGTTCTCCTCCTCCGGAGGCGGCCTCCCTCATTTGGTTCTCCTCCTCCGGAGGCGGCCTCCCTCATTTGGTTCTCCCCCGGAGGAGGCCTCTCTCATTTGGTTCTCCCCGGAGGCGGCCTACCTCATTTGGTTCTCCTCCGGAGGCGGCCTCCCTCATTTGGTTCTTCTCCCCCGGAGGCGGCCTCCCTCATTTGGTTCTCCTCCTCCGGAGGCGGCCTCCCTCATTTGGTTCTCCCCCGGAGGAGGCCTCTCTCATTTGGTTCTCCCCGGAGGCGGCCTACCTCATTTGGTTCTCCTCCGGAGGCGGCCTCCCTCATTTGGTTCTCCTCCGGAGGAGGCCTCCCGGGTTCCTGACTTGGGATTCGTCTTCTGCCGCGTACACACAACCGGACTTTTCGACATCAAAGGTCCAATGGAGCGATTCCAGCGGACCATTCGATCGTGTGTGGGCTGCAGCGGACTTTTGGTTTGCAAAAATTCCGACAGACTTTAGAATGGAACATGTTTAAAAATTTTCTGCCGGAACTCCGCCAGACCCAGTTCCTACCGAGAAATCCGCTCGTGTGTATGCTGGTCCGACGGACAAAAAACGACGCTAGGGCAGCTATTGGCTACTGGCTATGAACTTCCTTATTCTAGTCCGGTCGTACGTCATCACGTTCCAATCCCTCGGGCTTTGGTGTGATTGCGCGTGGCCAAGTCCGTTCGTTCGGAAAGTCCGTCAGAACTCCGCTGAAAGTCCGTCGGACCTAGTCCCTCGAAAAGTCCGGTCGTGTGTACGCCGCATTAGACTCAGGTTTAACACTGGCCCCTCAGGTAAATAAGGTGCATGCCACTGGCAGCTAAAATTCCTGAGGGTGTTGTTCAAATACCTTCCAGACAAGAAAACCGCCATCTGTGCCGTGATAGGCAGCTGCCTAGACTATTGCAACTCCTTATATCTGGGATTGCCAAAGAAAATAGTGCAGAGGCTTCAACTCATACCGAATGCTGCGGCAAGGCTACTTATGGGTGTCCCTTTGAGGGATCATATCACATCCGTTCTTTGTGCCTTGCACTGGCTGCCGGTCTACCATCGTACTCTGTTTGAAGCAGGCTGTATCATGTTTAAAATCATAAGAAGCATTGCCCCGAGTTACCTCTGTTAACCCTTTCACAAACGAGTTCTGGGCAGATCACTTAGATCGAGCAAAAGAGACCTCCTCCACATCTCTGTGCCTAATGCCGCGTACACACGTAGCCGACTATCCGAACAAGCTACTTGCCCACACACGGCACTTTTTCAGCGGACTAATACGGCGTACTAAATCTGCCGGACTATCCGCCGTACTTTTGAAATGAATGGTAGACAAGTGCAAAAGGAAAAAATTTGTTTAGTTTCGTTTCGTTTTAATTCGTTAATTCATTAATTTCGTTTAGTTATATTCGTTAACTTCCTTAAATTCGTTTTCGGATTTCGTTTAGTTTTCTACAGAATTCGAAAAATCGGCCACATTCGAAAATATTTCAACCAAATTCGAAAATATTTCTACCGGATTCGAAATGATTTCAACATGATTCGACATTATTTCAACCACATTCGAAAATATTTTGTGACCCAATTTAAGGGCCATGTATCTCGGGGTCACTTGGTGCTAGAAACTCCAAATTTGGATATGTGATAGTGCTAGTACTATTGTGTTTGCATACCAAATTTGGGGTTTCTAGCTATAAGTGACCCCGAGATATGTGGCCCCAAATTCGGTTTGCAAAATGTCATTCTCTGCTCTAATAACTAATAACATTTTGCGACCCGATTTTGGGGCCACATATCTCGGGGTCACTTATAGCTAGAAACCCCAAATGTGGTATGCAAACACAACCATACTAGCACTACAACATATCCAAATTTGAAGTGTCTAGCACCAAGTGACCCCGAGATACATGGCCCTAAAGTTGGGTCACAAAATATTTTCGAATGCGGTTGAAATAATGTCGAATTCATTCGTTATATTTCTTTCGCATTCGTTGTAATTTGTAATTTTATTTGGACATTCGGATGCATCCGAATGTCCGAAAGATGCAAAATTCGGCCGAATTTCGATTCGTTACAAAACGAATTGCACAAGCCTGATGAACGGACTCGCCCACACACGCGGAGGAAAGTCTGCTTATTTTGAGCGCGTCTCCAGGTAGACGGGGCCAGCGACACCTCCTTAAAGGGAAACCCCAACGCCGAAAAAATCGGCGTGGGGGTTCCCCCCAGGTCCACATCAGATCCTTGTCCGAGCACGCTACCCGGCCGGCCAGGAAAGGGGGGGACGAGCGAGCGGCTCTCCCCTCCTGAGCCTTACCAGGCCGCGTGCCCTCAACATGGAGGGGGTGCCTTGGGGAAGGGGGGGGCCGCGCAGCCCCCCCACCCCAAAGCACCTTGTCCCCATGTTGATGAGGACAAGGGCCTCTTCCCGACAACCCTGGCTGTTGGTTGTCGGGGTCTGCGGGCAGGGGGCTTATCGGAATCCGGGAGCCCCCTTCAATAAGGGGGCCCCTGGATACCGACCCCCCACCCTATGTGAATGAGTATGGGGTACAATGTACCCCTACCCATTCACCTGTGAAAAAAAGTTTAAAAAAACACACAAGGTTTAAAATAGTTTATTGCACAGCTCCGGGGTCTTCGGGGGTCTTCTCGCCGGACTCCTCCGCTATCTTCTGCTAGCTCTTTTGCTAGCGGAGGAGCCCGGCTTTCTTCTTCGCCGCCGCCCTCTTCTTCCGACTTCGGGGGTCTTGTCCCCCTCTTCGGTTCTTCTTGCCGGGCCACCGCGCCTTCTTCTAGCTCTTTTACAGGTGGTGGCCCGGTCTTCTGTCGCCGCCGTCCCATGTTGAGCGCACGCGGCCTGGTACGGCTCAGGAGGGGAGGGCCGCTCGCTCGTCCCCCCCTTTTCTGGCCGGCCGGGTAGCGTGCTCGGACAAGGGTCTGATGTGGACCTGGGGGGGACCCCCACGCCGTTTTTTTCGGCGTTGGGGTTCCCCTTTAAGTCCATACCAGGTGAAGGAGGCGTCGCGGGCCCCGTCTACCTGGAGACGCGCTCAAAAGGAGTGGACTTTTCTCCGGGCGGGAAAAGTCCGCTCATTTCGGACTGGCATACCAACGGCTGGATTGTCCGCCGAAATGCGAGTCCGACTGGAAGATTGGAGTGCAAAACTACTTTCTAAGTCCTCCGTACTTTTGGGTAAAAAAAGTCAGCCGGAGGCTACACACGGGAGGATTGTCTGGGGATTGTCCGACGGACTTGAGTTCACCGGACTTTTCCACCGGATTGTTTGATCGTGTGTACGCGGCATTAGAAGACCTGGCCTGGTGGGCGAGCTTTCTCCCAGACAGGTGCCATGCTGTGGGATAGCCTCCCTGCCGAGCTCCAGGAGGCCCTTCTATCCTGGTCTTTCACAGGAAATTGAAGACTTGGCTCTTCACACAAGCTTCTCCTGCGTAGCCTTTCTGGTTCCATCTTTCATGCTGCTTCCCAGCTCTTGTCTCTTCCTAGTCCCTAGGTTTTTTCAACTCAACTCAACTCAACTCAACTCAACTCAACTAACTCAACTCAACTCAACTCAACTCAACTCAACTCAACTAACTCACCTCAACTCAACTCAACTCAACTCAACTCAACTAACTCACCTCAACTCAACTCAACTCAACTCAACTCAACTAACTCACCTCAACTCAACTCAACTCACCTCAACTCAACTCAACTCAACTCAACTCACCTCAACTCAACTCAACTCAACTCACCTCAACTCAACTCAACTCAACTCAACTCAACTAACTCACCTCAACTCAACTAAACTAAACTCAACTCAACTAAACTCAACTCAACTCATGATTGGGGATCGTGCTACTGGGAAACCTGTGCACCATAGGAAGGCCAATGAGACCAAAGTAGAAGACAATCCTGAGGGTCTTCAGAATGGCCTTTCCTACCTGAGAAACCAGGGAAATAAATAGGCCCTACATGATATTGACATATTGATGCAGGCCAACTTCATGACCTCCTGGTGCAGGCAGTAGGAAAAGGCAACCAATTCAAAATCAATCGGACAAGGGGGGGCGTGGCTACCGCGCAGTCGGATGGACGCGTGAAGCACTAGCTCCGTACCACCGAGAGCCTTACAGCACATACCGGGGGATCGTACGGACTCCTACAGGCAGCACTTGACGGCGAAACTCCTCTACACCTCGCCGGGATGACCCGTAAGCGCAAGGGCATGCCTCAGCTGAAGAAATTGCCGCAGTTCTTCCCGCGGACTCCTCGAGGCCTAACCCAAGATGGCGCCGGCAGCGCCTCACCCTCAGCTTCCAGCGGCTCCGGATCGGAGACACCAAGCCCAGGAGTACAAAAGCGCTCATCGCCCAGATCTCCGGGGATGTCTACTCCGCTCTCCCTCAGCCCAGTTAAATCTAAGCCGCGGATGGCGGAGACCCTCCACACCGAGCAGGTTAGTGGTGAAGGGGAACAACTAGATGACACCAGGGAAATTACTGACTCTATTGACATGTTCCCCACGTCTAACCAGCCTGTGTCCGACACCACACTAAAGGACATGTTGGTCTCCCTGCGCAGTACATTACATTCTGATATAATGGACTGCATGAGAGGATTTAAGTCTGATATGAACGAAATGGGCGCTAGAATTGACCACGTGGAAAACAAAATGGGTGAATTCGCGACCACCATCAATTCTGTGGTTGATGCTCATAATGATCAAGCGGAGGAAGTGGCATGGTTAAAAGCGAAAATCGCAGACTTAGAGGACAGATCTAGGCGCAACAATATCAAACTCAGGGGCGTCCCTGAGCTAGTATTGCCGGGGCAATTACTGCAATATGCCCAGGAGCTGATAGGTGCCTTCTTACCGGACTTGTCAGCCGCGGACCTAGCAATCGATCGAATACATCGCTTGCCTAAACCGTCGCACCTTCCGGATAACATCCCAAGAGATGTTCTGCTAAGAGTCCATTTTTTCCAGGTTAAAGAAAAGTTTACCTTAGCCTTTCGGACCAACAATCAACCACCAGAGCGCTATGCGAATCTACAAGTGTTTGCTGATTTATCACAGCACACTATGCAGAAACGGAAAGCACTGCTGCCCATAACAAAGGCCTTACGCAACCACAACATACTCTACAAGTGGGGGTTCCCTTGCAAGCTTACCATATCCAGGGAAGGCCAAACGAAAGTGATTAACAACTTAGAAGAGGGCCTAGACCTGCTCAAGCAGTGGAAAATACTCCCCTACCAGGAAGACAACACCTCCACTTCATTGTCTAAAGTATCATCGCAAGACAACTGGCAGGTGGTGTCGCGCAAAAAGAAGGTTGCGAGCTGCAATAATTGAAACCCCGGATCATATCATACCTCGGTGTGAGACTTTTCTTTCTTTTTGAGATGCTCTCGGTACCTGCGGGACTTTGCTAGTTCTCGTTTTTCCCCCTCAGTTATATGACGGGCAGTAACAGTGCCCACAGATTCCAAGTTGAATTGACCTTCTTATTCCCTCGGCGGATGCCAGGATTTCGAAGCTATTCTTTTTCTCTTTTTTTACTTGTACTCTTTTTTCTTATTTTTCTTTTTGTGTTTTATCCCCCCCTCCTCAAGTTAACCTCTTCCCCCCATGAGATGGACTACGCTACAGGTGGATCTCTCCGTCAAGAGATGAGGGTTCGCCTTAGATTGGACTCCTATGCGAGCATTGAACGGTTCTCCAATATAGGGAGGTACGCAGTATTTCACTTTATTGATTGCTTCTTCATCATTTTCTCTTGAATAGCTATTAATGCTGAACGTTGTTTCATTTAATGTTCATGGTTTGAACCACCCTGCTAAAAGAGCTTCAGTGTGGAAAGAAGCACAGAAACTACGTGCTGATGTACTTTGCTTACAAGAATCTCATTTCCAGGCTTCGGACCCTCCATCGTTTCATCATAAAAATTATCCACACCTTTTCTTTGCTTCTGCCTCTCAAAAACGCAAAGGGGTCATAATTTCCCTCAGAGACTCGGTTGCTTTCACACATAGTCTCACAGTGACAGACCCTGAAGGCAGGTATATCATATTGGTGGGTTCTCTAAACAACAAAATTTATACTATTGTTTGTCTCTATGCTCCTAACTCCCACCAGACAAGGTTTCTCAGAAGATTACTTACGAAAGTCAACGAAGTGAGACAAGGGGCCTTGTTGATGTGTGGAGACTATAATGTCACAGTAGATTTCAAAATGGATACCACCACCAGATCTCGTAGACCTCTTCCTTCATTGCGGCGTTTGCTGCATGAGGAGGGGTTATACGACGTCTGGAGATGTCAGCATTCCACTGAAAAAGATTATTCTTTTTACTCTTCTAGACACAATACATATTCAAGAATTGATATGATCTTGGTTGACAGATATTTGTTGCAAGCGGTTTCCTCCTCCGCCATCCACAGCATTACCTGGTCTGATCATGCCCCTGTCTCAGCTGTGGTGGCGGAGGAGAGCACTCATAAATTGTCTAGTGTCTGGAGGGCGAATACGGGACTATTCAAATCACAAGCTCAGATGAAAGAGGTGACTAATAGTCTCAAAGAATTTTTCTTGCTAAACTCGGGTTCCGTAGATGACCCTATGATTCTTTGGTGTGCACATAAGGCCTTTGTAAGAGGTATTTTATTACAAGCTAGTGTGAGACTTAAAAAGCAGAGAACTCTTAATATAGACCGTATCTTGAAGGATATTGATCTTTTAGACCAACAAAATAAACAAACCCCTTGCCCTACGGTAGCACATAAGCTGGGTGCCCTTAGATCCGAGCTCAGACTCCTCCTATTGGAGGATCATAATAAATATATTAACCATCTTAAACTCACACACTATTCGGCAGGAAACAGGGCAGGCAAATTCTTAGCCCAACGTTTGAAAAATCATAGAATTCGTACCACTATTCCCTACTTAATCAACCCTTCGGATGGAAGCAAAATATATAATCCCAAGGGTATAGCAGACTCCTTTGCCCAGTATTATGCTTCCCTTTATAATATTAACTCGGACCCTAAAACTTTGCAACCGGTAGAAGCGGATATCCAAACTTTCCTGGCTGATATTTCTCTTCCCAAATTATCGGAGGAGCAACTCTCAGCCCTTAATACTCCCATATCCCAAGCGGAAATACAGAGAGTCATCAAGTCCTTGCCTTTGGGCAAATCCCCTGGTCCTGATGGCCTTCCAGGTGAATACTATGTACAGTTCGGTGACCTACTGACCCCTACTTTACAAACGCTCTACTCCAAGGCGGCTGCGTCCTCTTCATTCCCCCCGGAAATGTTAGGTGCATACGTTGTCACCATACCCAAACCAGGGAAAACCCCCGATACTCCACCTAATTTCCGCCCTATATCGCTTCTGAACACGGACGTTAAGCTTTATGCAAAAATCCTGGCCCAGAGACTACTTCACGTTTTACCCTCACTTATTAACCCGGATCAAGCAGGGTTTACAATGGGGCGACAGGCATCCGACGCAACTAGGAGGGTGATTGATGTGGTGTGCCACACGAGGTCCTGTCGGACGCCTTCTCTGCTCCTTTCTTTGGATGCGGAGAAGGCGTTCGACAGGATACATTGGGGCTATATGAGTTCTGTTCTGCGCAAATTTGGATTTGAAGGCCCAATCCTTACAGCAATATTTGCCCTTTACTCTACCCCCTCAGCTAAAGTTTATACCTCGGGTATCTTGTCTGAATCTTTCAATATCACAAATGGCACGAGACAGGGGTGCCCCCTTTCCCCCTCAATTTTTAATTTATTGATTGAACCTCTAGCGGAAAAAATTAGATCACACCCGGACATTCATGGTTTTGCCTTCCGTAGCAAGGATCACAAAATAAACCTTTTCGCAGATGACATTATTTTGTTTCTTACATCCCCAAAGACGTCCTTGAAATATGCCCAGATGGTCCTAGATAATTTTAGTCGTATATCGTACTATAAAGTTAATGATACTAAGTCCCTTGTCCTCCCTCTAGCTATCCCACAAGAAGTTAAACTTCACCTACAGAAATCTTTCCCTTATTCATGGAAGGAAGATAACATAACGTACCTGGGCATCCAAATTACAGCAGACCCAAATAGATTGGCGGATACCAATTATCTTCGGTTGCTCCAAAAGCTGTCCGCTGAAGCTAAACGTATCTCTAAAACAGAACTAACCTGGTCGGGGCGTCTGGCCTCCTTCAAAATGCTACTACTCCCACAGATTCTCTATGTGTTTCGTACATTACCCATTCCCATTAAGGCCACACATCTTAAATCGCTTAACTCGCTCCTCAACAACTATATCTGGCAACAAAAGAAACCTAGATGTTCTAAAGCTTTATTGATAAAACATAGAAGAGTAGGGGGCATGGGATATATCGAGGTACAGGATTACTTTCAAGCGGTCGTACTCACACAACTTAAAACTTGGTTTAACAAACAAGCATCTGCCCCTTGGAGGGATATTGAACAAACCATGTCCCCGACGGGAGACCTTCTTACGCTGTTGTGGCTAGACCGCTTGAAGCCCTTTCCTCTACATAGTTTACCCCTAACAATTCAGGCATCTCTCTGGGCGTGGAGAAGTCTTGAGCGGATCGAAAACACAAAATTGGGTGAAATCGAGATTCCTTTAGGCATTGAGATACTCACTAGAGCTATTCCCAATCTTTCCCTCCAGAACTGGCAAACAAAGGGTATTACTCTAATATCTGATCTGCTTTATGAAGGGAAAATTAAGGACTTTAACACTCTCAGAGCGGAATATGGTCTTGAGGCAGGGGAGGTGTACAAATATGGTCAAATTTCACATTTTTTACGCTCTTTACCAACGTACCAGTTGAACCTACCTGGAGAGATCTCGAAATTTTATATGCATAAATGTAATTCGGTAAAAGGAGTCTCCCTTTTTTACGGCCTTTTCCAGCATAAAAATGTTTTCACCAAGTCCTCCCCATATTTGAAGTGGGAGGGAGACTTGGAGAAGGTGTACTCACCGAAACAATGGCAATATGCCATTAACTCAATTTACAAAGCTACTAGGTGCGTTAATTATTGGGAGTTACACCAAAAAATATCCTTAAGGTGGTACCTTACCCCGTATCGACTGTCCAAATTTTCCTCTAATCACTCTAATTTGTGCTGGAGGGGCTGTGGGGGAGTGGGTACTCTCAAACATGTTCTCTGGTCCTGTAAAAGCTTGACCAGTTTCTGGAACAGTGTGTTCCGGTTGATATCCTCATTCTCCGGAATTATCTCTTCCTCCGAGCCAGGCCTAGCTCTACTAAATTTGGGAATAGAGACTTATCCTCCTCAGTACCGTACGGTTGTAACGCACATTCTCTTGGCGGCCAGGTCCCTTATAACTCGAAAATGAAAGTCAGACCAGGTCCCTAATCTTTCAGAAGTACTTGCTATAGTTAAAACTAACTGTGTATATGAAACCCTATTGCTACAAAGAGTGGGAAATGGTATGAAACGTATTGATAACTGGAAACTATGGAAACTTAAATATCATTGAGCTACCTCTGTATTAATGGTCTACATTGTTGTTATGCTTACACCACTGGGTCCATCTCATTTTCCCTCATTTTCCCTCATTTCCCCCTTATCCCTTAGCCTTCCCTTCCTCTTCCACCTCTTCTTTATGTCTCCTGAAGATTCTAGTCTATTCCTCTCTCGATAGAGCTGTGAATGGATAGACAGTAGCTACTAAATGAGGTCTAGTTACAATATATATGATGATGGGTTGAAACTTCTGTGTTATCTTGAGACCTCAGAGGTTATATCACTATACTTTTCTTTTTATTTCTTTTTTTTGTATAAGTATATGATTGCACCGTATGTTATTGTTCACAGTGTAACTTCCTGTCATTTTTGAAGTTGTGTTTTCTTGTCTTTTTATTTCTGTCATGTGAAAATCTTTAATAAAAACAAATTAAAAAAAAAAAAAAAAATAATAATCAATCGGACAAGAATTATTTCAGGTGCCTGAAGGAGCCGCTAGTTTAGTTGGGTCCTCTGTTGCTGGCCTCAGCCATATTAACACCTCAATCTCTCTGCCACACCCAATTGAATTCACAATCTCAGACTTTTCCCCAAGGAATAAACACCAAACCAGTAGCTAAAGTAAACCTTATACACACTATATTACCAGAAGTATTGGGACGCCTGCCTTTACACGCACATAGAGTTTAATGACATCCCAGTCTTAGTCCGGAGGGTTCAATATGGAGTTGCCCCCCCCTTTGCAGCTATAACAGCTTCAACTCTTCTGGGAAGGCCGTCCACAAGGTTTAGGAGGGAGTCTATGGGAATGTTTGACCGTTCTTCCAGAAGAGCATTTGTGAGGTCAGGCACTGATATTGGAGGAGAAGGCCTGGCTCTCTGTCTCCCTGTCTCCGCTCTAATTAATTCCAAAGGTGTTCTATCAGGTTGAAGTCAGTACTTTGTGCAGGCCAGGCACTGATGTTGGACAAGAAGGCCTTGCTTGCAGTCAACACTCAAATTCATCCCAAAGGTGTTCTATCGGGGTGAGGTCAGGACTCTGTGCAGGCCAGTCAAGTTCCTCCACCCCAAAATCACTCATCCATGTCTTTATGGACCTTGCTTTGTGCACTGGTGAGCAGTCATATTGGAACAGGAAGGGACCGTCCCCCAAACTGTTCCCACAAATATCCCAATCCAGGTAGCCAACCTTACCTGTTGGGACCTATTATACTCCCAATGGCCACAGTCCAGCCTCGCTAGAGTCTGAAGAATTATAAACTGGCCCTTTGTTTAGAAAGTCTGTGCAGGCCAGTCAAGTGCCTCCACCCCCAAAAAAAAATGCTCATCCACAACTTTATGGACCTTGCTTCGTGCATTGGTCCAAATTATTTGGTGGAGGGGGGATAATGGTGTGGGGGTTGTTTGGTGGAGGGGGGGATAATGGTTTGGGGGTGTTTGGTGGAGGAGGGGGGATTATGGTGTGGGGGGGAGTGGATTATGGTGTGGCTCTTGTTTTTCAGGGGTTTGGCTTGGTCCTTTAGTTCCAGTGAAGGGAACTCTTAAGGCGTCGGCATACCAAGACATTTTGGACAATTTCATGCTCCCAAATTTGTATAAACAGTTTGGGGACGGCCCCTTCTTGTTCCAACATGACTGCCCACCAGTGCACAAAAAAAGGTCCATAAAGACATGGATGAGCGAGATTGGGGTGCAGGAACTTGACTGGCCTGCACACAGTCCTGACCTCACCCTCGATAGAACACCTTTGGGATGAATTAGAGCGGAGTCTGTGAGCCAGACCTTCTGCTCCAAAATCACTGCCTGACCTCACAAATGCTTATCTGGGAAGAATGGTCAAACATTCCCATAGACACCCTCCTAAACCTTGTGGACGGCCTTCCCAGAAGAATTGAAGCTGTTATATCTCCACAGGGTGGGACAACTCAATATTGAACCCTATGGACTAAGACTGGGATGCTATTAAAGTTCACGTGTGTGTAAAGGCAGGCGTCCCAATACTTTTGGTAATGTAGTGTGTGCACTCTCCAGGTCAACTAACCAGAACCTCCTCCAAGACTCGGTATAAATTAAAAGGAGTACGAAGGTTCGCAGTCCAAGGACCACGGCTATGGAACGCTCTACCCATGGACATACGCTCGGAAAAGAAAACTATCTGGCCTTCAGGAAGAAGACCCATCTCTTCTCAGAACCCAGAAGGACACTGGCGGCAAAGGCGCCCTGAGATGATTCCGTTTGCATATGTAGCGCTATACAAGTTATTCATTCATTGGCTAAATAGGACAGGCTTTGCTCCATATTACAGAGCGCGTTTCCGAGACGAACGCCCCGTACACACGATCTGACTTCCCGACAACAAAACCGAGGATTCTTGTTTGAAGGTTGTCGGCTCCAACTCGCCTTGCATACACACGGTCACACAAATCTTGGCCAACAATTATGAACGTGGGAATGTTGTGATGTACAAGACGTACAACAAGCCCATAAAAAAAGGACGTCCAATAGTCATGTGATATCTCCACTATGAATACTAGTTTTACCAGACCGAGCGTTTTCCGGCTCGTACTTGATTCCGAGCACGAAGCGTGGTCTTTTGTGTGCGTCGGACTTGTGTACACACGATCGGAAAGCCCGACAACTAAATTTGGTTGGCGGAAAATTTGAGAGCCTGCTAGCAAACGCTTGTTGGCGGAAAGTCCGCCAAACAAACGTTCGATGGAGCGTACACACACGGCCGGACTTTCCGCCAACAAGCTCACATCCAACATTTCCCGTCGGAAGGTCCGGCCGTGTGCACGCGGCATTAGAATATTCCTCCACAAAGGGCATCGGCCTTCCGTGCTCTATCTATAGGAGTTCCAACAAGTATCCCAAGACATGATCTGTATAAATGGTGCACAGGCCATTGTGGAGGTGCCATTGCCGTCTGAGGCTTCAGCTATCTGCTTGTGCCCGTAGTACCGGGGTCCCGGGGGGCCCCTGGAAGAGCTCACTTGTTTATTTATAGCTCTGACAATGTTGTGTGTGTGTGCTATTTGTAGAACCGTCATCATTAGGACTCCCATGGAGACGGCTAGGAGGCTTTTGTGGCAAAAAGCCAGGCAATTCCTCAGGGGCCGCTAATAATTTCTCACAGCTGTTAGAGGAAAGTTGGGAGCCAAAAAATACAAGTGCTGCCGAATAAAAAAAAACAGTAAGACAAGCAGAAAATCCCTGGTGGGCTGAATACCCCTCTGTGTGGGAGAAAATATCTTTCATATTTATATATATGTTATATTTATCCGAGTGGTGGGAAGGGGGACTCCGTGAGAGATGAGGTTTTTAAAGCAGAAGCTCACCTACATCTCTTCCACCCATCCAGCGAGTTCTGAACTTACCCCCGGTTCTGTGGACCCCTGGCCTAGAAAGGTAGATGATGATCAGGTAGCCATGTCACCCCCACCCAATCACAGATGCACTGGGAGGGAGGGGTCAACAGTGAAGCAAATTTGATACATTAGAGATGCAGTGTAATATGGACACTCTGCGAAAGGTGAAGGCGGGGCTGGACTTACCATTGGGCTTGACTGGGCTCAAGCCCAATAGGGGGCCCCGCAGCCCCCCGCCGAGAAACTTGGCCGAGTGTACTCAGCTCGGGTCCGCTCACAGTCCCGCCCAGTCCCGCCCTATGATGGACATAACACAGTGACTGGCCGTGACTGTGAGCCGAGCCGAGTACACTCGGCTACTCTCGGCTCCGCTCAGGACTGTGAGAGGACCCAAGAGCCTGCCGAGAGGACCCGAGAGCCTCAGAGAGCCACCGAGAGGACCCGAGAGCCTCAGAGAGCCGCCGAGAGGACCCGAGAGCCTCAGAGAGCCGCCGAGAGGACCCGAGAGCCTCAGAGAGCCACCGAGAGGACCCGAGAGCTGCCAAGATACACGGAACTCTGTATCTCTGCACCATTTTTAAACTTCTATTCCCTCCTAAACTTGGGGTGCGTGTTCTATGCCGGCGCGTGTTATACTTCCATAAATACGGTAATGTATAGAAGGTAGGGCCTGAAAGTGACTCGAGCCCAGGGGCCCCCACCACCTTAAGTCCTGCCCTGGGTGAAGGTGTTGGCCCTGAAAGTGGGGGGGGATACATACAGTAAGCAGGATTTCTGCACAGTGTAACCACCCCCTCGTGACAAAATCCGAAGTGACGAAACACGTCGGGGTGTGGTTACACAGCGAACCGGAGGTGAGGTCAGGAATGGAAACCAGAAGTGGACTTGGAGGTTTTTTTCCATGGTGCTCAGAGGTAGGGAGGCTCGTTCTGTCTATCACACAGAGGGATATCACCTAATGTCATCTCTTTATTATTCACTTATTTGGTTTTGATGTGTGAGTGTGTCAGGTCTGGGCTCAGCCCTTCCTTCTCTGAGCTGGCCTCTCAGCTGTCGACTAATTGCCAGCTCCTATCTCTCTCTCTCCACAGTTACTCACCTGTTGATGATATCCTGCTCATCAGTCCTGCCTTCTTAAGCCGCCCAACCCAGATGAACTCTGCCTTCACCTTGGTCAACATCACAGAGACTATCTCCTGCGTTCCCGTTAAAGACTTGATTGGTTGACATTCCTTCTGTCTCCATATCCTGCTTGCTGTTCCACTACGCTGATTCCTGGCTTCCTGACTTTCTGGCTTGTGAGCCAAGCCGAGTACACTCGGCTACTCTCGGCTCCGCTCAGGACTGTGAGAGGACCCAAGAGCCTGCCGAGAGGACCCGAGAGCCTCAGAGAGCCACCGAGAGGACCCGAGAGCCTCAGATAGCCACCGAGAGGACCCGAGAACCTCAGAGAGCCACCGAGAGGACCCGAGAGCCTCAGAGAGCCACCGAGAGGACCCGAGAGCCTCAGAGAGCCACCGAGAGGACCCGAGAGCTGCCAAGATACACGGGGCTCTGTATCTCTGCACCATTTTTAAACTTCTATTCCCTCCTAAACTTGGGGTGCGTGTTCTATGCCGGCGCGTGTTATACGTCCATAAATACGGTAATGTATAGAAGGTAGGGCCTGAAAGTGACTCAAGCTTAGGGGCCCCCACCACCTTAAGTCCTGCCCTGGGTGAAGGTGTTGGCCCTGAAAGTGGGGGGGGGGGGGAGGATACATACAGTAAGCAGGATTTCTGCACAGTGTAACCACCCCCTCGTGACAAAATCCAAAGTGACGAAACACGTCGGGGTGTGGTTACACAGCGAACCGGAAGTGAGGTCAGGAACGGAAACCAGAAGTGGACTTGGAGGTTTTTTTCCATGGTGCTCAGAGGTAGGGAGGCTCGTTCTGTCTATCACACAGAGGGATATCACCTAATGTCATCTCTTTATTATTCACTTATTTGGTTTTGATGTGTGAGTGTGTCAGGTCTGGGCTCAGCCCTTCCTTCTCTGAGCTGGCCTCTCAGCTGTCGACTAATTGCCAGCTCCTATCTCTCTCTCCACAGTTACTCACCTGTTGATGATATCCTGCTGGTCAGTCCTGCCTTCTTAAGCCGCCCAGTCCAGATGAACTCTGCCTTCACCTTGGTCAACATCACAGAGACTATCTCCTGCATTCCCGTTAAAGACTTGATTGGTTGACATTCCTTCTGGCTCCAGATCCTGCTTGCTGTTCCACTACACTGATTCCTGGCTTCCTGACTTTCTGGCTTGTCTGATTATCCGTTCCAGTTACCGAACTTTGGCTATGTTTTGACCATGTTTGTTTTATTTGCTTTTATTATTAAACAAGTGTGATTTAACTGTACTTCTGTCTCGGTCTGATCCATGGTTTCTGACAGAGTGGTGTTCTACCTTTTTAAATATTTTGGCTACTCTACCATTGGAGGCCCTCTCTTTTTTTCACATGCTAATAACCATTAATGAACCACTACACTTAGAAGTGCCTTTCTCTGCATACACTACATTACCAAAAGTATTGGGACACCTGCCTTTACACACACACATGAACTTTAATGACATTCCAGTCTTAGTCCGTAGGGTTCAATATTGAGTTGGCCTATCCTTTGCAGCTATAACAGCTTCAACTCTTCTGGGAAGGCCGTCCACAAGGTTTAGGATTGTGTCTATGGGAATGTTTGACCGTTCTTCCAGAAACTCATGGTCAGGCGCGAATGTTAGACGAGAAGGCCAGGCTCGCGGTTTTTGCTCTAATTCATCCCAAAGCTGTTCTATTGGGTTGAGATCAGGACTCTGTGCAGGCCAGTCAAGTTCCTCCACCCCAAACTTGCTCACCCATGGACCTTGGTTTGTGCACTGGTGCGCAGTTATGTTGGAACAGGAAGGAGCCATCCCCAAACTGTTGCAACGAATTGTCCAAAATGTCTTGGTATGCTGACGCCTTAAGATGTCCCTTCACTGGAACTAAGGGGACAAGCCCAACCCCTTAAAAACAACCCCACACCACAATCCCCCTCCACCAAATTATTTGGACCAGTGCACAAAGCAAGGTCAATAAAGACATTTGGATGAGCTAGTTTGGGGTGGAGGAACTTTACTGGACTGCACAGACTTTCAAAACCATCGGCCAGTTTACCATTTTTCAGACCTTAGGGAGGCTGGACTGTGGCCATTGGGAGTAGAATAGGGCCCCTAATTAAAAAACAATGCCCCGTCTTTGATATCAGTGGAAGGGATTGTGCTCCATTGTTGGTGCCATTGGGAGGATTAATACCCCATCATTGGTGTCATTGGGCCCAATTGTTGGTGTCATGGGGAGGAATTGTGCCCCATCGTTGGGTGTCAGTTGGAGGAATTTTGTCCCATTGTTGATGTCAGTGGGAGGAATTGTGCCCCATCATTGGTGTCATTGGGCCCAAGCGTTGGTGTTATTGGGTCAATGGGAGCAATTGTGTTGGTGTTAGCGGAGGAGGGAATTATGCCCCCATTGTTGGTATCAGTGGATGAAAATAGCGCCCAAAGGGCCAGATAAAAAACATCCAAGGGGCCACATCTGGCCCCTGGGTCGCAGTTTGGAGACCACTGATCTACAAGATGCCTAGCATAGCCCAGAAGAACCCACCCAAGGGTAAGCCTCTCATGTGATCCTTGCTTGGTACCCAATGAGGAGGGAAACATGGAAGACGTGATGACTAACCACCAGCCTGTCCCCCTTCCCAACATGCCCTCTCTTTTTTGAAAACCATTAATGCTTTTAAAAAAAAAACGTGTTATGGGTGCCCCTTGTATTTAATATTTATTAGTAACAGAATCATTTTATATATAAACGGTAAAAAAAAAGATACAAAACATCAGTTAAGAAAAAGATGTAATAGATAAAATTTATTGCAAACAATTATAGTTCCCCCAAAAAAGTTTTTAGTGACAGCCATCATCATCATCTTCTTGATTCATTTCAGGAAATCTATCGTAGAATTTTCCTTATAATTCCACGACAGTCGTGATTTAGAAGAGCCGCTATGGTTTGTCCATGACCGAGAAATTGGCCGAGCCTGTAGCGTATCCGCTTTGTTCTAATTCCATAGATCAAGGGGTTAATGACAGGGGACAGCAGGAGGTAGGCATTACCAAACAGGACATGAATATTGGAAAATGTGTCACTGGGATATCGGTGCACAACGGCAAGGCCGATATAAGGGATGTAGTAGATGAGGACGGCACATATATGGGCGGAGCAAGTACTGATGGCCTTTAGACTGACCTCGTCCACCAGGAAAATCACTGTCCTAATGATCAGCAGGTACGAGATGGAGATAAAAAGAGAGTCAACACCCATGACGTAAAGGGCAACAAAGAGGCCATAGATGACATTGACCTTTATGTCAGCGCAGGCCAACTTCATGAGCTCTTGGTGGACACAATAGGAATGCGTCAGAAGATTGCTCTTCCACAATGGAAACCTCTGGATAATAAATGGGAGAGGAAGCATTGCAGTTGCTCCTTTGACCATAAGGACCAGGGAGGTCTTTGTGATGGCCCTTTGGGTTAAAATGGAAGAATATTGAAGAGGGTGGCAAATGGCCACATATCGGTCTACAGCCATGGTAACCAGTATCGCCGACTCCAGGGCAGACAGGAAATGGAAGAAGAACATTTGGGTTAAACACACGGGGAAGGAGATCTTCCGGCTATTAAACCAGAAGATTCCCAGCATTTGAGGCATGACTGTGGTGGCCAGTAGGAGGTCCACAACTGAAAGCATGGAAAGGAAGATGTACATGGGCTCGTGGAGTTCTTGGCTCATCGTGATGATATAAAAAATTGAGGTGTTACCTATGGTAGCCACCATATACATTATGATGAGAGGAAAGCCAAGAAAGAACTCAAAGCCCTCCAGGTTTGGTATACCGCTAAGCGTGAAATCACCAATACTGCTGCATGTTAGATTGTCCGTGGCCATGATCACCTGTGTGCCACCACGTCCAATGACAGAACCCACATCTTCTCCTGCAACAGATAAGGCATGTATTAGGCAGATCAGATTGTCTTTACTTGCGGTAGAATGAATACAATCACCCAGACCCATTTTTCACATACTCCAAAACGCCACGATCATCTCCCAATGCGATCTTATGCTTCTTTCTACTTTCTTAGAGGGATACCCCATGACAGGCATGTACTGGCCATTGGGACTACAGGGAGTTTCCCGGTGGGCCGATGGCTCAGTGGGCCACTCTGATGCAAGGGGGCTGGTGATGGGACATTCTGATGCAAGGGGGCTGGTGATGGGACACTTTGATGTAAGGGGGCTGGTGATGGGACAATCTGATGCAAGAGGGCTGGTGATGGGACACTCTGATGTAAGGGGGTGCTGATGGGACACTCTGATGTAATGGGGTGCTGATGGGACACTCTGATGTAAGGGGGCGCTAATGGGACACTCTGATGTAAAGGGGCTGCTCATGGGACACTCTGATGTAAGGGGGCTGCTCATGGGACACTCTGATGTAAAGGGGCTGCTCATGGGACACTCTGATGTAAGGGGGCTGCTCATGGGACACTCTGATGTAATGGGGTGCTGATGGGACACTCTGATGTAAGGGGGCGCTCATGGGACACTCTGATGTAAAGGGGCTGCTCATGGGACACTCTGATGTAATGGGGTGCTGATGGGACACTCAAAATATAAGTGGGCCGGTCTGGATGAAGTCCAGGGCCAAATTTCTGTCCGAGTCCAGCCCTGCCCCATGAAGGCCTTATCTCGGGAGACCAGTGGGAGGAGGCCCTCCAATCGGTTACCACATGTTCACTAAATGTATCCCACAAAGTATCCCAATTGTATATACTGCTGAGGGCTCACTACACTCCAAGAAAACTTCACAAAATGGGCAAACTGCCCGACTCGTTGTGTGGCAAGGGTAGGACAGTGCCGGGTGACCTGATACATCTCCTCTGGGGTTGCCCCAAGCTCCATAGATACTGGAGGAGGGTTCTTGCCATGCTTAACCAGGTATTCCAAAACAAATGTTCCTCTTGATCCGATGCGTTGCCTTTTGGGCATATTGGAGGAGGCAATCCCAGAGGAAATGACGAGGACGGCATTCACTAGAGCTTTGTTCCAAGCTAGGAAAACTATACTTATGGGATGGAAATCCTCCATGTCAAATCCTGGATTCCACATATGGGCAATACACTAATCCTGAAACGGTACATATACCAACACGGGAGGGGGGGAACTCTGGGAAATTTGACGGACTATGGGCACCATAGCTTGGTACACCGGGACTTAGCCCCACAGAGCTTGTCCAACTGAGGCTACTTCGTTGCTTGGAGAACTAATGAGGGCCCTGGGTAATGACTGGTTGAGAGGTATATATATATATATATATATATATATATATATATATATATATATATATATATATATATACATATGCGAAAAAAAACTGAAGTGTATCATAATAATTGTTTTGTTATGCTTATTACTTTGCAATAAAAAAACTCTTTAAATTAAAAAAAAATTAAAAAATTGTCTTTACTTCTTTACTAGATCTTTGGACTTCTTTCATCTTTTCAATGTCTTTATGAGGTCTCCAGGACACTGGACTATCTTAGAGCAACACTACAGAAGAACATTTTCTACACATTGTCTCTGCCTGGAAACTTTTACTTTATTTCCTAATAAAATACTTGTAGACTTTGAGTTTCGAGTGTTACAGTATTTCTCTATGTGCTCCATTAAAATGTCCAACATAACCTGGGGGGGAGAACATCTGAATGAAGCCCTGGGAGGGGAAACTCTGGGGGGGGGGGATCTAGGATGGAGAAGGACCTGGGAGTCCTAGTAGATGATGGGCTCAGCAATGCCAAGCTGCTGCTAACAAAGCAAACAGAATATTGGCATTAAAAAAGGGGATAAACTCCACAGATAAAAGGATAATTCTCCCCTCTACGAGACTCTGGTCCGGCCGCACCTGGAGTATACTGTCCAGTTCTGGGCACCAGTCCTCAGGAAGGATATACTGGAAATTAGACACGTGCAATTCGTTCAGTTTCCAAATTCGTTTTTTAAGGAATTTTGACAAATTCATTAATTACTGAAAATTCGAACTTCCGAATTTTGAATTTCTGAATTTTTCGAATTTCCAAATTTAGAATTTACGAAATTTCTGAAATTCCGAATTTTCGAATTTCTGAATTCCGAATTTCAGAATTTCCGATGTGACATTTCCAAAAAAATTATTCGGTTACATCAGCTTCAGGTGCTTGGTAGCTGGTGGTGATCCAAGACTGATTCATCTTTATGAAGGTCAGCCGATCAACCGAGTCGGTGGACAGGCGCTTCGAAAATAAATAATTTCGGAAATTCAGAATTTTCTGAGATTTGTAAATTCAAAATTTCAGAAATTCGTTAATTTGAAATGTACGAAATATCAGGGGGTGGCACGCGCGCATGTCTGTCGCATGCCGCGGGAGCACGCCCGCAGGTCCCAGGAACTCGATGTTCACTGGTGGCCCACGATTGCGGTATGGAGAGGAAGAATGGGGAAGTGCCTATGTAAATAAGGGATTTCCCTGTTCTGCCTAGTGATATGACAGGGATCACAGCTCCCTGTCATTGGGAGCAGTGATCGCTGTCATGTGAGTAGTCTCCCCTACCCCCCACAGTTAGAGTCACTCCCCAGGACACACGTAACCCCTTGATAACTCCCCTAATGTTTAACCCCTTCCCTGCCAGTGTCATTTACACAGTAATCAATGCATTTTTATAGCGCTGATCGCTGTATAAATGACAATGGTCCCAAAATAGTGTCTGATGTGTCCGTCATAATGTCGCAGTCACAATAAAAATCGCAGATCCCCATCATTACTAATGAAAAAATATAATAATAAAAATGGCATAAAACTATTCCCTATTTTTCAGACGCTATAACTTTTGTGCAAACCAATCAATATACGCTTATTGCGTTTTTTTTTTTTTTTTTTTACTAAAAATATGTAGAAGAATACGTATCGGCCTAAACTGAGGAAAAATTAGTTTTTTATGTATTTTTTAGGGATATTTATTATAGAAAAAAGTAAAAAATATTGCTTTTTTTTTTTTTCAAAATTGTCGCTCTTCTTTTGTTTATAGCTCAAAAAATTAAAACCTCAGAGGTGATCAAATACTACCAAAAGAAAGCTCTATTTGTGGGGGAAAAAAAGGACGTCAAGTTTGTTTGCGAACCACATCGCACGACCGCGCAATTGTCAGTTAAAGCGACGCAGCGGCGAATCGCAAAAAGTGTTGTGGTCAGGAAGGGGGGGGGGTAAATCCTTCCAGGGGCTGAAGTGGTTAAACTACGTAGAGGGTTCTTTACTGTAAGAGCGGCAAGGATGTGGAATTCCCTTCCACAGGCGGTGGTCTCAGCGGGGGGCATCGATAGTTTCAAGAAACTATTAGATAATCACCTGAACAACCACAACATACATGATATACAATGTAACACTGACATATAATCACACAACATACATGATATACAATGTAACACTGACATATAATCACACAACATACATGATATTGTCACGATCGTCCTGGCGTCTCGTTTGCGCACGAGAGACTTACCCACAGAAGTTTGTTGTCAAGGACCCGTCGTGCTCCGTTAACGCGCGCTAGAGCGATCGGACGCACTCGCGTCGCCTTGAACGAACGCACGCGTGCACGTGGGGGCATGAACGGGCGCACGTCCACTCGCGCACGCTGACTCGTCGTGCGACCGTTTGGCGCCCTACAGTCTTCTTAAGGCACTTGCTCCCTTCCACTCGTGCTGACCAGTCTACAGCGCGTTCGGAGATCCTACTACCCTATACCTGTATCTGCTACCTTAGTTCCTGTTACCCGGCTTGACCTTGACCCTGATCCGTTGCTGCCTGCCTACGACCTCCTGCTTGTCTGACTACGCCTCTGCCTCATCCCTCTTGTACCATGTTGACCGCTACCTGCTGACCCGGCCTGTACCCGACTCTGCTGTTCCTACCTACCTGGTTGGATATCCTGTGACTGCTGTACCCGCTGACGTTCGTCTGCCAGCCAGTCTACCACTTGTGCCTGCCTACACCAGTCTCTTGTCTTCAGCTTCATCTGCTCGCTGTTGGTGTCCTGCTGCCCATCCGGACCAGCATCTACCCGCCAGGCACTTGTGCCCCCTGAACTGTTGAGCTTCTGTTACCATCTCCAGGGGTTCTTTAGCCAGGGGCTACGAGGGGCCGCTTCCTGCATTCCGGGCTCGCCTACTAGGTACGTGACAGTACTGGTCAGCCATGTCCGAGCCTGCGCAGGGAGCCTCCCCCATGGATGAACTGTGCCGCCATTTGGCCGGCCTTACCCAGGCAGTAAAGAGCCTACAGGAAGGCTACGGCAGACTGGAAGAGCAAGTCCAAGCACTATCTGCTTCTCCGCCCGTTGTTCCAGGGGGCCACACCCCGCCTTCAGTGGTGATGATGCCACCTGAGCCCAGAGTACCAACCCCCGAGCGGTTCACTGGTGACCGGAACAAGTTTAGAGCCTTCCATAACTCTTGTGAGCTCTACTTCGCCCTGCAACCGAGGACCTTCTCCCTCGAGGCGACCAAGGTGGGGTTCGTTATCTCCCTCCTAACGAGCGAACCCCAAGCCTGGGCACATCGCCTACTGGAACGCAAGGATCCATCCTTAGACACCTTAGACACCTTTTTTATGGCAATGTCAAGACTCTATGAGGATCCCCAACTTGCAGCAACTGCAGAGGCAGCCCTACACGTTCTGCAGCAAGGTCGCAGGCCTGTGGAGGACTACGTGTCGGAGTTCCGTCGATGGAGCGCTGACACGGACTGGAATAACGCCGCCCTGCGATATCAGTTCCGCATGGGCCTGTCCGAGCCTTTGAACGATGAGTTGGCACGTGTTGGCATCCCCGAAACCCTGGAGGGCCTGATAGACATTTCCGTTCAGATTGATAGGCGCTTGAGGGAACGCCGCCAAGAACGTTCCTCTTCAGCCGCACGCCCTGTCTGGATGTTGCCACGGGTACCTAGTTCCGCTCACCCAGCTCCTTCAGTTCCTGCCACAGCCACGCTGGATCCCCCAGAACCGATGCAGTTAGGGCTACTCCGTCCATCACTGACCCCAGAGGAACGCCAACGACGCCGGGTCAACAACCTCTGTATGTACTGTGGAGAATCAGGACACTTTGTTCGCTCCTGCCCAGCCAAGATACGTAAGTGCCTACCTGTTCCACCTGTTCCTTCGTCAGTGCTGTCTGAAAACTCCTCTCACCTGGCTGTTCCTGTTCTTTTGCAGCTTCCAGGAAGGACTATTTCAACCCACGCAGTTATTGATTCGGGGGCATGCAGTGGGTTTATGGACGTATCCTTTGCCCTGAAGAACAAGATTCCCCTTAGACCGAGAGAGAAGGGACTCTCGGTATACCTGGCCGATGGGTCCGCTCTAGAATCAGGACCGGTGACTCAGGAGACTAGTCCCCTCTCTGCTGTCATCGCCGGGACTCACCAAGAATTTCTGTGCCTAGACGTCATCAAATCTCCCCTGTTCCCCATCATTCTAGGCATGCCTTGGTTGAAGGCACATAATCCACGTATCAACTGGGCCACCGGAAAGATTGAATTCCCTTCGGACTACTGCCTCCAGCATTGCTATCCAGCAATTAACGGGGACTCTCCGGCCCTCCTCTGTTTGGAAGCAGATGATGACACCCGGCAAGCTGTGCCTAGAGAATACCACGAC
The DNA here is from genome assembly GCF_037356315.1 of Lithobates pipiens. NCBI lineage: Eukaryota > Metazoa > Chordata > Amphibia > Anura > Ranidae > Lithobates > Lithobates pipiens. Next base: position 7,375,070 of record NW_027507861.1, on the reverse strand, counting down.
TTCCTAGACGTGTTCAGTAAAAAAGGGGCTGAAACCCTACCACCTCATAGGACCTATGACTGCCCTATCGAACTACTCCCGGGGGCCGAGATTCCCTTTGGAAGAATTTTCCCTCTGTCTGAATCTGAACTCAGTACTCTGAAAACCTACTTGGATGAAAATCTTGAAAAGGGATTTATCCGACCCTCTACTTCCCCAGCTGGTGCGGGGATTTTCTTTGTGGAAAAAAAAAGACCACTCTCTACGCCCATGTGTGGACTATCGGGCGTTGAACAAAATCACGATCAAGAACCGCTACCCTTTGCCATTGGTTCCCGAACTGTTTCAGAGACTAGGTTCCGCTAAAATATTCTCTAAGCTGGATCTTCGGGGGGCTTACAACCTCGTCCGCATTAGGAAAGGGGACGAGTGGAAGACTGCCTTTCGTACCCGTTTCGGGCACTTTGAATACCGAGTGATGCCGTTCGGGCTGTGTAACGCTCCTGCCACGTTCCAGCACTTTGTCAATGACATTTTTAGAGATTACCTTGACCTGTTTGTAATTGTCTACCTTGATGACATTCTGATTTTCTCCCCCTCTCTAACAGATCACCGGGTACACGTTAAAAAGGTCCTGACCCGTCTCCGTCTTCACGGTCTATACGCTAAGCCCGAGAAATGTGTTTTTGAACAATCGAGCATCCAGTTCCTCGGCCTGATTATCTCGGTAAAGGGAATTGAGATGGATCCCCAGAAAATCTCCGCAATTCAGGACTGGCCTGCCCCCTCCGATAAGAAAGGAGTTCAGCGATTTGTGGGGTTTGCGAACTTCTACCGCAAGTTCATTAAGGGCTTCTCTGCAATTATCGCCCCCATCACCGGACTAACGAAGCAGTCTCGGAAGTTTCATTGGACTCCCGAAGCACAAGAGGCCTTCAAAACCTTAAAAGATTTGTTTATATCCGCTTCTGTCCTGAAACATCCCAATCCTGCTCTACCATACATCCTCGAGGTCGACGCTTCGGAGATTGCAGTAGGAGCGATACTTTCCCAGAGGCAGGGGGCCAAGTCCTTACTCCACCCAGTTGCCTTTTTTTCCCGTAAGTTGTCGGAGGCGGAGAGAAACTACGACGTCGGGGATCGTGAGTTACTGGCGATAAAATCCGCACTCGAAGAGTGGCGCTACCTGCTGGAGGGAGCCACCCACCCGATCCTGGTCTATACGGACCACAAAAATTTGGAGTACCTGAAAACCGCAAAGAGATTGAGGCCCCGTCAAGCCAGGTGGGCACTCTTCTTCTCCAGATTTTCATTTCACATTACCTACCGTCCCGGATCCAAGAATACCAAACCAGATGCTCTCTCCCGCATGTACAACCAATCGGAGAGCTCGCCATCCACAGATACTATCCTCTCTACGGGGAACTTCCTTCTGCTCCAGGGGGATGTGCTATCCCAAATTAAGCAGGCTTCCGTAGGCCTAACACCTCCACCCGGTATCCCGTTGTCCTCCAGCGATGACCTTTTGTGGCATGGGAATCAGATCTTTGTTCCCCAAGAAGTTCGGACCCCAGTCCTGGCCGCCTGTCACGATCACCCACTGGCCGGCCACTTTGGGGTATTCAAGACTCTGGAACTACTCCAACGCACATTCTGGTGGCCTCGCATGAAGGACGACTGTAAGAGGTACGTGGAAACCTGTGTCATCTGCACCCGAAGCAAAGGCAGCAAGTCAAGAGCCTGGGGCCTGCTAAGACCGCTGCCTGTTCCTGATAGACCATGGAGGATGATCTCCATGGATTTCATCGTTGAACTCCCCCCGTCAGAGAACTATTCTACGATTTTCGTTATAGTCGATAGACTTACCAAAATGGCTCACTTCCTGCCCATGAAGGGCACTCCCTCAGCTACATATAAACAGAAGAAAAAACAGCGCCAATCTAAGTGCAGTATTGTTGAATCAAAGACATTTAATTTGTGAAGTTATGCACTCACACTCTACCAGAAGGTTTCAGGCACATCATGTATCTAGAGGGCATCGCAGGGCTCTCGAGGAGAAGCGGTAACTCGTTCGGCTGTATCTCTCGTCCGGTGGTGCCGGTGGTTCCCAGCGTCGCACGGCTTGGTGTAACAGCGTCAGGGAGGTCCGTTCATCCGTTCGTTGTTATGTTGAGGGGCGCACTGCGATGACGTTTCGTTGTGGTTTACGTTGCACGCGTTCGGAGCATGCGTGCTCCTTCATCAGGCATCTGGGTTACTATGTTTGGAGTGGTTTAAATAGGGAAAGGGGGCAGTTCTAATTAGTCGTTTAGGTTCCACCTTATGGGGCGGAGCTGTTCCGACCAAAGCATGGTGTTGATTGCTCATGTGTTGCAGGCTGGTTGTATGTGATTATTGTGTGTGTGTCCATCAATGTATGTGGATACAAGTTGGATAGTGTGGACAAGATGTGGGAAAAAGTGATAAGAGTTGGAACTTTTTTATTTATTTAATTGTTTTAAAAATTGTTTTAAAAAATTATGAAAATACTTGTTAAAGGTATAAAATAGAAGTGGATTTTGCAAGAATTAAAAGAAGGTTGTTAAAAATTAAAAAAATACATAGAAAATACATATAAAGAATATATATATATATATATATATATATAAAAAAGAAATTTTTTATATATAAAAAATGTATATAAAAAATATATAAAGAATCAATAAAAATAGAGGTAAAAATAAGGATAAAATTACAATAGGAATAAAAATAACAATAAAAAAACAATAAAAATAAAAATAAAGATAAAAATAAAAATAAAAATAGAACTAGGAATAAAAATAAAATTAAAATGAAAAAGGGGCAAAAAATTGTTAATTAAATTGCTGAAGGTATATTTCTATGGTGGGTATTATGACATAACATGGTGAGAGACATGTATATTGATAGGATTTGATATTGTGAGAATTTGGTACTGTAAAATACAATAAAATGGTGTTAAAATGAGACGTGGATGTTAGAGCAGAACATACACATACATATATATATATATATATATATATACATACATACACATACACACACATACACATACATACATACATACGCATGCACACGCACTCGTACGTGTGTGAACCCACTTATAGTGGGATCAGAAAAAGGCGCGTGGATACTGATTTGTGGAGGTGAGGGCGGGGGGGGGGAAGGGGAGGGGGGAGGGGGGGGCGGGGGCGGCTAAGCAATTTTAAGTCTCATTAAAAAATCTCATGGAAAAAGTGTGATGGGTAAAAATTAGACAACTGAGTTGATTTCTATGTCCTCGTTGAGGCCTCCAGGCGTGAGGGTGTCTAACGTATATATCCAAAAAGTTTCCCTCTCGCAGAGACGTTTGAAACGTTCTGCGAGGGGGAAGGATCCAGGTATCTGTTCAAGGGCCCATACTTGGATGCCCTCTGTGGACCCTTGATGGTGTTCTTTAAAGTGTCGTGGGATAGTGAGATTGGAGTCCCCTTCTACTGATCGGCGATGTTCGCCAAACCTTTTTCTTAGGGTACGAATGGTACGCCCTATATAAAGTAGATTGCAAGGGCAGCGGATTGCATATATTACAAACTCAGAGGAGCAGTTGTAGAACTCTTTTAGTTGGTATGTGTTGCCCTTTGTCGTAAAAGATTTTTGGCGGTGTTGGACAAATTTACAGGTGAGACATTTTTGTTTCTTGCATTGGTACATGCCCTTCAGGGTGAGGAATGTCCTGAGTGGCTTTGACTCCCTCAGCTACAGAGACAGCCAACACCTTTATCAAAGAAATCGTAAGACTCCACGGCATTCCCGTTAACATCACATCAGACAGGGGGGTGCAATTCACCTCGAGATTTTGGAGAGCGCTCTGCGGAGCCTTAAAGATCGATCTTTGTCTGTCCTCAGCCTACCATCCACAGACCAACGGCCAGACTGAGAGGACGAACCAGACCCTGGAGCAGTACCTCCGTTGTTTCTCCTCCTTCTCCCAGGACGACTGGGCCTCTCTCCTGCCTATGGCCGAATTCGCCTACAACAACACGGTCCACTCTGCCACCAAACAGTCCCCCTTCTACGCGAACTTCGGCTTCCACCCAGTGTTCTTGCCTGGCACCTTCCCTGAATGTTCGGTACCAGCAGTACAGGATCGTCTTAACTTCCTTGAATCAAACAACAAGCTTCTACAAGAGACCCTGACCAAGTCCCAAGAGCACAACAAGGAAGTTTTTGACAGGAAAAGGAGGGGGGAGCTGGATCTCAAGATTGGGGACCAGGTCTGGTTGTCTACCTTGAACCTCAGATTGTCCTGCCCCTCTAAGAAGTTGGGTCCGAAATTTGTGGGCCCCTTTCCGATCAAAAGGAAACTGAATAACGTGGCTTTCGAACTTAAGCTTCCCGAGTCCTTCCGGATCCATCCAGTCTTTCACGTGTCACTACTCAAACCCGCAGTCCCGGACCCCTTCGTTGACAGGATGACCGGCCCTCCAGAACCCGTGATGATCAATGGAATTTGAGATCGAATCCATACTGGATTGCAGGAAAAGGCGAAACCAGACACAATTTCTGGTCAAGTGGAAGGGGTACGGCCCGGAGGAGAATTCTTGGGAGCCAGAATCTAATATTCACGCTAAAAGACTCATCCGTGCTTTTAAGAACTCCCATCCGAGTAAGATGGCTCGGTTGGGCATCCGGATGCTGCCCTTTGGGGGGGGGCAGTGTCACGATCATCCTGGCGTCTCGTTTGCGCACGAGAGACTTACCCACAGAAGTTTGTTGTCAAGGACCCGTCGTGCTCCGTTAACGCGCGCTAGAGTGATCGGACGCACTCGCGTCGCCTTGAACGAACGCACGCGTGCACGTGGGGGTATGAACGGGCGCACGTCCACTCGCGCACGCTGACTCGTCGTGCGACCGTTTGGCCCCCTACAGTCTTCTTAAGGCACTTGCTCCCTTCCACTCGTGCTGACCAGTCTACAGCGCGTTCGGAGATCCTACTACCCTATACCTGTATCTGCTACCTTAGTTCCTGTTACCCGGCTTGACCTTGACCCTGATCCGTTGCTGCCTGCCTACGACCTCCTGCTTGTCTGACTACGCCTCTGCCTCATCCCTCTTGTACCACGTTGACCGCTACCTGCTGACCCGGCCTGTACCCGACTCTGCTGTTCCTACCTACCTGGTTGGATATCCTGTGACTGCTGTACCCGCTGACGTCCGTCTGCCAGCCAGTCTACCACTTGTGCCTGCCTACACCAGTCTCTTGTCTTCAGCTTCATCTGCTCGCTGTTGGTGTCCTGCTGCCCATCCGGACCAGCATCTACCCGCCAGGCACTTGTGCCCCCTGAACTGTTGAGCTTCTGTTACCATCTCCAGGGGTTCTTTAGCCAGGGGCTACGAGGGGCCGCTTCCTGCATTCCGGGCTCGCCTACTAGGTACGTGACAGATATACAATGTAATACTGACATATAATCACACACATGGGTTGGACTTGATGGACTTGTGTCTTTTTTCAATGTCACATACTATGTAATACTATGTAACCTCATACAGGGTGAATTGTACCTTCATGGAAAGCTTTGATCTCCTGTCCTGAATACGGGGACCCCCATAATGGAAGGTGCAACCAGGTCACAAAGGTGAGGAACGAGGGATCTTTCATCCAGGTATGATGGACATTCTGAGGAGAGAAGATGCGGAGAGTCTGAATGTGATGCACTATTATTATATAATGTGCTCCTTTCAGCCGTGTCAGTACCTGTCAGTGTGCTCCTCTCTGAGGTGTCAGGGTTGTGTTTGTCTGTATACCCCGCAGGTCTGGGATCTGCTCGGTAGTGGGTCATATATATATATGGGATGTCGGGATCCAGAGGGAGATGTTCTGCAGTCACTAATACACGGAGAGGGAATTCTCAGCACGGTTCATTTCATCTCTGGAGCCTCTCCTACCCCAGTAAGTTTTCTTATTATTATACTCAAAGATTGATTTGATTGATTTGTAAAAAAAATATTTCTTTCCTGTTCATCGAGGGACACAGGAGTCAGAGACTGAGAGGTTATATACTGCCACCTACAGGAGGATCTGGATTCTGGCCAGCTTGGTATACCCACCTTGCTGCCACCTACAGGAGGATCTGGACTCTGGCCAGCTTGGTATACCCACCTTGCTGCCACCTACAGGAAGATCTGGACTCTGGCCAGCTTGGTATACCCACCTTACTGCCGCCTACAGGAAGATCTGGACTCTGGCCAGCTTGGTATACCCACCTTGCTGCCGCCTACAGGAAGATCTGGACTCTGGCCAGCTTGGTATACCCACCTTGCTGTCGCCTACAGGAAGATCTGGACTCTGGCTATCCTGGTATACCCACCTTGCTGCCACCTACAGGAAGATCTGGACTCTGGCCAGCCTGGTATACCCACCTTGCTGCCACCTACAGGAAGATCTGGACTCTGGCCAGCATGGTATACCCATCTTGCTGCTACCTACAGGAAGATCTGGACTCTGGCCAGCCTGGTATACCCACCTTGCTGCCACCTACAGGAAAATCTGGACTCTGGCCAGCCTGGTATACCCGCCTTGCTGCCACCTACAGGAAGATCTGGACTCTGGCCAGCTTGGTATACCCACGTAGCTGCTACCTACAGGAAGATCTGGACTCTGGCCAGCCTGGTATACCCACCTTGCTGCTACCTACAGGAAGATCTGGACTCTGGACAGCCTGGTATACCCACCTTGCTGCTACCTACAGGAAGATCTGGCTCTGGCCAGCTTAGTATACCCACCTTGCTGCCGCCTACAGGAAGATCTGGACTCTGGCCAGCTTGGTATACCCACCTTGCTGCTGCCTACAGGAAGATCTGGCTCTGGCCAGCTTGGTATACCCACCTTGCTGCCACCTACAGGAAGATCTGGACTCTGGCCAGCCTGGTATACCCACCTTGCTGCCGCCTACAGGAAGATCTGGACTCTGGCCAGCTTGGTATACCCACCTTGCTGCCACCTACAGGAAGATCTGGACTCTGGCCAGCTTAGTATACCCACATTGCTGCCACCTACAGGAAGATCTGGACTCTGGCCAGCATGGTATACCCATCTTGCTGCTACCTACAGGAAGATCTGGACTCTGGCCAGCCTGGTATACCCACCTTGCTGCCACCTACAGGAAAATCTGGACTCTGGCCAGCCTGGTATACCCGCCTTGCTGCCACCTACAGGAAGATCTGGACTCTGGCCAGCTTGGTATACCCACGTAGCTGCTACCTACAGGAAGATCTGGACTCTGGCCAGCCTGGTATACCCACCTTGCTGCTACCTACAGGAAGATCTGGACTCTGGACAGCCTGGTATACCCACCTTGCTGCTACCTACAGGAAGATCTGGCTCTGGCCAGCTTAGTATACCCACATTTCTGCCGCCTACAGGAAGATCTGGACTCTGGCCAGCTTGGTATACCCACCTTGCTGCTGCCTACAGGAAGATCTGGCTCTGGCCAGCTTGGTATACCCACCTTGCTGCCACCTACAGGAAGATCTGGACTCTGGCCAGCCTGGTATACCCACCTTGCTGCCGCCTACAGGAAGATCTGGACTCTGGCCAGCTTGGTATACCCACCTTGCTGCCACCTACAGGAAGATCTGGACTCTGGCCAGCCTGGTATACCCACCTTGCTGCCACCTACAGGAGGATCTGGACTCTGACCAGCTTGGTATACCCACCTTGCAGCCACCTACAGGAAGATCTGGACTATGGCCAGCTTGGTATACCCACCTTGCTGCCACCTACAGGAAGATCTGGACTCTGGCCAGCCTGGTATACCTACCATGCTGCATGTGTTGGCTTCTTTTAGGGAAGAGCTGAACACACCAGGGTTCAGAAAACAATGACTAACGTTTGGGTGCTAAATCTGAACCCCATTGAAATCGAATTGTAAGAAAAAAGTTCTACCCAGTTTCTAGGCCAATAAATAAGGGTATGGGGTGGGGGGGGGGGGGGGGGAGGCTGGGCAAGAGTTGCGGGATGAGGCCCTTGTCTTCATCAACATAGAGACAAGGTGCTTTACCAAGGAGAGTCCACCACCAGAAAGATAACCACCCATGTTGAGGGCATGTGGCCTGGTATGCTTCAGGATGGGTGTATGCACGCTCATCCCAACTTTCCTGGCCTGCCAGTTGGCAACCTCAGGTAAAGGTCTGGTATGGATTCTTTGGGGGGGGGGGGGCTTTTTTTTTTGCAAGGGGATTCCCTCCTGAAATCTATACCAGAGCTAAAGGAACAGGTATAAGTTATAGAGGACCCCCATGTTGTTTTTTAAAACTATCCCTGTCTCTTTGCATACATGGCCAGGGGTTCCTCACCTTGTAAGTAAGCAGGGCCAGGTGACTGGGTGGTAAGGCCTTCACCCACAAGCAACCTATACAACCATTAACGGTGAGAAGTTGACATGAATAATAGAGGACATTCAGAATAAATCCTCAGATCATTCCTAGTCCCTGCAGCTAACCAGATCATTGTACCCTCAGCAATAGCTTTGGAGACGGTCCCCTGTCCCCACTGGGTTGATTGATTACAGGGTTAGTCTGAATGTGAACTCTGTGCACTGGGCTCCACTTTTCGACATGTCCAGAGACTCAAGACCATTGTGCACTGTTTTCAACCATGGAGTATTTTCCAAGTCCAGAACTATGGCACAGCTTCTAAGCTGACCCTCTTTGAAGACCGTCTTTTGAGTAGGCCAAGCACCGGAAGGTACAATGTTCATACAATCATTGGGTGCCACTATTATTCCAATTTTTCCATTGGTTTACCATCAAATGGGTAACATATCTGTGGACACTCCTCATTCTTCTTCCCACCATTCAGAATGAAGTAGAAACTTCCTACTACTGCCTCTATTGATAAGGGGACTGCGGGACTGCGGTTCATCCTTGCTTGGCCCTTGCTGCCCATCCATAGTGACCTGATCAAAGCTGGCTACCAGTTATCGCTTCTTGATTATTCATGGTTTAGCTTCGTACCCTGAGCTAAGTTGTCCCTTCTTTTGAGTGTGACAAGTCATATCCCAGACACACAGGAACCAGTCCCATTGTGCCTGGTCCCTCCAGCCCATAATACACTAACAACTGTCTTCAATTCACTTTCTCAAGGGCCTGACAATGACAGCTTGGAGCGTTGTCCTCTGCATAAGTCCTTATGCTCCTCCTAGTCTTCCTTAGCTCTGTCAGATGTGGCCCCCTCCTTGGTTCTATCCCGGGGTGGATTTCATGGGCCACATTGCAACCTTTATTGCTGACTTAGACTACAGAGGCCATAAAGGTTCCTCTATGCTTCCCCCTTCCGAATCATTATTCGATCTGCCTATGGCCTTGGCCTTCAGCCATGGAAGCTTTGTATGACAAGGAGTCGCATAAATCCTCAGTAGATGATAACGCCCCCGAGGAGTCCCAGGCATCTGCCACTGCAGAGATGATTTGGACTATTGATTTGAAGATCAGCCTGTACCTACTATGAGTGCTGCTACCTTTCTAGGAGCTCTTAAAAATTACCACTTTGCAATGCACCCACTTGTTCTAGATGCCCTTTATGGAGAACCCTGAGAAGCTGGTCACATCTTCCATACGTTTCTCAGTCCTATACTGGATTGAAGGGTCTTTTGTTATTAGTTGGGCCAGTGTGGACCCAACAGTTCCCCATCTTAATAAAACACTGGTAATCCTTGTGGAGTATGTTCCAGTATTTTAAGGCTCCCTCTCAAAAACATTAAGAGATTCTTTCCTAAATGCAGTTTTTATAGCGGGCCTGGCATGGTTGGCCAACCTAGGTTGTATACATTAAGCATTAATAAAAGAGCTCCTGCCCACCACGTGGAATGACCAGAACTGACTTGGAAATTTGGGTCTTGTTGACTTGAGTGAGTCCAGATTAAATTTAGAACTTCAACACAGTTTGAGGAACCTCCCAAAAACACAACTACCACAGACTCTGTACAGCACTGCGGTATATGTCAGAGCTATATAAATGGATAATAATAATAATGTTAGCGCCCCATTGAGCTACTGTTTGCTAAATTTAGTTTTTGGCTTCCTTGAATTTAGGGAGAGCATTGTTTGTGCATTTGTCCTCACTGAGCAAGAAGATGGCTGCATTGGTATTTTTGTTTCAAATGGCAAGGCCTTCCGGATTTTACGAAGGAATTTTGGGTGCGCCAAGCACTAAAAGGCTATAGGAGGATGGTGGGAACGCCAGGATGCCCGGCGTCCAGTTTCGTTCGGGATTATGGGAAGAATGCTGGAGCAGTTGGGGATGGTTTGTTCATCGCTTTACGAAGTTGAGTTGTTTCGAGTGGCTTTCCTGCTGGCTTTTTTCTGAGCATTTCGCATTGACGAGCTGGTCTTTCAAGGGGGCATTCAGATTCAGGATGTGAGCTGCTGGGATGGAAGGGTGGCAGTGTTGCTATGCCGATCCAAAACAGATCAGGGGGGAGAGGCAGGACTATACAGGTGTTCGTTTTACCGGGTTCACCATTTTGTCCTGTCAGAGCGGTCAGAGGGTTCTTGGAGCAGAGGCCGAGTATGGCGGGGGCTTTTCTGATCCATGTTGATGGTTTGCTACTCTCACGGTTTCAGTTTGTGGCAATTTTTCGGCGGTGCCTGAGGGGGTTTTGTCTAGAGGACAAGGAGTTCTCCTCTCATTCCTTTAGGATAGGGGCGGTGACGGAGGCGGTAAGGTGTGGAATGAGTTCTGAAGCAGTGATGAGGCTAGGCCGGTGGGAGTCCAACAGGTTTAAGTTGTACGTTCGCCCCCAACTTATTGTGGGATTGCAATAGGTGGGGTGGGGGGCTTTAAAATGGTAAGGCGGTGTTCGGTGATGTTCGTTTAGTCATGGTGTGTATTTGTGTTCTTTTGTTACAGACAAGGGGTCATGCTTAATATGGATTCTGGGCCACTCTTATGTGTGCTGGGGGGAAAGAAGGGCTGACGTGAGGCTGAAAGGGTGACAATTGGGCTTTTCCAGGTGGGAAGAATGTGTGCGATGGCTTGGATTTCCGGGCATGTTATGGAGCAGGACGGTCTCGGAGGTACATTGTTTCGCTCTGAGGGAAAGGCCCCCTGATGTTTTAATTTTGCATGTGGGGGGGTAACGATCTGGGGGTTAGATCAATGTTGGATATTACACGAGACATGAAATTTGATTTGTCGCAACTTCACATGGCCTTCCCGGACATGATTATGGTTTGGTCGGACATGGTGGCTAGGTCATCATGGAGGATGGCTAGATCAGTGGATGGGGTGAATAGAGCCAGGCGTAAGATTAACAGGGAGATTAGTCGGTTTGTGGTAAAAAATGGAGGATTGGGAATTCGGCACTTGGAGTTGGAGGTGGAGACCTGGAGATACTTAAAGGGAGATGGTGTGCACCTGAACGAGGTAGGGGTGGATTTGTGGATGCCAGGGCTCCAGGATGGGGCAGAGAGAGCATTGCGGGTGTGGAGGGGCACCCATGGGTAAAGGTATTTTCCCATGGGCACTGTGGCTGGTGTTGGTCTTTGCGGGGGAAGGAAGAGATTTGTGGAAGGAGGAGTTCAGGACCTGTTGGTGGGATCGGTCCTGAGGATGGTATGCCAGGTAACGGAGGTTATCTGGAGATTGGTTATGGGGCACTGAGGCAAGTGGGTGTCTCTGAGTCAGCTTGTCGGCTCGAGGCTTGAGAGGTTCCGCAGTGTCATATTGTAATACATATGGTGGATGGTGGACCTGCAAAGACCAACGCTAGGGGGGATTAATGGTTTCAAAAACAGATGTCTTTTGGTTAATTGTTCATGTTAATTGTTTTATATATATATATATTTATATTTAAGTTTGTTAATAAAATTAAGGCTGCTATGGCCGTTTTACTCCAGCAGTTGTTTGGCTCTTATTTCAAAGAAGGTGGGGGAGTTTGGAGTGTTAGGCCTGGTGGCATTCACAAGGTACATCTGTTATACAATAGTCATGTACAAATTTAGTTTTTGCCTCAGAACAGTAAAGGGGTTCTGAGGGTTAATTGTGTAGGTTTAACTTTAATATCAGTTTGGCTGGGCTGTGTTAGAGTTCTGCCTGGTCATGTGTACAGTGAGGGGCACATGGCAGGCTCAGAACCAGGCCTGGTTGGACGCTTTGGGTATCAGCTTCCCCGGAGCCAATCAGTGGGTGTGCCTGGCCCCGCTGAGGAGTCTGGGGAAGGGCACTTAAGATGTTGAAGTCACGTGTTCCAGGTTCGTTCGTGAGGCCATAGCGGCCTGTTCCTGATTCTGGGCCGGGGTAGCCCTGCGAGGGGTCCCGGTCACGCTCCGCAACATGCTTCGGTTGACTAACCCCAATAGACCTGTCTGGTCTGGGGTGGGGATCCGTCTGTTCCCAGGTCTCGGGAACCGGCTGGTCCGAGGCACAGTAACTGGGGGAGGATTCAAGGCGTCTGGGTATGCTCTCGGCTTGGAGGGGCACCACAGCTCATGGAAGTGAGGGGGGGAGTACTCTTCGGAGCAGGGCCAACAAGCCGGCATCCTGAGAATTGCCTGGTTGCTGAGTTGTGAAGGACACTGACGAATTCACACTTTTTCCAGTACTGTCAAGGAGACAGAGGACGTTCCAGGGTTCCAGGTACTGAGGAAAAAGGTTCCTGTTCACTTCTGTTACAAGTTACTCAAGGTCAAAGATTTCACAAGTTCTGGATCAAAGTGCTGACTGCCATAATCTCTGGCTAGAGATTTGTTCAGCCGTGAAGCGCCCAGCTGCGAGTGGCTACTCTTTGGGTGGTATGAGTGACTTTCTGATATTAGCAGTTCAAGGTGCCTGAGTTTCTTCACCCTTGCCCTCTGTTCCCATACAAGACTGTGTTTGTAGGATGTTACCCCTGCAAATAAATGGTGTCAGCGTCCAAAGTGTTGGGTAGTAACTCTGGAAACCCCTAGACGTGGAAGAACCAGCCAAGCCCAAAAGTTAAGGCCGCCCTGCCAAGGGTTATGGCCGCTACATAAGGAAAGAAAAATGTGTGTTTGCTGAAGGTGGGACCTCACTGGGGAAAGACTAATGGATATGTTTCCTGGTGCTGGGACTTTTCAGAAGGAAGAACAATGTGCATACGGGACTTTACTAGGTAAATACCAATGTGTGAGTGCTAGAGGTGGGACCTCACTGGGCAAAGAGCAATGTGTGTGTGCTACAGGTGGGACTTCACTGGGCAAAAGCCAATGTGTGTGTACTACAGGTGGGACTTCACTGGGGAAAAGCCAATGTGTGTGTGTGTGTGTGTGTGTGTGTGTGTGTGTGTGTGTGTGTGTGTGTGTGTGTGTGCTTGCAATGGGATCTCACTGAGGAAAGACAGATAGGTGTGCTGGAGGTGGGACTTCAATGGGGAAAGATCAATGTGAATGCTGAAGGTGGAATCTCACTGGAGAAAGACTAAAGTGTGTGTATGTTGTAGGTGAGACCTCAATGAAGGAAGACCAATGTGTGTGTGTGCTAGAGATGGGACCTCAATAGGGACAGTATGTGTGTGTGCTGGAGGTGGGACCTTACTAAGGAAAGAAAAATGTGTGTTTGCTGAAGGTGGGACCTCACTGGGGAAAGACTAATGCATATATGTGCTGGTGGTGAGACTTCTCTGAAGGAAGACCAATGTGCGTATGTTCTGATGATGGGACTTTATTAGGTAAAGAGCAATGTGTGTGTGCTGGAGGTGGGAACCTCACTGGGGAAAGAGCAATGTGTGTGTGCTGGAGGTGGGACCTCACTGGGGAAAGAGCAATGTGTGTGTGCTGGAGGTGGGAACCTCACTGGGGAAAGAGCAATGTGTGTGTGCTGGAGGTGGGACCTCACTGGGGAAAGAGCAATGTGTGTGTGCTGGAGGTGGGACCTCACTGGGGAAAGAGCAATGTGTGTGTGCTGGAGGTGGGAACCTCACTGGGGAAAGAGCAATGTGTGTGTGCTGGAGGTGGGAACCTCACTGGGGAAAGAGCAATGTGTGTGTGCTGGAGGTGGGACCTCACTGGGGAAAGAGCAATGTGTGTGTGCTGGAGGTGGGACCTCACTGGGGAAAGAGCAATGTGTGTGTGCTGGAGGTGGGACCTCACTGGGGCATGACCAGTGTGTGTGTGTGTGCTGAGGGTGAGACCTGACTGGGGAAAGACCAAAGTGTGTGCTGGGCAAACACCTGATTATAGCGGAGATGATGTAAAACCAGTTGAAGAGAGAAGGGCGGGTGGACGCTAAAGTTTATGGGCTCTCTGCTCACTTCCTCCCCCCTCTGGTGACATCCCATCCTTCCCAGTAAGGGGTGTGTAACATTGTGCATGTTCCTGGGGGAAGGGAGAGAAAGTGCAAACTTCTGGACTGAGAGGAGTAGGGAAGCAAAACAATGACCCGCCCACAACCTCCATTACGACAGAACAGGTCCAATGTGGTAGCCATTTTCTAGAAGTCCAACATCTAAATTAATTCTTTATATTCTTTCTTTTTTTTTTTTTATTTCAAGCTAAGTGTTTTATTTATAAGACAACATCACCATTATTTATCACCCCTCCCACCTAAACTAGTAAATTTTGTAGATCAGGGGTAGGGAACCTCAGGCCTCCATCTGTGGTGAAACTACAAGTCCCACAAGACATTGCAAGACCCCCTGACAATCACAGGCATGACTCCTAGAGACAGAGACATGATGGAATTGGTCGTTTTACCACAGCTGGAGTTCTGAGGTTGCCTATCTTGTTATTCTGAACAGGTCATCTCTCTCTTTCAAACTGGACCCAACCCTCCATTTTAGTTCCCGTATTCTTCTCTTAGAGCTGAAAAAAGATACAAAACATTAGTTAAAAAATGTGTAATAAAATAACATTATTTGCAAATCCACTTAAAAAAGGAACTTTATTTACATTGTCTAAATCTATTGTAGACTTCTCATATTTCCATGAAGGACCTCTATGGTTTGTCCTCCTTTGATACTTTACTTAGGAATTTGCTGAGTCTGTAGCGTATCTGCTTTGTTTTAATCCCATAGATCAAGGGATTAATGACAGGGGACAGAAGGATGTAGGCATTTCCAAACAGAATGTGAAGATTCGGAATGGTGTCACTGGGATATCTGTGCACCACTGCAATGCCAATATAAGGGATGTAGAAGATGAGGACGGCACATATATGGGCGGAACAGGTACTGATGGCCTTCAGACTGGCCTCTGCCACCTGAAAAACCACCGTCTTTATTATCATCAGGTAGGAGATAAAGATAAAAAGAGAGTCAAGACCCATGACGTAAAGGGTGATAAAGAGACCATAGATGACGTTGACCTTTATGTCAGCGCAGGCCAACTTCATGAGCTCTTGGTGGATACAATAGGAATGTGTCAGAAGATTGCTCCTCCACAATGGAAACCTCTGGATAATAAATGGCAGAGGGACCATTACAGCAGCTCCTCTGGCCATAAGGACCAGAGAGGTCTTTGTGATGGCCTGTTGGGTTACAATGGAAGAATATCGAAGAGGGTAACAAACGGCCACATATCGGTCTACAGCCATGGTCACCAGTATGGCAGAGTTCAGGGCAGACATGAAATGGAAGAAAAACATCTGGGTTAGACACATGGAGAAGGAGATCTTCCGGCTATCAAACCAGAAGATTCCCAGCATTCGGGGCATGACTGCGGTGGCTGATACCAGATCTACCAATGAAAGCATGGAAAGGAAAATGTACATGGCTTCGTGAAGTTCTTGTCTCATCGTGATGATATAAAGAATAGAGGTGTTACCAACTACAGCCACCATATACAATAAAAGGAGAGGAAAACCAAGAAAGAAATCAAAGTCCTCCAGATAGGGTACACCACTGAGAGTGAACTCATCGATACTGCTGCATGTTAGGTTGTCGGTTGCCATGATCACCTGTGCGCCACCACGTCCAATGACAGAACCCACATCTTCCCCTGCAACAGGAAAGGTATACGTCAGGCACATCGCATTATCTTTACTTTTATATTAGTATGTTTTTGACTAGTAGGACAACCTCCTTAGGTTGTCTTTTTTTTCTCACCCTCTGTCTGTGGAAATGGCCTTCAACTTACCAATTTCCACAAAAAGGCAAAAACAACTTTTTTTCCAGGTCGACTAATATAGAGGTCACCAGTAGAAGCGTCAGTTCAAAGCTTGTCAGCCGTTTTTTAATAGTTCATATCCCTTGAAACTGGCAACTTGGGCTGATCCTTAACTATTTATTGTCCAGCCTATAGATAAATGACAGCTGGGGGGGGGGATAGGTGAGCATTCCAACCTATGTGTGTGATTATATGTCAGTATTACATTGTATATCCCTGTATGTTGCGGTCGTTCGGGTGATTATCTAATAGTTTTTTTGAAACTATTGCTGCCCCCCCGCTGAGACCACCACCTGCGGAAGGGAATTCCACATCCTTGCCGCTCTTACAGTAAAGAACCCTCTACGTAGTTTTTTTCTTCCCATTTTAATGAGTGGCCACGATTCTTGTTAAACTCTCTTACGCGGAAAAGTTTTATCCCTATTGTGGGGTCACCAGTCCGGTAAGTTATACAAGTTATAATATAATAGTGCCGTGACTCAAATGATTAACACAATAGAATTTTTTTTTTTGACATACTGTATAAGTCTGGAGACTTTACTTCCAAATAATATCTTCTTTTTTATGTGTTGATTTATTTTTTATTTTTTATTTTTTTATGAAGCCTTGAGTTCTGCCCTCTCTGTAGTATTATTTCTGTATTTCTATTATGGAACTCATACAAGGTGAATTGTACCTTCATGGAGAACCCTGATCTCCTGTCTTGTATACCGGGACGTCCATAATCCAAGGTGCAGCCAGGTCAAAAGGGCCATGAAAAGGGGTTCCTTCATCCAAGTATGATGGACATTCTGAGGACGGAGAGGAGGACACAAACTAAGCAATTTCCCAAATAGAGAGAAGGACACAAACTAAGCGATTTCCCCAATGGGACACCGACTAAAAAACTCCCCAATGAAGAGGAAGACACAAACTAAACAATCTTCCCCAATGGCACACCAACTAAAAGAGCTCCCCAGTGAGGAAGAGGACACAAACTGAGCAATTTCACCAATGGGACACCAACTAAAAAAACTTCCCAATGGAGAGGAGGACACAAACTAAGCAATCTTTGCCAATCCATGGTGCATCCAGGTCAATAGGGTGCCTCAAGGGGTCCCTCATTCAGGCATGTAGGACATTCTGAGGACAGAGAGGACACAAACGAAGCCATCTCCCCAATGGGACACCCACTAAAAAAATTCCCCAATGGAGAGGACAACCACTAAAAAAATTCCCCAATGGAGAGGACACCCACTAAAAAAATTCCCCAATGGAGAGGAGTTCACAAACTAAGAAATCTCCCCAATGGGACACCAACTATAAAATGTCCCCACTGAAGAGGAGGACACAAACTAAGCAATCTCCCCAATGGGACGCCAACTATAAAATGCCCCCAATGAAGAGGAGGACACAAACTAAGCAATCTCCCCAATGGGACGCCAACTATAAAATGCCCCCAATGAAGAGGAGGACACAAACTAAGCAATCTCCCCAATGGGACGCCAACTATAAAATGCCCCCAATGAAGAGGAGGACACAAACTAAGCAATTTCCCCAATGGGACACCAACTAAAAGAACTCCCCAGTGAGGAAGAGGACACAAACTGAGCAATTTCACCAATGGGACACCGACTAAAAAACTCCCCAATGAAGAGGAAGACACAAACTAAACAATCTTCCCCAATGGGACACCAACTAAAAGAACTCCCCAGTGAGGAAGAGGACACAAACTGAGCAATTTCACCAATGGGACACCAACTAAAAAAACTTCCCAATGGAGAGGAGTTCACAAACTAAGCAATCTCCCAAATGGGATGTCAACTAATACAATTCCCAAATGGAGAGGAGGACATAAACTAAGCAATCTCTCTAATGGGACACCCACTAAAAAATGTCCCCAATAGAGAGGAGGACACAAACTAAGCAATCTTTGCCAATCCATGGTGCAGCCAGGTCAATAGGGTGCCTCAAGGGGTCCCTCATTCAGGCATGTAGGACATTCTGAGGAGAGAGAGGACACAAACTAAGCTATCTCCCCAACGGGACACCCACTAAAAAAATTTCCAAATGGAGAGGACACCCACTAAAAAAAATCCCCAATGGAAAGGACACTCACTAAAAAAAATCCCCAATGGAGAGGACACCCACTAAAAAAATTCCCCAATGGAGTGGAGTTCACAAACTAAGAAATCTCCCCAATGGGACAGTAACTATAAACAAAATTCCCAATGGAGAGGAGGACACAAACTAAGCAATCTCCCCAATGGCACACCAACTATAAAATGTCCCCACTGAAGAGGAGGACACAAACATGGGGTCCCTCATTCAGGTATGATGGACATTCTGAGGAGAGAGAGGACACAAACTAAGCAATTGCCCCAATGGGACACCAACTATAAAATGTCCCCAATGAAGAGGAGAACACAAACCAAGCAATCTCCCCAATGGGACACCAACTATAAAATGTCCCCAATGAAGAGAAGGACACAAACTAAACAATTTCCCCAATGGGATACCAACTATAAAATGTCCCCAATGAAGAGGAGGACACAAACTAAGCAATCTCCCCAATGGGACACCAACTATAAAATGTCCCCAATGAAGAGGAGGACACAAACATGGGGTCCCTCATTCAGGTATGATGGACATTCTGAGGAGAGAGAGGACACAAACTAAGCAATTTCCCCAATGGGATACCAACTATAAAATGTCCCCAATGAAGAGGAGGACACAAACATGGGGTTCCTCATTCAGGTATGATGGACATTCTGAGGAGAGAGAGGACACAAACTAAGCAATTTCCCCAATGGGACACCAACTATAAAAATAAAAAAATCCCAATGGCCCCAATGAAGAGGAGGACACAAACTAAGCAATCTCCCCAATGGGACACCAACTATAAAATGTCCCCAATGAAAAGGAGGACAAAAACTAAGCAATCTCCCCAATGGGACACTAACTAAAAAAAATCCCCATTGGAGAGGAGGACACAAACAAAATTTTAAATTAAAAAATTCAATTAAAAGTGAAGCTAAATTAGTTACAACTAAATGACTAAACTTCAAAGGGCGGGGGTCTGGGACCATAAAACTCAAGATAAGTACAAAAACAAATAAATAAATACTTGGTATAATTACATGTTGGAACAAAAATAAAATAAAAATAACACAATTCTAATTTATTAAAAATTAACAAAATATAAAAAAAAAAAAACTGGTCAAATAAAAATAAATCTCATCTAAAAAAATGTAAATATAAAAGCTTAAAGAAAGGAAAGGAAAAGTTAAAAAACGTCTTTCAATGTCTTAAATATTTTGTTATTTATTTTTTTATTTAAAATTACTTTGTTTTTTAATTTTGTTCCAATTTTTAATTTTTATTTTTGTGGAAATATAATTTTGGGATATGTTTTTTTTTTTTTTTTTACATTTTGCCTACAGTTAGGTTGGTTATTTAGCTAGTTAAAGTAAAACATTTCCCAGTAATCAGTACCTGTGAGTGTGCTGCCCTCAGAGGTGTCAGAGCTCTGCGGCCGTGTGCTCTCCCCGGTCGTGTGCTCTCCCCGGTCGTGCGCTCTCCCCGGCCGTGCGCTCTCCCCGGTCGTGTGCTCTCCCCAGTCGTTTGCTCTCCCCGGCCGTGCGCTCTCCCCGGTCGTGCGCTCTCCCCGGTCGTTTGCTCTCCCCGGTCGTGTGCTCTCCCCAGCTGATCTGGGATTTGCTCAGTGATGGATCATATATACGAGATGTTGGGATCCCGGGGGAGATCTCCTGAAATTGCCATAACCACTTATACACAGACAGGGAAATCTCTGTTGGGTTAATTACCTGTTCATAAATTCTCCGGTCTCCGACTCCTCTGATCCCCAGAGCGAGGTGTCTTTTTATGGTAATGAAATAAAAATATTAATTTAAATAAAAAATCCAGTCTTTTGAGCTGAAATGCTGGAAATTCACAATCAGTTTCCAGGAAACCTCAACTCAACGAGAGGGATTTTCCACCCACTTATACACAGGCAGGAAAATCTCTGCGGGGTTATTTCCCGATCATAAATTCCCATTTTTACATTCCGAAGCGTCTTGTGAGTGGTTAAGTGAGATGCATTTATTGCAGAAAAGGCGGTTTGTTTCTTCTGCAGTGAATGTTTTTTTCACTTTAGAAGTAAGGAGGTTGAAATCCATGGGTCAGGGTGAAGGTTGAGATCCATGGGTCAGGGTGAAGATTGAGATCCATGGGTCAGGGTGAAGGTTGAGATCCATGGGTCAGGGCGAAGATTGAGATCCATGGGTCAGGGCAAAGGTTTGGATCCATGGGTCAGGGCGAAGGTTTGGATCCATGGGTCAGGGCGAAGATTGAGATCCATGGGTCAGGGTGAAGGTTGACATCCATGGGTCAGGGCGAAGGTTGAAATCCAAGGGTCAGGGCAAAGATTGAGATCCATGGGTCAGGGCGAAGGTTGAGATCCATGGGTCAGGGTGAAGGTTGAGATCCATGGGTCAGGGTGAAGATTGAGATCCATGGGTCAGGGCAAAGGTTGAGATCCATGGGTCAGGGTGAAGGTTGAGATCCATGGGTCAGGGTGAAGATTGAGATCCATGGGTCAGGGCGAAGGTTGAGATCCATGGGTCAGGGTGAAGGTTGAGATCCATGGGTCAGGGCGAAGATTGAGATGCATGGGTCAGGGTGAAGGTTGAGATCCATGGGTCAGGGTGAAGGTTGAGATCCATGGGTCAGGGCGAAGGTTTGGATCCATGGGTCAGGGTGAAGGTTGAGATCCATGGGTCAGGGCGAAGGTTGAGATCCATGGGTCAGGGCAAAGGTTGAGATCCATGGGTAAGGGTGAAGGTTGAGATCCATGGGTCAGGGTGAAGATTGAGATCCATGGGTCAGGGCGAAGGTTGAGATCCATGGGTCAGGGTGAAGGTTGAGATCCATGGGTCAGGGTGAAGATTGAGATCCATGGGTCAGGGCAAAGGTTGAGATCCATGGGTCAGGGTGAAGGTTGAGATCCATGGGTCAGGGCGAAGGTTGAGATCCATGGGTCAGGGTGAAGGTTGAGATCCATAGGTCAGGGTGAAGATTGAGATCCATGGGTCAGGGCAAAGGTTGAGATCCATGGGTCAGGGCGAAGGTTGAGATCCATGGGTCAGGGTGAAGATTGAGATCCATGGGTCAGGGCGAAGGTTAAGATCCATGGGTCAGGGTGAAAGTTGAGATCCATGGGTCAGGGTGAAGGTTGAGATCCATGGGTCAGGGCGAAGGTTGAGATCCATGGGTTAGGGCAAAGGTTGAGATCCATGGGTCAGGGTGAAGGTTGAGATCCATGGGTCAGGGTGAAGGTTGAGATCCATGGGTCAGGGCGAAGGTTGAGATCCATGGGTTAGGGCAAAGGTTGAGATCCATGGGTCAGGGTGAAGGTTGAGATCCACCATGGGTCAGGGCGAAGGTTGAGATCCATGGGTCAGGGTGAAGGTATAGATCCATGGGTCAGAGTGAAGGTTGAGATCCACCATGGGTCAGGGTGAAGGTTGAGATCCACCATGGGTCAGGGTGAAGGTTGAGATCCATGGGTCAGGGCGAACCCTTCGCAGTCCTGTAGAACTAAAGCAGAAATTCGCCATGATGTCACTGTATCCACAATGCACTGCCTGGCTTTTATTTTTAGGTCATCTTGTTTAGAAGGACAAATGAGGGTGTAAGAGGGGCTCTGTGCTTAGCTGGATGTTGCCCATGCCCCGCCTGCTGTTCTTTCTAGAACACTAACCCACCTACTGAGATAATACCCTCCGCCGGGGGTTTTTTTTCAGTGGGAACATGGTGGAACACAGTTCATTGACATCCAGCACTGAATGTATGCTGGAAATTCACAATCAGTTTCCAGGAAACCTCAACTCAACGAGAGGGATTTTCCACCCACTTATACACAGGCAGGAAGATCTCTGCGGGGTTATTTCCCGATCATAAATTCCCATTTTTACATTCCGAAGCGTCTTGTGAGCGGTTAAGTGAGACGCATTTATTGCAGAAAAGGCGGTTTGTTTCTTCTGCAGTGAATGTTTTTTTCACTTTAGAAGTAAGGAGGTTGAAATCCATGGGTCAGGGCGAAGATTGAGATGCATGGGTCAGGGTGAAGGTTGAGATCCATGGGTCAGGGCGAAGATTGAGATGCATGGGTCAGGGCGAAGGTTGAGATCCATGGGTCAGGGTGAAGGTTGAGATCCATGGGTCAGGGTGAAGGTTGAGATCCATGGGTCAGGGCGAAGATTGAGATGCATGGGTCAGGGTGAAGGTTGAGATCCATGGGTCAGGGCGAAGATTGAGATGCATGGGTCAGGGCGAAGGTTGAGATCCATGGGTCAGGGTGAAGGTTGAGATCCATGGGTCAGGGTGAAGGTTAAGATCCATGGGTCAGGGCGAAGATTGAGATGCATGGGTCAGGGCGAAGGTTGAGATCCATGGGTCAGGGTGAAGGTTGAGATCCATGGGTTAGGGCGAAGATTGAGATCCATGGGTCAGGGTGAAGGTTGAGATCCATGGGCCAGGGCGAAGGTTGAGATCCATGGGTTAGGGCAAAGGTTGAGATCCATGGGTCAGGGTGAAGGTTGAGATCCACCATGGGTCAGGGCGAAGGTTGAGATCCATGGGTCAGGGTGAAGGTTGAGATCCATGGGTCAGGGCGAAGGTTGAGATCCATGGGTCAGGGTGAAGGTTGAGATCCATGGGTCAGGGTGAAGGTTGAGATCCATGGGTCAGGGTGAAGGTTGAGATCCATGGGTCAGGGCGAAGGTTGAGATCCATGGGTCAGGGTGAAGGTTGAGATCCATGGGTCAGGGTGAAGGTTGAGATCCATGGGTCAGGGCGAAGGTTGAGATCCATGGGTCAGGGTGAAGGTTGAGATCCATGGGTCAGGGTGAAGGTTGAGATCCATGGGTCAGGGTGAAGGTTGAGATCCATGAGTCAGAGCGAAGGTTGAGATCCATGGGTCAGGGTGAAGGTTGAGATCCATGGGTCAGGGCGAAGGTTGAGATCCATGGGTCAGGGTGAAGGTTGAGATCCATGGGTCAGGGTGAAGGTTGAGATCCATGGGTCAGGGTGAAGGTTGAGATCCATGAGTCAGAGCGAAGGTTGAGATCCATGGGTCAGAGCGAAGGTTGAGATCCACCATGGGTTAGGGCAAAGGTTGAGATCCATGGGTCAGGGTGAAGGTTGAGATCCATGGGTCAGGGTGAAGGTTGAGATCCATGGGTCAGGGTGAAGGTTGAGATCCATGAGTCAGAGCGAAGGTTGAGATCCATGGGTCAGGGTGAAGGTTGAGATCCATGAGTCAGAGCGAAGGTTGAGATCCATGGGTCAGAGCGAAGGTTGAGATCCACCATGGGTTAGGGCAAAGGTTGAGATCCATGGGTCAGGGCGAACCCTTCGCAGTCCTGTAGAACTAAAGCAGAAATTCGCCATGATGTCACTGTATCCACAATGCACTGCCTGGCTTTTATTTTTAGGTCATCTTGTTTAGAAGGACAGATGAGGGTGTAAGAGGGGCTCTGTGCTTAGCTGTATGTTGCCCATGCCCCGCCTGCTGTTCTTTCTAGAACACTAACCCACCTACTGATATAATACCCTCCGCCGGGGTTTTTTTTTCAGTGGGAACATGGTGGAACACAGTTCATTGACATCCAGCACTGAATATCTGCAATGGCAAGGGGTGATGGGGTGTGCTGGAGGGTCTGTTAAAGCTTGCTGCTGGGGGATCTATTTTTGCTGTGTGGGATCAATTGTTGCGTTTTTTTTTTCTGGTGGGGGATATATTGATACTGGAGAGGAAGTCTTATGTTGCTGGGGGGGGGGGGTCAATTATTACCAGGAGGGATCTAATGTTGAGGTAGGGATCTATTGCTACTGTCTGCTCAAGGGTCTATTTATGCTGGCTGTTGGGAGATCTATTGTTTCTGGTGAGGGTCTATTGCCACTGGGGTGGATCTCTTGATGCTGTGGGGGCCTTTTGTTGTTGGGGGATCTATTGCTGCTGGGGGACCTATTGTTGTTGGGGGGGGGGGTTTATTGTGGCTAGGTTGAATCTCTTGTTGCTGGGGGGTAATTTTTTGTGGGGCATTTATTGTTGCTAGGGTATCTATTGTTGCTGGTGGAGGTCTATTGTTATGTGGGAGGTCTATTGTTAGTGGGGGACCCATTGTTGTTGAGGGATCCATTGTTGTTGGGGGTTTATTGTTGGTATGTTGATATGGGGGGGGGGGTAATTTGTTGTGGGGCAGCAATTGTTGCTAGGGATAATTTGTTGCTGGGGGAGGTCTATTATTGTGTGGCAGTCTATTGTTGTTGGAGGATCTATTACTGCTGGGGGATCTATTGTTGTTGGTGGTTTATTGTTCCTAGGTTGAATCTCTTGTTGCTGAGGGGGGGGGGGTCATTTGTTGTGGGGCATCAATTGTTGGGGGGTTTATTGTTGTGTGGGGTCTGTTGTTGCTGGGGAATCTATTGCTACTGGGGGATCTATTGTTGTTGGGGGTTTATTGTTCCTAGGTTGAATCTCTTGTTGCTGGGGGGGGTAATTTGTTGTGGGGCATCAATTGCTGGGGGGGCTATTGTTGTGTGGGGTCTATTGTTGCTGGGGAATCTATTGCCACTGGGGGATCTATTGTTGTTGGGGGGTTTATTGTTGCTAGGTTGAATCTTTTGTTGCAAGGGGGTAATTTGTTCTGGGGCATCTATTGTTGCTAGGGGATCTATTGTTGCTGGGAAAGATCTATCGTTGTATGGGGGGCCATTGTTGTTGGGGGATCTATTTTTGTAGGGGGGTTTATTGTTACTAGGTTGAATCTTGTTGCTGGGGGTAATTTTTTATTGGGCATCTATAGCTGCTAGGGGATCTATTGTTGCTCGGGGTGTCCTATTGTTGTGTGGGGGTCATTTGTTGTTGGAGGATCTTGTTGGCGGTTTATTGTTGCTAGGTTGAATCTCTTGTTGCTGGGGGGTAATTTGTTGTGGGGCATCTATAGTTGCTAGGGGATCTATTGTTGTTAAGGGAGGTCTATTGTTGTGTGGGGGAACACTTTAGCAGCCGTCTTCCAGTCTTTCCCTTCTATAGCTCTACCCAGCTGGATTTGCTCCTTCCAGTTACTCTCCTGATCCCAAAGACATTAGGGACCAGGAGAGTAACTGGAGGGATCTGAGGGCTCTGACTTGCCCGTCCGGCTGTCAGAAGTGTGGGGGTGTCCCCCCAATCCATGGGGGGCCCCAGATCCCATCCTATGTGAATAAGTATGGGGCAGGAAAAAGGGCCTGGTATGGATGGGGGGGGGGGGCCCACGCCGTTTTATTCTTTTTTTTTTGGCATCGATTGTTTACATTCTGCTGTCAGCGGGGGAATCCCGCAGGCAGCAGATGAGTCATGGTTGTTAAGGATTAGGCTGGCCGCCTCGAACCTCAACAACCATCTATTACCAAATTCATTTCATTGTTTCTTTAATATCTTTTTTGGATTTGTTGAAATTTGTGACTGTTGTAATTCGGAAATTCAGATACTCAAAGTTTTAATTTGGAACAAAACGAACAGCAGATGTCTATTGGTTAGCTGTGGAGCACTTTCCGGGTCCAGAGCCGTGGAGCGGCCTATTGGGTGACCCCGGCTCTGAAGACTCTCTTTTCAATAGGCCGAGCACTGGGAGCTACAACATTAATGCAACCATTTGCCACCATTATTTTCCAGTTTTTTCCATTCGTGTACTGTCGAAAGTAAAAGACTGAGGACTATGTAATGAGGGGGAACGTTGTGGTCACACATTCTGCTCTCTTGTTCCCACTATTTAAAGTGAGGTAGAACCTTCCCGCTACTGCTACTAATGGCCAGGGACCCATGGGTTCCTCCTCAGTTGGTCCTTGCTGCCCGTCTACCGTGATCTGATCATATCCAGCTGCCTGAACCCCTCCAGGTTCCTGAACATCTAAGGTTTAGACTTGTACCCTGACCATGATCTGATCCTATCCAGCTGCCTGAACCCTTCCAGGTTCCTGAACATCTAAGGTTTAGACTTGTACCCTGACCATGATCTGATCCTATCCAGCTGCCTGAACCCTTCCAGGTTCCTGAACATCTAAGGTTTAGACGTTGGGACCGGTTCCCGCGTGTCTGGTCTCTGAAATGTCACACTGCAGTGCAGGGACAACGCAGCTCAGGGTACAAGGCTAAACCTTAGATGTTCAAGAACCTGGAGGGGTTCAGACAGCTGGATATGATCAGATCATGGTAGACGGGCAGCAAGGAGCAATTGAGGAGGAACCCGTGGGATCCAGCTGTCTGTACCCCTGTACAGACAGTGAAACTAGGAGAATTCACCTCTGAAACCCGGGCAAATCTCTTGCGGAGTCCCTCAAGGATCGCCCTTGTCACCAGCGCTCTTCAACATATACATCAGAATATCAGACCTCTGCTTCCACTAATATGCTGACGATACGCAACTCTACTTTCGTATCACCGGACAAAAAGACCATCATCAGCAACTAGAAAAATGCCTCAATTTAATAGAAGACTTGATGACCACTAGCTCCCTCAAACTCAACAAATCGAAAACAGAGCTTCTTATCCTACACACAAACCATAATTCCCGAACCAAGATCCATTGGACACCACCCACCATCTTTGGACAGACCATCTCTCCAAGGATCAAGGCCAAGAGTCTCGGGGTCACTTTTGACTCGCAAATGTCAATGGATGCCCAAATAGGAGCAGTAGTCAGTGGTTCTCACCATCTGCTCCACCTGCTACGTAGACTCATTCCCTTCATTCCAAAGGAGGACAAAGCAGTGGTAATTGGAACAATCATTAATTCACGACTTGACTACGCAAACTCCCTTTACATAGGATTACCACAATATCAACTTGCACACTTATAACTGATCCAAAACACGGCGGCAAGGCTGATAACAGGAAAAAAACCCTGGGAATCCATCTCTCCTTCGCTGAGGAGCTTACATTGGCTAACCGTAAAGAATCGGATCACATTCAAGACCCTCTGCCTCACCCACAAATGCGTGCATAGAGAAGCTCCTCAATACCTACTCGAGAAAATAAAACACTACACACCAAACCGCAGTCTTCGATCACCAAAACCTCCTCCTCGTTCCCAAATCCCGGAACAAATCAAAGGGGGAACGGAGATTCGCTGTCCAAGGACCATGGCTATGGAATGCTCTACCAACCTACATCCACATGGAAGAAAACCAACAGGCCTTCAGGAAAAAACTTAAGACCTTCCTCTTCTAAGAAGCTGGACAACAAAGCTCTTCACCGGGATCAGGTAAGTTTTAATCACGTCAATCCTTTCCCTGTAAGAGAGTTTCCTATCCTTCCAGGTGGCAACCTTGGCATCGGCATCTTGCTTTCCCAATTTGCATAGGCCATAATCGTCGGGACCAAATTAGATGCCTAAAACTTTGATTTCCTGTCGGGGCTCTGGCAAGACGTCCGGAAGCTCAAAACTGTCGCCTTCCTCACCCATCCAAAAAACGTCACTTTTATCCCGATTGATCTTTGAGCCAGATGCCTCAGCATACTGCTCCATCACCGAGAACACCTCCTCCGCATCTTCTGTCCCAGAGATGAAAACAGACACGTCATCAGCATAGGCCACAACCCTCAGAGGAGGCTCACCAGGAATGCCCAAAGGCACTCCGCACAACGGTCCGCTCTCTAACCTCCGGATAAAGGGACTGATTTCGAATGCGTATAGCAGAGGACTCAAAGGACACCCCTGACGCACACCCGAGCCAACCTCAAAGGACCGCCCAATCCAAAAAGCTGGACAACAAAGCTCTTCACAGCGCCTTGAGGCGATTCAGTTCGCGTTGTGAGCTATACAAATTATTCATTCATTCATTCATTCATTCACTTATGTCACCACATTATTTTAGTTTTTTATTTTTACTTCCCAACCCTAAGACCCCTTTCACACCACACCGCCCATTGCGTTGGCAGTTTCACACTACACACAATGGTGCAGCTTCTTTAGGGCGGATTGCAGGCGCTATTTCTAACGCTATAGAGCCTGCAAAACGCCCCGGTGTGAAAGGGGTCTAAAGGTTTTCAGTTTGTTGTTCTCCTGAGTTGTACAGTTTATGGGTCACGTTAAAGGTGGAAAAAGCTCTGAAATGATTTATCTTTGTCTCATTTTTTTTCCATCACAGAAACCGGACATTTTACCAACCGGGGTGTCACAAGAATTACTTACCGAGGCCAAGATGCCGAGAGCGGTTCGCCCTTGTGACTACGCGCACCCCGTCCCCCCGGAGGTGGCACAGGAAGCGAGTGGCACGCAGGGGCACTGGCCACCAGCAGGTGTAGTTCCTGAAGAAGTCTGTAGAACTGTACAGGAGGTGAGGCTGAGGTTCAGGAACTGGCTGAGGGTCCGGTGCAAGGTTTTGGCAGACAATCCGGAAAACAGCAAAGGATCAGGCACAGGAGACACTAAACAAGTCCGTGAAACAAGCCAGAGGTCAAATCCGTGTAGACAAGCAAGCAAGTCTGTACAGCAGGCCGGGGGTCAAATCCGTAAGAGCAGGTAAGCAAGTCCATTGGGCAGGCCGAGAGTCAAACACGTGTAGGCAGATCGAGCAAGCCGATGGCCAGATCGAGGAGAACAGTAGCGTAGTCAAGAACAGCCCGGTCACAGCAGGTGATCAGGTATGGCAAAAAACAG
This sequence comes from Lithobates pipiens, assembly GCF_037356315.1. Classification (NCBI taxonomy): domain Eukaryota; kingdom Metazoa; phylum Chordata; class Amphibia; order Anura; family Ranidae; genus Lithobates; species Lithobates pipiens. Next base: position 7,346,280 of record NW_027507861.1, on the reverse strand, counting down.
GAAGTGGGTACAAACGGGAAGCTGACGACAAACCAGTTTGGATGCCAGACCCGTCTGAAATGGCCACGCCATAGCGTGTGCCCCACGGCGCACATCCATGCGCTATTGCACACACTCGCACCATCGGGCCACGCGCGTGTGCCGCAGCGCCAACCTGCCGCGCATGCGTGCAATAGCATGGTGAGCATGGGTGGAAAAAGTCCTTCTCTGACACGGGGTGTGTAGACTTTTTATATCCACTGTATGTGACTGTGGGGGAGGGGACATTAGAGTGTAAATTTTTGTTTATTAAAAATCTTACAAACATAATCAAAACATATTTACATATATATAAAATAAATAAATTATATATAAATATATATATATATATATATATATATATATATATATATATAAAATAGCTTACATCAGCATAGCAAAAACATAAAGAAAACTAAATATAAAAAAAACTAAACTAAAAAATTACATATACCAACCTAAACAAAGCCATAACCTCCACCTAAAACCATGACACACGTATCCCATGCATGCGGCCTTTTTCCAAAAATTCAACCTTATATAAAAATCTAGGAAATGTGAAAGGACAGAAAGAAAGTCGCACAACCAGAGACTGTCAAACCACAGCTACGTAGACCTGACATTCCTCCACGCCTTTGTCCAGGCCCCCGGCCACCACCTGTCCTTCTCAAGACCCCAAATCTTCCCAACCTCACCCAGAATGTCGTGCACCACCACCACCTCGACAGGAAGGACTTTTTTTCCAAATGGATTCCTGGCACCGTGCTTTCCATGTGAAGAAACAGACTACTAAAACAACTAGAAAAGGTGTTTCAAAATCAAAATCCCGATGTGTCTCAAAGGCCCCGTACGACCACTCCGCATAACTCAAGTGGGAAAGGAAAGGGATACCCAGAGCCCCCACCCACCCACTTGTAGACTTCTATATTGAAGGGGCACTGAAGCAAGAAGGGGTCCATTGTCTCCTCCACCCCACCACATGCCACTCTTGGACAACCACGGTTCTCCGCATAGCGATGCTTCAGGTTGCCCTTTAGGCCCCTTTCACACTGAGGCGCTTCTAAACTGCCAGTAAAACACTGAGTGCTTTTAAAGAGCTTTTCAGGTGCTTTTGTAGAGCTTTTCAGGTGCTTTTGAAGAGCTTCCCGTTAATTTCAATGGAGAGGAGCGTTTTTTCACCGCCCTGCCAGCGCACTGCCCCAGTGTGAAAGCATTCACTGATTTTAATGGAAATAGATTTTCGTGAGCTTTTCAAGTGTTTTTTTTTAGCGTAAAACCATCTGAAAAGCGCCTCAGTATGAAAGGGGTCTAACATAGAGTCTGCCAGGAAACGAGTGCCAGGCCAAATCCCGAAACTTTAAAGGGATTCTCTCCAGATTGAGAAAATGCAGACCTTCCCTCATAATAGGGCCTGGGCAATCCCTCAAGGCCAGTGGCTCACTAAAGGCAGATTCAATAACCCTCCTCTCCAGGTCCTTCCTAGGAAGAGACTTCATTTCCTTCACCGTCACTCCCCACTGCCGAAGCATTTTCAGGCATGGGGTAACATAGGCTGGGAGCTCACCATGTCGGACCCTCAGGCTTTTCACTGGCCCACCATTCTCTCAGCTTCACAGAATAGGCCTAAACCAGGACTGAAAAATACCAACCCACCCTGGCCGGTTCCTCTGCCAGCAGGTTAGCAAAATTATGTTTCAAAAACATCCAAAAAAAAAAAAAAACCCAGGTTGACCATACCTAGGCCACCCATCCACTTGGAAAGGTAGATTACGGACCTCTTAACGAGATTCGGTTTGTTCCTCCATAAGAGTTGGAAGAAACAGCTGTAGATTCTCGCATAGAGAGACTCTGGCAAAACACAGACAAAGCCGACATACAGAAATACCGGGATCAGGTAAGTTTTAATCAGGTCAATCCTTTCCCTGTAAGAGAGTTTCCAATCCTTCCAGGTGGCAACCTTAGCATCGGCATCTTGTAGCCTGCTTTCCCAATTTGCATAGGCCATAATCGCCGGGACCAAATTAGATGCCTAAAACTTTGATTTCCTGTCGGGGCTCTGGGAAGACGTCCGGAAGCTCGAAACTGTCGCCTTCCTTACCCATCCAAAAAACGTCACTTTTATCCCGAAAGGATCTTTGAGCCAGATGCCTCAGCATACTGCTCCATCACCGAGACCATCTCCTCCGCCTCCTCTGTCCCAGAGATGAAAACAGACACACGTCATCAGCATAGGCCACGACCCTCAGAGAAGGCTCACCAGGAATGCCCAAAGGCACTCCGCACAACGGTCCACTCTCTAACCTCCGGTTAAATGGACTGATTTCGAATGCGTATAGCAGAGGACTCAAAGGACACCCCTAACGCACACCCGAGCCAACCTCAAAGGACCGCCCAATCCAACAATTCACAAGCATGAAGCTTTCAGCCACTCTGTACAAGGTCTTCGGTCCAATCAATAAAGCCCCCCTCCAGGCCATACTTGCCAAGAAGCAGCCATAGGTACTCATGAGTGACCCGATCAAAAGCTTTAGCCTGATCCAATGTCAGCAGGTACTTTCTTCAGCCTGCAGCCCTGCACCGCTCCAAGGCCTTCCGGACAGCTAACACTGCCGAAAAAGTGCTTCTACCCTGAACCGAACAGTGCTGGTGGCTGGAAAGTAGATCGCCCGCTACAGACGAAAAACTGTATCTTCCTATCAACATTGACAAGGCTAATGGGCTAATTCTCAATTTTTGAAGAATCCTTACCCTTTGACAGAAGAATCACCGCAGATTGTCGTGTGGAGAGAGAGCGCGAACCCTCTTTCAGACAGCCATTAAAAACCTCCACTAAATATAAGTAACCTTAAAGTGCTTATAAAACTCGGCTGTCAACCCATCTGGCCCAGGCGACTTCTTAATGGCCTTATCAATAGCCTTAACCACCTCATCTGCTGTGATGTCCTCTGTCAAACTCGCAAGAGAACTGCCATTTTTCAGAAACTTTTATCACTTAAAAAACAGCATCCTGCAGAACAGCACCAGTTGGTGGAGAAGCTCCTCTGGTACAGAGACTGATGTGACTGGCTGTGACTCCGTACGGTGAACACGTTGGCTGATGTGACTGGCTGTGACTCCGTACGGTGAACACGTTGGGTGATGTGACTGGCTGTGACTCCGTACAGTGAACACGTTGGCTGATGTGACTGGCTGTGACTCCGTACGGTGAACACGTTGACTGATGTGACTGGCTGTGACCCCGTACGGGGAACACGTTGGGTGATGTGACTGGCTGTGACTCCGTACGGGGAACACGTTGGGTGATGTGACCGGCTGTGACTCCGTACGGTGAACACGTTGGCTGATGTGACTGGCTGTGACCCCGTACGGTGAACACGTTGGGTGATGTGACTGGCTGTGACTCCGTACAGGGAACACGTTGGGTGATGTGACTGGCTGTGACTCCGTACGGTGAACACGTTGGGTGATGTGACTGGCTGTGAACCCGTACGGGGAACACGTTGGGTGATGTGACTGGCTGTGACTCCGTACGGTGAACACGTTGACTGATGTGACTGGCTGTGACCCCGTACGGGGAACACGTTGGGTGATGTGACTGGCTGTGACTCCGTACGGGGAACACGTTGGGTGATGTGACCGGCTGTGACTCCGTACGGTGAACACGTTGGCTGATGTGACTGGCTGTGACCCCGTACGGTGAACACGTTGGCTGATGTGACTGGCTGTGACCCCGTACGGTGAACACGTTGGGTGATGTGACTGGCTGTGACTCCGTACGGGGAACACGTTGGGTGATGTGACTGGCTGTGACTCCGTACGGTGAACACATTGACTGATGTGACTGGCTGTGACCCCGTACGGTGAACACGTTGAGTGATGTGACTGGCTGTGACTCCGTACGGTGAACACGTTGGGTGATGTGACTGGCTGTGACCCCGTACGGTGAACACGTTGAGTGATGTGACTGGCTGTGACTCCGTACGGTGAACACATTGACTGATGTGACTGGCTGTGACCCCGTACGGTGAACACGTTGAGTGATGTGACTGGCTGTGACTCCGTATGGTGAACACGTTGGGTGATGTGACTGGCTGTGACCCCGTACAGTGAACATGTTGGCTGATGTGACTGGCTGTGACTCCGTACGGTGAACACATTGACTGATGTGACTGGCTGTGACTCCGTACGGTGAACACGTTGGCTGATGTGACTGGCTGTGACTCCGTACGGGGAACACGTTGGGTGATGTGACTGGCTGTGACTCCGTACGGGGAACACGTTGGGTGATGTGACCGGCTGTGACTCCGTACGGTGAACACGTTGGCTGATGTGACTGGCTGTGACCCCGTACGGTGAACACGTTGGCTGATGTGACTGGCTGTGACCCCGTACGGTGAACACGTTGGGTGATGTGACTGGCTGTGACTCCGTACGGGGAACACGTTGGGTGATGTGACTGGCTGTGACTCCGTACGGTGAACACATTGACTGATGTGACTGGCTGTGACCCCGTACGGTGAACACGTTGAGTGATGTGACTGGCTGTGACTCCGTACGGTGAACACGTTGGGTGATGTGACTGGCTGTGACCCCGTACGGTGAACACGTTGAGTGATGTGACTGGCTGTGACTCCGTACGGTGAACACATTGACTGATGTGACTGGCTGTGACCCCGTACGGTGAACACGTTGAGTGATGTGACTGGCTGTGACTCCGTACGGTGAACACGTTGGGTGATGTGACTGGCTGTGACCCCGTACAGTGAACATGTTGGCTGATGTGACTGGCTGTGACTCCGTACGGTGAACACATTGACTGATGTGACTGGCTGTGACTCCGTACGGTGAACACGTTGGCTGATGTGACTGGCTGTGACTCCGTACGGTGAACACGTTGACTGATGTGACTGGCTGTGACCCCGTACGGGGAACACGTTGGGTGATGTGACTGGCTGTGACTCCGTACGGGGAACACGTTGGGTGATGTGACCGGCTGTGACTCCGTACGGTGAACACGTTGGCTGATGTGACTGGCTGTGACCCCGTACGGTGAACACGTTGGCTGATGTGACTGGCTGTGACCCCGTACGGTGAACACGTTGGGTGATGTGACTGGCTGTGACTCCGTACGGTGAACACATTGACTGATGTGACTGGCTGTGACCCCGTACGGTGAACACGTTGAGTGATGTGACTGGCTGTGACTCCGTACGGTGAACACGTTGGGTGATGTGACTGGCTGTGACCCCGTACGGTGAACACGTTGAGTGATGTGACTGGCTGTGACTCCGTACGGTGAACACATTGACTGATGTGACTGGCTGTGACCCCGTACGGTGAACACGTTGAGTGATGTGACTGGCTGTGACTCCGTACGGTGAACACGTTGGGTGATGTGACTGGCTGTGACCCCGTACAGTGAACATGTTGGCTGATGTGACTGGCTGTGACTCCGTACGGTGAACACGTTGAGTGATGTGACTGGCTGTGACTCCGTACGGTGAACACATTGACTGATGTGACTGGCTGTGACCCCGTACGGTGAACACGTTGAGTGATGTGACTGGCTGTGACTCCGTACGGTGAACACGTTGGGTGATGTGACTGGCTGTGACTCCGTACGGTGAACACGTTGGCTGATATGACTGGCTGTGACTCTGTACGGTGAACACGTTGGGTGATGTGACTGGCTGTGACTCTGTACGGTGAACACGTTGGCTGATATGACTGGCTGTGACTCTGTACGGTGAACACGTTGGGTGATGTGACTGGCTGTGACCCCGTATGGTGAACACGTTGAGTGATGTGACTGGCTGTGACCCCGTACGGTGAACACGTTGAGTGATGTGACTGGCTGTGACTCCGTACGGTGAACACGTTGGGTGATGTGACTGGCTGTGACCCCGTACGGTGAACACGTTGAGTGATGTGACTGGCTGTGACCCCGTATGGTGAACACGTTGAGTGATGTGACTGGCTGTGACTCCGTACGGTGAACACATTGGGTGATGTGACTGGCTGTGACCCCGTACGGTGAACACGTTGAGTGATGTGACTGGCTGTGACTCCGTACGGTGAACACGTTGGGTGATGTGACTGGCTGTGACTCCGTACGGTGAACACGTTGAGTGATGTGACTGGCTGTGACTCCGTACGGGGAACACGTTGAGTGATGTGACTGGCTGTGACTCCGTACGGTGAACACGTTGGGTGATGTGACTGGCTGTGACTCCGTACGGTGAACACGTTGAGTGATGTGACTGGCTGTGACTCCGTACGGTGAACACGTTGGTTGATGTGACTGGCTGTGACTCCGTACGGGGAACACGTTGGGTGATGTGACCGGCTGTGACTCCGTACGGTGAACACGTTGGCTGATGTGACTGGCTGTGACTCTGTACGGTGAACACGTTGGCTGATGTGATTGGCTGTGACTCAGTACGGTGAACACGTTGGGTGATGTGACTGGCTGTGACTCTGTACGGTGAACACGTTGGCTGATGTGACTGGCTGTGACTCCGTACGGGGAACACGTTGGGTGATGTGATTGGCTGTGACTCCGTACGGGGAACACGTTGGCTGATGTGATTGGCTGTGACTCCGTACGGTGAACACGTTGGCTGATGTGATTGGCTGTGACTCAGTACGGTGAACACGTTGGGTGATGTGACTGGCTGTGACTCTGTACGGTGAACACGTTGGCTGATGTGACTGGCTGTGACTCCGTACGGGGAACACGTTGGGTGATGTGATTGGCTGTGACTCCGTACGGGGAACACGTTGGCTGATGTGATTGGCTGTGACTCCGTACGGTGAACACGTTGGCTGATGTGATTGGCTGTGACTCGGTACGGTGAACACGTTGGGTGATGTGACTGGCTGTGACTCTGTACGGTGAACACGTTGGCTGATGTGACTGGCTGTGACTCCGTACGGGGAACACGTTGGGTGATGTGATTGGCTGTGACTCCGTACGGGGAACACGTTGGCTGATGTGATTGGCTGTGACTCCGTACGGGGAACACGTTGGGTGATGTGATTGGCTGTGACTCCGTACGGTGAACACGTTGGCTGATGTGACTGGCTGTGACTCCGTACGGGGAACACGTTGGGTGATGTGATTGGCTGTGACTCCGTACGGTGAACACGTTGGCTGATGTGACGTTCTGTATAAAGGAGAAGCTGGATCCCCACACTCAGGATGATAAGGAGATAAAATGTAAAAATGTTCTGTTCTGGTGAGGCGATGATGAGATTTCCATATGCGATGAGCTGGAACTGGACGAATGCAAATGACGATAAACTCAGTGCGATTGTAATATCTAGGGGCCTCAGAATGTCAAAGGAATTGGAATTAAACATAATAGAACATCTGGGTGTCCTGGTGGCCATGTTGGGGTCTATTTATAAAACATTTGTTGGTATCAGGACAAGAAAACAGTTTCAAACTCTTGCCACGCTGGTATAGAGCCCCCTCACAACTTCATAAGATCTCACCTGCTACCCCACCTACTCAATTGATGGCTGTGCCCGTCACTTCAAACCTACTGGAAGGAAGTCCATCGTATCACTGCACAATAACATATACCTTGGATTTTTCTCCAGCCCAATTTCTGCTGCACCACCACACCTCTCCTTCACGATCAGCTTACCACCGCTCACTGGCCATGTACCTGGTCAATGCATTTAAAATGTATATCCCTGTACTATGGCATTCTACCACCCATGATCGCAGACTGGTTCTGATGTATAAGGAAAGTAGCTGAAATGGAGGAACTTGTCCACCAGGAAAGGGAGTCACCTGCTAAATTCACAAAGACCTGGGCTTGCTGGCAGGGCCGGAGATCCTGCTAGGTGAACTAGGCAGCCACCTAGGGTGCACTGATGCCTAGGAGGCGCAGCCACGGCCACTGACTTCCCTACTAGCCTGGCTCAGGAAACACAAGGGGCTGAAGAATGCCACCCTACACAGGACTGGGGCCTTGACTAACTCTCCAGGGAAAGCAGCAGCTGGGGAGGACATCCATCACGGCTGCGGAGGAGATCACCAGCAGCTCAGCCTGTGAGGAAGGCGACACCGAGCAGGATCCCGGGTGTCGGAGGACAGCTGGGGAGGCGGGCACCATGTCTCAGCTCTCCAGACGTAGGAGAAATTCTGCTGCCCCGGTGAGTCAGCTCTGACCCTGTAGTCACCACGCCCTAGGCAAGACTAAGGCCCAGGAGTCAGAGGAACGCTGGGCAGGTGGAGGAGGCGGGCACCATGTCTCAGGTCTTTGCACGAAAGTAGGAGAAATTCTGCTGCCCCGGTGAGTCAGCTCTGACCCTGTAGTCACCACTCCCTTGGCAAGACTAAGGCCCAGGAGTCAGAGCAAAGCTGGGCAGGTGGGTACCATGTCTCAGGTCTTTGCACGGAAGTAGGAGAAATTCTGCTGCCCCAGTGAGTCCGCTCTGTATTCACCATGCCCTAGGCAAGACTAATGCCTGAGAGTTGGAGGAAAGCTGGGCAGGCGGAGGAAGCGGGCACCATGTCTCAGGTCTCCTGATGAACGTAGGAGAATTTCTGCTGCCCCAGTGAGTCCGCTCTGACCCTGTAGTCACCATGCCCTAGGCAAGACTACCGCCCGGGAATCGGAGGACAGCTGAAGAAGGCGGAGGTGGTGGACACCATGTCTCAGGTCTCCGAATGAATGTAGGAGAAATTCTGCTACCCCAGTGGGTTTGCTCTGACCCTGCAGTCACCACGTCCTAGGCAAGACTACCTCCTGGGAGTCAGAGGACAGCTGAAGAAGGCCGAGGAGATGGGCACCATATCTCCGCCGGTCTCCGGGCGGACATAGAAGAAATTCCAGTAGCCTGGTGAGTCTGCTCTAACCCTGTAGTCACCGCGCCCTAGGCAAGACTACCGCCTGGGAGACGGGGGACTGCTGAAGATGGCTGAGGTGGCAGGCACCATGTCTCAGGTTTCCGGACAGACGAAGGAGAAATTCTGCTGCCCCAGTGAGTCCGCGCCCTGCAGTCACCGCATCCTAGGCAAGACTACTGCCTGGGAGTCAGAAGACAGCTGGGGAGGCGGAGGAGACGGGCGCCATATCTCAGGTCTCCACGGACATAAAATAAATTCTGGTACCCTGGTGAGTCTGCTCTAACCCTGTGGTCACCGCGCCCTAAGCAAGGCTAATGCCAGAGAGTCGGAGGACAGCTGGGCAGCCGGAGGAGGCGCGCACCTTATCTGGTCTCTGGGTGGATGTAGGAGAAATACTGCTGCCCCATTGAGTCTGCTTTGACCCCCTAGGCAAGACAAATGCCACCCCCCCAGCCGGGAGGGGGTGATGTGGTACATATCTTGTCATATCTAGTCTTGCCTAGGGCACGTAATAGTCAACCACTGGCCCTGCTTTCTGGTTTCATTTGGTGGAAACAGTACAAGTCATGAATCCACTTTGACTACTGTATGTCTATTGTGAGGCCTGGGAGAGGTGGATGGAGATACCCCACCCCTCCCTTTTACCCTTTAACCAGTCATGTCTTTGTCCCTTTTTGTTCACTCTACTTCCCATCCCCCCCTCTTCCCCCCTCCACTTATACCCCCTTTCCCCTCTTTCCCCCTTCCGTTTTGCCATATTTTTCCTTTTCTCTTTTATGCCACTTACACACGACCGGACTTTCCGGCAGACTAGGTCCGAGGAGATTAGTCCGTCGGACAATCCGATCGTGTGTGGGCTAGTCCGATCATTTCTGAAAAATAAATCAGACGGTCCTAGAAATAGAACATGTTTCAAATCTATCCGACGGAGTCAATTCCGACGGACTAAAATCGGGGAAAACCGCTAGTCTGTGTGCTGGCCCGATGGACCAAATACGACGCAAGGACAGCTATTGGCTACTGGCTATTGAACTTCCTTGTTTAGTCCCATCTTACATCATTTCTTGTTCAAAACTAACGGACTTTCGAACGGACTTAGTCCGTTTGTGTGTGGCCGAGTCCGCTCGTTCGGAAAGTCAGTCGGAATTCCGCCGAAAGTCTATCGGACCTAGTCTGCCGGAAAGTCCCGTCGTGTGTAAGCGGCATTACTCTCACAGGTGAATATAGGATATGACATTTTTATACGCTTCTTAGGCCAAGCTAGGCTACTGAAGTATAGCCATGGCTTACAACTTCCATGGTCCAGATATAGCTTTTATCCCCACCGTTGAGTCCTACAACACCTCACACATTTACGCTACTTCAGTGCCCCTACATACCCGCCTTTACTCTCTGACGTAAGGACGTAGGACATAGTGTACAATATACAGTGCCTTGCGAAAGTATTCGGCCCCCTTGAACTTTTCAACCTTTTGCCACATTTCAGGCTTCAAACATAAAGATATAAAATGTTTTATTTTTTGTGAAGAATCACCAACAAGTGGGACACAATTGTGAAGTGGAACCAAATCTATTGGATTTTTGAAACTTTTTTTAACTAATAAAAAAACGAAAAGTGGGGCGTGCAAAATGATTGGCCCCCCTTGCGTTAATACTTTGTAGAGCCGCCTTTTGCTGCGATTACAGCTGCAAGTCGCTTGGGGTGTCTCTATCAGTTTTGCACATCGAGAGACTGAAATTCTTGCCCATTCTTCCTTGCAAAACAGCTGGAGCTCAGTGAGGTTGGATGGAGAGCGTTTGTGAACAGCAGTTTTCAGCTCTTTCCACAGATTCTCGATTGGATTCAGGTCTGGACTTTGACTTGGCCATTCTAACACCTGGATACGTTTATTTGTGAACCATTCCTTTGTAGATTTTGCTGTATGTTTGGGATCATTGTCTTGTTGGAAGATAAATCTCCATCCCAGTTTCAGGTCTTTTGCAGACTCCAACAGGTTTTCATCCAGAATGGTCCTGTATTTGGCTGCATCCATCTTCCCCTCAATTTTAACCATCTTCCCTGTCCCTGCTGAAGAAAAGCCCAAACCATGATGCTGCCACCACCATGTGTGACAGTGGGGATGGTGTGTTGAGGGTGATGAGCTGTGTTGCTTTTACGCCAAACATATCGTTTTGCATTGTGGGCAAAAAGTTGGATTTTGGTTTCATCTGACCAGAGCACCTTCTTCCACATGTTTGGTGTGTCTCCCAGGTGGCTTGTGGCAAACTTTAGACGAGACTTTTTATGGATATCTTTGAGAAATGGCTTTCTTCTTGCCACTCTTCCATAAAGGGCAGATTTGTGCAGTGTACGACTGATTGTTGTCCTATGGACGGACTCTCCTACCTCAGCTGTAGTTCTCTGCAGTTCATCCAGAGTGATCATGGGCCTCTTGGCTGCATCTCTGATCAGTCTTCTCCTTGTCTGAGCTGAAAGTTTAGAGGGACGGCCAGGTCTTGGTAGATTTGCAGTGGTCTGATACTCCTTCCATTTCAAAATGATCGCTTGCACAGTGCTCCTTGGGATGTTTAAAGCTTGGGAAATCTTTTTGTATCCAAATCCGGCTTTAAACTTCTCCCTAACAGTATTACGGACCTGCCTGGTGTGTTCCTTGGTCTTCATGATGCTCTCTGCGCTTTCAACAGAACCCTGAGACTATCACAGAGCAAGTGCATTTATACAGAGACTTGATTACACACAGGTGGATTCTATTTATCACCATCAGTCATTTAGGACAACATTGGATCATTCAGAGATCCTCGCTGAACTTCTGGAGGGAGTTTGCTGCACTGAAAGTAAAGGGGCCGAATCATTTTGCACGCACCACTTTTCAGTTTTTTATTTGCTAAAAAAGTTTAAAATATCCAATAGATTTCATTCCACTTCACAATTGTGTCCCACTTGTTGGTGATTCTTCACAAAAAATTAAAATTTTATATCTTTATGTTTGAAGCCTGAAATGTGGCAAAAGGTTGAAAAGTTCAAGGGGGGTGAATACTTTCGCAAGGCACTGTATATATGTATACCCATTCTATGTGTGTCAATCCCCTCACCTGCCTCCAGGTCATGAGTAGGATTTATTGTTCTGAGATTCTACGCTCCACTATGTTTTCAAAGGAGCGTGATGGGAAAAAAACGCCAAATCGTTTTACGGTTGTGCCTTATTTGCTATCTTTCACTTTAAGATACTCGCTCCTGTTTCTGTTGATCAGCTGGGGAAAAAAAATTGGTTACTTATCGCTCTGTCTGTGTACAATATACATGATGATGTTAATGTTGTTTTGATATTCTATGAAACCCAAGAAAAATCTTTTTGGAAAAAAATAAAACATTCATTGGATGAACGCCACACACACACACACATGCATGTACAGTGAATTTTGCCCGTGATGTCTCTAATATATTAACTTGTAGGATCATCAGCTCCATCTAGTGGCCAAAATGCAGTTTATTTTCTTAACTGGGTATTACAGAACACTATACTGAATTTTGGCCACTAGGTGGAGCTGATGATATCGGAATTGACCACGCCCACTTTAATTACATCCCCATTTGGAGCCACACCCAAACAGAATCACAACCCCCCATCCTTTTTCTGAACGTGCCTTTTAAACATTTAGGTGTATAAAATGGTGCCTGCTTCCCCTGCTTGATGTCTCCCCTTTCTAAGCATCCCTCCCATCCAATGTCCCCTTCAGTGCTGTCATATCTTGTAAAGCTACCACAGATACGATTCTTAGCAGTCAAGATTTTTCTGGACACATGACTGAGCCCCACTTTTTTTTTTAAAACAACAAAATTCCGACGCGTTTCACCACTGTTGGCTTGCTCACTAGGATAAGGGCTTCCTCTAGCCTTGTGAACAAGCCAGGAGTGGGTGAAACATGTCAAACAAGGTTAGTTCTTGGGTGAAGATTTTTTTGTATGCAGTCAATTCATTAAATATTTAAAAATACTGTAAGAGGAGCTGAGTGGAGTGCGGCTGACATTCTTGGAGAGTGAAGACCATATGGACTATAAGGGCCAGAAACCAGGCTGTCCATGTAAAGGAGAGGCCAGCCTTGAGTGGAGCTTTGCATCTGTGTGTGTTTCTGCCAACAGGAACCCAGAGACCTCGTCATCAATCATATACTTTCACTAGGAAGGACACCACAATAAATATAGCGCTACCCTCTAGTGGCAGAACTAATAATCACAGTATAATATTAGAGAATGGTTGTTGCACCCATGTCTGTGTAAACAGCAAGCTAACATCATTGGGCTGTGCAAAATGTTGCCCTAATATGGCGCCGCTGGGGCCAGTTGTGCAAGAGGGTGTGCTTTGCTCCTAACCCAGAACAGGCCAGATCATATATATATATATATATATATATATATATATATATATATATAGATAGATATATATATATATATACATGACTGAGCCAGCAAATGCTGCCCTGCGGCAGTAAATGTACTGTGGCAGGGCAGATAGTGGTTAAGGAGACATAATTTATCTATTAGTCCCCTAATATTATCCCTGCACTGTTGACGCTGACTGAGTATAGTCTACGGTTGATTGGCTTATTTTCTGATCACAATGGCCTGAGATTGACCATTCTGAACCTGGAAGTGCTCAGCAGGGGCGTACATACAGGGGTCGCTTACCCCGCCCCATGCATAAATATATGTAACAAATTTACTGGACCCTTTCCCCACTTTCCATTATGAAGGATCCTAATGTGTGCTTGCAGCACCGTGAAGAAGAGGAGGGAAGCTGGCAGCAGTGTGGGGGTGGGCACACAGGGGGGCCTGGGCAGCAGTGGTAAACATATGGTGAACTCAGAGGGTGATCCGTGTGGCTAGGGGGTTGATTACTGGAACCAATCCCCTGTATAGCTCTCTCTGCAGCAGCTTAAAGCCGGTAGGAGGAATAGGAGAAAAATCCATCTTTCAGCTGCTGCAGAAAGAGACATACAGGGGGTAGGTTCCAGTAATTTCTGCCCCCATGCCATTCACCCTGCCTGTTCACATCCGATTCACCTAGCTGCTGGCCTGGGCCCCATACAGGAGGACTGGTGGTACCCCCTTATCCACGGCCCTGCGCCCGAAGTACAGACTCTAAGCTCTCACCAGAGCTCCTTGTGGTGGGGATGGGTTTTGCTGCATGTTAGCACCAGTTCACAGTCCTCAGGATCACCCTGTGATTAGGTGAACAAGCTTGGGTCCAGTAGCAGATATAGCAGTTTGGAATCAAACAGAAGCATAGTCAGTAAAAAAGACAAAGCTTGGTAACAAGTGATTTCAGGTTGGGATCAAGCAGAAGTGTAGTCAGTAAACAAGCAAAAAGTAAGTAACAAATGGTTGTAGGTAGGGATCGAGCAGAAGCGTAGTCATTAAACAAGGCAAAGATCGGTAACAATCAATTTCAGGTTGGAATCGAGCAGAAGGGTAGTCAGTAAACAAGCCAAAGGTGAGTAACAAGTGATTTTAGGTAGGGATCAAGCAGAAGTGTAGTCAGTAATCAAGCCAAAGATTAGTACCAAAGTGATTGCAGGTAGGGCTTGAGCAGAAGTGTAGTCAGTAAACAAGCAAAAGATCGGTAACAAGTGATTTCAGGTTGGGATTGAGCAGAAGCACAGTCGAGGAACAAATCAAAAGTCAGTAGCAAGCGGTCATGGCAACAGGAGTGACAAGAGCAAGATATTGGCTGAAGAGAGCACAATAATCTGGCAAACAGGAAGTGCAAAGGCATAGCTTTAATAAGTAAGTTCACGGGAGGAGTAAATTGTTTAAAGCAGAGCTCCACCCAAAAGGGGAAGCTCCACTTGTCTGCCTCCTCCCCTCCAAGACATTTTTTTTTTGGGGGGGGGGATACACTTTAATAAATTTTAATGCAAAAAAACACAATACATATCCCAATTTTTGGTTAAAATATAAAAGATGATGTTACACTGAGTTAATAGATGCCAATAACCCGTCAGTCTTTAAAACTGCAGACGCACAAAATCTCCATAGGCGACGCTTCACATTTTTTACAGGTTACCTGTTTAGAGTCACAGAGGAGGTCTAGTGGTAGAATTATCGCTCTCGCTCCAACGTTTTCAACAATACCTCACATGTGTGGTACGAACACCATTTACATATGCGTTCGATTTTTGTGTGTGAACACGGAGGGATGGGGGTGCTTTAATAAAAAATGTTCTTATTTATTATTTTATTGTTTATTTCACGCTCTCACTTTATTTTTATTTTTTTTATCACAAGGAATTGTAATAGAAACAAGAAAAGACAGGTCCTCTTTATAGAGAGATCGGGCGACTATAAATTTCTCATCTACCTTTGAAGGCAAAAGATCAAAATAAAAAATCTTGATCTTTTGATAAAAAAAAATAAAATAAAAAAAAAAGATTATTTCCGCCCTAGACCGGAAGTGATGTCATGACGTAGCTCCGGTCCTCCTAGACCAGTGATGGTGAACCTCGGCACTCCAGATGTTTTGGAACTACATTTCCCATGATGCTCATCTACACTGCAGTTCCAAAACATCTGGGGTGCCGAGCTTCACCATCACTGGTCTAGGAGGACCGGAGCTACGTCATGACATCACTTCCTGTCTAGGGCGGAAACAATCATTTTTTTTTATTTTTTTTTATTTTTATCAAAAGATCATAGAGGTGATCAGAGACAATCTGGTTTCTGTTCACCTCTGTGACCGGCCGCTGAACCGTAAGAATGGTAAGCCTGAGTAAGTGGTGGTGGAGGGGTTTGAGGATGACCCCCCTCCTGCTGATTCTGAAAGCGATCCAGTGGCTAATTAGCCACTCAGATAAGTTTTATGAAAAAGAGAATTGTGATTTGATAAAAAAATACCGGGGGTTTTGGTTGGTTGATAGCTTCAGTCATAATCCCGGTAGACCTCTAGAAAGTGAGGCCCGGAGCGATAGAAGGTAATGAAAATAGTGGAGGGCCGGCATGACTTAGTGAGAAGGGGAGGCGATGAAGGGGTTAAGGAAGTTAACGTTGTAGAAGCAGGGAAAGAGAGGATTGGCTGGGAGAAGCAGGATAGGGAGGGGTTTGGTAGTTTACTTAAGGGGGGGGGGTGGGGTCTCTCGGGCATTATTGGAGGGTCAGCAAGGTGGAAGAACGCGGACGTTTCCCACCCACCCTCCCTGAGTGTTTGTCTGTTTTTCTTTCTATGCAGGTGTGGTATGAACAGGTGAAGAAGTCATGGCAGGATGGCAGTAGTTTGGTCTTTGACGGTGTAACCCCAACCCCCTCTCTGCCAAGCCCTTCACTGGCTTCCCCCGACCCTTATGGTATAAAATTCAAAATACTATCCACATCACCAACCTCCTGTGCAGAAATCGCCCCAATTGTCCTCTCCGCTCCTCCAAAGAGCTCCTTCTCTCTAGCTCCCTTGTTACCTCCTCCCATGCTCGCCTCCAGGACTTCTCCAGAGCCTCTCCCATCCTATGGAACTCCCTTTCCCGGTATGTCCGGTCAGCTTCTACCCTGTCCGACTTTAGGCTATCCCTGAAAACATACTTATTCAGGGAACCCTATCCCACCTCCACCTATGAACCATAACCGAGTCCCCTCCATCAGATCATCCCCCCCCCCGCAGCTGTTACCTTTTGTACCACCTCCCTTTAGATTGTGAGCTCCACGAGCCAGGACCCTCCTACTCCTTCTGTATTGAACTGCATTGTAATTTTACTGCCCTCCCCTCTACATTGTAAAGTGCTGTGTATACTGTTGGTTCTATATAAATCATATAATAATAATATAATAATGATAATAATAATCATTTTACTGCTTTGCAGCCACATTTAGTGGATTTGGTGATTTATTTTACACAAATTTCATTATTTGGAGGAGTTGCCACACAAAGTGGGGGTTGAGTGGAGTTTTTATATTTATTGATAAATTACAAGGAGGAGCCAAACAGATTTTAAGAGGTGCGACAATGTCCATAGATGGAGCTGGATTTCCAATACCCCCCCCGTAGTCACATTATTGCTACGACTAAGGCTTTTGCCGAAACGCGTCAGTTTATTGTTTTAGTGTCACTCTGATGTACCAATAAACGACACTTCAAGGATTACAGTGTTGCCGGCTCTTCTTACTACTATTGCATTGGAGTGTGTTGGGACACATCGAGCCTCGGCACCTGTGAGTGGACCTGGTGTATGGATTGAGTTGTCCCTGCAGAGGGCGCTGTTACTTTTCTTCTTTTCCATGGCACGTTATTGTGTTATCGTGGCAAGAGAATAGACATTTGTATAAATGATCACAGCTCTCCTTGTACTATCTGTCAGGTTATTATATCTCCGAGACATCTGTAGAAGTCAGAGGGCATTGAGCTGGTTCTTCTTTTACTAATGACAATCGAGTCTCTAAAGCTTTGTCGGAATTAATGAGCAGAAGGGAACTCCCTGGATGCAGGGACAGCCCCCGAGGAACTGACAGCCACATATCGGATGCGGGAACAGCCCCCCGAGGGTCATTAGAAGATCACATGCTGGCGGGTGAGATATCAATCATCAGAACACAACTACAGAACTCTGCGGTGACACCTCTTCTCTCTCTCTCTCCGGTAAGACCCACTTTGCTTCTTTCTGTTAAAAAATTTCAAGAAATAGGAAAGTACATTGTATTTCCAGAGACAAAAAATAACAACATGTAGCACCCCCTAGCATTGCTAGAGTGCTAGAGTAGGATGTTTTGTGTTTGTGTAGGTACATTTTCAGGCTTGGCTGGCAGCCAAGCCTGTGTGTTTTTCTGGGTTCGGGGTGAGTGACCCGGGTAGACTGGATGACTCAGCAGCAGCTCCTCTGGTAACTCCTCCCTACTTGCTGGAAACTTGGAGAAGATTCCAGAAGCAGGGGTCTAGGAGGAGCTACCTGGAGTATTCATGAGGGCCCCGATCAATCCCCAACAGATGGGTTGGCAGAGGGCAGACCCCCTCGAATATTCAGGGTCGGCCCAACAGGGGCAGTGTGGAGTTCGGGTGGAAGCTGGAGATTGAGTGTTAGGCTGTCTGGGCCTTTGAGAGTAACCCCCTAGTCCATGATGATGGCGAACCTTGGCACCCTAGATGTTTTGGAACTACATTTCCCATGATGCTCCATTACACTGCAGAGTGCATGAGCATCATGGGAAATGTACTTCCAAAACATCTGGGGTGCCAAGGTTCCCCATCACTGCCCTAGTCTGTGGGGGGGGGGGGGGTTGAAATCTGCCTTCGACACAGTTGACTACCCGCTCCTCCTCAACAAACTCCACTCCCTTGTCCTCCGTGATTCTGCTCTTTCCTGGTTCTCCTCCTACCTATCTCATCGCACTTTCAGTGTCACTTACAACAACATCTCCTCCGCTCCCCTTTCTCTTTCTGTTGAGGTACCCCAAGGCTCAGCTGTTGGGCCCCTCCTATTCTCGCTCTAAACCTCGTCCCTGGGCAAGTTGATAACCTCCCTTGGCTTTCACTATCACCTCTATGCCGATGACACCCAGATCTAATTCTCCACTCCTCAGCTCATCTCCTCAATCTCCTCACGAATCACAAACTCACTGAGCGACATATCGGTATGGATGTCACATTACATCCTCAAACTCAATCTTTCTAAAACTGAGTTTTTAATATTTCCTCCTCCCCGATACCCTCCCCATGACTTTACCATTGGGATCAACGGCTCAACCGTTGGTCCCTCCACACATTCCAGGGTCCTGGGTTTAATCCTAGACTCTGACCCCTCCTTCAGCCCCCCACATCCAATCACTGGCTAAATCATGTCACCTTAACCGCTACAACATCTCTAGCATTCGCAGATGGGTTTGCAGAGGGCAGACCCCCTCAAATACTCAGGGTCGGCCCAACAGGGGCAGTGTAGAGTTCGGGGGGAAGCTGGAGATGGAGTGTTAGGCTGTCAGGGCCTTTGAGAGTAACCCCCTAGTCTGGGGGGGGGGTAGGGTTGAACTCTGGCCTGGGCCCAGGTTCGGAAGGGACCCCTCTTCATGACACACACATAGAGGTGTCCTGACCAGGAGGTACAGGAGCAGGAGAAGGACAGCAGGAGAACACTGCCGGGCAAATTTCCAAGGAGGAAGACAGCCAGGTGGGCTGGTGAGTGATACCATCAGAGGACTGAGAGGCATGCCTGAAGGGACTGGGTGCAGGTAGTCTTGGATGGATGAAGAGTCAGTCTGGGAGGACTGTGGAAAAGTAGCCAGGAGGGCTAGTGGAGGAGGCAGGTGGGCTGGCAGTGCCTGAAGAGGTAGTACCGCGAGCAGTAGGAAAAGGACGGCTAGCACCTCTCTTTTTGTTGTGCTACCAAAGGGGCCAGCGGTCCCTACCTGCAAAGGGCATTTCACAAGGATCTAACAGAGTTTGTGTTGGATCAGACTGTGAGTGCTAGCTGGTCCTGGGAGTTGTAGTTCCACAAGCAAGTCTGTGCTTGAGGTAGAAGGAGAGGAGTATGTATATACCAGATGTATATAGGTTGTGTCCCTGAAGAGTTTCTACTGGTCAAATGGGCATCCCATAATAACCCTTCCCCATCAAAGTTTAATTCCCCTAAAAACAAAGCTGCAAGGACTGCATCTTGTCTCGAGTTCTAACCTTCAGTCCCCGTGTTCTTCTATGTATTTGTCTGAGAATATGATATCGTTCCTCTTGCGCACAGAGATCCGCGTTGGACACATAATTAGGTGTTACTCGTTCTTTTATGGTTTCTCTTCCAGTAATTGTCCAAAGTCATTCATGTCGGTGTTTATTCTTCTCGGGTTGATGTTTCCTGATTGAGTTTTTCTACGGAAGTCTTTCTACGTTATTCCGAAAATCTGATTGTATCTTCTCAAAGAAAAACAAACTGAACAGGACCATTAGCTGGTGACTCTGGAGGGTCGTAATCAATGTAATGACTTCCTCATATAAAAAAAAAAAATCACACGCCATGTAACATTGAATGGAAGAATACTTCCATGTATTGTTATACTGAGTGTGATGAAACGCGTAGATGTCGATTGAAGGACTAACTTTGTATCTTCCAGTTTAGCAGAACCTGTTACTGGTGATTCAATGTTCTTGTACAAATGCACCTGTCAAGGCTTCAGAGGAAATTGCTCAAGGAGGTCCTATATGTAGTCAACCAAAATCTTTATATCTAAAGCCCATATCCAGGCATGGAAATACTCCCGTCCAATTCTTTCTTCCCATCACCCCCTCCCTTCCCATTTCCCTAAGGCTCATCCATACTTGCAGCCAGGTTTTGGTTAAAATAAGTGGTTGAGTCATGGCTTTGCCACCACCCCCCCGAACTCCCCCCTTAACCAAGCATGGCAGACGAGTATGGTTGTACGCATGTGCCACCCACAATTCTTTGCAGCATCGGCTAAAATGTTACCCTCACAGTACAGCTACTCAACATGACCCATTCAGGTGAATGGAGCCTCACCATAAGTACCCTGCCTGCTAACGCCTTCCCACCCAGCCTGGGTGTCTCTTTAACAGGGTCTGTACACCCCAGTGGGTGGCGGGAAGTATCAGTGATCATGTGACCACCATGATTGGCTGTCACAGTGGTCTCATGATAGAACACCGGTCCCGCCTGCTACCAATTGTTAGTGGGGCCAGAGAGCTGTCTCTGAGCTGAGAGTGTGTAGTCTCAGCTCAGAAACCTTGTCAACTCGGTGTGTGTAGGCATTTAGGCATGGTACATGGTGGGTGGCAAGAGGTCAAAAGAGGCACTGAGGAGGTGGCATATCACCTCCCAGCCACCTGTGAGCCACAGCAAGGGTTTCTGCGAAGGTAAATGAACAGCTTTTTTTATAGCTAGTCCCTTCTTCATGATATGATTGTGCTATCTATATAGTCTTCTGGAGCCTTGGAGGACCCCAACCTTTGGGTCTATTCACATTTTAATATTCCTCCACCATGTATTCCCCAAGTCCAGCTCCCACTGTCATCCTGAGTCTCTCCCACTTTTTAAGTTCCAAGTCCTGACGAAGAGGCTTTCAGACTCCTGAAACATAATGTATACGTAGCACCCTCTAGTGTACAAAGTTAATAGGAAAATTTAGCTGATTCACATAAGTGAGTCTGGGTAATTGCTGTGGGTTCAGATTTAGGACAGCTGGCAGGCTCTGCAAGCTGGGCTTCTATAACCTCCTCCTGGCTTCTGGAAGCTTCTGTAAAGTTCCAGAACTTACTGGGAGGGGTATGGAAATGGAAACCAGAATATTTAGGGGATCTCACCTAATACCTGGGCAAGGGTAGCCCAGACAGTGGGGAGATGGCCCCTAAATATTGAAGAGCCTGGCCAGGGGTTGTTGGTGGTTGGAGGAAGCAGTGATGAGCTGAGGGTTGTGAGGCCTGGGAGGGGACCCCCGGGACTGGAGGGTGCTCAGCCTCCAGGCTGGAGCTGAGTAAGAAAGGAGAGGAAGCTGAAGAGAAAGATCTTCACCACCCTTTAGTCTCAGCCAGGACACACCATGACTAGCATAGGAAGACCTGTACAGCAGGAGGTCTGAACAGCATTCTTAACCAAAGCAGCAGCAGCCAAAAGGACAGTGTGAGAACCTCTATACCCCCAGGGCCTTCAAAGGAGAAGGCAGCCAGATGTGATATTCAACCAGCCTTTAAAGGGACAGTGTCACAGCTTACCTAAAACCCTTCCTCCGGGGCACTTTTCAAAGGCAGCCAGGTAGTCTTTGCCAGTTGCCCTAAGGGAGCATAGAGCAGTTGGGACTTTGGCAGTTGCCCTAAGGGAGCATAGAGCAGTTGGGACTTTGGCAGTTGCCCTAAGGGAGCATAAAGCAGTTGAGACTTTGGCAGTTGCCCTAAGGGAGCATAGAGCAGTTGAGACTTTGGCAGTTGCCCTAAGGGAGCATAGAGCAGTTGAGACTTTGGCAGTTGCCCTAAGGGAGCATAGAGCAGTTGAGACTTTGGTAGTTGCCCTAAGGGAGCATAGAGCAGTTGAGACTTTGGTAGTTGCCCTAAGGGAGCATAGAGCAGTTGAGACTTTGGCAGTTGCCCTAAGGGAGCATAGAGCAGTTGGGACTTTGGTAGTTGCCCTAAGGGAGCATAGAGCAGTTGAGACTTTGGCAGTTGCCCTAAGGGAGCATAGAGCAGTTGAGACTTTGGCAGTTGCCCTAAGGGAGCATAGAGCAGTTGAGACTTTGGCAGTTGCCCTAAGGGAGCATAGAGCAGTTGGGACTTTGGCAGTTGCCCTAAGGGAGCATAGAGCAGTTGAGACTTTGGCAGTTGCCCTAAGGGAGCATAGAGCAGTTGAGACTTTGGCAGTTGCCCTAAGGGAGCATAGAGCAGTTGAGACTTTGGCAGTTGCCCTAAGGGAGCATAGAGCAGTTGGAACTTTGGCAGTTGCCCTAAGGGAGCATAGAGCAGTTGAAACTTTGGCAGTTGCCCTAAGGGAGCATAGAGCAGTTGAGACTTTGGTAGTAGCCCTAAGGGAGCATAGAGCAGTTGAGACTTTGGCAGTTGCCCTAAGGGAGCATAGAGCAGTTGAGACTTTGGCAGTTGCCCTAAGGGAGCATAGAGCAGTTCAGACTTTGGCAGTAGCCCTAAGGGAGCAAAGAGCAGTTGGGACTTTGGTAGTTGCCCTAAGGAAGCATAGAGCAGTTGGGACTTTGGCAGTTGCCCTAAGGGAGCATAGAGCAGTTGAGACTTTGGCAGTTGCCCTAAGGGAGCATAGAGCAGTTGAGACTTTGTCAGTTGCCCTAAGGGAGCATAGAGCAGTTGAGACTTTGACAGTTGCCCTAAGGGAGCATAGAGCAGTTGGGACTTTGGCAGTTGCCCTAAGGGAGCATAGAGCAGTTGGGACTTTGGCAGTTGCCCTAAGGGAGCATAGAGCAGTTGGGACTTTGGCAGTTGCCCCAAGGGAGCATAGAGCAGTTGAGACTTTGGCAGTCACCCTAAGGGAGCATAGAGCAGTTAGGACTTTGGCAGTTGCCCTAAGGGAGCATAGAGCAGTTAGGACTTTGGCAGTTGCCCTAAGGGAGCATAGAGCAGTTGAGACTTTGGCAGTCGCCCTAAGGGAGCATAGAGCAGTTGGGACTTTGGCAGTTGCCCTAAGGGAGCATAGAGCAGTTGGGACTTTGCCAGTTGCCCCAAGGGAGCATAGAGCAGTTGGGACTTTGCCAGTTGCCCCAAGGGAGCATAGAGCAGTTGGGACTTTGGCAGTTGCCCTAAGGGATCATAGAGCAGTTGAGACTTTGGCAGTTGCCCTAAGGGATCATAGAGCAGTTGAGACTTTGGCAGTTGCCCTAAGGGAGCATAGAGCAGTTGGGACTTTGGCAGTTGCCCTAAGGGAGCATAGAGCTCCTGCCAGCAGTTAGGATATTGGCTACTAATCCTATAAGGATGGAAACTATTCCGGAGAGGGTACAGCCTGGGATTCATTTTTTTTTCTTTTCTGCAAGAAGTATATAGAGAATCTTTGTCCTCTCATCTATTGAATTTAAGTTTTGGGCATCCCATATCCCCTCATCCCTGTACAAGTTGTTATTCCCCCAATAAACCAAGAAAACATGCCAAGTACTGGATTCTGTGTCTGGATACAAGTGGGAGAAAAATGAGTGTAGGAGATCCCAAAATCCAGCAGCCCTCTACATATATTTGTTTGGAATGGCTCTGATTTATTAGAATAAAGCTTATATGTGGACTCCCATGTTGGGTGTGGCCCTCCATTCGTGTTTTCTTTGTTCTTTTCCTACAGAAACTTCAGGATACGGGAGCGACATTGCAAGACCTTGGCCAAGGACCAACTCCATGAGAACCTATGGGAAAAGTACATCAGCTCTCCTCTTTAAATTAATAGGAAGGGCCCTTGTCACCCAGGCAGAGATGTGACCACCCAATGAAGGACTCTTCCTTATTCTGTACTGAAGAAGATACAAAGCTTGGGACCTGGTGGGCCAAGCACCCATGGATTTAGATTATGAGTATTTTGAGCTTTTGGTGCAGAATTTTTGTTATAGGATCAACAAGTGGCTACAATCGGGGCAAACTTTTTTTTTTTTGGGGGGGGGGGGGGGTTTGTTGGAGAGGAACTTAGAACAAACAACACAAACATAATCATTATAAAATAATTACCACATGTCGTTTTGGATAAAGAAAAGGTTGGGACTGATTCAGGTAATGACTAAAGGCACTAATCGCAATACGGGATTTAGAAATTTGCTCACCAATGAATGTTTAGCCCCTTTGCCTGTCTAAGGACAGACTCACCACTTTCAGCTTTTAGTAAGGAAAATGCCCACCTGGGCTGCACAGGCTCCTGCCTACTGACCCCCCATATCTCCATACCCCATCAGGCAATGGTCTGCTCAGATGAACACTCCTTGAGGCTAACACACACACACTCTCCTTGGGTCTGCTCCCATACAATGCCCCAGCAGCAGCTTCTCTCCAGGGAAAAGGAGACCTGAACTACAGCCGGCCCCTTGATTGCCCGCTGGACACAGCGGGTGGCACATCACACTGCAGAGCAGCCCGTGGGGTGTGCAAGGCGCGTTCTGGGGCTTATACAACTGTCATGTGATATACTGTGATTGGTCACAGCGATCACATGGTACTGACAACGTTCCGGTACAGTGACTTGTCATCAGTGGTGTCCAACAGAGACAGCTAGCGGCAGATTGCCCCACTGGGGTGAGGAGAGGTGTGGTCTGGGGGGGGGGGGGGGGTCATACGATGAAGGTCCCGCCCGGCCTATAGTCAAATGACAGCTAGGCAAGACTTTTGTCGGAATTTGTTAAAATCTATACTAGACCCTTAAATGAGCATGCAGCCTGGCAGGCTTTTTTTATGGGGTCGTTCATACCTGGAGGGCCTAGTAGGAATTATGAGTGAACCCCCACATATTTTGTTTTTAAACTACCCCCGGATCCTTTGTTTACATGGCTGGGGACTCTCTTCACCAATACCAGACCCTCATCCTAAAAGTTGGTTTGATATAAATGTTAATAGGGGACCCCCAACAAAAAATAAAATGTTATGGGGTTCCCCCATAATTCATTCTTGGCCCATCAGGTTTGGTACGAATTTTTCAGGGGACCTCATCTAAAAAAAAAAATAACAAAACGAAATGGCGTGGGGACCCCCCCTGAATTCTATGCCAGACCCTTTGGGTCTGGTGTGGATTTTGAGGGGAGAACCCCACTCAAACATCACAAAAAAAGTAAAAAGTCCCCCCAAAAATTCCATAACATTCCCGTATCCAAGCATGCGAGGTGGCAGGCATGAAAAGGGGCCTGGACACTACCAGAGCACATGTCCTCAACATGGGGGGGGGGCACATGGACAATTCGGGGGGGCATAGCCTGGGAGGAGCTTAGGCCGATGTCACTTCTCATTCGCTGCATAGGCTGCTTAAGGAGTGCGGCGCCCCCCCAGTCACGATCAGTCTAATAATTAGGAGTTACACTCACAAGTCTTTTCTGCAATATTGTATCTAAAACACAATCCCGAAATGTCCTACTAAAGGAACAAACGGGCTAAAATAATGATATATATATATGTGTTATTCCACTGCTGCCACTATAAATCCCAAAATCCTGTGATTGAAATCTAGAAGAAAATATATATATAAATAAATATCTAAAAGATGAATAATTCATAGAAACCAATAAGTTGTAAGGCTGGCCGCAGGCCAGCCTGTATTTGTAGGAGGAGCCTGAGAGGGCTATTTAAACCTCCTCCTCTGTCAGGGCCAGTGTCGGTAGGTTTTCTGGGTGAGGAGCATGTCTTTTCAGAGCGGCGGTCGGCCGCCTCCCTCCCTCCCTCCCCTGGCTGGTGGTGGCCGCCCTGCCGTCACCCCCCCCCCTTTTGTTCAACCATGTTCCAGCGGGGAGGGGGGTGGCGGCCGTCGGCGGTTGCTTCTCCCGGCGTTTGGGTGGGGGGGGGGGACAGTTCATGCATCCATCCGTTCGTCCTACTTCCTCCCTTCACCACCCACAGCTCTGGCTGGCATGCCGCCCGCCCCCTTCTCCTGGTACTCATGCCGGGGGGAGAGGGGGGGGGGGGTCCTGCCGTTATGTTCCGCCTCGCATCAGGGGGGGGGGGTTGTTCAACTACTCCCCTTGCATGTGGCTCCATGAGGGAGCCACCCGCCTGGGGATCGCCCGCCAGCTCCGCTCTCCAGGCATCATTCCACTAGGGAGCCGCATGCCTGGTGGGTCTCGGACATGTGTCTCCTGGTGAGGGGAGGTGGAGATAGTCGGCCTCCCCCTCGCAGGTACCAAGCACCCGCCGTTTCTCCTCGTGGGGGGGAGGGGGAGATAATCGCCCGCGCTGCCCCCCCCCTCACATATGCCGTGTTCCGCCGATTCTCCTGGCAGGGGGGAGGGGGAGGTAATCGGCCGCGCCGGCTCCCCCTCCCCCCCCCCCACATTATGCTGTGCACCCGCCGGTTCTCCTGGTGGGGGAGGTAAACGGCCGCGCCGCACTGCCGTCCCCCCATATGCAGTACACCGGCGGATTCGGCCATCCTTCAATCTCCCCTCCCTCAGCTCTCCAGCAGGCAGTCCGCTCGGTGTTTCCTGCCAGGGGGGAGGTGATCGGCCGTTTCTTCGCCCACATCCTCCCCTCCCTCAGCTCTCCTGCGTGCAGTCCGCCCCTCCCCCCGGTTTCCCACCGGGTGGGGAGGGGCGGTTGTCCTCCGCCTTGCGATCTCCCTTCTGCTCCGGGTGGCCAGCGTGCAGCCGCCCGGCGCTCATGGGGGGGGGGGGGTGTTTTTTCGTTACTGTCTGATAGATTAGTATCTGTCATTAGGACTTTTCTTACTACAGAAAGAATACTTCCCCATTCTTAGCTCTAAGATAGTAAGCCACCAATATAAGGAGGCCCTTACTTGAATTGGAGCATGGGGAAGTCAGGGAAAAAAAGCCTGCTTTTTCCATGCTGACAAAATATTTTCTCCTGACGGGGGGGAGGGGGAGGTTTTCGGCCACGCCGACTCCCCCTCCCCCCTCACACATGCAGGGTACCCGCCAATTCTCCTGGAGGGGGAGGTTGTCGGCTGCCGCCGGCACCCCCTCCCCCTCACATTGGCGTTTTTCGTCAGGCCAATTACAACTATCATGTCCTGAGTTCCTCGGGTTGGGTCCCCCCCCACCTCTGAGCTCCACGTGGTGGGCCTCCTGAGCTCCACGTGTTGGGTCTCCCCCCCCCTCTGAGCTCCACGTGGTGGGCCTCCTGAGCTCCACGTGCTGGGTCTCCCCCTCCCCCCCTCTGAGCTCCACGTGGTGGGCCTCCTGGGCTCCACGTGCTGGGTCTCCCCCTCCCCCCCTCTGAGCTCCACGTGGTGGGCCTCCTGAGCTCCACGTGTTGGGTCTCCCCCCTCCCCCCCTCTGAGCTCCACGGGGTGGGCCTCCTGAGCTTCCTCCTCCCCACCCACCTGAGCTCCACGTGGCGGGTCTCCTCACCCGCCTGAGCTCCACGTGGCGGGTCTCCTCACCCGCCTGAGCTCCACGTGGCGGGTCTCCTCACCCGCCTGAGCTCCACGTGGCGGGTCTCCTCACCCGCCTGAGCTCCACGTGGCGGGTCTCCTCACCCGCCTGAGCTCCACGTGGCGGGTCTCCTCACCCGCCTGAGCTCCACGTGGCGGGTCTCCTCACCCGCCTGAGCTCCACGTGGCGGGTCTCCTCACCCGACCTGAGCTCCACGTGGCGGGTCTCCTCACCCGCCTGAGCTCCACGTGGCGGGTCTCCCCACCCGCCTGAGCTCCATGTGGCGGGTCTCCTCACCCGCCTGAGCTCCATGTGGCGGGTCTCCCCACCCGCCTGAGCTCCATGTGGCGGGTCGTCCCCCCGCCTTAGCTCCACGTGACATTTCTGTCGCAGCGTTTCTGTCTCAGCGTTCTGTGCTGCTTTTCCGTCACGTCGTTTCTGCGCTGCTTTTCCGTCACAGCGCTCTGCGCTTTTCCGTATCAGCGTTCTGCGCTGCATTTCCGTCACAGCGATTTCTGCGCTGCATTTCCGTCACAGCGATTTCTGCGCTGCTTTTCCGTCACAGCGGTTTCGGCGCTGCTTTTCCGTCACAGCGGTTTCTGCGCTGCATTTCTGTCACAGCGGTTTCTGCGCTGCATTTCCGTCACAGCGTTTCTTGCGCTGCATTTCCGTCACAGCATTTCTGCGCTGCATTTCCGTCACAGCGTTTCTTGCGCTGCATTTCCGTCACAGCGTTTCTTGCGCTGCATTTCCGTCACAGCGTTTCTTGCGCTGCATTTCCGTCACAGCGTTTCTTGCGCTGCATTTCAGTCACAGCGTTTCTTGCGCTGCATTTCCGTCACAGCGTTTCTTGCGCTGCATTTCCGTCACAGCGTTTCTTGCGCTGCATTTCCGTCACAGCGTTTCTTGCGCTGCATTTCCGTCACAGCGTTTCTGCGCTGCATTTCCGTCACAGCGTTTCTGCGCTGCTTTTCCGTCACAGCGTTTGCGCAGCATCTCCTGTCAGCGGTCTGTCCGGCATTATTGTCATAGCGTTCCTGCCTGGATGCCAGCGTTCTGCCCCGGGATTTCTGTTGTAGCTTTCTGCCCCGGGATTTCTGTTGTAGCTTTCTGCCCCGGGATTTCTGTCTCCTCACCCGCCTGAGCTCCACGTGGCGGGTCTCCCCACCCGCCTGAGCTTTATGTGGCGGGTCTTCCCCCCCGCCTTAGCTCCACGTGTCATTTCTGTCTCAGCGTTTCTGTCTCAGCGTTCTGTGCTGCTTTTCCGTCACAGCGCTCTGCGCTGCTTTTCCGTCACAGCGTTTCTGCGCTGCGTTTCCGTCACAGCGTTTCTGCGCTGCGTTTCCGTCACAGCGTTTCTGCGCTGCGTTTCCGTCACAGCGTTTCTGCGCTGCGTTTCCGTCACAGCGTTTCTGCGCTGCATTTCCGTCACAGCGTTCTGCGCAGCATCTCCTGTCAGTGGTCTGTCCGGCATTATTGTCATAGCGTTCCTGCCTGGATGCCTGATAGCGTTCTGCCCCGGGATTTCTGTCGTAGTGTTCTGCCCCGGGATTTCTGTCGTAGCTTTCTGCCCCGGGATTTCTGTCGTAGCGTTCTGCCCTTGGACTTCTGTCTGCCCCTGGACTGCTGTGGCGTTCTGAACCAGGATTTCTGTCATGGCATTCTGAACCAGGATTTCTGTCATGGCATTCTGAACCAGGATTTCTGTCATGGCGTTCTGAACCAGGATTTCTGTCATGGCGTTCTGAACCAGGATTTCTGTCATGGCATTCTGAACCAGGATTTCTGTCATGGCGTTCTGAACCAGGATTTCTGTCTTTGCATTCAGTCTCAGCGTGTTTTTTGGCTTTTTGCATTTCTGGCCAGGATTCTGCTGTTGCGTCGCTGTCGCAGTTTTTCTGTTATAGCATTTCTGGCCCAGGTTTTCTGGCTTTTCATTTATGCCTCAGCGTTTCAGTCTTGGTTGTTGCTGTCATTGCGTTTTGCCTCCATTTCTGTCACCTTGTTTCTTCTTCAGCATGGAGTTTCAGTGTTTTCTGTCATGGTGTTTTTTCATCATGGCATGTTGCGTTTTCTGTCTTAGCGTTTTTCTGTCTTAGCGTTTTTCTGTCTTAGCGTTTTCTGTCTTAGCGTTTTTCTGTCTTAGCGTTTTCTGTCTTAGCGTTTTCTGTCTTAGCGTTTTCTGTCTCAGCGTTTTCTGTCTCAGCGTTTTCTGTCTCAGCGTTTTTCTGTTTTTGTGTTGCTGCCAGCATGCCTGTCTTGGTATTTCAGACTTGGTGTTCAGTCTCAGAGTTTCTCAGAGGGGCATTGTCCACTCATGGCATACTCTGGTAGTCGTTCGTCCTTGTTGATTGTCATGTCTCATCGTGTCTGTGTCATGTTTGTACCTGGGTCAGGTAGCTAGGGCTCACACGTCAGGATCTGTCACGTCTATAGATCCATACGGGCTGAGGTTTTCGTTTGTTAATTGATTGTTGTCCTCAATCTTCTCGCCCGTATACCATACGTCATACGATGCATGTTCATTCACCACATCTATACGACTACCCACCACGGTCCGTGGGTACACTAGCCCTGAGTTTTCAGTTAATTACCTGCCTCTGCACTGCAGGTTACTCGGGCTCACTTACCATTTTACATGTTGGGTGGGGGGGGGGGGTTCTTTTCACGCACAGTGGTCTTGACTTTTCTGCTCATGTTTCATTCTTAGTTAGGCAGGGGGTATTTTTGTTCTCATTGTCTGTCTGTCATTTCTCTAGTATTGTGTTTCAGGTTGGGCCGTCTTGGCATTCATACCGATAGCATCCATGCTTGCTATCACTTCCTTCAGCCCGGCCGTTGTTAGGGGCTAGTGGATTGGTGCTGATGTCATTTCACCACGGGGCTCACCCTTGGATCAGAAGCAGTCGAAAACATTTTCCTTCAGTTGATGTCCTGTTGTGTTGAAGCCCTGGTTACTGCCCAGGGATGTATAGTCTCTCTCAGGGTGTTTGTTAAGCCATGTCCACGTGACGGTCCTTGGGGGGTAGGTTGGGCAGACGTCACAATGGTTTTGGATTCCACTCTTGGCTCTGATCTTGTTTGAACTTATTGCCTGGAGTCCCACTTAGGGACATCAGTCCAGTCGTCTTTTCCGATCCCCAGCTTGTTCCAAATAGGGGGGGCTCGGGTATGTCAGTTGCATGCCATGGGGACTGTTTCCCTGAGAGGGGGTTTGGCCCTCCTTGGTTCAGGGTTCTGTCCCAGCTGTTGGGTTCAGGCTGTAGCATGACCCGATCTTATCCGGTGGGACCTGGGTCCTGCGCCCGGTATGGTTTTTCCAGGTTGACAGTATTATTGCCATGGGCATGGGCCTTGTCCACTTACTCCGTCACATCCATCAGGTTTCTAGCTTTTAGCACTCCTGTTAGTGGTCTTTTTGCCACTCACCCTCTTGGGGGGGTATGTCTCTGGGCTATTTCACTGGTGTTCATTGGGGTATTTTGCGATCTTTTGCAGGGGGTTCCTCGGGCCAGACCTTGTTCCTTTCCCCTCTCGTATCCTCTCATTTCACAAGCAGTTCATTCTCGGGTCTGGGTGTCGCGGGCATCCGGCTCAATTCAATCTTTCAGGGGATGTTCAGTTGGGTTCAGGGTAGTGTCACAGGTTCGTTAGGGGGTTCCGTCTCATCGCCAAGTCAGGAGTCATTGTGATCTTTTGCCATGGCAAACGCTTTCCAGTTACTTACTGGATGCGTACTGCTGCCGTCCGGGAGCACACCTTTATCCTTGATGGTTCATTACCTTCCCTTCTTCACCTAAATTTTGTGTCTTTTTGCCCTCTTCTCAGGCATACTGACCAGCTAGGCCAAGGCACACCTCAGGCCTTGGTTCTTAGGAGTATCGCATTTCCCGCTTGAAGACTCTGACTACAAACACAATGTATACACTGTTCACATAAATGTGTTAGTTCTAGAAAACAATAATAGTCCGGCCCACAGGGAATAGCTGGTTGTTAAGGGGCGGGCCGGGAAGCCGGCTGCCACGTCCTTGACAACGGACGAGTCGTCAGCTGCCAGTGGGCTCCCCCCCCCCCCCCCCGCTGACAGCTGAATGGAAGAACAAAAACCATTGCCGGTGTGACGAACCCCCGCACTTCAGAGGAGTGTGTCCACCAGTATTATCTTCCCTTGCCCAGTACCAACGTGATCCAAGCAGGGGCGGACTGACCATTCGGGCACTCGGGCACTGCCTGAGGGCCCCATGCCACTCAGGGGCCCCATCAGGGTTGCCAGCCTCAATAAAACCAGGGACAGTATGTAAAAATCTGTGTTTTATTAAAAATCCCAAGATTATAGCTGCCCCACCACTCCAGTACCTTTTCAGTGAGTGTATATGTATACTGTGTGTGTTTACTGTGTGTGTGTATACTGTGTGTATACTGTGTGTGTATACTGTGTGTATACTGTATGTGTGTATACTGTGTGTGTGTATACTGTGTGTATACTGTATGTGTGTATACTGTGTGTGTATACTGTATGTGTGTATACTGTGTGTATACTGTGTGTGTGTATACTGTGTGTGTATACTGTGTGTATACTGTGTGTATACTGTGTGTGTATATACTGTGTGTGTATACTGTGTGTATACTGTGTGTGTATACTGTGTGTGTATACTGTGTGTATACTGTGTGTATACTGTGTGTGTGTGTATACTGTGTGTGTATACTGTGTGTATACTGTGTGTATACTGTGTGTGTGTATACTGTGTGTATACTGTGTGTGTATACTGTGTGTGTATACTGTGTGTATACTGTGTGTATACTGTGTGTGTGTGTATACTGTGTGTGTATACTGTGTGTATACTGTGTGTATACTGTGTGTATACTGTGTGTGTGTATACTGTGTGTATACTGTGTGTGTATACTGTGTGTATACTGTGTGTGTGTATACTGTGTGTGTATACTGTGTGTATACTGTGTGTGTATACTGTGTGTGTATACTGTGTGTATACTGTGTGTGTGTATACTGTATGTATACTGTGTGTGTGTATACTGTGTGTGTATACTGTGTGTATACTGTGTGTGTGTATACTGTGTGTATACTGTGTGTGTATACTGTGTGTATACTGTGTGTGTATACTGTGTGTATACTGTGTGTGTGTATACTGTGTGTGTGTATACTGTATGTGTGTATACTGTGTGTGTATACTGTGTGTATACTGTGTGTGTGTATACTGTGTGTGTATACTGTGTGTATACTGTGTGTGTATACTGTGTGTATACTGTGTGTATACTGTGTGTGTATACTGTGTGTATACTGTGTGTGTATACTGTGTGTATACTGTGTGTGTGTATACTGTGTGTATACTGTGTGTATACTGTGTGTGTATACTGTGTGTATACTGTGTGTGTGTATACTGTGTGTATACTGTGTGTGTATACTGTGTGTATACTGTGTGTGTATACTGTGTGTATACTGTGTGTGTATACTGTGTGTATACTGTGTGTGTGTATACTGTGTGTATACTGTGTGTGTGTATACTGTGTGTATACTGTGTGTGTGTATACTGTGTGTATACTGTGTGTGTGTGTATACTGTGTGTGTGCATACTGTGTGTGTATACTGTGTTTACTGTGTGTGTGTATACTGTGTGTGTATAGTGTGTGTATACTGTGTGTGTGTATACTGTGTGTGTATACTGTGTGTGTGTATACTGTGTGTATACTGTGTGTGTGTATACTGTATGTGTGTATACTGTGTGTGTATACTGTGTGTATACTGTGTGTGTGTATACTGTGTGTGTGTATACTGTATGTGTGTATACTGTGTGTGTATAGTGTGTGTATACTGTGTGTGTGTATACTGTGTGTGTATACTGTGTGTATACTGTGTGTATACTGTGTGTGTATACTGTGTGTATACTGTGTGTGTGTATACTGTGTGTATAATGTGTGTGTGTGTATACTGTGTGTATACTGTGTGTGTGTATACTGTGTGTGTGTATACTGTGTGTGTATAGTGTGTGTGTGTGTGTGTGTGTGTATACTGTGTGTATAATGTGTGTGTGTATACTGTGTGTGTATAGTGTGTGTGTGTGTGTGTGTGTATACTGTGTGTATACTGTGTGTGTGTATACTGTGTGTGTATAGTGTGTGTGTGTGTGTGTGTGTGTGTATACTGTGTGTGTATAGTGTGTGTGTGTGTGTATACTGTGTGTGTGGCCCCATAATCTATTGCCTGGGGGCCCCATAATCTTCTCCTATTGCCCGGGGGCCCCATAATCTCCTATTGCCTGGGGGCCCCATAATATTCTCCTATTGCCTGGGGCCCCATAATCTTCTCCTATTGCCTGGGGGTCCCATAATCTCCTATTGCCCGGGGGCTCCATAATCTTCTCCTATTGCCCGGGGGCCCCATAATCTCCTATTGCCCGGGGGCCCCATAATCTCCTATTGCCCGGGGGCCCCATAATCTCCTATTGCCCGGGGGCCCCATAATCTTCTCCTATTGCCTGGGGGCCCCATAATCTTCTCCTATTGCCTGGGGGTCCCATAATCTCCTATTGCCTGGGGGCACCATAATCTTCTCCTATTGCCCGGGGGCCCCATAATCTTCTCATATTGCCCGGGGGCCCCATAATCTCCTATTGCCCGGGGGCCCCATAATCTCCTATTGCCCGGGGGCCCCATAATCTTCTCCTATTGCCCGGGGGCCCCATAATCTTCTCATATTGCCCGGGGGCCCCATAATCTTCTATTGCCCGGGGGCCTCATAATCTTCTTTTATTACCCGGGGGGGCTCCATAATCTCCTATTGCCCGGGGGCTCCATAATCTCCTATTGCCCGGGGGCTCCATAATCTTCTCCTATTGCCCGGGGGCCCTATAATCTTCTCCTGTTGCCTGGGGGCCCCATAATCTCCTATTGCCCAGGGGCCCCATAATCTCCTATTGCCCGGGGGCCCCATAATCTTCTCCTATTGCCCGGGGGCTCCCTAATCTCCTATTGCCCAGGGGCCCCATAATCTTCTCCTATTGCCCGGGGGCTCCCTAATCTCCTATTGCCCGGGGGCCCCATAATCTCCTATTGCTCGGGGGCCCCATAATCTCCTATTGCCCGGGGGCTCCCTAATCTCCTATTGCCCGGGGGCCCCATAATCTCCTATTGCCCGGGGGCCCCCTTGAGTTGTCAGTCCACCGCTGGATCCAAGATCCCTCAGAGCACCCAGTCACTGGCCGTATCTCCGGAAGCCTGGTGAAGAGGACCTGTCACGGCCCATGAAGATTTTTAAGTAGCGTCGTTTGTCGCCATTCCACGGCTTGGGGGAAATTGGAAAGCGCGGCGTGTTGGGTATCGATTTGCTCGGCGTGACGTCGTCTTTTATATTTTATTACACTCTAAAATGAGGTATTCCATTATTCCATTGTGTTTTAGTGCATTAAAATTCATTAACATACATTGTTTATAAAAAAAAATTTGCAGGCCGAATCTGTGCCCCTCATTTCCTGTGCCCCTCACACCTTTCCTGTAGCTGTTGCACCCCCCCCCCCCCCTCCATCCCCACCTTGTCACTGCAGTCAGCACATAGAGGAGGACAGAACTCCTCCATCAGATCCTCTACTTCTCCATGCAGCCACAGAGAGTCTCGCCCCTGCCCTGCCCCTCCCCACATCAGCAGTCAGCAGCAGCACTTCTCTGTGCAGCTGCAGAGAGACTCACCTCTGACCCCCCCCCCATGTCTCAGCAGTCAGCAGCAGGAAGGAGGACAGAACTCCTTCACCCGATCCTGCACTTCTCTGTGAAGCTGCAGAGAGGCTCATACCTGTCTCAGGAGTAAAGAGGAGGGCAGAACTTTTCCTACAGACCCTGCACTTCTCCATGCAGCCACAGAGAGTCTAATCCCTGCCCAACCCCCATCTCAGCAGTCAGCAGCAGGGAGAAGGACATAACTCATTTGCCCGATCCTGCACTTCTCTGTGAAGCTGCAGAGAGACTCATACCTGTCCCCCCCATGTCTCAGCAGTAAAGAGGAGGACAGAATTTCTCCTACAGACCCTGCACTTCTCCATGCAACCAAAGAGAGTATGATCCCTGCTCCTCCCCATCTCAGCAATCAGCAGCAGAGAGGAGAACAAAACTCCTCCAGCAGACCCTGCACTTCTCCGTGCAGCCACAGAGAGTCTCATATCTGCCCCTCCCCATATCAGCAGTCAGCAGCTGCAGAGCAGAGACTCGTCCCTGCCCCCTCCCCCCGTCTCAGCAGTCGGCAGCAAAGAAGAGAACAGAACTCCTCCTACAGTTCCTGCCCTTCTCCATAATGCCACAAAAGAGTCTAATCCCCGCCCCATCTCAGCAATCAGCAGCAGAGAGAGGCACAGAATTCTCCACCAGATCCTGCACTTCTCTGTGCAGCTCCAGAGAGAGACTCACCTCAGCCCCTCCCCCCCCCATGTCTCAGCAGTCAGCAGCAAAGGGGAGGACAGAACTCCTCCTACAGATCCTGCAGTTCTCCAAGCAGCCAGAGAGATTCTAATCCTTGCCCCCCATGTCTCAGCAGTCGGCAGCAGAGAGTGGGACAGAACTCCTCCTACAGATCCTGCACTTCCCCGTGCAGCCACAGAGAATCTTGTCCCTGCCCCTCCCCATCTCAGCAATCAGCAGCAGAAAGGAGAACAGAACTCCTCCTCCAGATCCTGCACTTCTCCGTGCAGCCACAGAGAGACTCGTCCCTGCCACCCCCACCTTCCTGTCTCAGCAGTCGGCAGCAGAGAGGAGAACAGAACTCCTCCTACAGATCCTGCACCTCTCAGACACAGAACCCCCTCGCCTCTGCCTCCCCTGGTCTCAGCATTCAGAAAATTCTGTCAGCTGACTCCAGCCCTCCTCTGGTCCTCCTCCAGACTCTGCACTATTTTTATCAATTTACAAAACGCAAAGTGAGCAAACAGAAGGAAAATACAAATCGCATCAATATTTGGTGTGACTGCAAGGCAGCATCAGTTCTTACACAAAGTTGTGGATTTTGTTGATTAGAGCCACGTTTATGATTAATCAGTTATACGAAGCATGGGTGAGGAACAGCCCAACTCTGCTATAAGGTGAGGTTGTGGAAGACAGTTTCTTGAAATTTCTTGATGTCTGATGAAGTCTGGAGGAAACCAGTTAGACCCAGGTACCCCCATCTACTGTCCGGAGAAGTCTGGAGGAAACCAGTGGGGTCCAGGTACACCCATCTACGGTCCGGAGAAGTCTGGAGGAGATCAGTGGGCCCCAGGTACCCCATCTACTGTCCGGAGAAGTCTGGAGGAAACCAGTGGGGTCCAGGTACACCCATCTACTGTCCGGAGAAGTCTAGAGGAAACCAGTGGGGTCCAGGTACACCCATCTACTGTCCGGAGAAGTCTGGAGGAAACCAGTGGGGTCCAGGTACACCCATCTACTGTCCGGAGAAGTCTAGAGGAAACCAGTGGGGTCCAGGTACACCCATCTACTGTCCGGAGAAGTCTAGAGGAAACCAGTGGGGTCCAGGTACACCCATCTACTGTCCGGAGAAGTCTAGAGGAAACCAGTGGGGTCCAGGTACACCCATCTACTGTCCGGAGAAGTCTGGAGGAAACCAGTGGGGTCCAGGTACACCCATCTACTGTCCGGAGAAGTCTAGAGGAAACCAGTGGGGTCCAGGTACACCCATCTACTGTCCGGAGAAGTCTAGAGGAAACCAGTGGGCCCCAGGTACACCCATCTACTGTCCGGAGATGTCTGAAGGAAACCAGTGGGGTCCAGGTACACCCATCTACTGTCCGGAGAAGTCTAGAGGAAACCAGTGGGCCCCAGGTACCCCCATCTACTGTCAGGAGAAGTCTAGAGGAAACCAGTGGGGTCCAGGTACACCCATCTACTGTCCGGAGAAGTCTGGAGGAGATCAGTGGGCCCCAGGTACACCCATCTACTGTCAGGAGAAGTCTGGAGGAAACCAGTGGGCCCCAGGTACACCCATCTACTGTCCGGAGAAGTCTGAAGGAAACCAGTGGGGTCCAGGTACACCCATCTACTGCCCGGAGATGTCTGGAGGAAACCAGTTAGACCCAGGTACCCCCATCTACTGTCCGGAGAAGTCTGGAGGAGATCAGTGGGCCCCAGGTACACCCATCTACTGTCAGGAGAAGTCTAGAGGAAACCAGTGGGCCCCAGGTACACCCATCTACTGTCAGGAGAAGTCTAGAGGAAACCAGTGGGGTCCAGGTACCCCCATCTACTGTCCGGAGAAGTCTGGAGGAGATCAGTGGGCCCCAGGTACACCCATCTACTGTCAGGAGAAGTCTAGAGGAAACCAGTGGGCCCCAGGTACCCCCATCTACTGTCCGGAGATGTCTGAAGGAAACCAGTGGGGTCCAGGTACACCCATCTACTGTCCGGAGAAGTCTGGAGGAGATCAGTGGGCCCCATGTACCCCCATCTACTGTCCGGAGAAGTCTGGAGGAAACCAGTGGGGTCCAGGTACACCCATCTACTGTCCGGAGAAGTCTGGAGGAAACCAGTGGGGTCCAGGTACACCCATCTACGGTCCGGAGAAGTCTGGAGGAGATCAGTGGGCCCCAGGTACCCCATCTACTGTCCGGAGAAGTCTGGAGGAAACCAGTGGGGTCCAGGTACACCCATCTACTGTCCGGAGAAGTCTAGAGGAAACCAGTGGGGTCCAGGTACACCCATCTACTGTCCGGAGAAGTCTGGAGGAAACCAGTGGGGTCCAGGTACACCCATCTACTGTCCGGAGAAGTCTAGAGGAAACCAGTGGGGTCCAGGTACACCCATCTACTGTCCGGAGAAGTCTAGAGGAAACCAGTGGGGTCCAGGTACACCCATCTACTGTCCGGAGAAGTCTAGAGGAAACCAGTGGGGTCCAGGTACACCCATCTACTGTCCGGAGAAGTCTGGAGGAAACCAGTGGGGTCCAGGTACACCCATCTACTGTCCGGAGAAGTCTAGAGGAAACCAGTGGGGTCCAGGTACACCCATCTACTGTCCGGAGAAGTCTAGAGGAAACCAGTGGGCCCCAGGTACACCCATCTACTGTCCGGAGATGTCTGAAGGAAACCAGTGGGGTCCAGGTACACCCATCTACTGTCCGGAGAAGTCTAGAGGAAACCAGTGGGCCCCAGGTACCCCCATCTACTGTCAGGAGAAGTCTAGAGGAAACCAGTGGGGTCCAGGTACACCCATCTACTGTCCGGAGAAGTCTGGAGGAGATCAGTGGGCCCCAGGTACACCCATCTACTGTCAGGAGAAGTCTGGAGGAAACCAGTGGGGTCCAGGTACACCCATCTACTGTCAGGAGAAGTCTGGAGGAAACCAGTGGGGTCCAGGTACACCCATCTACTGTCCGGAGAAGTCTGAAGGAAACCAGTGGGGTCCAGGTACACCCATCTACTGCCCGGAGATGTCTGGAGGAAACCAGTTAGACCCAGGTACCCCCATCTACTGTCCGGAGAAGTCTGGAGGAGATCAGTGGGCCCCAGGTACCCCCATCTACTGTCAGGAGAAGTCTAGAGGAAACCAGTGGGCCCCAGGTACACCCATCTACTGTCCGGAGAAGTCTAGAGGAAATCAGTGGGCCCCAGGTACACCCATCTACTGTCAGGAGAAGTCTAGAGGAAACCAGTGGGGTCCAGGTACCCCCATCTACTGTCCGGAGAAGTCTGGAGGAGATCAGTGGGCCCCAGGTACACCCATCTACTGTCAGGAGAAGTCTAGAGGAAACCAGTGGGCCCCAGGTACCCCCATCTACTGTCCGGAGATGTCTGAAGGAAACCAGTGGGGTCCAGGTACACCCATCTACTGTCCGGAGAAGTCTGGAGGAGATCAGTGGGCCCCATGTACCCCCATCTACTGTCCGGAGAAGTCTGGAGGAAACCAGTGGGGTCCAGGTACACCCATCTACTGTCCGGAGAAGTCTAGAGGAAACCAGTGGGGTCCAGGTACACCCATCTACTGCCCGGAGATGTCTGGAGGAAACCAGTTAGACCCAGGTACCCCCATCTACTGTCCGGAGAAGTCTGGAGGAGATCAGTGGGCCCCAGGTACCCCCATCTACTGTCCGGAGAAGTCTGGAGGAAACCAGTGGGGTCCAGGTACCCCCATCTACTGTCCGGAGAAGTCTGGAGGAGATCAGTGGGCCCCAGGTACACCCATCTACTGTCCAGAGAAGTCTAGAGGAAACCAGTGGGGTCCAGGTACACCCATCTACTGTCCGGAGAAGTCTAGAGGAAACCAGTGGGGTCCAGGTACACCCATCTACTGTCCAGAGAAGTCTAGAGGAAACCAGTGGGGTCCAGGTACACCCATCTACTGTCCGGAGAAGTCTAGAGGAAACCAGTGGGGTCCAGGTACACCCATCTACTGCCCGGAGATGTCTGAAGGAAACCAGTGGGCCCCAGGTACACCCATCTACTGTCCAGAGAAGTCTAGAGGAAACCAGTGGGGTCCAGGTACACCCATCTACTGTCCGGAGAAGTCTAGAGGAAACCAGTGGGGTCCAGGTACACCCATCTTCTGTCCGGAGAAGTCTAGAGGAAACCAGTGGGGTCCAGGTACACCCATCTACTGTCCGGAGAAGTCTAGAGGAAACCAGTGGGGTCCAGGTACACCCATCTTCTGTCCGGAGAAGTCTAGAGGAAACCAGTGGGGTCCAGGTACACCCATCTACTGTCCGGAGAAGTCTAGAGGAAACCAGTGGGACCCAGGTACCCCCATCTACTGTCCGGAGAAGTCTGGAGGAAACCAGTGGGCCCCAGGTACCCCCATCTACTGTCCGGAGAAGTCTGGAGGAGATCAGTGGGCCCCAGGTACACCCATCTACTGTCCGGAGATGTCTGAAGGAAACCAGTGGGCCCCAGGTACCCCCATCTACTGTCCGGAGATGTCTGAAGGAAACCAGTGGGCCCCAGGTACCCCCATCTACTGTCCGGAGATGTCTGAAGGAAACCAGTGGGCCCCAGGTACCCCCATCTACTGTCCGGAGATGTCTGAAGGAAACCAGTGGGCCCCAGGTACACCCATCTACTGTCCGGAGAAGTCTAGAGGAAACCAGTGGGGTCCAGGTACCCCATCTACTGTCCGGAGAAGTCTAGAGGAAACCAGTGGGCCCCAGGTACACCCATCTACTGTCAGGAGAAGTCTAGAGGAAACCAGTGGGCCCCAGGTACACCCATCTACTGTCCGGAGAAGTCTAGAGGAAACCAGTGGGCCCCAGGTACCCCCATCTACTGTCCGGAGAAGTCTAGAGGAAACCAGTGGGCCCCAGGTACACCCATCTACTGTCCGGAGAAGTCTAGAGGAAACCAGTGGGCCCCAGGTACACCCATCTACTGTCCGGAGAAGTCTAGAGGAAACCAGTGGGCCCCAGGTACACCCATCTACTGTCAGGAGAAGTCTAGAGGAAACCAGTGGGCCCCAGGTACACCCATCTACTGTCCGGAGAAGTCTAGAGGAAACCAGTGGGCCCCAGGTACACCCATCTACTGTCAGGAGAAGTCCAGAGGAAACCAGTGGGCCCCAGGTACCCCCAT
Source organism: Lithobates pipiens (assembly GCF_037356315.1). Lineage (NCBI taxonomy): Eukaryota > Metazoa > Chordata > Amphibia > Anura > Ranidae > Lithobates > Lithobates pipiens. Next base: position 7,305,368 of record NW_027507861.1, on the reverse strand, counting down.
CTACTGTCCGGAGATGTCTGAAGGAAACCAGTGGGCCCCAGGTACACCCATCTACTGTCCGGAGAAGTCTGAAGGAAACCAGTGGGGTCCAGGTACACCCATCTACTGTCCGGAGATGTCTGAAGGAAACCAGTGGGCCCCAGGTACACCCATCTACTGTCCGGAGATGTCTGAAGGAAATCAGTGGGCCCCAGGTACACCCATCTACTGTCCGGAGAAGTCTAGAGGAAACCAGTGGGCCCCAGGTACACCCATCTACTGTCCGGAGAAGTCTAGAGGAAACCAGTGGGGTCCAGGTACACCCATCTACTGTCCGGAGAAGTCTAGAGGAAACCAGTGGGGTCCAGGTACACCCATCTACTGTCCGGAGAAGTCTAGAGGAAACCAGTGGGCCCCAGGTACACCCATCTACTGTCCGGAGAAGTCTAGAGGAAACCAGTGGGGTCCAGGTACACCCATCTACTGTCCGGAGAAGTCTGGAGGAAACCAGTGGGACCCAGGTACCCCCATCTACTGTCCGGAGAAGTCTCGAGGAAACCAGTGGGCCCCAGGTACACCCATCTACTGTCCGGAGAAGTCTGGAGGAGATCAGTGGGCCCCAGGTACCCCCATCTACTGTCCGGAGATGTCTGAAGGAAACCAGTGGGCCCCAGGTACCCCCATCTACTGTCCGGAGATGTCTGAAGGAAACCAGTGGGCCCCAGGTACCCCCATCTACTGTCCGGAGATGTCTGAAGGAAACCAGTGGGCCCCAGGTACACCCATCTACTGTCCGGAGAAGTCTAGAGGAAACCAGTGGGGTCCAGGTACACCCATCTACTGTCCGGAGAAGTCTAGAGGAAACCAGTGGGGTCCAGGTACACCCATCTACTGTCCGGAGATGTCTAGAGGAAACCAGTGGGGTCCAGGTACACCCATCTACTGCCCGGAGATGTCTGAAGGAAACCAGTGGGCCCCAGGTACACCCATCTACTGTCCGGAGAAGTCTAGAGGAAACCAGTGGGGTCCAGGTACACCCATCTACTGTCCGGAGATGTCTAGAGGAAACCAGTGGGGTCCAGGTACACCCATCTACTGCCCGGAGATGTCTGAAGGAAACCAGTGGGCCCCAGGTACCCCATCTACTGTCCGGAGAAGTCTAGAGGAAACCAGTGGGCCCCAGGTACACCCATCTACTGTCAGGAGAAGTCTAGAGGAAACCAGTGGGCCCCAGGTACACCCATCTACTGTCAGGAGAAGTCCAGAGGAAACCAGTGGGCCCCAGGTACCCCCATCTACTGTCCGGAGATGTCTGAAGGAAACCAGTGGGCCCCAGGTACACCCATCTACTGTCCGGAGAAGTCTGAAGGAAACCAGTGGGGTCCAGGTACACCCATCTACTGTCCGGAGATGTCTGAAGGAAACCAGTGGGCCCCAGGTACACCCATCTACTGTCCGGAGATGTCTGAAGGAAATCAGTGGGCCCCAGGTACACCCATCTACTGTCCGGAGAAGTCTAGAGGAAACCAGTGGGGTCCAGGTACACCCATCTACTGTCCGGAGAAGTCTAGAGGAAACCAGTGGGGTCCAGGTACACCCATCTACTGTCCGGAGAAGTCTAGAGGAAACCAGTGGGCCCCAGGTACACCCATCTACTGTCCGGAGAAGTCTAGAGGAAACCAGTGGGGTCCAGGTACACCCATCTACTGTCCGGAGAAGTCTGGAGGAAACCAGTGGGACCCAGGTACCCCCATCTACTGTCCGGAGAAGTCTCGAGGAAACCAGTGGGCCCCAGGTACACCCATCTACTGTCCGGAGAAGTCTGGAGGAGATCAGTGGGCCCCAGGTACCCCCATCTACTGTCCGGAGATGTCTGAAGGAAACCAGTGGGCCCCAGGTACCCCCATCTACTGTCCGGAGATGTCTGAAGGAAACCAGTGGGCCCCAGGTACACCCATCTACTGTCCGGAGAAGTCTAGAGGAAACCAGTGGGGTCCGGGTACACCCATCTACTGTCCGGAGAAGTCTAGAGGAAACCAGTGGGGTCCAGGTACACTCATCTACTGTCCGGAGAAGTCTAGAGGAAACCAGTGGGACCCAGGTACACCCATCTACTGTCCGGAGATGTCTAGAGGAAACCAGTGGGGTCCAGGTACACCCATCTACTGCCCGGAGATGTCTGAAGGAAACCAGTGGGACCCAGGTACACCCATCTACTGTCAGGAGAAGTCTAGAGGAAACCAGTGGGCCCCAGGTACACCCATCTACTGTCAGGAGAAGTCCAGAGGAAACCAGTGGGCCCCAGGTACACCCATCTACTGTCAGGAGAAGTCCAGAGGAAACCAGTGGGGTCCAGGTACACCCATCTACTGTCAGGAGAAGTCCAGAGGAAACCAGTGGGCCCCAGGTACACCCATCTACTGTCAGGAGAAGTCCAGAGGAAACCAGTGGGGTCCAGGTACACCCATCTACTGTCAGGAGAAGTCTAGAGGAAACCAGTGGGCCCCAGGTACACCCATCTACTGTCCGGAGATGTCTGAAGGAAACCAGTGGGCCCCAGGTACACCCATCTACTGTCCGGAGATGTCTGAAGGAAACCAGTGGGCCCCAGGTACACCCATCTACTGTCCGGAGAAGTCTGGAGGAAACCAGTGGGACCCAGGTACCCCCATCTACTGTCCGGAGAAGTCTCGAGGAAACCAGTGGGCCCCAGGTACACCCATCTACTGTCCGGAGAAGTCTGGAGGAGATCAGTGGGCCCCAGGTACCCCCATCTACTGTCCGGAGATGTCTGAAGGAAACCAGTGGGCCCCAGGTACCCCCATCTACTGTCCGGAGATGTCTGAAGGAAACCAGTGGGCCCCAGGTACACCCATCTACTGTCCGGAGAAGTCTAGAGGAAACCAGTGGGGTCCGGGTACACCCATCTACTGTCCGGAGAAGTCTAGAGGAAACCAGTGGGGTCCAGGTACACTCATCTACTGTCCGGAGAAGTCTAGAGGAAACCAGTGGGACCCAGGTACACCCATCTACTGTCCGGAGATGTCTAGAGGAAACCAGTGGGGTCCAGGTACACCCATCTACTGCCCGGAGATGTCTGAAGGAAACCAGTGGGACCCAGGTACACCCATCTACTGTCAGGAGAAGTCTAGAGGAAACCAGTGGGCCCCAGGTACACCCATCTACTGTCAGGAGAAGTCCAGAGGAAACCAGTGGGCCCCAGGTACACCCATCTACTGTCAGGAGAAGTCCAGAGGAAACCAGTGGGGTCCAGGTACACCCATCTACTGTCAGGAGAAGTCCAGAGGAAACCAGTGGGCCCCAGGTACACCCATCTACTGTCAGGAGAAGTCCAGAGGAAACCAGTGGGGTCCAGGTACACCCATCTACTGTCAGGAGAAGTCTAGAGGAAACCAGTGGGCCCCAGGTACACCCATCTACTGTCCGGAGATGTCTGAAGGAAACCAGTGGGCCCCAGGTACACCCATCTACTGTCCGGAGATGTCTGAAGGAAATCAGTGGGCCCCAGGTACACCCATCTACTGTCCGGAGAAGTCTAGAGGAAACCAGTGGGGTCCAGGTACACCCATCTACTGTCCGGAGAAGTCTAGAGGAAACCAGTGGGGTCCAGGTACACCCATCTACTGTCCGGAGAAGTCTAGAGGAAACCAGTGGGCCCCAGGTACACCCATCTACTGTCCGGAGAAGTCTAGAGGAAACCAGTGGGCCCCAGGTATACCCATCTACTGTCAGGAGAAGTCCAGAGGAAACCAGTGGGCCCCAGGTACACCCATCTACTGTCCGGAGATGTCTGAAGGAAACCAGTGGGCCCCAGGTACACCCATCTACTGTCCGGAGATGTCTGAAGGAAACCAGTGGGCCCCAGGTACCCCCATCTACTGTCCGGAGATGTCTGAAGGAAACCAGTGGGCCCCAGGTACACCCATCTACTGTCCGGAGAAGTCTAGAGGAAACCAGTGGGGTCCAGGTACACCCATCTACTGTCCGGAGAAGTCTAGAGGAAACCAGTGGGGTCCAGGTACACCCATCTACTGTCCGGAGAAGTCTAGAGGAAACCAGTGGGACCCAGGTACCCCATCTACTGTCCGGAGATGTCTAGAGGAAACCAGTGGGGTCCAGGTACACCCATCTACTGCCCGGAGATGTCTGAAGGAAACCAGTGGGACCCAGGTACACCCATCTACTGTCAGGAGAAGTCTAGAGGAAACCAGTGGGCCCCAGGTACACCCATCTACTGTCAGGAGAAGTCTAGAGGAAACCAGTGGGCCCCAGGTACACCCATCTACTGTCAGGAGAAGTCTAGAGGAAACCAGTGGGCCCCAGGTACACCCATCTACTGTCCGGAGAAGTCTGAAGGAAACCAGTGGGCCCCAGGTATACCCATCTACTGTCAGGAGAAGTCCAGAGGAAACCAGTGGGCCCCAGGTACCCCCATCTACTGTCCGGAGATGTCTGAAGGAAACCAGTGGGCCCCAGGTACACCCATCTACTGTCCGGAGATGTCTGAAGGAAACCAGTGGGCCCCAGGTACACCCATCTACTGTCCGGAGATGTCTGAAGGAAACCAGTGGGCCCCAGGTACACCCATCTACTGTCCGGAGATGTCTGAAGGAAACCAGTGGGCCCCAGGTACCCCCATCTACTGTCCGGAGATGTCTGAAGGAAACCAGTGGTCCCCAGGTACACCCATCTACTGTCCGGAGAAGTCTAGAGGAAACCAGTGGGGTCCAGGTACACCCATCTACTGTCCGGAGAAGTCTAGAGGAAACCAGTGGGCCCCAGGTATACCCATCTACTGTCAGGAGAAGTCCAGAGGAAACCAGTGGGCCCCAGGTACACCCATCTACTGTCCGGAGATGTCTGAAGGAAACCAGTGGGCCCCAGGTACACCCATCTACTGTCCGGAGATGTCTGAAGGAAACCAGTGGGCCCCAGGTACCCCCATCTACTGTCCGGAGATGTCTGAAGGAAACCAGTGGGCCCCAGGTACACCCATCTACTGTCCGGAGAAGTCTAGAGGAAACCAGTGGGGTCCAGGTACACCCATCTACTGTCTGGAGAAGTCTAGAGGAAACCAGTGGGGTCCAGGTACACCCATCTACTGTCCGGAGAAGTCTAGAGGAAACCAGTGGGACCCAGGTACCCCATCTACTGTCCGGAGATGTCTAGAGGAAACCAGTGGGGTCCAGGTACACCCATCTACTGCCCGGAGATGTCTGAAGGAAACCAGTGGGACCCAGGTACACCCATCTACTGTCAGGAGAAGTCTAGAGGAAACCAGTGGTCCCCAGGTACACCCATCTACTGCCCGGAGATGTCTAGAGGAAACCAGTGGGCCCCAGGTACACCCATCTACTGCCCGGAGATGTCTAGAGGAAACCAGTGGGCCCCAGGTACACCCATCTACTGTCCGGAGATGTCTGAAGGAAACCAGTGGGCCCCAGGTACACCCATCTACTGTCCGGAGATGTCTGAAGGAAACCAGTGGGCCCCAGGTACACCCATCTACTGTCCGGAGATGTCTGAAGGAAACCAGTGGGCCCCAGGTACACCCATCTACTGTCCGGAGAAGTCTAGAGGAAACCAGTGGGCCCCAGGTACCCCCATCTACTGTCCGGAGAAGTCTAGAGGAAACCAGTGGGGTCCAGGTACACCCATCTACTGTCCGGAGAAGTCTAGAGGAAACCAGTGGGGTCCAGGTACACCCATCTACTGTCCAGATATTATTAAGAAAAGTGGAAAAATTTATAATGAGGTATGAAAAAAAGGGGGGTACCTTTGTCCCAACAAGATAGAGAAGAAGTTTTCTTTGAGAAGGCTGAAATGTATTGTTAAAGTGGCTGTAAATCCTTACAAACCACTTTGACCTACAGGTAAGCCTAGATTAAGGCCTAGATTAAGGCTTACCTGTAGGTCCAAGAAATATCTCCCAAACCTATACAGTTTAGGAGATATTTGCCCGAAGATGGACACTGCTGTCTACGGTACTTGCGCCGTAGACAGCGGCGCGCAGGCGCACTGAGCGGGGCATCGTCGATGACGGCAATGCCGCGAGTCTCGGCTCCCGTGCGCATGCGCGGGAGTGACGTCATCGCTGCTCCGGCGAATCACAGCGCCGGAGCAGCGAGACCCACGGAGACCCACCAAGAAGATGGACGCTCGGAACTACAGGGGACAGCGGTAACTTCGCTGGCTCCTGTGTCAGGTAAGTGACACATAATGGACTACTATGCGGTGCGATGCGATGCGATGTGATGCATAGTGGTCCATTATGCTTTGCCTTTACAGGGAATGAAAGAGGAAGTAACACCCATCAGGGTTTACTTCCTCTTTAATGGTATCATACAAAAAGCTTGGGATAACAAAGGTTGTAATAAAATGTGAAAACTTTTATACCAATCACAATTTAAAATACATAAATTTAGCAGAAGGAGGTCGAAGCAGAAAGGCTCTAGATGGTCACAACTAATGTGACACTAGAATGGTTATTAACAGTTTGCTCAACGTGTTTCGCGGAAGGAGTTACGGCTTCATCAGGAGCTTGTTGTTTTTGTGCATGTATACTTATAGAGCGATCATCAATGTCAAACTACAAATCAAAAATTCTGTGCTTAGTTCTCCAAGAACAACCTACCTGCCGAGTTCCTTCAACAACTGTGTGCAAGTCTACCTAGAAGAAGGCAAAGCGGGGGAGGGGGTCACCCCAAATATTGATTTGATTTGGATTTCTCTTCCCCTCGTTTTTTTTTTTTTCATCACTTAACAAAATGAAAAGTAATGATTAAGTAACGATTAACACTTCAATATCTGAAAGCGTTCTTCACCCACAGCATCACACCTGCCTATAAATAAAAATTAAACATTAAAGTGTTTATCTGTTCTCATCCAGCCTCTCTCCTGGTACCAATCTGAGTGATGGGAGTCCAGGGAGATGGTGACCGTCTTGTCTCATCCGGGACCAGTCTGAGTGATGGGAGTCCAGGGAGATGGTGACCGTCTTGTCTCATCCGGGACCAGTCTAAGGGATGGGAGTCCAGGGAGATGGTGACCGTCTTATCTCATCCGGGACCAGTCTAAGGGATGGGAGTCCGGGGAGATGGTGACCGCCTTGTCTCATCCGGGACCAGTCTAAGGGATGGGAGTCCAGGGAGATGGTGACTGCCTTGTCTCATCCGGGACCAGTCTAAGGGATGGGAGTCCAGGGAGATGGTGACCGCCTTGTCTCATCCGGGACCAGTCTAAGGGATGGGAGTCCAGGGAGATGGTGACCGTCTTGTCTCATCCGGGACCAGTCTAAGGGATGGGAGTCCAGGGGGGGAGTCCGGGGAGATGGTGACCGCCTTGTCTCATCCGGGACCAGTCTAAGGGATGGGAGTCCAGGGAGATGGTGACCGTCTTGTCTCATCCGGGACCAGTCTAAGGGATGAGAGTCCGGGGAGATGGTGACCGCCTTGTCTCATCCGGGACCAGTCTAAGGGATGGGAGTCCGGGGAGATGGTGACCGTCTTGTCTCATCCGGGACCAGTCTAAGGGATGGGAGTCCAGGGAGATGGTGACCGCCTTGTCTCATCCGGGACCAGTCTAAGGGATGGGAGTCCGGGGAGATGGTGACCGTCTTGTCTCATCTGGGACCAGTCTAAGGGATGGGAGTCCGGGGAGATGGTGACCGTCTTGTCTCATCTGGGACCAGTCTAAGGGATGGGAGTCCAGGGAGATGGTGACCGTCTTGTCTCATCCGGGACCAGTCTAAGGGATGGGAGTCCAGGGAGATGGTGACCGCCTTGTCTCATCCGGGACCAGTCTAAGGGATGGGAGTCCAGGGAGATGGTGACCGTCTTGTCTCATCCGGGACCAGTCTAAGGGATGGGAGTCCAGGGAGATGGTGACCGTCTTGTCTCATCCGGGACCAGTCTAAGGGATGGGAGTCCAGGGAGATGGTGACCGTCTTGTCTCATCCGGGACCAGTCTAAGGGATGGGAGTCCAGGGAGATGGTGACCGTCTTGTCTCATCCGGGACCAGTCTAAGGGATGGGAGTCCAGGGAGATGGTGACCGCCTTGTCTCATCCGGGACCAGTCTAAGGGATGGGAGTTCAGGGAGATGGTGACCGCCTTGTCTCATCCGGGACCAGTCTAAGGGATGGGAGTCCAGGGAGATGGTGACCGCCTTGTCTCATCCGGGACCAGTCTAAGGGATGGGAGTCCGGGGAGATGGTGACCGTCTTGTCTCATCCGGGACCAGTCTAAGGGATGGGAGTCCGGGGAGATGGTGACCGCCTTGTCTCATCCGGGACCAGTCTAAGGGATGGGAGTCCGGGGAGATGGTGACCGTCTTGTCTCATCCGGGACCAGTCTAAGGGATGGGAGTCCAGGGAGATGGTGACCGCCTTGTCTCATCCGGGACCAGTCTAAGGGATGGGAGTCCAGGGAGATGGTGACCGTCTTGTCTCATCCGGGACCAGTCTAAGGGATGGGAGTCCAGGGAGATGGTGACCGCCTTGTCTCATCCGGGACCAGTCTAAGGGATGGGAGTCCAGGGAGATGGTGACCGCCTTGTCTCATCCGGGACCAGTCTAAGGGATGGGAGTCCAGGGAGATGGTGACCGTCTTGTCTCATCCGGGACCAGTCTAAGGGATGGGAGTCCAGGGAGATGGTGACCGCCTTGTCTCATCCGGGACCAGTCTAAGGGATGGGAGTCCAGGGAGATGGTGACCGCCTTGTCTCATCCGGGACCAGTCTAAGGGATGGGAGTCCGGGGAGATGGTGACCGTCTTGTCTCATCCGGGACCAGTCTAAGGGATGGGAGTCCGGGGAGATGGTGACCGTCTTGTCTCATCCGGGACCAGTCTAAGGGATGGGAGTCCGGGGAGATGGTGACCGCCTTGTCTCATCCGGGACCAGTCTAAGGGATGGGAGTCCAGGGAGATGGTGACCGTCTTATCTCATCCGGGACCAGTCTAAGGGATGGGAGTCCAGGGAGATGGTGACCGTCTTATCTCATCCGGGACCAGTCTAAGGGATGAGAGTCCAGGGAGATGGTGACCGCCTTGTCTCATCCGGGACCAGTCTAAGGGATGGGAGTCCAGGGAGATGGTGACCGCCTTGTCTCATCCGGGACCAGTCTAAGGGATGAGAGTCCAGGGAGATGGTGACCGCCTTGTCTCATCCGGGACCAGTCTAAGGGATGGGAGTCCGGGGAGATGGTGACCGCCTTGTCTCATCCGGGACCAGTCTAAGGGATGGGAGTCCGGGGAGATGGTGACCGTCTTGTCTCATCCGGGACCAGTCTAAGGGATGGGAGTCCGGGGAGATGGTGACCGTCTTGTCTCATCCGGGACCAGTCTAAGGGATGGGAGTCCAGGGAGATGGTGACCGCCTTGTCTCATCCGGGACCAGTCTAAGGGATGGGAGTCCAGGGAGATGGTGACCGTCTTATCTCATCCGGGACCAGTCTAAGGGATGAGAGTCCAGGGAGATGGTGACCGCCTTGTCTCATCCGGGACCAGTCTAAGGGATGGGAGTCCAGGGAGATGGTGACTGTCTTGTCTCATCCGGGACCAGTCTAAGGGATAGGAGTCCTGGGAGATGGTGACCGTCTTGTCTCATCCGGGACCAGTCTAAGGGATGGGAGTCTAGGGAGGTCCTGTATCTTCTGGGAAGGGGGAGGGGAGAGAATATTTGTATATAAAGGTGATTTGGATCCTGTACATACAATCAATGTTGAGAAGTAATGTGCATCTATAGGATGACAATATCAAGCCTGCGACCCGAAGAGCAGAAAAAAAGGTACTTTTCATTCCTAAGTATTATTATTATTATTATTATTTGCAACATTGATATTACTAATAAAATCCCACCAATTCTGGGAGGGAGCGGGGCACATTGGGGTGAAGGCTAAAAGGCATGAAAAGTAGAAGGGTCCTTAGGTGCTCCGTAATGTAAGAATAAAAAGCCCATTGTATAGAATTGACCCGTGTGATTCGTTTCTTATCGAAATTCGACACATTTTTTCATTATTTACATGTGTCCAAATTCCGAATTACAATATTTAACAAATGTAATTGAATCCTTTAAAATAATGAAAAATATTGAAAATCCATCCCTGGGAATTACAGAGCAGTCAGCCTAACATCAATAGTATGTAAACTCTTGGAGGGGATGATAAGGGATTATATACAAGATTTTAGTAATGAAAACGGTATCATTAGCAGTAATCAGCATGGATTCATGAAGAATCGTTCTTGCCAAACTAATCTACTAACCTTCTATGAGGAGGTGAGTTGCCATCTAGATAAAGGAAGACCCGTAGACGTGGTGTATCTAGATAAAGGAAGGCCCGTAGACGTGGTGTATCTAGATAAAGGAAGGCCCGTAGACGTGGTGTATCTAGATAAAGGAAGGCCCGTAGACATGGTGTATCTAGATAAAGGAAGGCCCGTAGACGTGGTGTACCTAGATAAAGGAAGGCCCGTAGATGTGGTGTATCTAGATAAAGGAAGGCCCGTAGACGTGGTGTATCTAGATAAAGGAAGACCCGTAGATGTGGTGTATCTAGATAAAGGAAGGCCCGTAGACGTGGTGTATCTAGATAAAGGAAGGCCCGTAGACGTGGTGTATCTAGATAAAGGAAGACCCGTAGATGTGGTGTATCTAGATAAAGGAAGGCCCGTAGATGTGGTGTATCTAGATAAAGGAAGGCCCGTAGACGTGGTGTATCTAGATAAAGGAAGGCCTGTAGACGTGGTGTATCTAGATAAAGGAAGGCCCGTAGACGTGGTGTATCTAGATAAAGGAAGACCCGTAGATGTGGTGTATCTGGATAAAGGAAGGCCTGTAGACGTGGTGTATCTAGATAAAGGAAGGACCGTAGACGTGGTGTATCTAGATAAAGGAAGGCCCGTAGACGTCGTGTATCTAGATAAAGGAAGGCCCGTAGATGTGGTGTATCTAGATAAAGGAAGGCCCGTAGATGTGGTGTATCTAGATAAAGGAAGACCCGTAGATGTGGTGTATCTGGATAAAGGAAGTCCCGTAGACGTGGTGTATCTAGATAAAGGAAGACCCGTAGATGTGGTGTATCTGGATAAAGGAAGTCCCGTAGACGTGGTGTATCTAGATAAAGGAAGACCCGTAGATGTGGTGTATCTGGATAAAGGAAGACCCGTAGACGTGGTGTATCTGGATAAAGGAAGGCCTGTAGACGTGGTGTATCTAGATAAAGGAAGGACCGTAGACGTGGTGTATCTAGATAAAGGAAGGCCCGTAGACGTCGTGTATCTAGATAAAGGAAGGCCCGTAGATGTGGTGTATCTAGATAAAGGAAGGCCCGTAGACGTGGTGTATCTAGATAAAGGAAGACCCGTAGATGTGGTGTATCTGGATAAAGGAAGTCCCGTAGACGTGGTGTATCTAGATAAAGGAAGACCCGTAGATGTGGTGTATCTGGATAAAGGAAGTCCCGTAGACGTGGTGTATCTAGATAAAGGAAGACCCGTAGATGTGGTGTATCTGGATAAAGGAAGGCCCGTAGACGTGGTGTATCTAGATAAAGGAAGGTCCGTAGACGTGGTGTATCTGGATAAAGGAAGGCCCGTAGACGTGGTGTATCTAGATAAAGGAAGGTCCGTAGACGTGGTGTATCTAGATAAAGGAAGGCCCGTAGACGTGGTGTATCTAGATAAAGGAAGGTCCGTAGACGTGGTGTATCTAGATAAAGGAAGGCCCGTAGACGTGGTGTATCTGGATTTTGCAAAAGCATTTGACACAGATCCCCATAAACGTTTACTGTACATAATAAGGTGGGTTGGCATGGACCATAGGGGTGAGGACATGGATTGAAAACTGGCTACAAGGGCGAGTTCAGAGGGTGGTGATAAATGGGGAGTACTCGGAATGGTCGGGGGTGGGTAGTGGGTCCCCCAGGGTTCTGTGCTGGGACCAATCCTGTTTAATTTGTTCATAAATGACCTGGAGGATGGGGATGGGGGAAACAGTCCAATCTCTGTATTTGCGGAGGATACTAAGCTAAGCAGGGCAATAACTTCTCCGCAGGATGTGGAAACCTTGCAAGAAGATCTGAACAAATGAATGGGGGGAGGGGCAACTATATGGCAAATGAGGTTCAATGTAGAAAAATGTAAAATAATGTATTTGGGAGGCAAAAATCTGAATGCAATCTATAGACTGGGGGGAGGGGAACCTCTGGGGGGGATCTAGGGTGGAGAAGGAACTGGGGGTCCTAGTAGATGATGGGCTCAGCAGTGCCAAGCTGCTTCTAACAAAGCAAACAGAATATTGGCATTAGTGATGGACAAACTCCCGACGGGATGTTTCGCGAACGCGGACCGCGAACGCGGCCGATAGTTCGCGAAACCGAACGTTCGCGGCAGGCCCCATTGACTTCAATGGGAGGCGAATTTTATAGCACTGAAGCAGCACCGTAAGCAGCCCCAGGAGGAAGTCAGCACAGCACAGGGATGGTGTGATCCCCTCATAATAAGCAGGCCCAGGAGAAACTCAGCACAGCACAGGGATGGTGTGATCCCCTCATAATAAGAACCCCCAAGAGGAAGTCAGCACAGCACAGGGATATCATAAGCAGCCCCAGTAGAAATATGACACCGCTCAACCTCTTCAAAGAGGAGGGTAGGGGCATATAGTACAGTGTGCTTTTTTGGGACAAGGAAGTGAGCCAAATGAAGAAAGAAGGTAGTGCACCTCAACCCTATGTATTGTGGACCTATACCAGTCCTTATAGAATAGCAGACTGTACCTCACTCAACCCTATGTACTGTAGCACCCTAGACCAAGTTACCAGTCCTTATAAGAACTTTTGTGGACCAAGCAGGTTGTGTGTTAGTGATTAGCAGACTGTACGTCAGTCCCTATACCAATGAAGGACTGCTGCAGTATAGGGCAGCGGTCAGCAGTGGTGCACCTCAACCCTATCTATTGTGGACCGATAGCGGTCCTTACAGAACAGCAGACTGTACCGCACTCAACCCTATGTACTGTAGCACCCTAGACCAAGTTACCAGTCCTGATAAAGAGCTTTGTGGAACAAGTGAGTTGTGAATGATTAGCAGACTGCAGCAGAAGGGCAGCAGTCAAGTATAATATTCTTTCTATATTTGGAAGAAAGAATATTATACGTGTACAAGTCTATTACCATACCACTGATACCAGTCCTGAAAAGAACCTTTGTGGAACTAATAGTAACAGCAAGTCTTTAAACTGACCCTCACTGCCTGACAACACTGCTTCCTTCCTGTCCCTATACAAAGTGGCAAAAAAGAGGAGACTGGAACGATTACTGGTTACTGGAACAGCTCTTTTGTGGACCTGATAGTAACAGCTAATGATGATGATGATGATGATGATGATGATGATGATGATGATGATGATGATGATGATGATGATGATGATGATGATGATGAAAGACTAATCTGACTCTCCCTGTAGCACACACCGTCCTTTCCCTCTCTCTAAACTGACAAAAGACACTCAGGCTGCTGCAACAATCAGTAGCACAGCAAACCTATATACACCTAACACCTATACCAGTCCTGAAAAGAACTTTTGTGTACCAAATAGCTAGCGATTTATCTGTCCCTACTCCACACAGCAACCTTTCCCTATAGTGACAGAAGAAAGAATGTAAAATGGCCGCCGGATCGGGTGTATTTATAGGTTAGGGGGAATGTCCAAGTGTCCATGTGCTGTCATGTCTCAATTGGCTGTCCTGTACCCCATGATGGTTTGTGTCATCATAGGTCAAAGTTCTTTTAAACATTAAACATGCAAGTCCGCCGGGACGAACGACGGCAATAGGCGAGCGAACGAGCGGACCGCGAACGGCCAAAATTCGCCGCGAAACGACCGCCGGGCGAACCGTTCGGCCATCACTAATTGGCATTAAAAAGGGATAAACTCCAGAGATAAAAGGATAATTCTCCCCTCTACAAGACTCTGGTCCGGCCGCACCTGGAGTATACTGTCCAGTTCTGGGCACCAGTCCTCAGGAAGGATGTACTGGAAATGGAGCGACTACAAAGAAGGGCAACAAAGCTAATAAAGGGTCTGGAGGATATTAGATATGAGGAAAGGTTGTGAGCTCTGAACTTATTCTCTCTGGAGAAGAGACGCCTGAGAGGGGATATGATTTCATTATATAAATACCGGACTGGTGACCCCACAATATACAAATACCGGACTGGTGACCCCACAATATATAAATACCGGACTGGTGACCCCACAATATATAAATACCGGACTGGTGACCCCACAATATATAAATACCGTACTGGTGACCCCACAATATATAAATACCGGACTGGTGACCCCACAATATATAAATACCAGACTGGTGCGGACTGGTGACCCCACAATATATAAATACCGTACTGGTGACCCCACAATATATAAATACCGGACTGGTGACCCCACAATATATAAATACCAGACTGGTGCGGACTGGTGACCCCACAATATATAAATACCGGACTGGTGACCCCACAATAGGGAGAAAACTTTTTTTGCGGAAGGGAGTTTAACAAGACACGTGGCCGCTCATTAAAATGAGAAGAAAAGAGGTTTAAGCTTAAAGTGGCAAGGATGTGGAATTCCCTTCCACAGGCGGTGGTCTCAGCGGGGGGCATTGATACTTTCAAGAAACTATTAGATAAGCACCTGAAAAACCGCAACATACATGATATACAATGTAATACTGACATATAATCACACACATGGGTTGGACTTGATCTACTTGCATCTTTTTTCGACCTCACCTACTAGGTAACCCAAAAGGTATTCAAATATTTATTTGATTCAGATATTTCTTTTGTTTAGTTCACTTTGCATGAGATAAAGTCACAAAAATAACAATATATATATATATATATATATATATATATATATATATATATATATATATATATATATATATATAATTTATTTACTTATATTTAGCACCCTGTAGTTTAGGCAGAGAGCTCCTCACAAATTTACCTACCAGGAGTAGTAGTTTGATTGATAGAGATCTATTGATTTCTCCTTAAAGTGGTTGTAAACCCTTACAAACCACTTTGACCTACAGGTAAGCCTAGATTAAGGATTACCTGTAGGTCCAAGCAATATCTCCTAAACCTATATGGTTTAGGAGATATTTGCCCGAAAACGGGCACCGCTGTCTACGGCGCATGCGCCGTAGACAGCGGCGCGCAGGCGCACTGAGCGCGGCATTTCCAAGAATGGAGCTGCCGCGCGTGTCGACTCCCGTGCGCATGCACGGGAGTGACGTCATCGCGGCTTCGCCGAATGACAGCGCCGGAGCTGCGAGACCGCACCAACAAGATGGATGCGGCGGACTACAGGGGACAGCGGTGACTTCGCTGGCTCCTGTGTCAGGTAAGTGACACATAATGGACTACTATGCGATGCGATGCGATGCGATGCATAGTAGTCCATTATGCTTTGCCTTTGCAGAGAATGAAAGAGGAAGTAACACTCATCAGGGTTTACTTCCTCTTTAAGTTTGGCTTTGTTGTACTTTTCTCTTCTACTAACAGGTGGCCGGGTACTTGGTAATAGATATGAGAAGGGCAACCCAAGGTCAGGTTATGGATGATCTCAGCCAATGGGCAGGGGTTTTCTTGAATACCTTGGCCTGCTGGAAGCACATATATATTCGGGTGGAGTTAGGTGATCTATGTTCTGTGCCACCTGTCTGGGAGGACGTGTGTCATGTGCCCCGGGCTGCTAGGCCGGAGTTTGGGCCTATCCCGGGGGAATCTGGCTGCCAGGCTGTCTGTGGGCCTATCCGAAAATAAGAGGGCAGCGCAGGGTTGGGATTTCGGCTTGCAATCCCACCAGAAGTGGCGGTTCTGCCGGCCGAAGAACCTGTCGTGGTCGGAGGTAGAAGGGACCAACCACCTTATTACCGGGGACCACAGTTAGTAACTGAAGAAAGTACCGTAACCATATTCTCACCAACCGGGGACGGTGGAGATTCGGGAAACTCAAGTCAAGGTCCCAGTCAGTGGAGGTGACTCTTGCAGAGCAGCCTTGTGTGTCAAGCCAGGGACCGAGCCGGTCAGCGGGGATGAAGCTTGAGAAGTATCTGGAGTGCCATCTAGGGACCTAGCAGGGACGCGGGGGTGACGTTGAGGAAGATTGGACGAGCTCAAGGGAGTCAGAGTCAGTGAATCAGAGGGTCTAGTGAGAGATCGGGAGCTCAGTGTTGGAGAACTACAAGAATCAGTTGTAGTGGAGCTGAAGGAACTGTTACGTTGAGTTAGGAACTGTTAAAGACTGTTACCATAGGAGGCAGCACTCCTGCATGTGCAGATGTGGCACCCTGCTGGGGCCTTTCCCTGCATGGCTGTCTTCCTACTGAAATCTCAGTATCTGCCAATTGAATCTACAACTACTTAAGGGTGTCCTGGCCAAGCGACACCCTTAAGCATGCATGCACATCCCTTCGTGACCGATAAAAGCTCACATGCCCTCAACATGGGAAGAGTATATTGACAGTGGGACTCCCCCTGCCAAGGGCTTTGTCCCCATGTTGATGGAGACCTCTTCCCCACAAACTTGTAGTATGGGTCTCTGTTATAGGAACTTGGATAATCCAGGAAGGGAAAGCTCTGCTGTTATGTTGCCTATCCTCCTCGTGTTTCTTTTGTCTTTTTCAGTTGACCTACAGAACATTGACCACTGGTCGCTAATGAAAGCTCAGTTATACAGTGACTGACTATCCAGAATCTTTGACATCATCAGAGGAAGTTCTCCAGAACATGTCCAATTCCACTACTTTCCACCCCAACTTCTTCCTTTTAATGGGGATTCCTGGTTTGGAGAATTCCCACCTTCTGCTCTCCATCCTGTTTTGCTTCCTGTATATTTTAGGTGTAGCCTCCAACTCCACCTTGATAGCGGTCATCTCAGTACATGAAAGCCTTCACCAGCCCATGTACTTCTTCCTTGTGATGTTGGCGGTGGGAGATCTTGTTCTGAGCTCCACCACTGTCCCGAAGACCCTCTGTATTTTTTGGTTTGGTTCTCATGAAATTTCTTTCAACAGCTGCTTGGTCCAAATATTTTTCATTCACTTTATCTGCATGACGGAGTCTGGCATTTTGCTTGCTATGGCGTACGATCGCTACATCGCCATCTTTTACCCTCTGTCCTATGTGACAAAGCTCAATCCGTCTTTTGTTACGACTGTCATTTTGGTTTCAGTGACCAGAAGCCTTATTATAATAACCCCCTTAGTTCTTCTTGCTTGGCGGTTACCATACCAGGGTGGTAACATCATAGAACATACCTACTGCGAACATATGGCCATGGCTAGACTGGCAACCGCAAGCATACTGGTCAATGTCATCTATGGCATGGTGATAATGGTTCTGACCTCTGTGATAGATTTATTCCTCATTGGGTTGTCCTATGTTTCCATTATTCAGGCCATCATGAGACTCTCCACTTCAGAGGCCCGCCGCAAGACTTCAAGCACCTGCGTGTCCCACCTCTGTGTCATCACCTTACTCTATGTCCCGGCCTTCTTCTCCTTCATAGCACACAGGATCCCTCACAACCATGTCCCGCCCAATATCCATATTCTGGTGGCCAATATCTATGTCATTGTCCCTCCCATGCTGAATCCCATCATCTATGGAGTTAGGACAAAGGAGATTCAACAAAAGGCCATCAAGATGTTTACTGGGAAATTCATTGACTATGAGTAATGTCGTAAAAGAGACGTCCGTCTATCTCTAAGAAGAAGTTTCTGCAACAGAAGAGATATTTAACTCGCCTTTCCTATGACCTGTGTCTCCACTCGATTGCAGCACTGCAGGCTTCTTCAGTGTATTTTGGCTCTTTGACACTGTCTCCAGCAGAGCCCCAGTCCTTACATCAGTGTCCCCAGCAGAGCCCCAGTCCTTACATCAGTGTCCCCAGCAGAGCCCCAGTCCTTACATCAGTGTCCCCAGCAGAGCCCAAGTCCTTACATCAGTGTCTCCAGCAGAGCCCCAGTCCTTACATCAGTGTCCCGACTCCCCAGCAGAGCCCCAGTCCTTACATCACTGTCCCCGGCAGAGCCCCGGTCCTTACATCAGTGTCCCAAGCAGAGCCCCAGTCCTTACATCAGTGTCCCCAGCAGAGCTCCGGTCCTTACATCATTGTCCCCAGCAGAGCCCCAGTCCTTACATCAGTGTCCCCAGCAGAGCCCCAGTCCTTACATCAGTGTCCCCAGCAGAGCCCCAGTCCTTACATCAGTGTCCCCAGCAGAGCCCCAGTCCTTACATCAGTGTCCCCGGCAGAGCCAGGTACTTACATCAGTGTCCCCAGCAGAGCCCCGGTCCTTACATCAGTGTCCCCAGCAGAGCCCGGGTCCTTACATCAGTGTGCACAGTGGAGCCCCAGTCCTTACATCAGTGTGAACAGTGGAGCCCTAGCCCTTTTATCTGGTGTCTTCAGTGGAGCCCCAGTCCTTACATCAGTGTCCCCAGCAGAGCCCCAGTCCTTACATCAGTGTCCCCGGCAGAGCCAGGTACTTACATCAGTGTCCCCAGCAGAGCCCCGGTCCTTACATCAGTGTCCCCAGCAGAGCCCGGGTCCTTACATCAGTGTGCACAGTGGAGCCCCAGTCCTTACATCAGTGTGAACAGTGGAGCCCTAGCCCTTTTATCTGGTGTCCCCAGCGGAGCCCCAGTCCTTATATCAGTGTCCCCAGTGGAGTCCCAATCCTTATATCTGGTGTCCCCAGTGGAACCCCAGTCCTTATATCTGGTGTCCCCAGTGGAACCCCAGTCCTTATATCTGGTGTCCCCAGCAGAGCCCCAGTCCTTACATCAGTGTCCCCAGCAGAGCCAGGTCCTTACATCAGTGTCCCCGGCAGAGCCAGGTCCTTACATCAGTGTCCCCGGCAGAGCCAGGTCCTTACATCAGTGTCCCCAGCAGAGCCCCGGTCCTTACATCATTGTGCACAGTGGAACCCCATTCCTTACATCAGTGTGAACAGTGGAGCCCTAGCCCTTATATCTTGTGTCTTCAGTGGAGCCCCAGTCCTTACATCAGTGTCCCCAGCAGAGCCCCAGTCCTTACATCAGTGTCCCCAGCAGAGCCCCAGACCTCACATCAGTGTCCCCAGCAGAGCCTCAGTCCTTACATCAGTGTCCCCGGCAGAGCCAGGTCCTTACATCAGTGTCCCCAGCAGAGCCCCAGTCCTTACATTAGTGTCCCCAGCAGAGCCCCAGTCCTTACATCAGTGTCCCCGGCAGAACCAGGTCCTTACATCAGTGTCCCCAGCAGAGCCCCAGTCCTTACATCAGTGTCCCCAGCAGAGCTCCGGTCCTTACATCAGTGTCCCCAGCAGAGCCAGGTCCTTACATCAGTGTCCCCAGCAGAGCCCCAGTCCTTACAACAGTGTCCCCAGCAGAGCCCCAGTCCTTACATCAGTGTCCCCAGTGGAGCCCCAGTCCTTACATTAGTGTCCCCAGCAGAGCCCCAGTCCTTACATCAGTGTCCCCGGCAGAACCAGGTCCTTACATCAGTGTCCCCAGCAGAGCCCCAGTCCTTACATCAGTGTCCCCGGCAGAACCAGGTCCTTACATCAGTGTCCCCAGCAGAGCCAGGTCCTTACATCAGTGTCCCCAGCAGAGCCCCAGTCCTTACAACAGTGTCCCCAGCAGAGCCCCAGTCCTTACATCAGTGTCCCCAGTGGAGCCCCAGTCCTTGCATCAGTGTCCCCAGCAGAGCCCCAGTCCTTACAACAGTGTCCCCAGCAGAGCCCCAGTCCTTACATCAGTGTCCCCAGTGGAGCCCCAGTCCTTGCATCAGTGTCCCCAGTGGAGCCCCAGTCCTTACATCCGTGCCCCCAGTGGAGCCCCAGTCCTTACATCAGTGTCCCCAGCAGAGCCCCAGTCCTTACATCAGTGTCCCCGGCAGAGCCAGGTACTTACATCAGTGTCCCCAGCAGAGCCCCAGTCCTTACATCAGTGTCCCCAGTGGAGCCCCATTCCTTACATCAGTGTCCACAGTGGAGCCCTAGTCCTTATATCTGGTGTCCTCAGCGGAGCCCCAGTCCTTACATCAGTGTCCCCAGTGGAGCCCCAAACCTTATATCTGATGTCCCCATCAGATCCCCAATCCTTACATAAGTGTCCCTAGTGGAGTCCCAATCCTTATATCTGGTGTCCCTAGTGGAACCCCAGTCCTTATATCTGGTGTTCCCAGCAGAGCCCCAGTCCTTATATCAGTGTCCCAAGTGGAGTCCCAGTCCTTATATCTGGTGACCCCAGCAGAGCCCCAATCATTACATCAGTGTCCCCAGCGGAGCCCCAGTCCTTACATCAGTGACCCCAGTGGAGTCCCAATCCTTATATTTTGTGTCGCCAGTGGAACCCCAGTCCTTATATCTGGTGTCCCCAGCAGAGCCCCAGTCCTTACGTCGGTGTCCCCAGCGGAGCCCCAGTCCTTACATCAGTGTCCCCAGCGGAGTCCCGGTCCTTACATCAGTGTCCCCAGTGGAGCCACAGTCCTTATATCTGGTGTCCCCAGCAGAGCCCCATTCCTTACATCAATGTCCCCAGCAGAGCCCCAGTCCTTACATCAGTGTCCCCAGTGGAGCCTCAGTTTTTATATCTGGTGTCCCCAGCAGACCCCTAGTCCTTACATCAGTGTCCCCAGCAGACCTTAGTACTTACATCAGTGTCCCCAGCAGACCCCTAGTCCTTACATCAGTGTCCCCAGCAGACCCCTAGTACTTACATCAGTGTCCCCAGCAGACCCCTAGTCCTTACATCAGTGTCCTCAGCGAAGCCCCCAAAACACCCCCCCACCCTGTGTACAGGTGCAAAATCAGAGAGGGCTGGAAAACAGGATAAACATGGACCCAGTGTTTGAGGCTTTTTTCTACCCAAAACTCTACAAAGCCTCCAGGCTCCAGGGCTCAGATCAGAAATCCCCTCCTGACAGCTGTTGGTGCCTAACAGGCTTTAAATGGGCTTCTATGGAGCAGCTTCCCGATCACTTTGTGATCTGCTCACAGCAGTTATATGAACCCGTCCTGCTGCCCTTCATCACAGACCAACACCAAGGCCTTTTGCAGATAACTCAGTGAGTGTGGTGGGAACGCGCTCTCTGCACACAATCTCAGACCCCATGGACGCATGGTGGACCCTTTACTGACAGAGACATTTTTCCGTTGTTTTTTTTTCTAACATTTTAAGCCTGGAGATTGCACAAACCTGAAAGCAGACACCCTAGGGAACAAAATTGTGAAAGTTCCAATATTTATTTTTTATATCACAGGATATTACTGTAAAGGTAAAAAATGCACTGAAGTTAATTTTGAAGGCATGCAGATGCAATAAATTACCCAATTCTTTTGTAGAATTGCAAAGACGAGGTTACGTCGAGTAAATAGATACCCAACGTGGCAAACTTTAAATTAGTGTACGCCTGTGAAATGGTGACAGACTTCACTCCCCGATATTTTCAATAGGCAATGCTTTAAAAGCCCCCCCTATAGGTCATCAGTTTAGTGTCACGGAGGTGGTCTGGTGCTAGAATTATTGCTCTCACTCCGGTATGTGTTTGGCGATACGTAACGTGTATCCCAATCAACGTTTTCATGTTTAAGCACCCCCGACATGTACATTTATGTTTTCACGTGTGTATACAGGGAGGTTCGGGGGGGGGGGGGGGGTTAAATGCTGAATTTTTTACAATTGTCACATTTTGTTATGTTACTTAACTTTTTTTTTTTTCCCCTAGGTGATGAATTTTTGGCGACAGGTTCTCTTTAATGAGACATCCGGGTCCCGGTCATGGAGGGGGGGGGTCCCAGAAGTGACATTTTACATGTTGCTTCCGAGTCACCAACAAGAAGGAAAGGGGAGGAGTTTGGAAACATGTCCACTTAGCTCCTTCCCCCTTATCTGGCGTCACCCGCTATGCCGGTCCCGGTGTCGGCAAATGGGCGAGTGGAGCCCAGGATACATGGCGGGGGGGGGGGGGGGGCGTGCTCTTTTGCTTTTTCTCCGTCCTTCTCTCCCAGCAATGAGTGGGCGCAGAGCCTGATGATGTGACACTGGCTGTCTATGTCTATCATCCTTTTCTATGGAACAAATCCAATGTATATTGAATAGAGGCCTAATGAGAACCCATCATGTTTAATAGTCTTTTATTTTGTTTTCCCATGTGAATATACATATATACAAAAATAAAAATGTCTGTATCATATTTTCATCATCACATTTCAGATGAAGATTGGTTGGGGCTCCTCGGGGTTATGTAGACCGCAGTTATTGCCCCCACCCCCCATCCTGTCACCTGCTGGGAGTGAGATGAGGACTAAGTTGAACGGCTCAATTCCCCGTTTCTCTGGTCATGACTCTTCTCTTGCCTTAGATAACAACCCAGATCTACAGAGACCACGATGAGTCCAGTCCATATTGTGTCCTTCGTATAGCGCGGTGGTCCCTACATTGTGTCCTTCGTATAGCGCGGTGGTCCCTACATTGTGTCCTTCGTATAGCGCGGTGATCCCTACATGGAGAACAGAAATATGTTGAAGGTCGCAGGAACGTATGGTGCTGGATGGAAGGTTTTTCAGGCTGATAAGTAAAAGGGGACTTGCTCAACGTCTCCATCTTTTCACTGATCAAACATCTTCGTAGATCTCATTGCATACTCCGGGGGAGGTCTCACTAATGATTTGTACGGATGATGTCTCTCCCTCTGCAGTCCATACTTCACTTAATACAAGGAAGGATTTTGCTAGGTTTAGAAACTGCAGCTCGGCATTGCATGCTATTATTAAAGCCTCATACACACGATCGGACTTTGTACAAACTTTCCTGTTGGATTTTTGTACAAAGGGCGTTGGCCGTGAACTTGTATTGCATACACACGGCAGGGCTTTTTCAGCCAACTTTCACCAAATCATGTGGTTTTTCTGCTCTTTACCGCCAACCTTTGGTGAACTTCTGTATTGTTGTCTGATCTTTTGCATTGGTTCTGAGCATGCCTGTTTGTACTTTGTACAAAAGTCCTATGGTTTTCTGTACACACGATCGGACTTTGCTCCATCGGACTTTTGTTGCCGGAAAGTTTGTCCGTTCGCACAGCCAACAAAAGTCAGATGAAAACCGAAAAAGTTTGTCCGATGGAGCGTACACATGGTCAGATGTTGCTCCAAAACAGATAATTTGCATGTTTGTTGTCAAAAAGTCCGATCGTGTGTATGGGCCTTAAGTCTATGATTTACCAAAACACCCAGATCCCACCTAGATCCCACCCAGATCCCTCTCCACCATTGATTAGCTCAGCTGTTCTCCTCCTAGAATGTATGAGTATTAAGTCAATGGTCTACAGGAACACCCAGATCCTTCTCCACCACTGACTCCCCCAGCTGTTCTCCTCCTAGAATGTATGATTAATAAGTCTATTATCAACCAGAACACCCAGATCCTTCTCCACCACCGACTCCCCCAGCTGTTCTCCTCCTAGAATGTATGATTAATAAGTCTATTATCAACCAGAACACCCAGATCCTTCTCCATCACTGACTCCCCCAGCTGTTCTCCTCCTAGAATGTATGAGTATTAAGTCAATGGTCTACAGGAACACCCAGATCCCGCTTCACTATTAACTCCTCAAGCTGTTCTCTTCTTAGAATGTTGATTAACTGCTTGCCGCCCGCCCACCATCAAATGACGGCAGGGCGGTGCGGCTCTCGTTCTGGGACAACGTCATATGACGTCCCCTAGCTATTCTCCTCCTAGAATGTTTTCTTAATAAGTCTATGATCTACCAGAACACTCAGATCCTTTTTGACCTCTGACCCCCTCCTCCAGCTATTATCCTCCTAGAATGAATGATTAATAAGTCTATAATCTACCAGAACACCCAGATCCTTCTTCACCATTGACTCCCCAACTGTTCTACTCCGAGCATGTATGATTATTAAGTCTATGATCTACCAGAGCACCCAGATCCTTCTCCACCATTGAAACTCTATATGTTCTCCTCCTAGAATGTTTGATTAATAAGTCTATGACCCACCAGATTACCCAGATCCTTCTCCACCACCGACTTCCCCAGCTGTTCTCCTCCTAGAATGTATAATTAATAAGTCTATTATCAACCAGATCACCCAGATCCTTCTCCACCACCGACTCCCCCAGCTGTTCTCCTCCTAGAATGTATGATTAATAAGTCTATTATCAACCAGATCACCCAGATCCTTCTCCACCACCGACTCCCCCAGCTGTTCTCCTCCTAGAATGTATGATTAATAAGTCTATTATCAACCAGAACACCCAGATCCTTCTCCACCACAGACTCCCCCAGCTGTTCTCCTCCTAGAATGTATGATTAATAAGTCTATTATCAACCAGAACACCCAGATCCTTCTCCACCACAGACTCCCCCAGCTGTTCTCCTCCTAGAATGTATGATTAATAAGTACATATTATTAATTAATAAGTACTTACACCTGAGACCACAGTGCACCCCTTACATCAGAGTCCACAGGGCACCCCTTACACCTGAGACCACAGTGCACCCCTTACATCTGAGTCCCTCCTACCTTAGTGTACTCAATCCCTTGGATGCAGGACAGAGAAGGGAGGGAGGGGGAAGACTTCAGACACAGATATTGGATGGTAAGCTCGCTAATCCAAGGATGGAGGCTCAGGCATTGACACCTTTCATCGGGAGCGCGCCCCCATGGGTGCCCCCAAACAAAGCGGCTCTCCACAGGGGCACTCAATGAGGAGGAGGGGCCAGGAGCGCCGGTGGTGGACCCCAGAAGAGGACGATCGGGGGCCGCTCTGTGCAAAACCCTTGAGATCTGGCCACAAGCCCTCCATTATTTAGAAGAAACCTTGGGATGAGTTCCTGCAGAGTGAATGATATCGGGGGAACTCTGGGTACTTCCATTTTTGTACCTATTGAAAATCCTAAGAGCCGTATCTTTTAAATAGAAAGTTCCCTTCTAGTAAAAGCCACGTCTCTCGCTATATCTATTCATTTCTATCTACCAGTGGAAGGTCAAAGTGTGATGTCCGTACCGTTCATTGTCTTTATTATTATTATTATTATGGTGGTTTATAGATTGTTCTATATTGGGAAGATTGGAGCTGGCAGTGAATTCCCTGAGATGCGGGCTCCGGGGCTCCGGGGTAATACGCTCTGCGCCTGTTTTTATAATTAAACAAGAATTTACTTCTGAAGTCGTCTCAGATCTTCAGAGACAAAGTTCAGCAAATGAGTCTCCCTGAGGAGGATGATGAGATGAGATATGAATGGAGCCACACGCCAATCGGAGGAGATCCCGGACTGGACGGTTGTAGATGGAAGTCATGACTGAGGTATGAGCAGATATTGCGCCTGCTTTTTCTTTCCCCAACCTTAACCTTTTTACCCCCCCAAATCAAACAAGCAGATGACCCCAATTCTCTTTTTTGGGTTTTAAAGGCCACAGAAGCCACTTTATTATATATAAAATACAACTTTATTACCAAAATAAAACGTTATTCTTTATTTTACATATCTGAACATTAATCCCCAATCCTCTTAGCCCTTGTACACGCGGGTCGGACATTCCGACAACCAAATCCGTTGGATTTTGTCCGAAACTGTTGTATACACACGGTCGGACAAAGTTGTCGGAAAATTTGATTGTACAGAACGTGATGACGTTATTTCGTTACGATGGGACTACATTCAGGTTAGCAGCCAATAGCTTTGCTCTAGGAATTTGATCTGAGCATGCGTGGCACTTTGTCCGTCGGAGTAGGCTACACATGATCGGAGTATGTCCGATCGGAGCATTTTGTCGGAAAATTTTACGGACAAGTTGGATACTCCAACGGAAACAGTCCGATGGAGACCACACACAGTCGGAGTACTGCCCCCATATCTCCTCCAGAGGCTACCCCACCCCTACTATCTACTATCAAACTTTTGACCTACCGCAGACCTTCTTAAACCATTCTTTCCACCAGGGGCGTAACTATAGGGGGTGCAGCAGTCGCGACTGCAACTTGGCCCTGTGCTGCAGGGGGCCCATGCAGCCCCCTCTACATATGGTGGGCAGCAGCATAGGCAGCTAGGGGTACCAGTGCACCATGCACACGGGTGGTGGAGCTGGAGGGTGACTAGCAGAGCTCCATGCTTGACTATCACACTGGCTGCTCTTTAGTTGTGCATTCCCCGCATGACCTGTGTCCTCAGCCGGCTCCTCAGAGTACCCCTCTCCTGCTCCATGCATTGCCGCTCAGTCCGATGTCTGTTCTCCCCAGCCAGAGTCCCCCCCCCCCCCCCACTCCGGCCCACACTACACTGCATACTTCTCCCAGGTAAACAAACTTTAAGCACACAGATGCACTGCAGCCCTATGAGAGCCCCCCGGAGGACACTGCAGGCTTGTCTGCCAGCCCCCCTCCTCCCCCGTCATACACAGATGATGAAAGGTCTTTCTGGGAGATATGCTGATCGCCCGTCCAGCACACTGGATGGAGCCCAGGCCAACATGGATGAGTGCGCGGCCTACAGCTTGGTCATGGTGAGTGAGAGGACCCCATCCCCCACACACCATTACATACCCCCTCCATCTCCCCCTGGGGACAGGGACCCCTTCCCACGTGGGGACAGGGACCCCCATCTCCCCTGGGGACAGGGACCCCTTCTCACCTGGGGGCAGTAACTTCATCTGCCCTGGAGAAAAGGACCTCATCTCTTCTGGGGACGGGGAACCCCATCCTGCCTAGGGACTGTCCCCCAATGGGGCACCTAAAATTTTTTTAAAAAAGTAATAAAAAAAAACTACTGGTACCAGTGGTGGAACTACAGGGCTCACAAAGGTCATACCTGTGACCACGCCCTGGAGTTCCACTGCCAGACTCGGAGGGAAGGGCCCTGGCTGGGGTTCAGGGGGGCCCTTCATGATTTCTTGCATCGGGGCCCTGAAGGTTCTAGTTACGCCACTGCTTTCCACCATCCTATACTGCTAACCCTGTCATGCCTGGCCTTACGCCTATGTTGCCCCTCTGGCTCCAGGCTATTCTCTGCACATGCTGAAGAATCTGGACACCACCAAACCCTTACCCCTGTCCATCCTGATCCCTTCCCCCTGTCCATCCTGATCCCTTCCCCCTGTCCATCCTGATCCCTTCCCCCTGTCCATCCTGAACCTTTCCATACTGAACCTCTTCGTCTGTCCATCCTGATTATTTCTGTCTGTCCATCCTGATCCTTCCTGTCTGTCCATCCTGATCCTTCCTGTCTGTCCATCCTGATCCCTCCTGTCCATCCATCCTGAACCTTTCCATCTGTATATAATGAACCCCTTTGTCTGTCCATCCTGGATCATTCTAACTCTCCAATCTGAACCCTTTCGGTCTGTCTTTGCTTCCACTTCTTTCAGCTGTCCATCCCGATCCCTTCCTTCCATCCATCCAAAAACCTTTCGATCTGTCCATCCTGATCCCTTCCTTCCATCCATCCATCCAAAAACCTTTCTATCTGTCCATCCTGATCCCTTCTGTCCTGACTGTCCATCCTAGTCCCTTCCATCTCACCATCTTAATCCTTTCCTTCCATCCATCCCAAATTCTTCTATCTGTCCATCCTGAGCCCATACATCTGTATATTCCAAACCCTTCCATCTTTCCATCCTGGACCCTTCCCTCTGTCCAACCCAAACACTTCTATATGTCCATCCTGAACCCTTCCCTCTGTCCAATCCAAACCCTTCCCTCTGTCCATCCTGGATCCTTCCCTCTGTCCATCCTGGAACCTTCCCTCTGTCCAACCCAAACAATTCCATCTGTCCATCCTGAACCCTTCCCTCTGTCCAACCCAAACCCTTCCATCTGTCCATCCTGAACCCTTCCCTCTGTCCAACCCAAACCCTTCCATCTGTCCATCCTGAACCCTTCCCTCTGTCCAACCCAAACCCTTCCATCTGTCCATCCTGGATCCTTCCCTCTGTCTATTCCAAACCCTTCCATCTGTCCATCCTGGACCCTTCCCTCTGTCTATTCCAAACCCTTCCATCTGTCCATCCTGAACCCTTCCCTCTGTCCAACCCAAACCCTTCCATCTGTCCATCCTGAACCCTTCCCTCTGTCCAATCCAAACAATTCCATCTGTCCATCCTGAACCCTTCCCTCTGTCCAACCCAAACCCTTCCATCTGTCCATCCTGAACCCTTCCCTCTGTCCAACCCAAACCCTTCCATCTGTCCATCCTGAACCCTTCCCTCTGTCCAACCCAAACCCTTCCATCTGTCCATCCTGAACCCTTCCCTCTGTCCAACCCAAACCCTTCCATCTGTCCATCCTGGACCCTTCCCTCTGTCTATTCCAAACCCTTCCATCTGTCCATCCTGGACCCTTCCCTCTGTCTATTCCAAACCCTTCCATCTGTCCATCCTGGACCCTTCCCTCTGTCCAATCCAAACCCTTCCATCTGTCCATCCTGAACCCTTCCCTCTGTCCAATCCAAACCCTTCCATCTGTCCATCCTGAACCCTTCCCTCTGTCCAACCCAAACAATTCCATCTGTCCATCCTGAACCCTTCCATCTATACATCCTGAACCCTTCCCTCTGTCCAACCCAAAGCCTTCCATCTGTCCATCCTGAACCCTTCCCTCTGTCCAACCCAAACCCTTCCATCTGTCCATCCTGAACCCTTCCCTCTGTCCAACCCAAACCCTTCCATCTGTCCATCCTGAACCCTTCCCTCTGTCCAACCCAAACCCTTCCATCTGTCCATCCTGGACCCTTCCCTCTGTCTATTCCAAACCTTTCCATCTGTCCATCCTGGACCCTTCCCTCTGTCCAATCCAAACCCTTCCATCTGTCCATCCTGAACCCTTCCCTCTGTCCAATCCAAACCCTTCCATCTGTCCATCCTGAACCCTTCCCTCTGTCCAACCCAAACAATTCCATCTGTCCATCCTGAACCCTTCCATCTATACATCCTGAACCCTTCCCTCTGTCCAACCCAAAGCCTTCCATCTGTCCATCCTGAACCCTTCCCTCTGTCCAACCCAAACCCTTCCATCTGTCCATCCTGAACCCTTCCCTCTGTCCAACCCAAACCCTTCCATCTGTCCATCCTGGACCCTTCCCTCTGTCTATTCCAAACCTTTCCATCTGTCCATCCTGGACCCTTCCCTCTGTCCAATCCAAACCCTTCCATCTGTCCATCCTGAACCCTTCCCTCTGTCCAATCCAAACCCTTCCATCTGTCCATCCTGAACCCTTCCCTCTGTCCAACCCAAACACTTCCATCTGTCCATCCTGAACCCTTCCATCTATACATCCTGAACCCTTCCCTCTGTCCAATCCAAACCCTTCCATCTGTCCATCCTGAACCCTTCCCTCTGTCCAACCCAAACAATTCCATCTGTCCATCCTGAACCCTTCCCTCTGTCCAACCCAAACCCTTCCATCTGTCCATCCTGAACCCTTCCCTCTGTCCAACCCAAACCCTTCCATCTGTCCATCCTGGACCCTTCCCTCTGTCTATTCCAAACCTTTCCATCTGTCCATCCTGGACCCTTCCCTCTGTCCAATCCAAACCCTTCCATCTGTCCATCCTGAACCCTTCCCTCTGTCCAACCCAAACAATTCCATCTGTCCATCCTGAACCCTTCCATCTATACATCCTGAACCCTTCCCTCTGTCCAACCCAAAGCCTTCCATCTGTCCATCCTGAACCCTTCCCTCTGTCCAACCCAAACCTTTCCATCTGTCCATCCTGAACCCTTCCCTCTGTCCAACCCAAACCCTTCCATCTGTCCATCCTGAACCCTTCCCTCTGTCCAACCCAAACCCTTCCATCTGCCCATCCTGGACCCTTCCCTCTGTCTATTCCAAACCTTTCCATCTGTCCATCCTGGACCCTTCCCTCTGTCCAATCCAAACCCTTCCATCTGTCCATCCTGAACCCTTCCCTCTGTCCAATCCAAACCCTTCCATCTGTCCATCCTGAACCCTTCCCTCTGTCCAACCCAAACACTTCCATCTGTCCATCCTGAACCCTTCCATCTATACATCCTGAACCCTTTCCTCTGTCCAACCCAAACCCTTCCATCTGTCCATCCTGAACCCTTCCCTCTGTCCAACCCAAACACTTCCATCTGTCCATCCTGAACCCTTCCATCTATACATCCTGAACCCTTCCCTCTGTCCAATCCAAACCCTTCCATCTGTCCATCCTGAACCCTTCCCTCTGTCCAACCCAAACACTTCCATCTGTCCATCCTGAACCCTTCCATCTATAAATCCTGAACCCTTCCATCTATACATCCTGAACCCTTCCCTCTGTCCAACCCAAACCCTTCCATCTGTCCATCCTGAACCCTTCCCTCTGTCCAACCCAAACCCTTCCATCTGTCCATCCTGAACCCTTCCCTCTGTCCAACCCAAACCCTTCCATCTGTCCATCCTGGATCCTTCCCTCTGTCTATTCCAAACCCTTCCATCTGTCCATCCTGGACCCTTCCCTCTGTCTATTCCAAACCCTTCCATCTGTCCATCCTGAACCCTTCCCTCTGTCCAACCCAAACCCTTCCATCTGTCCATCCTGAACCCTTCCCTCTGTCCAATCCAAACAATTCCATCTGTCCATCCTGAACCCTTCCCTCTGTCCAACCCAAACCCTTCCATCTGTCCATCCTGAACCCTTCCCTCTGTCCAACCCAAACCCTTCCATCTGTCCATCCTGAACCCTTCCCTCTGTCCAACCCAAACCCTTCCATCTGTCCATCCTGAACCCTTCCCTCTGTCCAACCCAAACCCTTCCATCTGTCCATCCTGGACCCTTCCCTCTGTCTATTCCAAACCCTTCCATCTGTCCATCCTGGACCCTTCCCTCTGTCTATTCCAAACCCTTCCATCTGTCCATCCTGGACCCTTCCCTCTGTCCAATCCAAACCCTTCCATCTGTCCATCCTGAACCCTTCCCTCTGTCCAATCCAAACCCTTCCATCTGTCCATCCTGAACCCTTCCCTCTGTCCAACCCAAACAATTCCATCTGTCCATCCTGAACCCTTCCATCTATACATCCTGAACCCTTCCCTCTGTCCAACCCAAAGCCTTCCATCTGTCCATCCTGAACCCTTCCCTCTGTCCAACCCAAACCCTTCCATCTGTCCATCCTGAACCCTTCCCTCTGTCCAACCCAAACCCTTCCATCTGTCCATCCTGAACCCTTCCCTCTGTCCAACCCAAACCCTTCCATCTGTCCATCCTGGACCCTTCCCTCTGTCTATTCCAAACCTTTCCATCTGTCCATCCTGGACCCTTCCCTCTGTCCAATCCAAACCCTTCCATCTGTCCATCCTGAACCCTTCCCTCTGTCCAATCCAAACCCTTCCATCTGTCCATCCTGAACCCTTCCCTCTGTCCAACCCAAACAATTCCATCTGTCCATCCTGAACCCTTCCATCTATACATCCTGAACCCTTCCCTCTGTCCAACCCAAAGCCTTCCATCTGTCCATCCTGAACCCTTCCCTCTGTCCAACCCAAACCCTTCCATCTGTCCATCCTGAACCCTTCCCTCTGTCCAACCCAAACCCTTCCATCTGTCCATCCTGAACCCTTCCCTCTGTCCAACCCAAACCCTTCCATCTGTCCATCCTGGACCCTTCCCTCTGTCTATTCCAAACCTTTCCATCTGTCCATCCTGGACCCTTCCCTCTGTCCAATCCAAACCCTTCCATCTGTCCATCCTGAACCCTTCCCTCTGTCCAATCCAAACCCTTCCATCTGTCCATCCTGAACCCTTCCCTCTGTCCAACCCAAACACTTCCATCTGTCCATCCTGAACCCTTCCATCTATACATCCTGAACCCTTCCCTCTGTCCAATCCAAACCCTTCCATCTGTCCATCCTGAACCCTTCCCTCTGTCCAACCCAAACAATTCCATCTGTCCATCCTGAACCCTTCCCTCTGTCCAACCCAAACCCTTCCATCTGTCCATCCTGAACCCTTCCCTCTGTCCAACCCAAACCCTTCCATCTGTCCATCCTGGACCCTTCCCTCTGTCTATTCCAAACCTTTCCATCTGTCCATCCTGGACCCTTCCCTCTGTCCAATCCAAACCCTTCCATCTGTCCATCCTGAACCCTTCCCTCTGTCCAACCCAAACAATTCCACCTGTCCATCCTGAACCCTTCCATCTATACATCCTGAACCCTTCCCTCTGTCCAACCCAAAGCCTTCCATCTGTCCATCCTGAACCCTTCCCTCTGTCCAACCCAAACCTTTCCATCTGTCCATCCTGAACCCTTCCCTCTGTCCAACCCAAACCCTTCCATCTGTCCATCCTGAACCCTTCCCTCTGTCCAACCCAAACCCTTCCATCTGCCCATCCTGGACCCTTCCCTCTGTCTATTCCAAACCTTTCCATCTGTCCATCCTGGACCCTTCCCTCTGTCCAATCCAAACCCTTCCATCTGTCCATCCTGAACCCTTCCCTCTGTCCAATCCAAACCCTTCCATCTGTCCATCCTGAACCCTTCCCTCTGTCCAACCCAAACACTTCCATCTGTCCATCCTGAACCCTTCCATCTATACATCCTGAACCCTTTCCTCTGTCCAACCCAAACCCTTCCATCTGTCCATCCTGAACCCTTCCCTCTGTCCAACCCAAACACTTCCATCTGTCCATCCTGAACCCTTCCATCTATACATCCTGAACCCTTCCCTCTGTCCAATCCAAACCCTTCCATCTGTCCATCCTGAACCCTTCCCTCTGTCCAACCCAAACACTTCCATCTGTCCATCCTGAACCCTTCCATCTATAAATCCTGAACCCTTCCCTCTGTCCAATCCAAACCCTTCCATCTGTCCATCCTGAACCCTTCCCTCTGTCCAACCCAAACAATTCCATCTGTCCATCCTGAACCCTTCCCTCTGTCCAACCCAAACCCTTCCATCTGTCCATCCTGAACCCTTCCCTCTGTCCAACCCAAACCCTTCCATCTGTCCATCCTGGACCCTTCCCTCTGTCTATTCCAAACCTTTCCATCTGTCCATCCTGGACCCTTCCCTCTGTCCAATCCAAACCCTTCCATCTGTCCATCCTGAACCCTTCCCTCTGTCCAATCCAAACCCTTCCATCTGTCCATCCTGAACCCTTCCCTCTGTCCAACCCAAAGCCTTCCATCTGTCCATCCTGAACCCTTCCCTCTGTCCAATCCAAACCCTTCCATCTGTCCAACCCAAACCCTTCCATCTGTCCATCCTGAACCCTTCCATCTATACATCCTGAACCCTTCCCTCTGTCCAACCCAAACCCTTCCATCTGTCCATCCTGAACCCTTCCCTCTGTCCAACCCAAACAATTCCATCTGTCCATCCTGAACCCTTCCCTCTGTCCAACCCAAACCCTTCCATCTGTCCATCCTGAACCCTTCCCTCTGTCCAACCCAAACCCTTCCATCTGTCCATCCTGGACCCTTCCCTCTGTCTATTCCAAACCTTTCCATCTGTCCATCCTGGACCCTTCCCTCTGTCCAATCCAAACCCTTCCATCTGTCCATCCTGAACCCTTCCCTCTGTCCAATCCAAACCCTTCCATCTGTCCATCCTGAACCCTTCCCTCTGTCCAACCCAAAGCCTTCCATCTGTCCATCCTGAACCCTTCCCTCTGTCCAATCCAAACCCTTCCATCTGTCCAACCCAAACCCTTCCATCTGTCCATCCTGAACCCTTCCATCTATACATCCTGAACCCTTCCCTCTGTCCAACCCAAAGCCTTCCATCTGTCCATCCTGAACCCTTCCCTCTGTCCAACCCAAAGCCTTCCATCAGTCCATCCTGAACCCTTCCCTCTGTCCAATCCAAACCCTTCCATCTGTCCAACCCAAACCCTTCCATCTGTCCATCCTGAACCCTTCCATCTATACATCCTGAACCCTTCCCTCTGTCCAATCCAAACCCTTCCATCTGTCCAACCCAAACCCTTCCATCTTTCCATCCTGGACCCTTCCTTCTCTTCAATCGGAACCTTTCCAGCCCACCTGTCCAACCTGAACTTGTCCATCTGTCCATCCTGAATCCTTCCTCTTTCCATTCCAGAACCATTCTGTCTCTCTGTTCCGAACCCTTCCATCTTTCCATCCTGCACCCTTCCCATCTCCTCCATATATTTCAGGTAAATCATGATATCCTCATGTCTAATTTGATCTTGGTTTGATGTATATCCAAGCCTAAGAACGTTAATGTAATGTATTGCAGCTTTCTATTCCTTACATGTGGCTTCTGCATACCTGATGATCCAAAAACAATTCCAGTGCTATTGTAGCTTCCTGAGCACTAAACTGAAATCTCAAACAATGTCATCAACTTTCTCATCTATCTTCTGTAGACCACACAGCACATCTCACCTAGGTTATGGGGATTAGGGGGGTGCTCTGTAGTCCAGCCGCAGTGTTCTGTTCTTCATAGATCCCTACAGTGAGTGAGAGTTGTCCCCCTGGGACAGGAAGATGCATTATAGGGAGTGTTGTCACCCTAGGACAGGAAGATGCATTATAGGGAGTGTTGTCACCCTAGGACAGGAAGATGCATTGTAGTGTGTGTTGTCACCCTAGGACAGGAAGATGCATTATAGTGTGTGTTGTCACCCTAGGACAGGAAGATGCATTATAGTGTGTGTTGTCACCCTAGGACAGGAAGATGCATTATAGGGAGTGTTGTCACCCTAGGACAGGAAGATGCATTATAGTGTGTGTTGTCACCCTAGGACAGGAAGATGCATTATAGGGAGTGTTGTCACCCTAGGACAGGAAGATGCATTATAGGGAGTGTTGTCACCCTAGGACAGGAAGATGCATTATAGGGAGTGTTGTCACCCTAGGACAGGAAGATGCATTATAGGGAGTGTTGTCACCCTAGGACAGGAAGATGCATTATAGGGAGTGTTGTCACCCTAGGACAGGAAGATGCATTGTAGGGAGTGTTGTCACCCTAGGACAGGAAGATGCATTGTAGGGAGTGTTGTCACCCTAGGACAGGAAGATGCATTATAGGGAGTGTTGTCACCCTAGGACAGGAAGATGCATTGTAGTGTGTGTTGTCACCCTAGGACAGGAAGATGCATTATAGTGTGTGTTGTCACCCTAGGACAGGAAGATGCATTATAGGGAGTGTTGTCACCCTAGGACAGGAAGATGCATTGTAGGGAGTGTTGTCACCCTAGGACAGGAAGATGCATTATAGGGAGTGTTGTCACCCTAGGACAGGAAGATGCATTATAGGGAGTGTTGTCACCCTAGGACAGGAAGATGCATTGTAGGGAGTGTTGTCACCCTAGGACAGGAAGATGCATTGTAGGGAGTGTTGTCACCCTAGGACAGGAAGATGCATTGTAGGGAGTGTTGTCACCCTAGGACAGGAAGATGCATTATAGGGAGTGTTGTCACCCTAGGACAGGAAGATGCATTGTAGGGAGTGTTGTCACCCTAGGACAGGAAGATGCATTATAGGGAGTGTTGTCACCCTAGGACAGGAAGATGCATTGTAGGGAGTGTTGTCACCCTAGGACAGGAACTATATTACAAGCAGGATCAGTAGATGAAAATAAAATAAAAATAAAAACTTCAATAAATAACATTTTTCTTCATGGGTTTAGATATCCTTTAAATAGGTCTTGCACACCTCCCAATGGTCTTAGATTGCTTGAGACTTTACCAGGAACCTAACTAAATCCCGGTGTCCAGCAGATGCAGGCTGTGTCCCATTGCCGGTGTTCTGCCATATAGTGTCCGGCCATCATATAGTGTCCAGGCCCGTACTGTGCATGCGTTCCCTGCCTTCTGGCTCCAGAACATAGGAGTGGAGCAGGTCAAAGGGGTCTCAGCCATTCCCTGGGGAGGAGTGCCCCATAAGTGTCTGCAGAGAACATAAATAAGTCTGGTGCAGTCTGTTCTTGTCCAGGAGAAGTTCTCAGCCTGGGGGGCTACTGCCCCCCCCCCCCTCCAGGCAGTCCAGCTGAAGGTCTCCTAGGTTCATCGAAGTACCAACTATGCTAAAGCTGGGAGGGGGAGGGGGGGGCTTCTTTCTAAGAATCCATGAAGATAAACAAGGGGATTTCACCTAGGATCTGCTCTGGAGAGCCCTTGTGCACTAATACTACTAAGGCTTGCTTGACCTGGAACATTGAATGTTGTGTCCCAGTGCTGCCCAGTTCCTGGGGTGTTGTTAAAGGGAAGGTTCCAAGAAGTAGCTGAGGAGTGAAGAGCGCCCTCTAATTACCACTAAGCGTGTTCTTTTTTGTTTGTGTACCCTATCTACGTTTGTTCAGCAATAAATATCAAAAAGGCAACCCCTAGACCAATGTCCTACAAACTGTGGCCCAGGAATGTGGCTCTTTGCTTGCCTTTATCTGGCCTTTAGGGGCACTATTCCTCCCACTGATACTAATGATGGGGCACTATTCCTCCCACTGATACTAATGATGGGGCACTATTCCTCCCACTGATACTAATGATGGGGCACTATTCCTCCCACTGATACCAATGATGGGGCACTATTCCTTCCACTGACACCAATGATGGGGCACTATTCCTCCCACTGATACCAATGATGGGGCACTATTCCCCCCACTGATACCAATGATGGGGCACTATTCCTCCCACTGACACCAATGATGGGGCACTATTCCTCCTACCAACACCAAAGATGGGGCACTATTCCTCCTACCAATACCAATAATGGGGCACTATTCCTCCCACTGACACCAATGATGGGGCACTATTCCTCCCACTGATACCAATGATGGGGCACTATTCCTCCCACTGACACCAATGATGGGGCACTATTCCTCCCACTGATACCAATGATGGGGCACTATTCCTCCCACTGACACCAATGATGGGGCACTATTCCTCCTACCAACACCAAAGATGGGGCACTATTCCTCCTACCAATACCAATAATGGGGCACTATTCCTCCCACTGACACCAATGATGGGGCACTATTCCTCCTACCAACACCAAAGATGGGGCACTATTCCTCCCACTGATACCAATGATGGGGCACTATTCCCCCCACTGACACCAATGATGGGACACTATTCCTCCCACTGATACCAATGATGGGGCACTATTCCCCCCACTGACACCAATGATGGGACACTATTCCTCCCACTGACATCAATAATGGGACACTATTCCTCTCACTGACACCAATGATGGGGCACTATTCCTCCCACTGACATCAAGGATGGGGCACTATTCCTACCACTGACACCAATGATGGGGCACTATTCCTCCCACTGACACCAATGATGGGGCACTATTGCTCCCACTGACACCAATAATGGTTGGGGGCTATGGCAAATTAGGGGGCCCCTTTGGCGGAGAGATCTACAACTCCTTGGCCTTTATTTCTGCAGTCAGTCTGATGATTTTCCTATCCAATTATTGATAATCATATGTTCTCGATGAATCCAGAATTATTTTCATGGAAAACTCGTAGACCTAGAAAATAGAATATTGTTTAGATATCATTCAATAATAATACCCACCAAACACAACGATTAAATAAAAAAAATGGGAGATTAAGGGATCATTGAAGAAGAGCTTCAGCCAAAAGAAAACCACAAAAATAAATAACTTTGTTGCGATTTACCTTTTCCCATCATGTTGTTTCTTTTGTTATTCTCAGTTGGCTTCCATAACTTTGAACATTTGCCGGTAATGAAGGCTCAGCCCCCGCGGATTGACCATCCATTGTCTTCATCAGGGGAAGTTCTCCAAGACATGTCCAATTCCACCAGTTTCCACCCTGACTTCTTCCTCTTAACGGGGATTCCTGGTTTGGAGAATTCCCACCATCTGCTCGCCATCGTATTTAGTTTCATGTATATTTTAGGCGTAGCCTCCAACTCCACCTTGATAGCGGTCATCTCAGTTCACGAAAGCCTTCACCAGCCCATGTACTTCTTCCTTGTGATGTTGGCGGTGGGAGACCTTGTTCTGAGCTCCACCACGGTCCCGAAGACCCTCTGTATTTTTTGGTTTGGTTCTCATGAAATTTCTTTCGACAGTTGCTTGGTGCAAATATTCTTCATTCACTTTATCTGCATGACGGAGTCAGCCATTTTGCTTGCCATGGCGTACGATCGCTACATCGCCATCTGTTTCCCTCTGTCCTATGTGACAAAGCTCACCCTGTCCTTTCTTAGGACTATTGTTTCAGTTTCAGTGACCAGAAGTGTGGTTATAATGATCCCAGTCATCCTCCTCCTCTGGAGGTTACCATACCAGGGTGGTAACATCATAGAACACACCTACTGTGAACATATGGCCATGGCTAGACTGGCAACCGCAAGCATACTGATCAATGTCATCTATGGTATGGTCATTATTATTCTGACCTCTGTGATAGATTTATTCCTCATTGGGTTGTCCTATGTTTCCATCATTCAGGCCGTCATGAGACTTTCCACTTCAAAGGCCCGCCGCAAGACTTCAAGCACTTGTGTGTCCCACCTCTGTGTCATCACCTTACTCTATGTCCCGGCCTTCTTCTCCTTCATAGCTCACAGGATCCCTCACAACAGTATCCCACCCTATGTCCATATCCTGGTAGCCAATCTCTATGTCATTGTCCCCCCAATGCTGAACCCCATCATTTATGGAGTAAGGACAAAGGAGATTCAACAAAAGGCCATCAAGATGTTTATGGGGAACTTCATCGAATATCACTAATGTCATGGAAGAGACGTCTTCCTATCTTTATAAAGACGTTCGCTGCAATAGAAGAGCTATTTTACTTGTCACTTTGGAGGTCCACGTCTCTCGTCTCCCCTCCATTGCAGCGCTGCATTTTCCTTCAATGTATTTGGCATTCAATACTTCCGATGTCCCTTTCTCACCCCTGTGGGTTGGGATTCCACCCTCGAAACCCCTATGTCACCTCTGAGTGCTGTACTGATGTAAGGTAGGAGAAAGAGGCCACAGCACACAGCCGAGGATGCAGACCTCCGAACACTCCCAGAAGCAAAGACATGGAGGATGGCTGCCCCTCTGGAGGATAACCATCCAAATCTCTTCTTATTTATCTAACTTTCAAGAAAACAAAGCCATTCTTTCTTCATTAACTGTGTGGGCAGACTACAAGCCTCAAATTGTCACGATGCGGGTTCAGGATACACCTTGTTGTAATGAATGGGGTTGAGTCCATGGCGATCTTCTGCAACCATTATGGAGATACTCACCAGTTTGAGATACTGGAATAAGATTGTCTCTGAGATGAATAGTATCTTCACACCCTCAGAGGTAACTCTCCACGTGTTTTGGAATATTTTGTAAACTTCCAGTTTTGGGTTCCTATACTGCTCTAGGCATAAGGAGACTTTTGTTTGCAGCCAGGAGGACCGTTGTATAGAAGTGGACATTGGGCACTCCCTCTATGTTGCGTGACAAGGTCACTGATTGGCAAAAAAACATTTTTTGCCAGAAAAATGCATATTAGCAGTGAGGGGTAATGAGGGTTATCACTCTTCGATATTGACTAGAACAGTGGTCTCCAAACTGTGGCCTGAGGGCCAGATGTGGCCCTTTGCTTGCCTTTATCTGGCCCTTGGGACATTGTCCACCCATTATATGAGACACCATTCATCCCACTGACACCAACATTGGGGCACTATTGCTTCTGTGAACACCAACAATGAGGCACCATTCCTCCCACTGACACCAACATTGGGGCACTATTGCTTCTGTGAACACCAACAATAAGGCACCATTCCTCCCACTGACACCAACATTGGGGCACTATTGCTTCTGTGAACACCAACGATGAGGCACCATTCCTCCCACTGACACCAACATTGGGGCACTATTGCTTCTGTGAACACCAACAATAAGGCACCATTCCTCCCACTGACACCAACATTGGGGCACTATTGCTTCTGTGAACACCAACAATGGGGCACTATTCCTCCTCCTACTGACCCCAGGTGCTATATCAGTTCACTCTCACTGACCACCAAGCCTGAGACATGGTCTACCCCCTCTGATACTGAGGCATTTTCCACTCCCATTGGCTACAGTCCGGCCCAGCTAAAGTCTGAAGGACAGCAAACTGGCCCTTTGTTTAGAAAGTTTGGAGACCCTCGGACTAGAAGGTTGGATTTCAACAAAATGGCGGCCATCTGCACACAGACACTGAGTCCCTGTTGCATTAATGTGAATAGAATGAGTAAAAGATGGCTTCAGCTCCTGTTCTCCACCAGTAGAGAGTGCTTCAGACACGCTTCACCCGTCACTGGGCTTAGTCGTAAAGAGGCTGCTAGGCTTAAGCCCCAAAAAGGACGAAACGCGTCTGAGGAGTTCTCTGCTGGTGGAGAATGGGAGCAAAATCCATCTTTTACTCATTACTCAAAATTAGGCAACAGAAAGTCAGTGTCTGTGTGCAGACGGCCGCCATTTTGTTGAAGTCTACCCACATGCTGATCCAACTGATACAGGTTTGGAGGCATTCGAGACGTACTTTTTTTCCCGTTGTTTTGGGCTAGAAGGCTGGATGTTAGGAATGAAGATGACAGGAATGGTGACACTCCTTGATAAATCCATTCGGTTTAATAAAGACAATAGAATTTGGATCTGAAGATGGGGTGGGGGGGGGGGGGGCGGGCAGGAAGCGGGCGTTGTGTCAGTGTACCATTGTCGCCAAAGACATTTACTGTATAGATGTTTACGCCAATGTACGGTCCCTATGATCCCACTTCTCCTTGGGGAAGATGTGTACCTCAGTACTTTGTCTATTAAAAACCGTAAAACATTTGTAAAAAATAAAATCTGAATAAAACTTTTTTTGTTGTACCAGATATCATTTTGAAGGAAAGAAGGGGGAAGCGCCACCTAAGTGCAATATCACAGGGGGTTTATTAGTACAACGGTTAAAAAAACGTAGAACACGTAAAGTAAAAGATGGCTTATTGGGAACTGACACATCCGCTAGAATGTCCTAGGTCCTTACTCCTGCATGGTCCACTGGGTTCAGGTTCCCTCGGAAGCAGTGGAGGTGGAAGGAAGTTCCTGGGGTGTGTAGGAAGTCCACGCCCCAACCAACCTGGAAGGCTCCGGTAAACGTGACGTCACCAGGAGGGGGACCAAGTTGATGGAATGCTAGGATGGAAACAGGCTAGGGGCTCGGAGCTGTCTGCTCCTTCTGAAGGCCTTTAGAAGGCCTGTGATATTGTACTTAGGTGGCGCTTCCCCCAACTTTAAGGTGACCAGATATTTAAAATGAAATCCGGGGACTTTTTTTTTTACTGGTAATGTCGCCAATCATCGACTCTCTGCACGTCACCGCCGCCGCCGGCCTCATAGCATGTCAAGTCTTACTCTTCAGGCCCCCGGCTACTATTGGGTGGGGAAGACACTCCGCCAGGGAAGACAAGGAGATTAGCAGGCAGGCGGCTGGCCGGGACTTGAGCCAAGGCAGAAGAACAGGTGAGCGGAGCTGAATGGGCATGCGCCCGAAACTGAAGAAATAGTCCCTCCGCTCTGACCAGCACATGATCATCAGAAAGGGGCGCAGATAAGGCAAAAATACACCCCCTAAGCTAGTAGGAGTGGTGGAGCGGAGGTGTGTAATTCTGATTTTTTATTCTGCACTGACTGTCTTTGAAATTGCCCCAGTCCCTGGTCAAGTCCAATCCAGGGACAAAACCAGGGACAGACTTGGCCCGGGGACAGTGTCCTCAATCCGGGAACTGTCCCTGGAAACCGGGGATGTCTGGTCACCCTACCCTACTTTCCTTCTTGTGTTTGTTTACAGAGCTGGCCCAACTCTGAGGACAGCAGCCCCACAGCGTATATCAAACTTGTCCCCAGGCTTCAGAGACTAATATCATATTTTGCCAGAACTGCAGCATACACCCCATGTGCCTAATCTCATGACTTCTTCTACCGGATATATTTTGAACAGAGGCTGATTGGGGTTCCTCATATCTGCTTATTTGCACAGGCCATCACCTGGGATCCAGTGTGGGGTCAGCTCCCTTGAACATGGCCACCGTCACATCCGACCACCACCTGGGATCCAGTGTTGGGTCAGCTCCCTTGCACATGGCCGCCGTCACATCCGGCCACCTGGGATCCAGTGTTGGGTCAGCTCCCTTGCACATGGCCGCCGTCACATCTAGCCACCTGGGATCCAGTGTTAGGTCAGCTCCCTTGAACATGGCCACCGTCACATCCAACCACCACCTGGGATCCAGTGTTGGGTCAGCTCCCTTGCATATGGCCTCCGTCACATCCGGCCACCACCTGGGATCCAGTGTTGGGTCAGCTCCCTTGCATATGGCCTCCGTCACATCCGGCCACCACCTGGGATCCAGTGTTGGGTCAGCTCCCTTGCATATGGCCGCCGTCACATCCGGCCACCACCTGGGATCCAGTGTTGGGTCAGCTCCCTTGAACATGGCCGCCGTCACATCCGGCCACCTGGGATACAGTGTTGGGTCAGCTCCCTTGCACATGGCCGCCATCACATCCGGCTACCTGGGATCCAGTATTGGGTCAGCTCCCTTACACATGGCGGCCGTTACATCCGGCCACCACCTGGGATCCAGTGTTGGGTCAGCTCCCTTACACATGGCCGCCGTCACATCCGGCCACCCCCTGGGATCCAGTGTTGGGTCAGCTCCCTTGAACATGGCCGCCGTCACATCCGGCCACCTGGAATCCAGTGTTGGGTCAGCTCACTTGCACATGGCCGCCGTCACATCCGGCCACCACCTGGGATCCAGTGTTGGGTCAGCTCCCTTACACATGGCCGCCGTCACATCCGGCCACCCCCTGGGATCCAGTGTTGGGTCAGCTCCCTTGAACATGGCCGCCGTCACATCCGGCCACCTGGAATCCAGTGTTGGGTCAGCTCACTTGCACATGGCCGCCGTCACATCCGGCCACCACCTGGGATCCAGTGTTGGGTCAGCTCCCTTGCACATGGCCGCCGTCACATCCGGCCACCAAGTGGGATCCAGTGTTGGGTCAGCTCCCTTGCACATGGCTGCCGTCACATCCGGTCACCACCTGGGATCCATTGTTGGGTCAGCTCCCTTGCACATGGCTGCCGTCACATCCGGTCACCACCTGGGATCCAGTGTTGGGTCAGCTCCCTTGA
The DNA here is from genome assembly GCF_037356315.1 of Lithobates pipiens. Classification (NCBI taxonomy): domain Eukaryota; kingdom Metazoa; phylum Chordata; class Amphibia; order Anura; family Ranidae; genus Lithobates; species Lithobates pipiens. The sequence goes on along the minus strand of NW_027507861.1, from coordinate 7,262,194 downwards.
ACATGGCCGCCGTCACATCCAATCACCACCTGGGATCCAGTGTTGGGTCAGCTCCCTTGAACATGGCCGCCCTCACATCCGGCCACCACCTGGGATCCAGTGTTGGGTCAGCTCCCTTGCACATGGCCGCCGTCACATCCGGCCACCACCTGGGATCCAGTGTTGGGTCAGCTCCCTTGAACATGGCCGCCGTCACATCCGGCCACCACCTGGGATCCAGTGTTGGGTCAGCTCCCTTGCACATGGCCGCCGTCACATCCGGCCACCACCTGGGATCCAGTGTTAGGTCAGCTCCCTTGCACATGGCCGCCGTCACATCCGACCACCACCTGGGATCCAGTGTTGGGTCAGCTCCCTTGCACATGGCCGCCGTCACATCCAGCCACCACCTGGGATCCAGTGTTGGGTCAGCTCCCTTGCACATGGCCGCCGTCACATCCGGCCACCACCTGGGATCCAGTGTTGGGTCAGGTCCCTTGCACATGGCCGCCGTCACATCCGGCCACCACCTGGGATCCAGTGTTGGGTCAGCTACCTTGAACATGGCCGCCGTCACATCCGACCACCACCTGGGATCCAGTGTTGGGTCAGCTCCCTTGAACATGGCCGCCGTCACATCCGGCCACCACCTGGGATCCAGTGTTGGGTCAGCTCCCTTGCACATGGCCGCCGTCACATCCGGCCACCACCTGGGATCCAGTCTTGGGTCAGCTCCCTTACACATGGCCGCCGTCACATCCGGTCACCCCCTGGGATCCAGTGTTGGGTCAGCTCCCTTGAACATGGCCGCCGTCACATCCGGCCACCTGGAATCCAGTGTTGGGTCAGCTCACTTGCACATGGCCACCGTCACATCCGGCCACCACCTGGGATCCATTGTTGGGTCAGCTCCCTTGCACATGGCTGCCGTCACATCCGGCCACCCCCTGGGATCCAGTGTTGGGTCAGCTCCCTTGAACATGGCCGCCGTCACATCCGGCCACCTGGAATCCAGTGTTGGGTCAGCTCACTTGCACATGGCCGCCGTCACATCCGGCCACCACCTGGGATCCAGTGTTGGGTCAGCTCCCTTGCACATGGCCGCCGTCACATCCGGTCACCACCTGGGATCCAGTGTTGGGTCAGCTCCCTTGCACATGGCCGCCGTCACATCCGACCACCACCTGGGATCCAGTGTTGGGTCAGCTCCCTTGCACATGGCCGCCGTCACATCCGGCCACCACCTGGGATCCAGTGTTGGGTCAGGTCCCTTGCACATGGCCGCCGTCACATCCGGCCACCACCTGGGATCCAGTGTTGGGTCAGCTACCTTGAACATGGCCGCCGTCACATCCGACCACCACCTGGGATCCAGTGTTGGGTCAGCTCCCTTGAACATGGCCGCCGTCACATCCGGCCACCACCTGGGATCCAGTGTTGGGTCAGCTCCCTTGCACATGGCCGCCGTCACATCCGGCCACCACCTGGGATCCAGTCTTGGGTCAGCTCCCTTACACATGGCCGCCGTCACATCCGGTCACCCCCTGGGATCCAGTGTTGGGTCAGCTCCCTTGAACATGGCCGCCGTCACATCCGGCCACCTGGAATCCAGTGTTGGGTCAGCTCACTTGCACATGGCCGCCGTCACATCCGGCCACCACCTGGGATCCAGTGTTGGATCAGCTCCCTTGCACATGGCCACCGTCACATCCGGCCACCACCTGGGATCCAGTGTTGGGTCAGCTCCCTTGCACATGGCTGCCGTCACATCCGGCCACCCCCTGGGATCCAGTGTTGGGTCAGCTCCCTTGAACATGGCCGCCGTCACATCCGGCCACCTGGAATCCAGTGTTGGGTCAGCTCACTTGCACATGGCCGCCGTCACATCCGGCCACCACCTGGGATCCAGTGTTGGGTCAGCTCCCTTGCACATGGCCGCCGTCACATCCGGTCACCACCTGGGATCCAGTGTTGAGTCAGCTCCCTTGCACATGGCCGCCGTCACATCCAATCACCACCTGGGATCCAGTGTTGGGTCAGCTCCCTTGAACATGGCCGCCCTCACATCCGGCCACCACCTGGGATCCAGTGTTGGGTCAGCTCCCTTGCACATGGCCGCCGTCACATCCGGCCACCACCTGGGATCCAGTGTTGGGTCAGCTCCCTTGCACATGGCCGCCGTCACATCCGGTCACCACCTGGGATCCAGTGTTGGGTCAGCTCCCTTGCACATGGCTGCCGTCACATCCGGTCACCACCTGGGATCCAGTGTTGGGTCAGCTCCCTTGCACATGGCCGCCGTCACATCCAATCACCACCTGGGATCCAGTGTTGGGTCAGCTCCCTTGAACATGGCCGCCCTCACATCCGGCCACCACCTGGGATCCAGTGTTGGGTCAGCTCCCTTGCACATGGCCGCCGTCACATCCGGCCACCACCTGGGATCCAGTGTTGGGTCAGCTCCCTTGAACATGGCCGCCGTCACATCCGGCCACCACCTGGGATCCAGTGTTGGGTCAGCTCCCTTGCACATGGCCGCCGTCACATCCGGCCACCACCTGGGATCCAGTGTTAGGTGAGCTCCCTTGCACATGGCCGCCGTCACATCCGGCCACCACCTGGGATCCAGTCTTGGGTCAGCTCCCTTGCACATGGCCGCCGTCACATCCGACCACCACCTGGGATCCAGTGTTGGGTCAGCTCCCTTGCACATGGCCGCCGTCACATCCGGCCACTACCTGGGATCCAGTGTTGGGTCAGCTCCCTTGCACATGGCCGCCGTCACATCCGGCCACCACCTGGGATCCAGCGTTGGGTCAGCTCCCTTGCACATGGCCGCCGTCACATCCGGCCATTACCTGGGATCCAGTGTTGGGTCAGCTCCCTTGCACATGGCCGCCGTCACATCCGGCCACCACCTGGGATCCAGTGTTGGGTCAGGTCCCTTGCACATGGCCGCCGTCACATCCGGCCACCACCTGGGATCCAGTGTTGGGTCAGCTACCTTGAACATGGCCGCCGTCACATCCGACCACCACCTGGGATCCAGTGTTGGGTCAGCTCCCTTGCACATGGCCGCCGTCACATCCGGGTTCCATTGACACCACGGCCTATCAGGAGGCAGCTCGACCGACTGGCACCGGTTTATATCCCTCTACCTTCCCTTCTCATATTAGCATCCTCTATCCCTCAATTCTCATTACTTTAGACCAGAGGGTGTCAACCCTGTCCTCAGGTACCCCCAACAGGCCATGATTTGGGAATTTCTCTTAGATAGCTGTACAAGATAACAAGCCATTGACTCTGATTTATAAGATAAAGGAAAACCTGCAAACATGGCCTGTTGGGGGTACTTGAGGACAAGGTTGAGAACCATGGGTTTAGACCTCTTCTCCACCCCACAGCTTATTCATATCACCCACACTCCTACCCTCCCCACCTTACTGCAGTCACCACCACCTGCAAATGACCTAAACACCAGGACGGTGAGGTACGTGCGCCCATATACATCCCACGCCCATCTTATTCCCCTCACCCTCCTTCTTCCTCTAATCTCTGGGGATTTCTCTCCTAATCCTATTCAATAAAGCAAGAAAGTCCAGACATCTGCAATGTATTGATGTGCTTTTACTACACAGAAAATGGGACGCCTGCCTTTACACACACTATATTCCCAAAAGTATTGGGACGCCTGCCTTTACACACACTATATTCCCAAAAGTATTGGGACGTCTGCCTTTACACACACTATATTCCCAAAAGTATTGGGACGCCTGCCTTTGCACACACATGAACTTTAATGACAGCCCAGTCTTAGTCTGGAGGGTTCAGTATTGAGTTGGCCCTTTGCAGATATAACAGCTTCACCTCTTCTGGGAAGGCCGTCCACAAGGTTTAGGAGGGTGTCTATGGGAATGTTTGAATATGTGAAGGCAGCATACAAGACACCTTCACCCTTTATTTCTCTATTCTGCTGCTGACCACCTATATGACAAAATCGCCCCCCTGTCCTGCCCTGACCTGTCCTGACCTGTCCTGTCCTGACCTGTCCTGTCCTGTCCTGACCTGTCCTGTCCTGACCTGTCCTGTCCTGTCCTGTCCTGTCCTGTCCTGTCCTGACCTGTCCTGTCCTGACCTGTCCTGTCCTGTCCTGACCTGTCCTGTCCTGACCTGTCCTGACCTGTCCTGTCCTGTCCTGACCTGTCCTGTCCTGTCCTGACCTGTCCTGTCCTGACCTGACCTGTCCTGTCCTGACCTGTCCTGTCCTGTCCTGTCCTGACCTGTCCTGTCCTGTCCTGACCTGGCCACTGGACTGTCTACAAGAACTACAATAACTGCCAAATGGCTCTAACTCCATATTCATAGTACTAGACCCTTCTGCTACCTTTCATGACCACCTGCTCCTTCCCAGAAGACACTACTCCTTTGGCCTCCCCCTTTAGTCTATCATGAATACTGCTGCCAGATTCATCCACCTTACTAACTGCTCAGTGTCCTCCACCCCTCTCTACCGATCCCTCCACTGGTCTCCATTCAGTGTCCTCCACCCCCCTCTACCAATCACTCCACTGACCTCCATTCAGTGTCCTCCACCCCTCTCTACCAATCCCTCCACTGACCTCCATTCAGTGTCCTCCACCCCTCTCCACCAATCCCTCCACTGACCTCCATTCAGTGTCCTCTACCCACTGGTCTCCATTCAGTGTCCTCCACCCCTCTCTACCAATCCCTCCACTGGTCTCCATTCAGTGTCCTCCACCCCTCTCCACCAATCCCTCCACTGACCTCCATTCAGTGTCCTCCACCCCCCTCTACCAATCCCTCCACTGACCTCCATTCAGTGTCCTCCACCCCCCTCTACCAATCCCTCCACTGACCTCCATTCAGTGTCCTCCACCCCTCTCTACCAATCCCTCCACTGACCTCCATTCAGTGTCCTCCACCCCTCTCTATCAATCCCTCCACTGGTCTCCATTCAGTGTCCTCCACCCCTCTCCACCAATCCCTCCACTGACCTCCATTCAGTGTCCTCTACCCACTGGTCTCCATTCAGTGTCCTCCACCCCTCTCTACCAATCCCTCCACTGGTCTCCATTCAGTGTCCTCCACCCCTCTCCACCAATCCCTCCACTGACCTCCATTCAGTGTCCTCCACCCCCCTCTACCAATCCCTCCACTGACCTCCATTCAGTGTCCTCCACCCCTCTCTACCAATCCCTCCACTGGTCTCCATTCAGTGTCCTCCACCCCTCTCTACCAATCCCTCCACTGGTCTCCATTCAGTGTCCTCCACCCCTCTCTATAAATCCCTCCACTGACCTCCATTCAGTGTCCTCCACCCCTCTCTACCAATCCCTCCACTGGTCTCCATTCAGTGTCCTCCACCCCTCTCTACCAATCCCTCCACTGACCTCCATTCAGTGTCCTCCACCCCTCTCTATCAATCCCTCCACTGACCTCCATTCAGTGTCCTCTACCCCTCTCTACCAATCCCTCCACTGACCTCCATTCAGTGTCCTCCACCCCTCTCTACCAATCCCTCCACTGACCTCCATTCAGTGTCCTCCACCCCTCTCTACCAATCCCTCCACTGACCTCCATTCAGTGTCCTCCACCCCCCTCTACCAATCCCTCCACTGGTCTCCATTCAGTGTCCTCCACCCCCCTCTACCAATCACTCCACTGGCCTCCATTCAGTGTCCTCCACCCCTCTCTACCAATCCCTCCACTGACCTCCATTCAGTGTCCTCCACCCCTCTCTACCAATCCCTCCACTGGTCTCCATGCAGTGTCCTCCACCCCTCTCTACCAATCCCTCCACTGGTCTCCATTCATTGTCCTCCACCCCTCTCTACCAATCCCTCCACTGACCTCCATTCAGTGTCCTCCACCCCTCTGTACCAATCCCTCCACTGACCTCCATTCAGTGTCCTCTACCCCTCTCCTCCAATCCCTCCACTGACCTCCATTCAGTGTCTTCCACCCCTCTCTACCAATCCCTCCACTGACCTCCATTCATTGTCCTCCACCCCTCTCTACCAATCCCTCCACTGACCTCCATTCAGTGTCCTCCACCCCTCTCTGCCAATCCCTCCACTGGTCTCCATTCAGTGTCCTCCACCCCTCTCTACCAATCCCTCCACTGACCTCCATTCAGTGTCCTCCACCCCTCTCTACCAATCCCTTCACTGACCTCCATTCAGTGTCCTCCACCCCTCTCTACCAATCCCTCCACTGATCTCCATTCAGTGTCCTCCACCCCTCTCTACCAATCCCTCCACTGACCTCCATTCATAGTCCTCCACCCCTCTCTACCAATCCCTCCACTGATCTCCATTCAGTGTCCTCCACCCCTCTCTACCAATCCCTCCACTGACCTCCATTCAGTGTCCTCCACCCCTCTCTACCAATCCCTCCACTGGTCTCCATTCATAGTCCTCCACCCCTCTCTACCAATCCCTCCACTGGTCTCCATGCAGTGTCTTCCACCCCTCTCTACCAATCCCTCCACTGGTCTCCATTCAGTGTCCTCCACCCCTCTCTACCAATCCCTCCACTGGTCTCCATTCAGTGTCCTCCACCCCTCTCTACCAATCCCTCCACTGGCCTCCATTCAGTGTCCTCCACCCCTCTCTGCCAATCCCTCCACTGACCTCCATTCAGTGTCCTCCACCCCTCTCTACCAATCCCTCCACTGACCTCCATTCAGTGTCCTCCACCCCTCTCTACCAATCCCTCCACTGACCTCCATTCAGTTTCCTCCACCCCTCTCTACCAATCCCTCCACTGGCCTCCATTCAGTGTCCTCCACCCCTCTCTACCAATCCCTCCACTGACCTCCATTCAGTGTCCTCCACCCCTCTCTACCAATCCCTCCACTGTTCTCCATGCAGTGTCCTCCACCCCCCTCTACCAATCACTCCACTGGTCTCCATTCAGTGTCCTCCACTCCTCTCTACCAATCCCTCCACTGGCCTCCATTCAGTGTTCTCCACCCCTCTCTACCAATCCCTCCACTGACCTCCATTCAGTGTCCTCCACCCCTCTCTACCAATCCCTCAACTGGTCTCCATTCAGTGTCCTCCACCCCTCTCTACCAATCCCTCAACTGGTCTCCATTCAGTGTCCTCCATCCCTCTCTACCAATCCCTCCACTGGCCTCCATTCAGTGTCCTCCACCCCTCTCTACCAATCCCTCCACTGGTCTCCATTCAGTGTCCTCCACCCCTCTCTACCAATCCCTCCACTGGTCTCCATTCACAGTCCTCCACCCCTCTCTACCAATCCCTCCACTGGTCTCCATGCAGTTTCCTCCACCCCTCTCTACCAATCCCTCCACTGACCTCCATTCAGTGTCCTCCACCCCTCTCTACTAATTCCTCCACTGACCTCCATTCAGTGTCCTCCACCCCTCTCTACCAATCCCTCCACTGACCTCCATTCAGTGTCCTCCACCCCTCTCTACCAATCCCTCCACTGGCCTCAATTCAGTGTCCTCCTCCCCTTTCTACCAATCCCTCCACTGGCCTCAATTCAGTGTCCTCCACACCTGTTTGGCAATCCCTCTACTGGCCTCAATTCAGTGTCCTTCACACCTGTCCGGCAATCCCTCCACTGGCCTTCATTGATTGTCCTCCACCTCTCTCTATCAATCCCTCCACTGACCTCCATTCAGTGTCCTCCACCCCTCTCTACCAATCCCTCCACTGGCCTTCATTCAGTGTCCTCCACCCCTCTCTACCAATCCCTCCACTGACCTCCATTCAGTGTCCTCCACCCCTCTCTACCAATCCCCCCACTGACCTCCACCCCTCTCTGCCAATCCCTTCACTGGTCTCCATTCAGTGTCCTTCACACCTGTCCGGCAATCCCTCCACTGGCCTTCATTGAGTGTCCTCCATCTCTTTCTGACTATCCCTCCAACAGTCTTCATTGAGTGTCCTCCACCCCTCTCTGTCAATCCCTCCACTGGCCTCCATTCAGTGTCCTCCACCCCTCTCTACCATACCTCCACTGGCCTTCATTCAGTGTCCTCCACCCCTCTCTACCAATCCCTCCACTGGTCTCCATTCAGAGCCCACCACTTCTCTCTGCCAATCCCTCCACTGGTCTCCATTCAGTGTCCTCTACCCCTCTCTACCAATACCTCCACTGGCCTCCATTCAGAGCCCACCACTTCTCTCTGCCAATCCCTCCACTGGCCTCCATTCAGTGTCCTCCACCCCTCTCTACCATACCTCCACTGGCCTTCATTCAGTGTCCACCACCCCTCTCTGCCAATCCCTTCACTGGTCTCCATTCAGTGTTCTCTACTCCTCTCTGCCAATCCCTCCACTGGTCTCCATTCAGTGTCCTCCACCCCTCTCTACCAATCCCTCCACTGACCTCCATTCAGTGTCCTCCACCCCTCTCTACCAATCCCTCCACTGACCTCCATTCAGTGTCCTCCACCCCTCTCTGCCAATCCCTTCACTGGTCTCCATTCAGTGTTCTCTACTCCTCTCTGCCAATCCCTCCACTGGTCTCCATTCAGTGTCCTCCACCCCTCTCTACCAATCCCTCCACTGGTCTCCATTCAGTGTCCTCCACCCCTCTCTACCAATCCCTCCACTGGTCTCCATTCACAGTCCTCCACCCCTCTCTACCAATCCCTCCACTGACCTCCATTCAGTGTCCTCCACCCCTCTCTGCCAATCCCTTCACTGGTCTCCATTCAGTGTTCTCTACTCCTCTCTGCCAATCCCTCCACTGGTCTCCATTCAGTGTCCTCCACCCCTCTCTACCAATCCCTCCACTGGTCTCCATTCAGTGTCCTCCACCCCTCTCTACCAATCCCTCCACTGGCCTCCATTCAGTGTCCTCCACCCCTCTCTACCAATCCCTCCACTGGTCTCCATGCAGTTTCCTCCACCCCTCTCTACCAATCCCTCCACTGACCTCCATTCAGTGTCCTCCACCCCTCTCTACTAATTCCTCCACTGACCTCCATTCAGTGTCCTCCACCCCTCTCTACCAATCCCTCCACTGACCTCCATTCAGTGTCCTCCACCCCTCTCTACCAATCCCTCCACTGGCCTCAATTCAGTGTCCTCCTCCCCTTTCTACCAATCCCTCCACTGGCCTCAATTCAGTGTCCTCCACACCTGTTTGGCAATCCCTCTACTGGCCTCAATTCAGTGTCCTTCACACCTGTCCGGCAATCCCTCCACTGGCCTTCATTGATTGTCCTCCACCTCTCTCTATCAATCCCTCCACTGACCTCCATTCAGTGTCCTCCACCCCTCTCTACCAATCCCTCCACTGACCTCCATTCAGTGTCCTCCACCCCTCTCTACCAATCCCTCCACTGGCCTCAATTCAGTGTCCTCCTCCCCTTTCTACCAATCCCTCCACTGGCCTCAATTCAGTGTCCTCCACACCTGTTTGGCAATCCCTCTACTGGCCTCAATTCAGTGTCCTTCACACCTGTCCGGCAATCCCTCCACTGGCCTTCATTGATTGTCCTCCACCTCTCTCTATCAATCCCTCCACTGACCTCCATTCAGTGTCCTCCACCCCTCTCTACCAATCCCTCCACTGGCCTTCATTCAGTGTCCTCCACCCCTCTCTACCAATCCCTCCACTGACCTCCATTCAGTGTCCTCCACCCCTCTCTACCAATCCCCCCACTGACCTCCACCCCTCTCTGCCAATCCCTTCACTGGTCTCCATTCAGTGTCCTTCACACCTGTCCGGCAATCCCTCCACTGGCCTTCATTGAGTGTCCTCCATCTCTTTCTGACTATCCCTCCAACAGTCTTCATTGAGTGTCCTCCACCCCTCTCTGTCAATCCCTCCACTGGCCTCCATTCAGTGTCCTCCACCCCTCTCTACCATACCTCCACTGGCCTTCATTCAGTGTCCTCCACCCCTCTCTACCAATCCCTCCACTGGTCTCCATTCAGAGCCCACCACTTCTCTCTGCCAATCCCTCCACTGGTCTCCATTCAGTGTCCTCTACCCCTCTCTACCAATACCTCCACTGGCCTCCATTCAGAGCCCACCACTTCTCTCTGCCAATCCCTCCACTGGCCTCCATTCAGTGTCCTCCACCCCTCTCTACCATACCTCCACTGGCCTTCATTCAGTGTCCACCACCCCTCTCTGCCAATCCCTTCACTGGTCTCCATTCAGTGTTCTCTACTCCTCTCTGCCAATCCCTCCACTGGTCTCCATTCAGTGTCCTCCACCCCTCTCTACCAATCCCTCCACTGACCTCCATTCAGTGTCCTCCACCCCTCTCTACCAATCCCTCCACTGACCTCCATTCAGTGTCCTCCACCCCTCTCTGCCAATCCCTTCACTGGTCTCCATTCAGTGTTCTCTACTCCTCTCTGCCAATCCCTCCACTGGTCTCCATTCAGTGTCCTCCACCCCTCTCTACCAATCCCTCCACTGGTCTCCATTCAGTGTCCTCCACCCCTCTCTACCAATCCCTCCACTGACCTCCATTCAGTTTCCTCCACCCCTCTCTACCAATCCCTCCACTGACCTCCATTCAGTGTCCTCCACCCCTCTCTACCAATCCCTCCACTGACCTCCATTCAGTGTCCTCCACCCCTCTCTACCAATCCCTCCACTGACCTCCATTCAGTGTCCTCCACCACTCTCTACCAATCCCTCCACTGACCTCCATTCAGTGTCCTCCACCCCTCTCTACCAATCCCTCCACTGGTCTCCATTCAGTGTCCTCCACCCCTCTCTACCAATCCCTCCACTGGTCTCCATTCAGTGTCCTCCACCCCTCTCTACCAATCCCTCCACTGACCTCCATTCAGTGTCCTCCACCCCTCTCTACCAATCCCTCCACTGGTCTCCATTCAGAGCCCACCACTTCTCTCTGCCAATCCCTCCACTGACCTCCATTCAGAGCCCACCACTTCTCTCTGCCAATCCCTCCACTGACCTCCATTCAGAGCCCACCACTTCTCTCTGCCAGTACCTCCACTGGCTTCTGATTGCCCAATGAATAAAAATCTGAATATTCATAATCATAATACTAACAACAAGCTACAAAACCATCCACAACTTCTAACAATATAACAAAACCGTCCTTTCCAATACACCCAAAACCTCCTTCTCTCTATCTCCCTTGTCACCCCGTCCCATGCTCTCCTCCAGGACTTCTCCAGAGCCTTTCCCATCCTCTGGAACTCTTGAATCCAATCTTCCTAAGTGGAGATAGCACTGTCCCTGCACTTTCCCACATCCTCCCTGTAACTATGCGCTGTCCCTGCAGACGGGGATCCTGTCCCTACACCAGCTACTGGCATAAAGTGCACAAAACCCCAGGAGCTGCCGTCTCAAATACTCTGATGTTTGACACCGTAATGACCCATGACAGCTGCCAAGGTCACGTTGGGCACCAGCGTCCAATCAGACAACTGTCCCCATACTGACTGCAGGAAATCATAGAGGAACCAAGCTCCTCATGACTTCCTTCCCCTTCTGCATTGCTGCTTTAGTCGAGCGCCACCTACAGTGGGGAGTACAGACTGCACCTACCTACAAGCTGTCATGAGCAGGACCCTTCTAACTTCCTTGTATTTTACAGCAGCTTATACTGCACAGTGGGAGAAGCTCACAGTGTGCGGTGAAATCAGAGGAAGCCGTTTTAGTCCAGGAGAGGAGCGGGTATGACTGTGCAAAACTGAAGGGGAGGGCAGAGGTTGGATTTAACCCTCAAGCTAGTTCCTGCTTTGTGCACTGGGGGGCAGTCATGTGTTGGAACAGGAAGGGGCCGTCCCCAAACTGTTCCCACAAAGTTGGGAGTATGAAATTGTCCAAAATGTCTTTGTATGCTGACGCCTTAAGAGTTCCCTTCACTTGAACTAAGGGGACAAGACCAACCTCTGAAAAACAACCCCCCACACCATAATCCCCCTCCCCCTACACCATAACCCCCCCTCCACCAAATGATTTGGACCAGTGCACAAAGCAAGGTCCATAAAGACATGGATGAGCGAGATTGGGGTGGAGGAACTTGACCGACCTCAAGCCGATAGAACACCTTCAGGATGAATTAGAGCGGGGACTGCGAGCCAGGCCTTCTCCTCCAACATCAGTGCCTGACCTCACAAAGGCGCTTCTGGAAGAATGGTCAAACATTCCCATAGACACCCTCCTAAACCTTGTGGACGGCCTTCCCAGAAGAGTTGAAGCTGCAAAGGGTGGGCCAACTCAATATCGGACCCTACTGTCAGGTATGGAGATCAAGATGCTAAGAGGGCTCCCCTTGTGGCTAAGAGCAGCGCGCCCCTGGAGTTGGAGACGGGGAGCACGGTGCTGGAAGAAGCATGGCTTGCCATGTGCTTGTAGTCAGATGATCTGGTCACTGGGGGGGGGGGGGGGCTGTAGCAGGGAGATAGCAATAGCTGGACTTGCGGTGCTTGGTAAGAGGAGAAGCCAGGAGCCAGGCCAGAGGTCATACAGGATAAATCCGTTCCGGAACATAAACAGGGGTAAGCCGAGGTCATACACAGGAGACAGGAACAGGAGCAAAGTCCAGATGCGAGCCAAAAGGTCAAACCGGGATATCAGGAAGTGAGGTCAAGGCGAGCCGGATCAATAACGGGTAGTCCACAGGTCAGGAAACGGAATCACAAGGCCCACAGGGAAGCTGAGATAATCCAGCAATCTTCTGTCTCTAGTGGCTGGTTTAAATAGGGCAGTTGGTGCCAGTGTCTGTCACGCCACTCGCGCGCCGCCACGCACGCGTCGTATTGCGCATGCGCCGATGTGCATCGATGCACACCGATGTGCGGCGCGTGCTCCTGCACGCATCTGAACTCTCTGTGGGCGCCCATGTTGGATTTGGGCAACATTGCCAGCCCTGCGATGGCCATGTCCCTGACACCTACAGACTAAGACTGGGATGTGCGTGTAAAGGCAGGTGTCCCAATACTTTTGGGAATATAGTGTATGTTTATGTATGTATAATAGTGCAGTGGTCTCCAAAGTACGGCCCGGGATCCAGATGTTGCCTTTTGCCTGCCTTTATCTAGCCCTTGGGGCACTATTTCTACCACTGTTCAACTATTCTGCCAACTGTCATCAACAATGGGGCACCATTCCTCCCATTGACACCAACAATGGGGCACCATTCCTCCCACTGACACCAACAATGGGGCACCATTTCTCCCATTGACACCAACAATGGGGCACTATTCCTCCCATTGACACCAACAATGGGGCACTATTCCTCCCATTGACACCAACAATGGGGCATTATTCCTCCCATTGATTGACAGCAACAATAGGGCGTTATTCCTCCCATTGACACCAACAAGGGGGCACCATTTCTCCCATTAACTATAACACTGGGGCACCATTTGTCCCATTGACACCAACAACTGGCACCATTTCTCCCATTAGCTATAGCAATGGGGCACCATTTCTCCCATTGACACCAAAAATGGGGCACCAATCCTCCCATTGCCACCAACAATGGGGCACCATTCCTCCCATTGACACCAACAATGGGGCACCATTCCTCCCACTGACACCAACAATGGGGCACCATTTCTCCCATTGACACCAACAATGGGGCACTATTCCTCCCATTGACACCAACAATGGGGCACTATTCCTCCCATTGACACCAACAATGGGGCATTATTCCTCCCATTGATTGACAGCAACAATAGGGCGCTATTCCTCCCATTGACACCAACAAGGGGGCACCATTTCTCCCATTAACTATAACACTGGGGCACCATTTGTCCCATTGACACCAACAACTGGCACCATTTCTCCCATTAGCTATAGCAATGGGGCACCATTTCTCCCATTGACACCAAAAATGGGGCACCAATCCTCCCATTGCCACCAACAATGGGGCACCATTCCTCCCATTGACACCAACAATGGGGCACCATTTCTCCCATTGACACCAACAATGGGGCACTATTCCTCCCATTGACACCAACAATGGGGCACTATCCCTCCCATTGACACCAACAATGGGGCACTATTTCTCCCATTGACACCAACAATGGGGCATTATTCCTCCCATTGATTGACAGCAACAATAGGGCGCTATTCCTCCCATTGACACCAACAACGGGGCATTATTCCTCCCATTGACACCAACAATGGGGCACCATTCCTCCCATTGACACCAACAATGGGGCACCATTCCTCCCACTGACACCAACAATGGGGCACCATTTCTCCCATTGACACCAACAATGGGGCACTATTCCTCCCATTGACACCAACAATGTGGCACTATTCCTCCCTTTGACACCAACAATGGGGCATTATTCCTCCCATTAATTGACAGCAACAATAGGGCGCTATTCCTCCCATTGACACCAACAACGGGGCATTATTCCTCCCATTGATTGACAGCAACAATAGGGCGCTATTCCTCCCATTGACACCAACAAGGGGGCACCATTTCTCCCATTGACTATAACACTGGGGCACCATTTGTCCCATTGACACCAACAACTGGCACCATTTCTCCCATTAGCTATAGCAATGGGGCACCATTTCTGCCATTGACACCAACAATGGGGCTCAATTCCTCCCAATGCTGCCAACGATAAGGTACTATTCCTCCAACTAATACGAAAGGTGGTGATGTTTACTTCCACTGATGCCAGGGAAATTTCCACTCCCACTGGCCACAGTATAGCCCCTCTAAAGCCTGAAGGACAAAAAATTAGCCAGTGGCGGCTGGTGCTCAACATTTTTGGGGGGGCATAAACAAACTGAAAAATACTGAAAAAGACCCCCATCAGTTGCAGCTGTTGTGCCCATCAAATGCAGCCACTTGTGCCCATCCAATACTTTCAACTTGTGCCCATCAACTGCAGCCATTGTGCCCATCAAATGCAGCCACTTGTGCCCATCAAATGCAGCCACTTGTGCCCATCAAATGCAGCCACTTGTGCCCATCAAATGCAGCCACTTGTGCCCATCAAATGCAGCCACTTGTGCCCATCCAATACTTTCACTTGTGCCCATAAAATGCAGCCACTTGTGCCCATCCAATACTTCCACTTGTGCCCATCAAATGCAGCCACTTGTGCCCATCAACTGCAGCCACTTGTGCCCATCAAATGCAGCCATTTGTGCCCATCCAATACTTCCACTTGTGCCCATCAAATGCAGCCATTGTGCCCATCAAATGCAGCCACTTGTACCCATCAAATGCAGTCACTTGAGCCCATCATATTCAGCCGCTGTGACCCCCGACCGCCCGCTGTCTGCCCGCCCTTACCTCATCTTAGTGGCGGGTACGGCAGCGGGTGACGGTGGTGAGCTGTGGGACGGCTCCTGTGTCCTTCATGCTTCCCCCTCCTCTGTCTTTTCATTTTGCTAGGCATCCAATCAGAGCGCCTGTGCCTTCAGCCAATCAGGTAACAGGTATTAGACCTGCGCTACCCGACTGGCGGAGAGGAGGTTCAGTGTTAGAAAAGCAAATATTCATTCGCCCTCCGAGTCCACCTATTGGGAAGCCTATTAGAGTCTCTGGACGTCTGAATAGGGGGTGGCGGCGGCAGCCATAGTTAGATCCATGCAGTGCATCAACCTATCCATCATTCATAGGGGGGGCACCCTTAACGGACGGGCTCGCCCCTGAAATTAGCCCCTTGTTTCGAAAGTTTGGAGACCCCTGTAATGGCGGATTGTCCCATTACGACGCTAACACCGGTCATTGCCTTTATGATCATGGCGGCCTCTAGACCGTCCACCTCCCGTTCTTCTCATTTACCAACAACCTGATCCGGGAGGCGTCCATCAATCTGCAGGTCTTGTCCTCAAGTAGACGTTGTTATTGAAGTTCTCTCTCCCGATTGGCTGGTACTTTTGGGGACGGTAGAAGTTGGCAGCGAGTTCCCTGAGATCTGAGCCCCGGAGTATAGCGCTCCCTCTCTCGCTCTCTCTCTCTCTCTCTCTCTCTCTCCGTGTTTTATAATTAGACAAGAAGCCGTCTCAGATCTTCAGAGACCAAACCTCAGACGATGGATCGCCCCCGAGGACCACGAGGGGAGATATATAAATGGAGCCGACACATCGATCAGAAGAGAAGATCCTGGATGGAAGTCATAGATGGAAGTCTCCTCAGAACCTGCACATCACCGGACCCTTCCGTCTGTCCATCCTGACCCCTTCCTACCTGCTCCGTACACATCAGGTGAGGACAAAAGAAAAAGATTTCAAAGAATCAAGGTGGCCTCGTCCATAACAAGAATATCAATATGGCAGCTCCTCCTAAACATCCTGAGTACGGAGTACTGTCCGTGGTACTTTTTTTACTTTTTTTTACTTTTTTTTTTACATTTTTAAAACTTTTTATTTTTTATTTATTTATTTATTTCAAATACTGTTATCGGAGTAGTTCAGTGTCATTACAGTAACACTGTACTACTCTGTGGGGGGGTGAGCAGAGATTTTTTTATTTTTTTTACATAATGTCACCAGTGCAGTACAGCGTCATCATATGATTGGTGTAGTGGTGATCAGGGATACTGACTGGTGGCAGCATGTAAAAACAAAAACAAAAAAAAACAAAAAACAAACAAAAAAATAAAAATAAAATGATAATAATAATAATAATAATTTATACACTTTTTTTTCTGGTAGTGACTGGTGGCAGCATGTAAAAACAAAAACAAAAAAAATAAATAATAATAATAATAATAATTTATACACTTTTTTTTCTTTATTTCTTTTTTTTTTTTTACATACTATCATTGAGCATCATACTATTCAGTGCAGTACAGCACCATCATATAACAGGTGTAGTGGTGATCAGGGATACTGACTGGTGGCAGCATGTAAAAACAAAAAAAAAAAAATAATAATAATAATAATAATAATAATAATAATTTGATTCACTTTTTTCTTTATTTTTGTATTTTTTTTATTTTTTTTTACATACTATCATTGAGCATCATACTATTCAGTGCATTATAGCACCATCATATGACTGGTGTAGTGGTGATCAGGAATACTGACTGGTGGCAGCATGTAAAAACAAAAACAACAAAAAACAAAACAAAAAAATAATAAAATAATAATAATAATTTATACACTTTTTTTCAGTGCAGTACAGCATAATCATATGACTGGTGTAGTGGTGATCAGGGATAGTGACTGGTGGCAGCATGTAAAAACAAAAACAAAACAAAAAAATAATAATAATAATTTATACACTTTTTTTTCTTTATTTATTATTATTTTTTTTTTTTTTACATACTATCATTGAGCATCATACTATTCAGTGCAGTACAGCACCATCATATAACAGGTGTAGTGGTGATCAGGGATACTGACTGATGGCAGCATGTAAAAACAAAAAAATAAATAATAATAATAATAATAATAATAATAATAATAATAATAATTTGATTCACTTTTTTCTTTATTTTTATTTTTTATTTTTTTTTACATACTATCATTGAGCATCATACTATTGAGTGCAGTACAGCATCATCATATGACTGGTGCAGTGGTAATCAGGGATACTGACTGATGGCAGCATGTAAAAACAAAAAAATAAATAATAATAATAATAATTTGATTAATTTATTTCTTTGTTTTTTTATTTTTTTTTATTTTTTTTTTTACATACTATCATTGAGCATCATACTATTGACTGCAGTACAGCATCATATGACTGGTGTAGTGGTGATCAGGGATAGTGACTGGTGGTAGTATGTAAAAATAATAATAATAATTATAATAATAATAATGTTTGTTACAATTTTAAAACTATTTTTACATTTTTTTTTCACATAATATCACCAGAGTAGTTCAGTGTCACCATAGTGATGGTGGTGATCAGGGATACTGACATGTGACCGTGTTTAAAAAAAAAAAAAAAACTAAATGATTTTCATATTTTTTTTAAAAAAAATTGTTAGTTTTCTTTACATTTTATATTTACATACATATTGATACTGTACTACTCTGGGGGGCCAATCAGGGATTTGTTTTTTTTTTTTTTTTTACATAATGTCACCAATGCAGTATAGCATCATCACATAATTGGTGTAGTGGTGATCAGGGATACTGACTGATGGCAGCATGTAAAAACAAAAAAATAAATAATAATAATAATAATAATTTGATTCACTTTTTTCTTTATTTTTTTTATTTTTTTATTTTTTTTACATACTATCATTGAGCATCCTACTATTCAGTGCAGTACAGCATCATCATATGACTGGTGTAGTGGTGATCAGGGATAGTGACTGGTGGTAGTATGTAAAAAAAATAATAATAATAATAATAATAATTTTGCTACAATTTTAAAACTTTTTTAAAAATATTTTTTCACATAATATCATCAGAGTAGTTCAGTGTCACCATAGTGATGGTGGTGATCAGGGATACTGACATGTGACAATGTTTAAAAAAAAAATGATTTTCATCATTTTTTTTTTAAATTGTTCCTTTCTTTACATTTTTATTTTACATACATATTGATACTGTACTACTCTGGGGGGCCAATCAGGGATTTTTTTTTTTTTTTTTTTTTTTTTTTACATAATGTCACCAATGCAGTACAGCATCATCACATAATTGGTGTAGTGGTGATCAGGGATACTGGCTGGTGGCAGCATGTAAAAAAAAAAAAAAAATAGTAATAATAATAATAATATACATTTTTGTTACAATTTTAAAACGTTTTTTTTCACATACTATCATCAGAGTAGTTCAGTGTCACCATAGTGATGGTGGTGATCAGGGATACTGACATGTGACAGTATGTTAAAAAATAATAATAATAAAATAAACAAAATGATTTTCATAATTTTTTTAAAAAATTGTTCCTTTCTTTTCTTTTTTTTTTTACATACATACATTGTATCATACACTGTACTACTCTTGGGGGGGGGGGGGGGCAATGAGAGTTTTTTTGTTTTGTTTTTTACATAATGTCACCAATGCAATACAGCGCCATCATATAACTGGTGTAGTGGTGATCAGGTATACTGACTGGTGGCAGCATGTAAAAAAAAAAAAAAAAAAATTAAAAAAACATAGTAATAATAATATACATTTTTGTTACAATTTTAAAACTTTTTTTTTACATTTTTTTTTCACATGCTATCATCAGAGTAGTTCAGTGTCACCTCACTATAGTGATGGTGGTGATCGGAAAAACTGAATTGTGAAGGTATGTAAAAAAAAAAAATATAATAATAAATGATTTTCATTATTGTTTTAAAAAATTGTTCCTTTTTTTTACATTTTTATTTTACATACATTGTCACCATAGTGATAGTGGTGATCAGGAATACTGACTTGTAACAGCATGTAAAAAAAAAAAAAAAAAATGATTTTCATTAGATTTTTTAAAATTCTGATGACTGTATGCAAAATAAATAAATATATTTTTTTATTCAATTTTAAAACTTTTTTTTTTTACTTTTTTCTTTTTTTTACCTTTTTTTTCTTTTATTTTTTTTACATACTGTCATCATGGGGGTGATCAGAGATTTTTTTTTTTTTTTTTAACACCGTTATTGGGTTACAACAGTGATGATCGTTGTTATTAGCAATAGTTTGAACTATCATGAATCACTTCTATTCCTGATAGCTTGTTTATTATTGTGATGCTGTGATTGGTTACAGCTAATCACATGGTACAGGGTGCTTTGATTGGCAGGGCCAGGACTAGGGGGTGGGGCGATCCGACGTTCGTCTAGTGATCTCCCTCGCTGTTCTTTTGTGTTCTGATGGGGGGGGAAGGGGGGACAGGCCCCTCACCGGAACCCTCCGGTCAGGGCTCTCATCCTGGTTTTCCACCCGTCCAATCAGCCGCCTTCTGTTGGAAACCGGCTGCCTTACACACAGGCCGAAGGTCAGCCGGGTGTTTATTGAACCAACCGATGTGACCCGACATTCGGGGCCCGTGTGTGGCCGGCTTTAGGCTGGATCTTCCACCTGACCGCAGTAAATGTAGGGGTGGAGAATGGTCCAAGGATCCAGTTTGGTGTTTTTGGGCCGGTGATAAGGTCTTTGTAGAGGACTGCTATGAGATTTTGGTGATTTTGGTGATTTTGGTGATTTTGGTGGTTTTGGTGGTTTTGGTGATTTTGGTGGTTTTGGTGGTTTTGGTGATTTTGGTGGTTTTAGTGATTTTGGTGGTTTTGGTGATTTTGGTGATTTTGGTGGTTTTGGTGGTTTTGGTGGTTTTGGTGATTTTGGTGATTTTGGTGTTTTTAGTGATTTTGGTGATTTTGGTGATTTTGGTGGTTTTGGTGATTTTGGTGGTTTTGGTGGTTTTGGTGATTTTGGTGATTTTGGTGTTTTTAGTGATTTTGGTGATTTTGGTGTTTTTAGTGATTTTGGTGATTTTGGTGATTTTGGTGATTTTGGTGATTTTGGTGGTTTTGGTGATTTTGGTGATTTTTGGTGGTTTTGGTGATTTTGGTGTTTTTAGTGATTTTGGTGATTTTGGTGTTTTTAGTGATTTTGGTGATTTTGGTGATTTTGGTGGTTTTGGTGATTTTGGTGATTTTGGTGGTTTTGGTGGTTTTGGTGATTTTGGTGATTTTGGTGTTTTTAGTGATTTTGGTGATTTTGGTGTTTTTAGTGATTTTGGTGATTTTGGTGATTTTGGTGGTTTTGGTGATTTTGGTGATTTTGGTGATTTTGGTGGTTTTGGTGATTTTGGTGATTTTTGGTGGTTTTGGTGATTTTGGTGATTGGGTTGAAGATTTTTTTTTGTCTCCGCAGTTATTAACCGTTTTTTAAGATTTAATTAGTATTATTACATTTCCTTCCCTGACAGATTTTCACCATGTTGCCAAACAAGAGCCAAATCCCGGCCACGTTCCTCCTGACGGGCGTGCCGGGGCTGGAGTCACTCTACGGCTGGATCTCACTTCCATTCTGCTTCATGTTCTTCACCTCCATCATCGGGAACGCTCTGATCCTTCTTGTGATCCTCAGAGATTACAAACTCCACCAACCCGTGTTCTTCCTTCTCTCCATGCTGGCCGTCACCGACCTTCTCTTCACCCTGGTCACCAGCCCCTCGGTCCTGGCCGTTTTCCTCTTTGACCACGAGGTCATCAAATCTCAGCTGTGCCTCCTGCAAATGTTCTTCATCCACTCGCTCTCCATCACCGAGTCTTCGCTCCTGGTGGCCATGGCCTTCGATCGGTACGTCGCCATTTGCCATCCTTTAAGATACGCGTCCGTTCTTACCAGCCCGGCTGTGGCCAAGGTTGGTCTCGCCTCTGCCCTCCGGGGAACCCTTCTCCACATCCCACCAGTGTTCAGCCTGAAATTCCTGCCCTACTGCGAGGGTAATGCCCTGTCCCATCCGTACTGCCTGCACCAGGATGTCATGAAGTTGGCTTGTCATGGAACCAATGCCTTCAACATCATGTATGGTCTCATGGTTATCCTCTGCACGGTTACGCTGGACGCCGTGCTTATTGTCTTGTCCTACATTCTGATAGTCCGAGCCGTCCTTCACCTCACCAAAGTGGACCGTTATAAGTTATTTAACACCTGCGTGTCCCACCTCTGTGCTGTGCTTCTGTTCTATGCCCCTATGGTGGCGCTGTCCCTGGTACATAGGTTCGGAAAAGACGTCTCACCATTATTTCTCACCCTCTTGGCCAATGCGTACCTGTTCTTCCCATCCATGCTCAACCCCGTCATCTACAGCGCCAAGAACAAACAAATCCGGGAAGCCTTACTTCAGATGTTCCACAGAGGACCCACGGATTGTTAAAACCAATTCTGGCTAAAATCAAGTGTAGTATCTGTTCTTATTCAAACATTTTTTTTATTTAGTTTATTTTTGTTTTTATAACAGTTTTATTCAAGCATTTTTTATTTGATTTTTTTTTTTAAATCAGTTTTATTTTTTTAAAACCTTTTTTGAATCAAACATTTTTTTTGTTAACCCCAGTTTTATTTAAGCATTTTTTGTTTTTTATTTGGAAAAACATTTTTTTTTTCAAGAATTTTTTTTCCTTTTTTCCTTCCTTTTTTCAGCATTATTGAAACATTTTTTAACTCTGTTTTATTCAAGCATTTTTTGTTTTTTATTTGGAAAAACATTTTTTTTCAAGAATTTTTTTTCCTTTTTTTCCTTCCTTTTTTCAGCCTTATTCAAACATTTTTTAACCCAGTTTTATTCAAGCATTTTTTGTTTTTTATTTGGAAAAACATTTTTTTTCAAGAATTTTTTTTCCTTCCTTTTTTCAGCCTTATTCAAACATTTTTTAACCCAGTTTTATTCAAGCATTTTTTGTTTTTTATTTGGAAAAAACATTTTTTTTCAAGAATTTTTTTTTCCTTTTTTCCTTCCTTTTTTCAGCCTTATTCAAACATTTTTTTAACCCAGTTTTATTTAAGCATTTTTTTAAACTGTTTTATTCAAGCATTTTTTTATTTGTAATTATTTATTTTAAAAAACTGTTTTATTCAAGCATTTTTTATTATTTATTTAAAAACACCTTGTTTTTTTTTTTAAACCCTTTTTGAATCAAACATTTTTTTGTTAACCCCAGTTTTATTTAAGAATTCTTTGTTTTTTATTTGGAAAAACATTTTTTTTTCAAGAATTTTTTTTCTTTAAACAAACCCAGCCTTATTCAAACATTTTTTTAAACCCAGTTTTATTAAAGCATTTTTTTAAACTGTTTTATTCAAGCATTTTTTTATTTGTAATTATTTATTTAAAAAAACTGTTTTATTAAAGCATTTTTTATTATTTATTTAAAAACAACTGTTTTATTCAAGCATATCTGGTTTTGTTTTTTTAAAAACCCTTTTTGAATCAAACATTTTTTTTGTTAACCCCAGTTTTATTTAAGCATTTTTTGTTTTTTATTTGGAAAAACATTTTTTTTTCAAGAATTTTTTTTTTCCTTAAACAAACCCAGCCTTATTCAAACATTTTTTTAAACCCAGTTTTATTCAAGCATTTTTTTAAACTGTTTTATTCAAGCATTTTTTTATTTGTAATTATTTATTTTTAAAAAACTGTTTTATTAAAGCATTTTTTATTATTTATTTAAAAACAACTGTTTTATTCAAGCATATCTTGTTTGTTTTTTTTTAAACCCTTTTTGAATCAAGCAGTTTTTTGTTAACTACACTTTTATTTAAGCATTTTTTGTTTTTTATTTAGAAAAAAAAATGTTTTTTTTTTCAAACATTTTTTGTTGTTTCTTAAAAAACCCAGCCTTATTCAAAAAAAAAATTATTTATTTTTTGCTTTTTGAAAAACCCAACACCTGTTTTTTTTTTTCCAAGCATTTTTTAACACAGTTTTATTCAAGCATTTTTTTATTATTATTTTTTTTTAAAAAACTGTTTTATTGAAGTATTTCTTGTTTTGTTTTTTAACACTTTTTAATTAAGCATTTATTTTTGTTAACCTTGGTTTTATTTAAGCATTTTTTGTTTTTTATTTGGAAAAAAAATGTTTTTTTTTTCCAAGCATTTTTTTTTCCTTAAACAAACCTAGGCTTATTCAAAAAAAGTTTTTTAAACCAAATTTTATTGAAGCATTTTTTTAAACTGTTTTATTCAAGCATTTTGTATTCATTTACTTAAAAAAACTGTTTTATTCAAGCATTTTTTATTATTTATTTAAAAACAACTGTTTAATTTTTTTTTTAAAACCTTTTTTGAATCAAGCATTTTTTTTGTTAACCACAGTTTTATTTAAGCATTTTTTGTTTTTTATTTGGAAAAACATTTTTTTTAAGAATTTTTTTTCCTTTAAACAAACATTTTTTTTAAACCCAGTTTTATTCAAGCATTTTTTTAAACTGTTTTATTCAAGCATTTTTTATTTGTAATTATTTATTTTAAAAAAACTGTTTTATTCAAGCATTTGTTATTATTTATTCAAGCATATCTTGGTTTTTTTAACCCTTTTTTGAATAAAGCATTTTTTTTGTTTTATTTAAGCATTTTTTGTTTATTATTTAGAAATAAACTGTTTTTTTTCAAGCATTTTTTTGTTTTTTTCTTAAAAAAACTATGCCTTATTGAAGCATTTTTTTTTATTTTTTGTTTTTGTTTTTGAAAAACCTAACACCTGTTTTTTTTTTCAAGCATTTTTTTAACACAGTTTTATTCAAGCATTTTGTCTTTGTATTCATTTATTTTTTAAAAAAACTGTTTTATTCAAGCATTTTTGATTTTTTTTTTTTTTAAACTGTTTTATTCAAGCATTTTTGTTTTTTTTTCTTAAAAAAAACAGCCATATTCAAGCATTTTTTTGCTTTTTGAAAAACCTGTTTTATTCAAACATTTTTTTTTAAACCATGTTTTATTCAAGCATTTTTTTTAATACCTTAGTTTGATTCAAGCATTTTTTAAAAAAAACTGTTTTATTCAATCATTTTTTTGAAAAAAAAAATAGCCTTTTTCAAGCATTTTTTTTTTTGCTTTTTGAAAAACCCAACACCTGTTTTATTTGAAAAAAAATAAAAAATTAAACCCTAGTTTAATCAAGCGCTTTTTTTTTTGTTTTTTATTTGAAAAAAACAAAAATTCAGTTTTATTCAATAATTTATTTTAAAAAGCAGTTTTATTCAAGCATTTTTTTGTTTTTTATTTTAAAAAAAAAACATTTTTTTCAAGCAATTTTTGTTTTTTGTTTTAAAAAAAAAACAGCCTTATTCAAGCATTTTTTGTTGTTTGAAAAACCCTACACCTGTTTTATAAAAAAAATAAAAAAACAAAAAAAAAAATAACCCCTAGTTTTATTCAAGCACTTTTTTTTTGTTTTTTATTTGGAAAAAAACGTTTTTTTCTAGCATTTTTTTCTTCTTTTTTTTTCAAGCAATTTTTGTTTTTTGTTTTAAAAAAAAACAGCCTTATTCAAGCATTTTTTGTTGTTTGAAAAACCCTACACCTGTTTTATAAAAAAAATAAAAAACAAAAAAAAAATAACCCCTAGTTTTATTCAAGCACTTTTTTTTTGTTTTTTATTTGGAAAAAAACGTTTTTTTCTAGCATTTTTTTCTTCTTTTTTTTTCAAGCAATTTTTGTTTTTTGTTTTAAAAAAAACAGCCTTATTCAAGCATTTTTACAACTGTTTTTTAAAAAAAAATAAAAAAAAATAAAAAAATAACCCCTAGTTTTATTCAAACACTTTTTTTCGTTTTTTATTTGGAAAAAAAAAACGTTTTTTTTCTAGCATTTTTTTTCTTTTTTTTTCTTCTCTGTATCTGTTCCTATTAGTTGTTGGGAGGAGGAAAGCTGGTGCTTAGGGGGGCGCCCTGGATAATATTCCTCCTAATTTAATAAGTTGGGAGTGATGGGGGTGCCTTTTCCCCCTTTCCGGGGGTTGATACTGGTGTACCAGACTTGTCCCGGGTTGAAGTCAAGGCTCTCCCAAAGTTCTAATGGCTTCCTGGTAGGGATGGTGGTGCTCTAGTCTGGCCAGGGGCTGAGAGAAGGCTGCGGTGTATGTGGCCCCTGGAGTGGCAGTTCCGAGGAGGGGGGGGGGCAGAAATTCTCCCGATGGGGGGAGCTCACTTGAATTTATTATGGCCCCTAGGTCACTTTTTACACACCTTCCTCCTGGGCCGGGTCTTTTGGCTCGTCCCACCTAGTACTAGTTGGATAGGCCTTGCTTTGGCAGGCTTCCTGAAGAAAGGGGTCCACCTAGTTTTCGGCTGGGTGGACCATAAGTACCCCGGTCCCTGTCAAGAGCTTTGCACCCTGAAGGATCGGGGTCAGGGTCCTTCCTCCTCAGATATCGGTGCTCCCATGGCGTTTAACCAGTTCTTGCCCGGCAGGCTTCCTGACGAAAGGGGTCCACCTGGTTCTCGGCTGGGTGGACCATAAGTACCCCAGTCCCTGTCAAGAGCTTTGCACCCTGAGGCGGTGGACCATGAGTACCCCAGTTCCTGTCAAGAGCTTTGCACCCTGAGGCGGTGGACCAGGGTCAGGGTCCTTCCTCCTCAGATATCGGTGCTCCCATGGCGTTTAACCAGTTCTTGCCTGGCAGGCTTCCTGAAGAAAGGGGTCCACCTCATTTTCGGCTGGGTGGACCATAAGTACCCCAGTCCCTGTCAAGAGCTTTGCACCCTGAGGGATCAGGGTCAGGGTCCTTCCTCCTCAGATATCGGTGCTCCCATGGTTCTTAACCAGTTCTTGCCTGGCAGGCTTCCTGAAGAAAGGGGTCCACCTCATTTTCGGCTGGGTGGACCATAAGTACCCCAGTCCCTGTCAAGAGCTTTGCACCCTGAGGGATCGGGGTCAGGGTCCTTCCTCCTCAGATATCGGTGCTCACATGGTTCTTAACCAGTTCTTGCCCGGCAGGCTTCCTGAAGAAAGGGGTCCACCTGGTTTTCGGCTGGGTGGACTATGAGTACCCTGGTCCCTGTCAACAGCTTTGCACCCTGAGGGATCAGGGCCAGGGTCCTTCCCCCTCAGGTATTGGTGCTCCCATGGTTCTTAACCAGTTCTTGCCCGGCTTCCAGCAATTTGACGGCCGAGTTGGACTTTGATGGTTCCGGGTTGACATCGTATGTGATTGCTGTGACCAATCACGACATAACAATTGTAAACAATGGATCATTCATGCCATTCATTGTTACAATGGTATTGTTAGCTGCGATTGGTCACAGTGATCACATGATACAGGCCGGGCCAATCACAGATAATCACAACAACAAAAAACACTAAATTAATCCATTCAGTAAAATGCTTGCTTATTATTCCAGTGAATTTCACTGATATAAGCAATAATAATGTGTAAAAAAAAAAAAAAAAAATGAAAAAATCCTGATCACTTCCCCAGAGTAGTACAATGATACTGTGATAATATTATATTTCTCTGGTCACAGTGTGTTAAAAAAAATAAAATAAAAAAAAAAATGAAAAAAATAAAAAACAATAAAAAATAAAAAAATTGAAAAAAAATCGTAATAAAATTAATAATAAAAAAAAAATTGTAAAAAAAAAACAAAGAATAAATAAAATGAAAAAAATCGTGTAAAAAAAATAAAATTAGAAAAAAAATCATAATAAAATTAATAAAAAAAAATCGTAAAAAAAAAAAACAAAGAATAAAAAAAATGAAAAAAATCATATAAAAAAATAAAATTTGAAAAAAAATCGTAATAAAATTAATAAAAAAGAAAAAAATTGAAAAAAATCGTAAAAAAAAAAACAATGAAAAATAAAATAAATCGCAATAAAATTATCAAAAAATAAGAAAAATCGTAAAAAAAAACAAACAATAAAAAATAAAAAAATTGAAAAAAAAAAATCGTAATAAAATTAATAAAAAATAAAAATAAATAAAAAACAAATTGCATTAGGTCTTATACTGAGATGGTTGTTATCAGCAAATATAAAAAAAAAAAAAAAAAACTAATTTCATGTTTATTTCAAATATTTTCTTACTTTTGACTTAAATCAGAATGTAATCTATCACGTCATTAAATGAAGGTCTGATAATTGTTAAATAATGTGGGATTGATAAATATTTTTTTTAATATGAATATGTAACTAATATCCCATTTTACCTTTATATAAACCAGTGGTTGTCAACTTACATGGCGTAGTGGATGTCAATCATGGCCCCTGACATCACCACTGGGGGGGGTGGGTAGTAAAGGAATGGGAGAGAGCCTAAGAGTCAGCCCGGTGTCGTGGTGAAGGGTCAAGCTCAGGGAGCAGTAGCTATAGCAGTAGAGATGCTCCCGACTTGCAGGATAGATATGCAAGCAGGTCGGGTGACATGGGCTCACCTGAGGAGCCTGGTCTCCCTCAGGGTGCAAAGCTCTTGACAGGGACGGGGGTACTCATGGTCCACCCAGCCAAAAACGAAGTGGACCCCTTTCTTCAGGAAGCCTGCCGAAGCCTATCCAACTAGTACCAGGTGGGGCTAGCCAAAAGACCCGGCCCAGGAGGAAGTACTAACTGATATTCTCCCGATGGTGGAGATGTGTTGCTGCATGTTAGTAGCAGGTCGCGGTCCTCAGAATCGCCCCGGAGCTGGAAGTGAACAAGTCGGGGTCCAGTTATAGATATAGCACTTAGGGATCGAGCAGAAATGTAGTCAGTAAACAAGCCAAATATCTGCATCAAGTGGTTGCAGGTTGGGATCAAGCAGAAGAGCAGTTGAGGAAGAAGCCAAAGATCGGTCTGTCATGGTTATGCAGTGATCTTCCTGTGTTTGCTTACCTCCCCTCATGTGTTCAGACTAAGAGGCCAGCCACTTCCACCTGGTGGTTTTTATAACCTCTCCTCTAAGCCGGGCTCCACCCCAGGCCCTATCAGGGAACCCCGATATTAACCTGTGCACTGCAAGCCTGCGGTGCTGATCAACCATTGTGTATTCATTGTGTGTTTGGCTTCCTGTTTCCTGCTTGCCGTGTGCTCTACGTTTTTCTGTTTTTTCTACCGACCTTGGCGTGTTCTCGACTATTCCTGTCTGCTTGTGACCTTGACCTTTTGGCGTGTCCCCGACTATCCTTGTCTGCCTGTGACCCTGAACCTTTTGTTCCTGTCTGCTAGTTGCCCTGACCTCTGCCTTATCCCTTTACTATCCTTGTTGTTCCAGCCTGCTGCTTCCTTCTCCTGTAGTCTACCGTAAACGTGAGCTGTGAGACCCTGGGGGCAGCGACCTGGAGCCAGACTGCAGCCAAGTCCATCCTCACCACTGGAGGCTCTGGTGAACACCTGCTGGCTCTTAGACTCCGCGCCCTGGGGAATCTATGCTCCGGCACCCACTGTGATCTGTGTTAGTGATCCAGTAGACCTGCATCCTGAACCTCCCTAGGTACAATCCGCAGCAGTCAGTCCTTAGTGGTGCACTTCCGACTCCTACGGAGTGCATCTGTCACCTGGTCTCAGGTGACCTGACACGGTCACCAGTGGTTGCAGGTTGGGCTCAAGTAGAAGTGCAGTTGAGGAACAAGCCAAAGATCGGTCACCAGTGGTTGCAGGTTGGGATCAAGTAGAAGTGCAGTTGAGGAACAAGCCAAAGATTGGTAACCAGTGGTTACAGGTTGGGATCAAGCAGAAGTGTATTAGAGGAACAAGCCAAAGATTGGTAACGAGTCATTGCAGGTTGGGATCAAGCGGAAGCGTAGTCGAGGAACAAGCCAAAGATCAGTAACAAGTGGTTGCAGGTTGAGTTCAAGTGGAAAGTAGTTGAGGAAAAAGCCAAAAATCAGTTACGAGTGGTTGCAGGTTGGGATCAAGTGGAAGCGCAGTTGAGGAACAAGCCAAAGATTGGTAAGGAAAGGAGCAATATATCAACTGAGCACAATAATCTGGCAAACAGGAAGTGCAAAGGTGTGGCTTAAATGGGAAAAATGGGCTTAAATGGGAAGTTCCTGAGAGGAGCAAAGAGCTCACCAGAAATAAGTGACAAGGCAAAGTTGCTCTAAGAGATCAGACAGGGACCGGCACAGCATCTCAAGTGGTTCAGCAAGAAGAACTACTGTTACATACAGCAGAGGTTGTGGGTTCAGAACTTGCCCCTGACACCCGGGTAAACTTCTGGCTTGGAATCTCAATATACATTTTACAGAGGGGTATCTAAGTGGACCCAGGGAGCCCATACCAGTTTGAAGGTTTGGATAGTGTTATTTATTTTTTCTTTCAAGAGCTTGAAGACGAGACGTGCCTCCTTCTGGTAACCATTGGCAACATCTTCCTTTAATGAGGTCACTAGACCCTTAAATCCAATGCATCTCCAAGGAAGTCGCTCTCCGATGTCGCTCAATTCAAGCAGTTCAGCATTTCTCCTGACCGTCATCTCACAGCCTTGATGAAGGAGACTCAGATCCTCGGAACGCGTTATTACTGTATTTGCTGTTTGGAATAAAATGATGTTTTCTTTCAGAACTATGGCTCGCTATCGTCCCATATTGGCTTCTTCTGGCCATGCGCGGTAAATCTCAGCTTTTCTTAGTGTAAGAAACCTACAGAGAGGTCACTATGACAATATGGTGCAGATGACCAACTCGCCACCACACCCTGTTTGTACTGTTTGCCCTAAGTGGGGGTGAGCGGAGCGATTTCACACCAAATTTACCCATGTTGCTGACCCCAACCTCGCTGATACCCCTACTTCTAATCCTAATACCACCCCTACCCTAAAGATAACCCTTGTCCTACTGCTGACCCCAACCTCGCTGATACCCCTACTTTTAATCATAATATCACCCCTTACCCTAAAGATAACCCTTGTCCTAATGCTAACCCCAACCTCACTGATACCCCTACTTCTAATCCTAATCCTAATACCACCCCTTACCCTAAAGATAACCCTTGTCCTAATGCTGACCCCAACCTCACTGATACCCCTACTTCTAACCTGAATCCTAATACCACCCCTTACCCTAAAGATAACCCTTGTCCTAATGATAACCCCAACCTCACTGATACCCCTACTTCTAATCCTAATACCACCCCTTACCCTACAGAGAGGACAATATGACAATATGGTACAGATGACCAACTCGCCACCACACCCAGTTTGTACTGTTTGCCCTAAGAGGGGGTGAGCGGAGCGATTTCACACCAAATTTACCCATGATGCTAACCCCAACCTCACTTATACCCCTACTTCTAATCCTAATACCACCCCCTACCCTAAAGATAACCCTTGTCCTAATGCTAACCCCCACCTCACTGATACCCCTACTTCTAATCCTAATACCACCCCTTACCCTAAAGATAACCCTTGTCCTACTGCTGACCCCAACCTCACTGATACCCCTACTTCTAACCTGAATCCTAATACCACCCCTTACCCTAAAGATAACCCTTGTCCTACTGCTGACCCCAACCTCACTGATACCCCTACTTCTAACCTGAATCCTAATACCACCCCTTACCCTAAAGATAACCCTTGTCCTACTGCTGACCCTAACTTTCCTGATACCCCTACTTCTAATCCTAATACCACCCCCTACCCTAAAGATAACCCTTGTCCTACTGTTGACCCTAACTTTCCTGATACCCCTACTTCTAACCCGAATCCTAATACCACCCCTTACCCTAAAGATAACCCTTACCCTAATGATAACCCCAACCTCACTGATACCCCTACTTCTAATCCTAATACCACCCCTTACCCTAAAGATAACCCTTACCCTAATGATAACCCCAACCTCACTG
The DNA here is from genome assembly GCF_037356315.1 of Lithobates pipiens. Taxonomy (NCBI): domain Eukaryota; kingdom Metazoa; phylum Chordata; class Amphibia; order Anura; family Ranidae; genus Lithobates; species Lithobates pipiens. The sequence continues at coordinate 7,231,081 of NW_027507861.1, read as the reverse complement.
ATACCCCTACTTCTAATCCTCATACCACCCCTTACCCTAAATCTAATCTTTGTCCCACTGCTAACCCTGACCCTAACCCCACTGATACCCCTAATTCTAATCCTAATCCTAATACTACCCTTTACCATAACGCCAGCTTAAGCCCTAATATTAACTCTTCTCTTAATCCCGCTGATAACCCTAATCCTCATACTACCCCTTACCCTAAAGATAACCCTTGTCCTACTGATAACCCTGACCCTAACCATAACCGATACCCCTACTTCTAATCCTCACAATGCTTTATACTTCTCCACAACTTTATCCCTGACCTGTCTGGTGTGTTCCTTGGCCTTCATGATGCTGTTTGTTCACTAAGGTTCTCTAACAAACCTCTGCGGGCTTCACAGAACAGCTGTATTTATACTGAGATTACATGACACACAGGAGGACTCTATTTACTAATGTGCAGTCATGTGTTGTGGGGACACGCGGCTCTGCCCCCCCCCCCCCCCTTCCGCCGGGGCGTTGTGCCAGAAATGTGGTGATATGCAGTAGAAGGTCTTCCAATGGGTTGTCTTTTGGTAACACAAAGTATCTCACAATATAACATACATGAATGTTCCGTCACATCGGCTCCACCCCCAAATCTATCATGTGACCAGAAATAAATCCGCCACTGACAGCGGCCGCCGGTGCATTCAATATAAATCTCTGCAAAAAAATATAATAAATGTTAAAAGAGGTAGTTCAAAAAAAAAAAGCCACCAAATTCCCGGCCTATAACGGATTTACCTTTGTACAACGTTTAGTATTTGAGAACCCCCCCTCCCCCCCAGATTAGTAATTCCCCCCCCCCTGTATTTCTTCCACGTCCCCCGAGAATTCCATCTCCAGTCATCATTCTGCCGCCTCCTCTCCGACGTGTCCGGGTGGTTGCCGGACGGAAAAATCCTCCCTGAAACCAGGAACCAAGACGATATATCACAGAGGAGCTGGGACGTCATCGCTTATTATTTCCAAACACAGAAAACATAAATATCAGCTGAGCTGGAATGCTTTACCAACACTTCTCCCATGGAAAAAGACCCCCCCCCCAAAATGGGCACCCGGAATGGACTTAGATCACAATGTTTATAAACATTGATCAAAGATACAAAGTAACATTGTTTATAAACATTGATCAGACAAGAGATGGAGAGATACAAAGTAACATTGTTTATAAACATTGATAAGACAGGAGATAGAGAGATACAAAGTAACATTGTATATAAACGCTGATCAGGCCTAGTGTGCACACCACCCATCCTGCTGACCCCCCACTGAGAGTCTGTCAGGATGTCCTGGCCAATGATTCAGGGCCGAGACCTTCTGATCAGCTGTGTCCAATCACATTCTGTGGGGTTGAGGTCAGGACTCTGTGCAGACCAGTCAAGTTCCTCCACCGCAAACTCACTCATCCATGTCTTTATGGACGTTGCTTTGTGCACTGGTGGGCAGTCATGTTGGAACAGGAAGAGGCCGTCCCAAACTCCTCCCACAAAGTTGGGAGCATGAAATTGTCCAAAATGTCTTGATATGCCGACACCTTAAGAGTTCCCTTCACTGGAACTAAGGGGCCAACCCCTGAAAAACAACCCCACATCATAATCCCCCTCCCCCACACCATAATCCCCCTCCCCCTACACCATAACCCCTCCTCCCCCCACACCATAATCCCCCTCCCCCTACACCATAACCCCTCCTCCCCCCACATCATAATCCCCCTCCCCCTACACCATAACCCCTCCTCCCCCCACACCATAATCCCCCTCCCCCTACACCATAATCCTCCCTCCCCCTACACCATAACCCCTCCTCCCCCCACACCATAATCCACCCTCCCCCCTACACCATAATCCCCCTCCCCCACACAATAACCCCTCCCCCTACACCATAACCCCCTCCCCCCACACCATAATCCCCCTCCCCCTACACCATAATCCTCCCTCCCCCTACACCATAACCCCTCCTCCCCCACACCATAATCCACCCTCCCCCCTACACCATAATCCCCCTCCCCCACACAATAACCCCTCCCCCTACACCATAACCCCTCCTCCCCCCACACCATAATCCCCCTCCCCCTACACCATAACCCCTCCTCCCCCCACATCATAATCCCCCTCCCCCTACACCATAACCCCTCCTCCCCCCACACCATAATCCCCCTCCCCCTACACCATAACCCCTCCTCCCCCCACACCATAATCCCCCTCCCCCTACACCATAATCCTCCCTCCCCCTACACCATAACCCCTCCTCCCCCACACCATAATCCACCCTCCCCCCTACACCATAATCCCCCTCCCCCACACAATAACCCCTCCCCCTACACCATAACCCCTCCTCCCCCACACCATAATCCCCCTCCCCCTACACCATAACCCCTCCTCCCCCCACATCATAATCCCCCTCCCCCTACACCATAACCCCTCCTCCCCCCACACCATAATCCCCCCTACACCATAACCCCCCTCCCCCCACACCATAATCCACCCTCCCCCCTACACCATAATCCCCCTCCCCCACACCATAATCCCCCTCCCCTACACCATAACCCCTCCTCCCCCCACACCATAATCCCCCTCCCCCTACACCATAACCCCTCCTCCCCCACACCATAATCCCCCTCCCCCTACACCATAACCCCTCCTCCCCCCACACCATAATCCCCCTCCCCCTACACCATAACCCCTCCTCCCCCCACACCATAATCCCCCTCCCCCTACACCATAACCCCTCTCCCCCACACCATAATCCCCCTCCCCCCTACACCATAATCCCCTCCTCCCCCCACACCATAATCCCCCTCCCCCTACACCATAATCCCCTCCTCCCCCCACACCATAACCCCCCCTCCCCCACAACCATAACCCCTCCTCCCCCCACACCATAATCCCCCTCCCCCTACACCATAACCCCTCCTCCCCCCACACCATAATCCCCCTCCCCCTACACCATAACCCCTCCTCCCCCCACACCATAATCCCCCTCCCCCTACACCATAACCCCTCCTCCCCCACACCATAATCCCCCTCCCCCTACACCATAACCCCTCCTCCCCCCACACCATAATCCCCCTCCCCCTACACCATAACCCCTCCTCCCCCCACACCATAATCCCCCTCCCCCTACACCATAACCCCTCCTCCCCCACACCATAATCCCCCCTCCCCCCTACACCATAATCCCCTCCTCCCCCCACACCATAATCCCCCTCCCCCTACACCATAATCCCCTCCTCCCCCCACACCATAACCCCCCCTCCCCCACAACCATAACCCCTCCTCCCCCCACACCATAATCCCCCCTCCCCCACAACCATAACCCCTCCTCCCCCCACACCATAATCCCCCCTCCCCCACAACCATAACCCCTCCTCCCCCCACACCATAATCCCCCCTCCCCCTACACCATAACCCCTCCTCCCCCCACACCATAATCCCCCTCCCCTACACCATAACCCCTCCTCCCCCCACACCATAATCCCCCTCCCCCTACACCATAACCCCTCCTCCCCCACACCATAATCCCCCTCCCCCTACACCATAACCCCTCCTCCCCCACACCATAATCCCCCTCCCCCTACACCATAATCCCCCTCCCCCTACACCATAACCCCTCATCCCCCCACACCATAATCCCCCTCCCCCTACACCATAACCCCTCCTCCCCCACACCATAATCCCCCCTCCCCCCTACACCATAATCCCCTCCTCCCCCCACACCATAACCCCCCCTCCCCCACAACCATAACCCCTCCTCCCCCCACACCATAATCCCCCCTCCCCCACAACCATAACCCCTCCTCCCCCCACACCATAATCCCCCTCCCCCTACACCATAACCCCTCCTCCCCCCACACCATAATCCCCCTCCCCCTACACCATAACCCCTCCTCCCCCCACACCATAATCCCCCTCCCCCTACACCATAACCCCTCCTCCCCCCACACCATAATCCCCCTCCCCCTACACCATAACCCCTCCTCCCCCACACCATAATCCCCCTCCCCCTACACCATAACCCCTCCTCCCCCACACCATAATCCCCCTCCCCCTACACCATAACCCCTCCTCCCCCACACCATAATCCCCCCTCCCCCCTACACCATAATCCCCTCCCCCCCCACACCATAATCCCCCTCCCCCTACACCATAATCCCCTCCCCCCCCACACCATAATCCCCCTCCCCCTACACCATAATCCCCTCCCCCCCCACACCATAATCCCCCTCCCCCTACACCATAATCCCCTCCTCCCCCCACACCATAACCCCCCCTCCCCCACAACCATAACCCCTCCTCCCCCACACCATAATCCCCCCTCCCCCCTACACCATAATCCCCTCCCCCCCCCCACACCATAATCCCCCTCCCCCTACACCATAATCCCCTCCCCCCCCACACCATAATCCCCCTCCCCCTACACCATAATCCCCTCCCCCCCCCCCCCACACCATAATCCCCCTCCCCCTACACCATAATCCCCTCCTCCCCCCACACCATAACCCCCCCTCCCCCACAACCATAACCCCTCCTCCCCCCACACCATAATCCCCCCTCCCCCACAACCATAACCCCTCCTCCCCCCACACCATAATCCCCCCTCCCCCCTACACCATAATCCCCTCCTCCCCCCACACCATAATCCCCCTCCCCCTACACCATAACCCTCCTCCCCCCCACACCATAATCCCCCCTCCCCCACAACCATAACCCCTCCTCCCCCCACACCATAACCCCCTCCACCAAATGATATGGACCAGTGCACAAAGCAAAGTCCATAAAGACATGGATGAGTGAGTTTGGGGTGGAGGAACTTGACTGGCCTGCACTGAGTCCTGACCTCAACCCCATAGAACACCTTTGGGATGAATTAGAGAGGAGACTGTGAGCCAGGCCTTCTCCTCCAACATCAGTGCCTGACCTCACAAATGCTCTTCTGGAAGAATGGTCAAACATTTCCATAGACACCCTCCTAAACCTTGTGGACGGCCTTCCCAGAAGAGGTGAAACTGTTATAGCTGCAAAGGGCCAACTCAATATTGAACCCTCCAGAGTAAGACTGGGGGGTCATTAAAGTTCATGTGCGTGTAAAGGCAGGTGTCCCAATACTTT